>NC_047586.1:24745014-25379200 GCF_011004845.1 Esox lucius | reverse complement strand
AAAACACTTATGGAATCATATAGTAGACAAAAACATTTTAAACAGATCTAAATACATTTCATATTGTCGATTCTGCAAAGTAGCCAGCCTTAGCCTTGATGACAGCTTTGCACACTTTCCATTCTCTCAACCATCTTCATTCTCTTAACCATCTTCACCTGGAATTCCATTAACAGTTTTGACTTACAAAAATGTAAACGTTTTTGTGGAATTTATTTATTTCTGAATGTATTTGAGAATCTTTGAGAGAATAGCAAAAGTGTACAAAATGAATGGTGGTTACTATGAAGAATCTAAAATATGAATGTATTTTGATTTGTTGAAAACCTTTTTTGGTTACTAGATGATTCCATGTGTTATTTCATAATTTTGATGTTTTCAATATTATTCTATAACGTGGAAATGATAAAAAATGTTTGAATGAGTAAGTGTCCAAAAGTTTTGACAGGTGTTGTAGTGTTTCTAAAGATTCAGTTGTGATTCAATGTTCCAAAGCTTTCCCTTGCCATAGGACTGCTGCAGACGGACGAGGAAGAGCCAAGATAATGAGATTTGATCAATTACAGAGGATATAAAAAGTCTAGACACCCCTGTTAAAATGGCAGGTTTTTGTGATTTAAAGGAATGAGACAAAGATAAATCATGTCAGAACATTTTCCACTTTTAATGTGACCTATAATGTGAACAATTAAATTGAGAAACAAACTGAAATCTTTGAGAGGGGAAAATGAAAAATAAAAACCTTTCAATAACCTGGTTGCAGAAGTGTGCATACCCTCTTATAACTGGGGATGTGGCTGTGTTCTGAATTAACCAATCACATTCAAGTTCATGTTAAATAGAAGTCATTACACACCTGCCATCATTTAAAGTGACTCTGATTAATCACAAATAAAGTTGAGCTTCCAAAGCATCAGAGGGATGTCATTGTTGAAAGATTTCAGTCAGGAGAAGGGTACCAAAGAATTTCCAAAGCATTAGATATACCATGGAACACAGTGAAGACAGTCATCATCAAGTGGAGAAAATATGGCACAACAGAGACATTACCAAAAACTGGACGTCCCTCCAAAGTTGATGAAAAGACGAGAAGAAAACTGGTCAGGGAGGCTTCCAAGAGGCCTACAGCAATTTCTTGCAAGTACTGGCTGTGTGCTACATGTGACAACAATCTCCCGTATTATTCATATGAATGGGCTATGGGGTAGGGTGGCAAAACAGCCTTTTCTTATAACGAAAAACTTCCAAGCCCGGCTGAAGTTTGCAAAAACAAAAATCAAGTCCCCCAAAAGCACGTGGGAAAATGTTATGGTCTGATGAAACCAAGGTTGAACTTTTTGGCCATAATTCCAAGGTATGTTTGGCACAAAAACAACACTACCCAAAGAACAACACATTACCCAAAGAACACCATATCCACAGTGAAGCATGGTGGTGGCAGCATCATGCTTTGGGGCTGTTTTTCTTCAGCTGGAACCGGGGCCTTAGTCAAGGTGGAGGGAATTATGAACAATTCCAAATACAAGGCAATTTTGGCACAAAACCTTCAGGCGTAAGTTAGAAAGACGAAGATTAAGAGAAAGTTCACTTTTCAGCACCACAACGACCCAAAGCACACATCCAAATTCACAAAAGCATGGCTTCACCAGAAGATGATTAACATTTTGGAATGGCCCAGCAAGAGCCCAGACCTTAATCCAATTGAACATCTGTGAAGTGATCTGAAGAGGGCTGTGCCCAGGAGATGTCCTCACAATCTGACAGATTTGGAGCGCTTTTGCAAAGAAGAGTGGGTAAATATTGCCACATCAAGATGTGCCATGCTAATAAACTCCTCCCCAAATAGACTGAGTGCTGTAATAAAATTAAAAGGTTCTTCAACAAAGTATTAGTTTAAGGGTGTGCACACTTATGCAACCAGGTTATTGTGAGTTTTTTATTTTTCTCAAAGATTTCAGTTGGTTTTTCAATTGAATTGTTCACTTTATAGGTCACATTAAAGGTGGAAAAAGTTCTGACATGATTTATCTTTGTCTCATTCTTCTACGTCACAAGAACCTGGCATTTTAACAGGGGTGTGTAGACTTTTTATATCCAATGTATTTGTGATAATAAGTGGCTTCATATAATCACTATCCTTAAATAAAAGACAGTTTATTTGCATGATTAGTCATATTTTCAAAATCAGTGCCAAAATATTTTCTGCCAGGCGATGCAAACTTATGAGCAAATTTATGAGCACGAAGGCATGTCTCACCTTCAATACTCAAATATACCACAGGCCTATTCAGAACTGGGTAAAACTGCTTTTGAATATTTTTCCCCACATTCATGGAATGCCACTCAGGGTGATCATAGTGTTTAAGTGTCATTTTAGACATTTAACTTTATTGTAAATATATTGTCAATTGTGGAAAGAAGAGGCCCATTGAAGAATGTTTTCAACTGACTTGCCTTCATGAGGATGTTATTTCCTTATTACTGAAATCTTATTTTCAAACAATTTATTATAAGTGTTTTAATTGAGAATCATGTGACGACACCAGTCAAAATGTTATACGGGATAACGTTTATGAGTTACAGTGGGGAGAACAAGTATTTGATTCACTACCGATTTTGCAGGTTGTCCCACTTACAAAGCATGTAGAAGTCTGTAATTTTTTATCATAGGTACTCTTCAACTGTGAATGATGGAATCTAAAACAAAAATCCAGAAAATCACATTGTATGATTCTTAAGTAATTCATTTGCATTTTATTGCATGCCATAAGTATTTGATACATCAGAAAAGCAGAACTCAATATTTGGTTCAGAAACCTTTGTTTGCAATTACAGAGATTATACGTTTTCTGTAGTTCTTGATCAGGTTTGTGTACACTGCAGCAGGGATTTTGGCCCACTCCTCCATAGAGACCTTCTCCATATCCTTCAGGTTTCAGGGCTGTCGCTGGGCAATACGGACTTTCAGCTCCCTCCAAAGATTTTCTATTGGGTTCAGGTCTGGCGACTGGCTAGGTCAGTCCAGGACCTTGAGAGGCTTCTTACGGAGCCACTCATTAGTTGCCCTGGCTGTGTGTTTCGGGTCGTTGTCATACTGGAAGACCCAGCCATGACCCATCTTCGGTGCTCTTGCTGAGGGAAGGAGGTTGTTGGCCAAGATTTCACGATACATGGCCCCATCCATCCTCCCCTCAATACGGTGCAGTCGTCCTGTCCCCTTTGCAGAAAAGCATCCCCAAACAATTATGTTTCCACCTTCCAGATAGTCTTTGGCAAACTTCAGACGGGCCTGGACTAGGGTTGGGTATCGTTTGAATTTGAACGATTCTGATTCCTTGTTTCGAATCCGGTTTCCGATTCTTTTAAAAGGCAGGGTCAAAAAAGTTTAAGATATTTTAAATGAGCTAGCTAACCAACAGTCTTTCTGAAGGAAATAGTCTGACCTTCTCCATACATTTTAATTCTATGAACTTTTTTATTTTTATGAACTTTACTATGAATTTCTCACAGGGCTGTTTTCAACTACAATATAAATATCAAATCTATGAACTTGAATATAAATATTATAAATTATGAATATATTTTCACAGGGATACACTTTCCTCAAGAGAGTTTTATTTTTGAAAACCTCATGAAAACACATATACACATGAGTGTATGATGCTGCAGGAACTTAAACATGTTACCGTGCTCTCACTGAGGGGCTAACCTGGTGCAGAATAGGAAATAAGCAATAAGAAACAACTTGTAAAACTCAGTCCAGATTAGCAGCAGGTACAGTATTAAATCAGAAACGGTTCTTGTTTAGGAAAATTATCATATCTGCCTTCTCCTGCTGTGGAGAAAACACGTTCTCTGGGTGTAGAAGAAGCTTGAACTGCTCACCCCTGAACACCCGACGCTAAGTATCATTAAAATGCCTTATCATTTTAATTATTGTAGCAACAAAACGGAGGAGAATTATCGTTCGGAGGGGAATGATCGGCAGGCATGTTCTACTGGTGGCCTTGAAAAACTAAAAACTTTAGTAATCGGCGATTCCATTACCCGCAGTATCAGACTAAAGAATCAGCCGGCGATTGTACACTGTATACCGGGGGCAGAGCCACCGACGTAGCCGCGAATCTGGGGCTGGTGCTAGCAAAGTCTAAAACTGGCAAGTATAGAGAGTGAGGAGATACTGTTATTCACGTTGGAACCAACAACGTTAGGATGAAACAGTCAGAGGTTACGAAGTTCTGTTTAGAAAAGCAAAACCACACTGGTGGACACTTCTTCGTTGGTGTTCAGCGGTTTCTTCTTCCGGTCGGCAGACTGTGAATTGAAACTAGGAATCGAAATTTAAACTTTTGAACGATACCGGGAAAATCGCGAAGTTCGTCCCGGTTCCAATCAATACTCGATACTCAATACCCAAGCCTAGCCTGGACATGCGCTGGCTTGAGCAGGGGACCTTACGTGCGTGGCAGGATTTTAATCCATGACGGCGTAGTCTGTTACTAATGGTTTTCTTTGAGACTGTGGTCCCAGCGCTCTTCAGGTCATTGACCAGGTCCTGCCGTGTAGTTCTGGGCTGATCCCTCACCTTCTTTATGATCATTGATGCCCCACGAGGTGAGATCTTGCATGGAGCCCCAGACCGAGGGAGATTGACTGTCATCTTGAACCTCTTCCATTTTCTAATAATTGCGCCAACAGTTGTTGCCTTCTCACCAAGCTGCTTGCATATTGTCCTGTAGCCCATCCCAGCCTTGTGCAGGTCTACAATTTTATCCCTGATGTCCTTACACAGCTCTCTGGTCTTGGCCATTGTGGAGAGGTTGGTGTCTGTTTTGTTGAGTGTGTGGACAGGTGTCTTTTATACAGGTAACGAGTTCAAACAGGTGCAGTTAATACAGGTAATGAGTGGAGAATAGCAGGGCTTCTTAAAGAAAAACGAACAAGTCTGTGACAGCCGGATTTCATACTGGTTTGTAGGTGATCAAATATTTATGTCATGCAATAAAATGCACATTAATTATTTAAAAATCATACAATGTGATTTTCTGGATTTTTTTTCTCCAGATTCTGTCACTCACAGTTGAAGAGTACCTATGATAAAAAATCATACCAGACTTTTACAAAATGAGAGACTTTTACATGCTTTGTAAGTGGGAAAACCTGCAAAATCGGCAGTGTATCAAATACTTGTTCTCCCCACTGTATACAAATATCATCATCATCTTCTCCGCTTCATCGGGGCCGGGTCGCTGGGGCAGCAGTCTAAGCAGAGATGTCCAAGACTTTCCCTCTCCCCAGACACTTCCTCCAGCTCTTCCGGGGGGACACCGAGGCGTTCCCAGGCCAGCCGGGAGACATGAAATTCAACACTACTCTTGTTTGCTCCTTGGGGTTTAAGGCCGGGTGTCTCTGTAAAGCACTTTGTGACAACTGCTGTTGTCGGCTCTACTCTGAGCTCCTCCCGGGTGACCGAGCTTCTCACCCTATCTCTAAGGGATCGCCCAGCCACCCTGTGGAGAAAGCTCATTTTGGCCGCCTGTATCCGGGATCTTGTCCTTTCGGTTATGACCCAAAGCTCATGACCATAGGTGAGAGTAGGAATGTAGATTGACCGGTAAATCGAGACCTTTGACTTGCGGCTCAGCTCTTTCTTCACCACGACAGACCAATACATCGACCGCATTACTGCAGAAGCTGCACCGATCTGTCTGTCAATCTCCCGTTTCATCCTTCCCTCACTCGATAAAAATTACAAACAGAACCGGCGACAAAGGGCAGTCCTGCCGGAGTCCAACATGCACTGGGAACAAGTCTGACTTACTGCCGGTAATGCGGACCAAGCTCCTGCTTCGGTTGTACAGGGACCTGACAGCCCTTAGCAAAGGACCCAGGACCCCATATTCCTGAAGCAACCTCCACAGGATGCCGCGAGGGACACAGTCGAATGCCTTCTCCAAATCCACAAAACACATGTGGACTGGTTGGGCAAACTCCCATGAACCCTCCAACACCCCATAGAGGGTATAGAGCTGGTCCAGTGTTCCACGGCCCGGACGAAAACCACACTGTTCCTCCTGAATCTGAGGTTCTACTATCGGCCGTATTCTTCTCTCCAGTACCCTGGCATAGACTTTCCCGGGGAGGTTGAGAAGTGTGAAAAAGAGGGACCACCACACCGGTCTGTCATCCCAGAGGCATTGTCCCCGACCGCCACGCGATGTTGCTCAGGCGTGTCAGCCAAGAGAGCCCCACAACATACAGAGACTTGAGGTACTCAGGGCGGATCTCATCCACCCCCGGTGCCTTGCCACCGAGGAGTTTCTTGACTACCTCTGTGACTTCAGCCTGGGTGATGGACGAGTCCACCTCTGAGCCCTCATCCTCTGCTTCCTCAATAGAAGACTTGATGGCGGGATTGAGGAGATCCTCGAAGTACTCCTTCCACTGCCCGACGACATCCCCATTTGAGGTCAACAGCTGCCCACCTCTACTGTAAACAGCGTTGGTAGGGCACTGTTTCCCTCTCCTGAGGCGCCGGATGGTTTGCCAGAATCTCTTCGAGGCCAGCCGATAGTCCTTCTCCACGGCCTCACTGAACTCCTCCCAGGCCCGAGTTTTTGCCTCCACAACCACCCGGGCTGCAGTACGCTTGGCCTGCCGGTACCCGTCAGCTGCCTCAGGAGCCTAGGGTGTCCTGGTGCCACGTGCACTGATGGACACCCTTATGCTTGAACATGGTGTTCGTTATGGACAAACTGTGACTAGCGCAGAAGTCCAATAACTGAACACCGCTCGGGTTCAGATCAGGGGGGCCGTTCCTCCCAATCTCGCCCCTCCAGGTGTCACTGTTTTTGCCCACGTGGGCTTTGAAGTCCCCCAGTAGAAGGATGGAGTCCCCAGTTGGAGCACTTTCCAGCACCCCTCGCAGAGACTCCAAGAAGGTTGGGTACTCTGCACTGCCATTCGGCCCATAGGCACAAACAACAGTGAGAGACCTATCCCGACCCGTAGGCGCAGGGAAATGACCCTCTCGTTCACCGGGGTAAACTCTAACACATGGCGGCAGAGCTGGGGAGATATAAGCAAACCCACACCAGCCCGCCGCCTCTCACCATGGGCAATGAGTGGTGAATAGTCCATCCTCTCTCAAGGAGTGTGGTTCCAGAGCCCAAGCCGTGCGTAGAGGTGACCCTGACTACCTCTAGTCGGAACCTATCAACCTCACGCACAATCTCAGGCTCCTTCCCCGCCAGCGAGGTGATGTTCCACGTCCCTAGAGCTAGTTTCCGTGTCCAGGGATCGGTCTAGGCCACCGCCTTCGACTGCCGCCCGATCCTCTCTGCACCGGCCCCTTATGGTCCCTCCCGCAGGTGGTGAGCCCACGGGAAGGTGGCCCCACGTCTCTCCACCAGGCGCTCGCATACGAGCCCCAACCCCGGGCCTGGCTCCAGGGTGGGGCCCCGGCTGCGCTATACCGGGCGACGTCACAGACCTCAAGATTTTTCTCATCATTAAAGGGTTTTGAACCGCTCTTTGTCTGACCCGTCGCCTAGGACCTGTTTGCCTTGGCACACCCTACCAGGGGCATATAGCCCCAGACAACATAGCTCCTAGGGTCACTCGGGTACTCAAACCCCTCCACCACGTTAGGTGGCAGTTCATGGAGAGGAGATTTTGATTTGTCGAGTAGCATATATTGTTTGTATTATGTAGTAATTGTCAAGGAAGTTGTTTGTATCATTTGTAAGTTGATTGAAATTGAAATTCAACCAAATCTCTGATCTTTCATCTGGGAGTATCGCCATTTCATCCATTGACGTCATTCAGTGAGGGGTGATTAGCACCTGGGTACCATTAGCGGGTGTCTGGGTACCAACGCCAAGTGGCGTGTGACAACGAAACCATGCAATATATGCCTGTTTAGGAAATGTCATGGAAGGGATGAGGGTGTAGCTTTCTAAATGGCAATTTTATTTAATTACAAACTCAAACAATTAAAATGTCTCGGTTTCAACATTTATGTTGTCTTTATACTATTTTCAATTAAGTATAGATATAAATGATTTGCAAGTCATTGCATTCTGTTTTATTTGCATTTTATTCAGCGTCCCAACTTTTTTGGGAACGGAGTTGTAATTATTGGCCATACTAATTTAGAACTAATCAATTCATATGTACCCCTTTGAAACTGAACTGATAGACAAGAATGCCATATGTCTTCCCTCCATGTTCCATTACCTGGAGCCATTTTGAACATTGCGTCTTACTCTGCACTGTGCACACCCCAGTTTGTGTGCACTCTGCACAAATGTATGTCCCAAAAACCCCTGAGTTCATTATCTGAACATGTAAAGAATTAGCCTTGTGATTGTGAACAATTAATGAACGAGAGGCATTGTTTGTATCAAAGATATGTGCTGTTCACAGGTCAATTAACACTCTTGCACCATTTTCAAAGAGTGCCCTTTTATTAGAAAGGCAACCATAAGTTCAAATGGATAATTCAAAATGTCAGTCTTACATGTCAAAGTAGTTAGAACATGAAAGGTTAAGCATAATATGCCTTATGAAGATCTGATGCAATTCATTAACTCTGTACACATTACATGACATTTGATTGTTGTGTTTATTTTGGGATTTGAAAGGTGCATCAATCATAGACAGTGCTTCGATTACGAACAATACTGTTACGTTTCAGAACAGGTTTACGATAGCCGGCAAATGCAGACTTTTCTCCAGCAAACGACTCTGAAATGTCGAAGGTGCAGCAGACATCCCTGGGCAAGGTTTAAAAATAAAAACAAGCGATGGTGCAACTGAGGCCAGCAATACTACAAAAAAGCATAGTTATTTGAAATAGCCTTCCATGCATAGCAAAACATGTTTCAATGTTTAAAAAACAGCATTGCCTAAACTCTGTTCACGGAAGTGCATATTTTCTCTGACCAATTACTTGCTTCTTTTTTCTGTAGATTTACCAGCATAATTACAAAATTCCTTAAAGACGTATTTGGCCACTCTCAAGCGCAGTAATTGCACCACATAGATTACATAACACATTGTTTTATGAGAGATGGATCTAGTGAATAGGCAGCCGATGTACAAGACAAATGATTAAAATGGTATGAGTCATAAGCCCCATTATACCTTGCGGTGTCTCCAATTTTTATTCCACCGGGGCTGTCTTCAAATAAGGTCTGTTTCGGATAGTCTTACAATGCCTCAACATTTTGGTACTATTGTAAATCCTGTGTGAACAAGTTTACGTTTGTCAACATATTTGCATCAAATCATTGTACTTTTTGTTGGGATTATATCATAATGACTATTTCAGTTCATACATTTACAACAGCTGTATCTTGAGATTGTCATGGTTTCTAGCAAAAATATTTAAGTTCAAGGCTTTTACCCTTCTTGACTCTACGCCTGAAACTCCCAGATTGCTCAATCTCTATCATCCTTGATTCAAGATATGTCTTTACCAGCTTGAGTGTTGAAAAGCTGCGATCACAAACTGCTGAAGTCACAGATATGCTATGGAAATTTTGCACAATCTGAAAAACATATTGTTGAGATCCATTGTTCTAAAGGGATTTTGCGTGCCACTGCCCTTTTCTGCCTGGAATTATTTTGTCTTGCTCAGTTCTTCGAACATTACATTTTTAAAAAACATTATAGTTTTCAAGCTCTTATTTTCTTGTCTTTCGGAAATAGTCGCAACATTACACTATTCAGCAATTTCCAAGATGTCTTACCACCTAACATCCAAGTTGAACTAATCTCTGTACATTCAAAGTAAATCAATAGTTTTACCGAGATCCAGTGATGGAGACTGATGGAGGTATTTTGTGTCACATAATTTTTTATGTCCAGAGAAACCCAATCAAATGTTAATCTATCAGTGCAAGCTGGCCCTGTGCATACACAGATCTTTCCCCATTGTTTTGATTGGCAAGTTCATGAAATGCATGTATTGTTGTTGGCAATCTGTCCATATCTATGCAGCAAGATATACCTGCATCGCCAACATGTATCACTCAGTTCCTGTAAGAGGAGCATTCATCTCCCAGGATGGCTTTTACTGTGTTGCTGAGTGCAAGGTTCAGACAATGAGCGTCACAATGAACATAGAAAGCCTGCTTTGCTAGCTCTTCAATGCATGCATGCGCATCAGAATGGAGTGATTGCCCTACTCCATTGCTCTTACAATAAAGGTCAGATCTTTCAAGGATGTGTTCCTGCTTTTGGTTGTCTCTACTTTCATCTGACAAGATCCTGAAAAGATTACTTTCTTTTTTTGGCATCCATACCATTTTGGCAAGACACTAAAATTACATTTACATTCAAATTTACAAAATGTTCTGCTGGTGTACATGGCATTACAAACTATAATAATAATTTAGTAATGGCGTTTCCTCTATAATTTGCCTGATGTTTGTCTGTGCTGTTTGAGCAATGTTTTGTGTTGCTGAAAGGGGCAAACAACTGCCACAGTTTTAATGTATTCTAAAAAAAATATATATTTTGCATGGACAACAAAGCAGCAAATATGCAGTCAAGAGTCAAGAATTTAGTTAATTTTATATTGTACCTTGATGGCTTGACATTTCTTTACGTATTGCCCTGGAGTGTCCTTGGAAATAACTTCAGGTGTGGCTACTTTGGTCCTTCTGCTCTTGATTTGGAGATATCAAGAATTAGTAATAAAATCAATGTAATAATGTAATCATAGATTGAATATTTTTTGTGAACAATTAGTGATATATACTTTGTAAATAATTTTGCCAAGCTTACAAATTCTTATTGCCTGTCATTAGACAAACTTGTTTTGAGGACGTATTTGGTCACCTTTAACAGTCTGGTTGCCTCCAGGATTTTCAAGTTAGCTAACTTTGCTATTCTGGAGAATTTACTAACTAGTTTTGTCACTCAGTTGCATGACAGTGAAACATGTCCTTCCCATGAAGCATTGAGATGCTGTTGCTTCTGGAATTGTTTTGTTCTGCTTCAAAAAAATGTGTTCTGCTGTCTTGAAAATGGTGGTGACAAGAAGGGAGGTCAGTGGGGTGACCAAGCTTTTTGTCTCTGAAATTCTCTATACAAAACACTTGTGATTACATAATCATTGTGTTACTACTTTTTTGGTCTACTGGATTCAGGATTCACTCCCTTAAGGTCCTCTTTGTGCGCTCATGTCATGCAGGATTGTTGCACCAATGTACAGTACATTCCAACAGATGTTTTCTTGTGTTGTTCTTAGACCAAAGAGCGAGGGTCCACCAGAGTTCATGCCCTCAACAACGTCAACAAAGTGCTTCAGGTCCTAAATCAAAACAATGTAAGTAAACTTTACAGCTCCTTTGCCAAATGTTTTATATTTTTTATATTATTTTCATCTGAAGTTACACAAAATTTCCAGCCCCCAAATTGGAGAGTGGGGGGCGGCCACATTGGTTGTCTAGCTTTACACCACCCTCCGTTGTATCTTTCTCACTTAAGTGAAAACATTTTAATGGCATGGAAACAGTTACTAAAAAAGAAACTGGACGAGAGAGAAAATAATCAAAAAGTTAAAAAACACTTTAGAAGTCTAAAGACATTTCAAATATATGACTAGCTATGTTCAACTATGTGTAAATTGTTATAGTTGAAATGTCCAAGGCCAAATAACCATTGTGTATCTCTATTTTTACAATGTTGTTTGTGTTCCAGGTTTCATGGCAATGAATCAATTTATGTTTTGATTACAAATTCTTTGTAGGTCTGTATGATTTGAGGGAAATGTGTGTTTTTTGGACAGTGTGCATGAACTGCACATAGCCTGTATTTTATCTGGAACCAGGTCTGCTTTTTAAAAAGGCCATGCTCTGTGAATCTATACATGTTTTTCTTTGAGTCTTTCAAAGTGGTTGGGTATTCTGCTGCTGTGTGTAATGTATGTTTAGGGTGAGATGGCATTCCAATCTTATGAGAATTGCTTTCTTTCATTATAGCTTATTTCTGGATTTTCATGATTAGTGGGTATAGTCCTAACATTTTGCTTTGTACAAATTATTTGGGGTTTTGTATTGGATTTGGGAGATAATATTTCTAGACTTCTGCATCCTTTCAGTGATTTCTGGGTTGGTAAGTGGAGCCCCTCATCTCCATAGAGGTCAATGAGTTGTATGCCTGACAGGACTGTTTTTAGCCAAATCCCAAGTAGCTTGACATGTTCTAATGTTCTTTTTGATGGCTTAGAAGGTTCTGTCTCTGTCTCGATCTCTGTCACTCTCTTGCTCTCTGTTTCCCAGTACAATGGTCAGTGGCAGTTGGCGATAAGATGGGTTCTGTGCATGGAGAGCTGACGTACATATCCCTATCCACACTGATAGAAAACCAACATGCCATCATGTGTGGATGGACACACACACACAGACACACAGATACAGACAGCTTGTGGGGGTGATCGATGCATGTCCACTTACACACAGCTACTATCCACAGACCTGGAGGAATAACTCTCTCACTTTCCTCAGAATCAGGTGTGTCTGTTAGGAGAGCTGGACCTGGTCAGGTTTAGTAGCTCTGGGGTCGATACCCTGTCATAAACATCTAGCCACCCAGACAGGTGGCAGATGGATAGTTTAGTGTTGATTACTGTCAGTTTTGGTACACAAGGTGTGTGATAAAGGCAGGCAGGATGAGTTTAATGGAGGTTGGTGTTTACAGTTTAACTAACTGGCTAAGGGGCAAGTCGCTGACGTTCTGACCTGAGGAATAATGTTCCAGAATGTTCCCTTCTACCCCCAATGTGCGTACGTACATGTAATCACTTCATCAGTCCATGCTCAACGGCTTCTCACATGATTAGGTGGGTGTCACGGGGTGTTGACGATATTGTTTCACACTGTTAATCCACATTAGCACTTTTACATATGTGGTTTTGGGATTTCACTTGGTCACATGCAGAAGGTGTGAGGTGAGGACAGATAGCTGTGGCTGACTAAGTCAGTTGTTAGATTTTAGTCTGTGATTTAGGGCTTTAGGAAGATCTGTGCTTTCAGAGCTTTGCTATTTAATATACTTTATTTTTTAAGGAAAGTTTTAGTAAAAGATTCACCGTACATTGGGTCATCTTGAAACATACTCTGTAAAGTAAATTTTCATCAGTCATTTAAATGAAAGCCACACAAACTTCACTGACTCCCGGGAAAGTGGATTGGCAGTGTAGGCGCACTGATTTTATTTCATTTTTAAATGCAACATGAGAAATGTGTTGAAAAATCTTCTATTGTATTGTTCTCTCCAGACAAGCTAGCTGGCTAGGTTCATTTCTACCTTGGTAGCTTGGTGTTCCAGTTGGCTGAGGAGATTTCTCTGTGGGGTAGAAAAGGTATATACAATGATGTGAAATAGTTTACTTAAGTTAACTGCACTGTCAGTATAGAAGTGGAAATTAATGAAAGGGCGTGCTATATACTACATCATGAAAATAGAGACAGTTTGATGTATTCTTGACCATCTACTGGCTGGTCTGGGATCAGTACAGGTAATTTTTCTTTTAAGGTGTTACAAAATGTAACACTGACGTCTATAACGCAATGACGTGTTACTGCAAGATTTCATTGAAGGATTAATTACTAGTTAAATCATGGGGGCATAATTGAAAGATTTGTTTTACTGGGGGTAGATAGCTCCTTTAATTTCTCCGACATACATAGCCATCCATCTTTTGGATATGAACTGTAGACTCGTGAAATGTGCCGTTCGTATTGTGTTTTCCCATTCTGAGAGACAGTTGACATTTTCCATGTCGATGTAAAGTCCATAATGCTGGATTCAACTGTAGAACCTTCAAACTGTGTAAGGATAAAGATTATTCATCTTTAACTTTGCAGAATGATTTTTGTTTAGCTCTGAGGCAATTTCCAAGATAATTAATTTCTCTTAGCTGCTCAGAAACTAAATGTTTTTTATAGTATGTCCCACTCTCACTTTTCCTTTCCACTTGTTTCTGTCTCTCCCAGGTGGATCTGGTAAACATAGGAGGAACAGATATTGTTGATGGGAACCACAAGCTGACTCTGGGTCTCATCTGGAGTATTATCCTTCACTGGCAGGTGAGCTCACAAGCAGCCCATTCAGGAAAAGACACACACAAATACACAGCTGTTTGCTTACTGTGTACCAAACACTGGTGACATACAGTCAGTAGCTATGAAAGAGCTGTTTCTAACCCGTTTCAGTTTCAATGTAAAATGTCTTTATTGGCATGGATACCATTTGTTTATGTAACAAATGAAACAGATTCATAAATAACAGGTTTAAAAGATCAGAAATTCTAGATAAATATCAATTTTTTTATTATTTTTTTCAGAAGGATAAAACCATTTCAAATGTTTTATCATTACCTGTGTACAATGTGTTGTAACTGTATGGAAAGGGTGAATGTATAAATTACAAGAATTAATAAATACACATTTAAGTAATGGTTATTTTTACATTGTTTATGCTCCACTGTATGGTGATTTAAAATACTAAAATGTTTTTAATGTGGTCATACATTTGACAGGTTAGTAAGTGCAGCTCTGTTTCCACCTCATTTTTTGAGAATGTGAGTCTTATCTCTTGAGGGCCAGGCCTAAGGCAGCCTTTCTCTTTAGCAAAACCATCTTTTCATAGTGCTGAGGAATTTTGCCACTGTGTAATAATAATAATTTGTTGAATTTGTAAAGTGTTTTTCTTTATAGAGGAATAATCTCAAAGTGCATGAAAGAGAAAATAAGATCTAATAAGAAAATGTAATAATTTATATTTAAATAAATAAAAACTATCAGAAGAGAATTAAGTTAAATACATATACAGAATATACACATTAAACTATAATGAGAAAACAGTAAACTAAAATTATAATACATATTTTTATACACTGCTCAAAAATATGAACGTAACACTTAAATCACATTGGGTCTTGATGATGGAAATACATTAAAGATCAAATCTTTATTGTACATTGTGTAATTCATTGAAAAATGACATAACAACGGTCAATGGAAAACAAAATCACCAACCAATTGAGGGTTGGATTCAAACTCACACCGAAAATCTAAGTAAACAGGTGTCCTGGGGGATCTCCTCCCAGACCTGGGTCAGGGCATCAGTGAGCACCTGGACAGTCTGTGGCGCTTCTTGGCGGTGTCGGATGCAATGATCCAAAATGTCCCAGAGGTTCTCAGTTAGATTCAGGTCTGGGGAACGTGGGGGCCTGTCAATGACATCAGTGCCTTTGACATCCAGTAACTGCCTACACACTCTAGCCACATGAGGCCGGGCATCGACCTGCACCAGAAGGAACCCAGAGCCCACTAATGATGTGTTTGAGGATTTCATCCCAGTGCCTAACAGCTGTCAGGGTACAGTTGACTAGCACATGGGGGTGACCATCCAAGGATATGCCTCCCCAGACCATCATCCACCCACTGCCAAACCAGTCATGCTGGATGATGTTGCAGGCTGCATAACATTCACCGCGGTGTCACATGCTCAGTGTGGAAGTGTTCTCATCTGTGAAGAGAATGGGGTGCCAATGGTGGACCTGCCAATTCTGGTGTTTTCTGGTGGATGCCAATCGAGCTGCATGGTGCTGGGCTGTGAGCACAGGTCCCACTAGTGGACATCAGGCCCTAATGCCACCCTCATGGAGTCTGTTTCTGACAGTTTTGTCAGAAACATGCACACCAGTAGCCTGCTGGAAGCCATTTTGTAGGGCTCTGGTAGTGCTCCTCCAATTCCTTCTCACACAAAGGAACAGATACCGGTCCTGCTGCTGGGTTGATGCCCTTCTACGGCCCTGTATGGCTCTCCTCGTGTAACGACCCTTCTCCTGGTATCTCCTCCATTTTCTTGAGACTGTACTGGGAGACACAGCAAACTTTTTTGCAATGGCACGTGACATCCTGGAGGAGCTGGACTACCTGTGCAACCTGAATGGGCTGCAGGTACCGCCTCGTGTTACAAGTAGTGACAACGACACTAGCAAAATGCAAAACTGGAGGAGAATCAGTCAGGAAGGATAAGGAGAGAGCAATTGTCTGTGGCCACCACCTGCAAAACCATTCCATTTTTGGGGGTTGTCTTGCTGTTGCCTCTCCAGTGCACATGTTGTCACTTTTATTTGCACCAAAACTGGTGACATTGATTCACAAACGCTTATGCTTCCTAACTAGGCAAATTGATATCCCTGAAGTTTAATTGACTTGTACTGTGATGATTACGTGCTTTTTTTGAGCGCTGTATAGTTATGTACAGTATAATTTGATTGAAGGAAAGGATAGGCCAACTGCTAAAGGTGAGTCTTAAGGCCTCTTGTCAAAGCCTTGACTGTCTGTGCAGCCTTTAGGCTGTCAAGAAGGGAGTTTTTCCAATTTTTCTGAGTCATTTTCTTGGTTCATTGAGCAGATTGGAATTGATAGACCGTAGAGGCCGTTGAGGTTCATAGGGGGAGAGCAGGTCAGATTAGTAGACAGTTCCCAAGCCATTGATAGCTTTATTCACTAAAAGTATCATTTTAAGTCAATTATTTTGAGGGACAGGAATCCAATGGGGTTCAGCAAGGAGAGGTGTGATCTGGGCAAATTGTTTTGATTGTCTCAGGATCCATGCAGCTCTGTTTTGGATGAGCTGTATTTTATGAATCGAGTTTGCTGGCAGGCCCCCTAGTATTGCATTCCCATAATCATATTTGGAGAAAACAAATGAACCTACTGCTTGCGGTTAGAGAGTTAAGAGGTGGACCAGTATAAGGCAGTCCCAGAAATGGTAGTGTGTTCTCTTAGGTGCTGGAGTAGAATGGTGTGATTTACTGTATCAAAAGCAGCACTAAGGTCCAGAAGAATCAAAATGGAGGGGGATCCTGTATCTGCCACAATGAGAAGATCATTAACAATCTTCAATTCGGTCTCAGTACTGGTTGATTTCTTATTAGCGTGCCAAATGATACTCTGTTTTCCGTTGAGGCTCAGTTGGTAATGCATGGCCCCAGTTGTGGTATGGATTCCCATGAGGGCCAGTTCAAAAAAAATATATGCACTCATTCTACTAAAAATGTATGCACTCATTCTAAGTTGCTCTGGATTAGAGTGTCTGCTGAATTATTCAAATGTTAATGATTGAATTGGGTCTAACTGTTTTGTTCTCTGGGGTTTCTGTCTCTCTCCCTCTCCTACCTGTTTTTTTGTATGATCATACGCAGGTGAAGGACATTATGAAGGATATCATGTCCAACCTGCAGCAGAACAACAGTGAGAAGATCCTGCTGAGCTGGGTGAGGCAGTGTACCCGCTCCTACCAGGACCATGTCAACGTGCTCAACTTCACCACCAGCTGGGCCGACGGACTAGCCTTTAACGCCATCCTGCACTGTTTCAGGTCAGGGGTCAAAAGGGCACGGGGTGCAGGTGATGTTCTGGTAGCAACAGTGTCGCTTTTATTGTTGTGTGTCTATCCAATAAGGAACTGTGTAAATCAGGGCTCTACATCCCTGTTCCTGGAGAGCTACTCTCCAGTAGGGTTTAACTCCAACCCTGTTCCTGGAGACCTACCAAGCTGCGGGGTTCAACTCCAACGCTGTTTTTTGAGCAGCTCATTCAACTCAGTGTCCAGACCCAGTGGCCTACCTCTGCACGTTTTCCTCGGCATGCTAGATAAGGCCCATTCCACCTCACTGGGAGTTGACATTGAGGCACTAAATAACAGTCTATTAGGCCCTGTCTGGCCACTGGCTGTGTGCGTGTGTGCGTGTGCGCGCATCATCACTGGGGAAAGGTCACAACAAACATTGGCAGGGTCACTGCCTGCCTATTGTGTGTATAAACAGCCTGCCTCACCCTGTTTATGCCCTGTCATGTTGCGCATTGGGGGACTTTGGTGCCTGTATGTGTCTGAGGTAACAGAGAACATGTCAGGTCCCTTAAAACACTCACACACAGCGAGCCCCGGGGCTGTGAAAATGGGCCATGTTGGTTTAAATCCAGGGCAGGGTTTAGGTGGATCAGTGAACACACATTACACACCCATCACTGCTTTCTGGCTCAACAAGGCCCCCTTCGACAAGGAAAGACAGACCAACAGGCCTGTGGCAAGCCTCTTAACACACAGCTCATACATGGATTAGCAACCATAAACAAGGCATTTGTACAACAGATTTGACTGTCCATGTGAGAATGTACTGTAATGTACAAAAGGTTCCAGCTACCAGGCACTCTGTTAAGGCTGTAAATGGAGCTGGTTCTTTGCGACGAGCAAAGAACCAACACAAGCAATGTCGCCCATGCTTCTGGAGCTTTTGGTTCGGTTTTGGTTTGACACTGGTTATTTGAGTGTTGACACTGTGGTTCCTCTAGGCCCAATGCGATGAGCTGGGACAGGGTGCTGAGCCTTAGTGCAGTCGATAGACTGGACCATGCCTTCACTGTAGCCAAAGACCAACTGGCCATAGAGAGACTTCTGGACCCTGAAGGTACTGTCTGCTGGCATCGCACACACCCAGACACACACCACACACACACATTGCATATATACCTCTACATATAGCTCTATATAGCTCTGCTTTTTACAGGCATTTTTTGGACTTCTCTGTTTTACTTTGCTGTCCCTTCATCAGCCTTTAAATAAACTCTTCTCTACGTGACAGGATACATAGTATACATAGTATATGTGCCTGTGGTTCTGTGCTTACACACACATACTGTTATGTCCCACTTGAAGACCAAGCAAACTTGAGCCATGTCAAAAGTAGTGTGACTCCACGTTGCATGCTAAAACGTGTCTAACTCACTTCCCTCATCTGCTCTCAGACGTGGCGGTGCAGTTGCCAGATAAGAAGTCCATCATTATGTATGTGACGTCCCTGTTTGCTGTCCTTCCCAAAGACGTGACCATGGAGGCCATCCGTGAGGTGGAGACTCTGCCTCGCAGATACAAGGTGGAGCCTCACGAGAGCCAAGGTCTCAGCGGCACACAGGTACAGTCAATAACAGAATTTGAGCTTCCGTTAGCTGTTCACTACAGATGGCAGATATGCATTTTACAAAGTATTACAAAACATGGTGAGTTCAACCTGCTTGACCCAGCTTTCTCCTCGGTGTCACTGGCTGTATCGCACAGTCTTCCCTGAATGTGTAATGGGACCGGCTAGACTGAGTCACCCCTGGGTATCAAAGCCTGACTTTCAAAGCGCTAATAAAAAGCTCCCCTAGATGAACGGGGAATTGACTCACCCCTAGTCCTGCACCTCATCTGTCCTCATACTCCCATGAAAATGGCAGGACAAAGCCATAAAATCTGCAGTTATCTGTAAATTTAACAATAGAACAAGGCAAGTGTCTGCGTGACCTGGATAGGAAGCCATTTGTGCAATTGTAGGTTATTCTTATTATTTAATTACATACAGGAATGACTCTCAAACATGTACTGTTATACTCTCAAACACATCACTTTTGTGGATGAATGACACTTATGGAATCATTTAATTTGTCATAATGATATAGTTAACATTCCTCTAGGTTTTCACCTTACTGTATTTTCTCTGAGATGTCACTGAATTTATATGGAGATTGTTGTCAGGTAGGGGACATTTTATTTGGGTATGAACTCCTGGCATGCAAGTGCACCTATGGTTTTAATAGCCAAAATTCCTTGCCCGAAGGAGAGATTATTTTAACGGTTTTTGTGGTGTAAATCATGCTCAGGTAAAGATAGAAATGTCCCTCAACCGCCTCAGCAATCTTATTGCTATTGTGTGAAAAACTTCCCGCACCTCAGGAGAACACTGGAAAAATAGACTTTTTATAGTGCTGGTTTGGTCCAATAAGGGGTTGATTTTCCTGGCAAACCATGCTGCCACCCCACAGGAAGTGATGCATAATATTGCTGCCTGGATTCCGAAGGAAGGAAGAACAAGGAAAGTTTTTGTGCTTTCCAGGGAGTGTGGTTTTCTGCATGAAAAACAAATTAAAGGTGCTTTGTATGTATATTTAAAGTGTAATAAAAGTGATGCAGCACAGGTTTTGCACAGTAGTTATGAAACGGAATCAAAATGATTCTGTTTTCAGGAAGTTAAATAAAACTAAACAGACAATGGGTAGTGGGCATATAAGGTAATAGAATATGAAAGGTTAGTATATCCCATACATTCATTTATAGCTGATGTACAGTTACACGTTTTCAGTTTCAGTGTATGCATCTACCTAGTTGCAGGGAGGTTTTTGGGTGTAGAATAGTGCGGCTGTTTAGTTTAGAGGAGGCTGGATGTGGTGAGCATGGTGTTGTTAGTATCTGTGGGACATACGCCACAGCCATAAAGTTGTTTATTTCAATAATCGGTTTTACCCCCAGAGGTTATTAGCTAGGTCTGGGCCTTTCCTGGAATAAAAAAAAAAAGCCAGCAGTTCAATAAATCCCTGCTAGACTAAACTTTCCCAGCTACATACAGAGTTGTGATGCATTATGTTCTATATTACAAGTTCTATACTAAATTATGGAAGTATGGATTCAGCAACACAATTGAGCAGTATCATATGAAGATATTGTTTTCCACAGCCATTGTATAGCCATTACCGTGAATCAGAAGAGCCAGGCTTCTTGCTCCCCCACCCTCCATTATAATCCTATACTCCCAACCATGCCAGGACCAGGCTCTGCACTTAACAGAGGTTAACAACTATTGGGCGTCTAAACCCAATCTCCAAATGCCACGGAATATTTTCATCGAAATGACCTTTTCCTTTCAGCCGCAGAGAATTCTGGGTAATTTTTGTGGGCGAAAACAAAGGTCCGTTTGCGAATTTGATTCCAGACATACATTAACATCTCTCTCATCTTTGTCTTGGCACGTCCGGCGGCTGTGCAGATTTCTATCCGTCCTCTTCCATTCATCTGTAAGTACAGATGAAAGTTTGTTCTTTTTTTGTCTTGAGTTCCCATAAATAAAGTTGGACGGCTCGTCCGCAAATACCCTGTAGAAGTTGCCTGGACATGGAGGCTATCAGGGTTTTGGAATGTCATCTAATAACAAGCATCTCACAAGAAGCTACAGCCATGATATGTTGTTTCTGACCAAGTATCTTTTTTCTTGCACTGAATTTACATTTACCCAGATGAAACAATAACTCCCCTTTCAACTCCCTGCCCCACTACTTTAGAATGGATTGAGATTTGGTTAAAATTGTTTCAACAACAATCAGGTCTAAAATAGCTGGGAAAGTGAGAGGTTAAAATCAGATGCACAAAAGCATGTGTTGATGGCGTTTCCTCTTGTTCGTTGGTATTGGTCTGGTCATTGAGGTTACCCAAATATTGTCCCCAGTTGAGAAGAGCAGGAATGCAAAAGACTAGTTGTCATGCAGCCACACCTGTTAGTGCAGATCCTGGTCCTGGCCTGATTTTTTAGCCCTTTCTGGTGAAGGTCCATGTCTGGATTATTACTAAAAATCTAGTTGGGAAAATGTTGCATGGTTTCCATTTTTTTCTATTTAGCTAGCTTAGTTCAATTCAAGAGGATTTGCATGCCAAGATGTTGGCCCAATAATCATGCTTACCCTAGCACACACATTTAGACAATATGCATGAATTGGAAATCCACTCAGTGCAATGAATGACGCTAGGCTTACCCTATTCATACATGCCCTGTTCATACATGCCCTGTTCATACATGCCCTGTTCATACATGCCCTGTCCATGCATGCCCTGTCCATGCATGCCCTGTCCATGCATGCCCTGTCCATGCATACCCTGTCCATGGGATACCCTGTCCATGGGATACCCTGTTCATGCATACCCTGTTCATGCATGCCCTGTTCATGCATGCCCTGTTCATACATGCCCTGTTCATACATGCCCTGTTCATGGGATACCCTGTTCATGGGATACCCTGTTCATGGGATACCCTGTTCATGCATGCCCTGTTCATACATGCCCTGTTCATACATGCCCTGTTCATACATGCCCTGTTCATGGGATGCCCTGTTCATGGGATGCCCTGTTCATGGGATGCCCTGTTCATGCATGCCCTGTTCATGCATGCCCTGTTCATGCATGCTCTGTTCATGGGATACCCTGTTCATACATGCCCTGTTCATGGGATAACCTGTTCATACATGCCCTGTTCATACATGCCCTGTTTATGGGATACCCTGTTCATACATGCCCTGTTCATGGGATACCCCGTTCATACATGCCCTGTTCATGGGATACCCCGTTCATACATGCCCCGTTCACGCATGCCCCGTTCACGCATACCCCGTTCATGGGATGCCCCGTTCATGGGATGCCCCGTTCATGGGATGCCCCGTTCATGCATGCCCCGTTCATGGGATGCCCCGTTCATGGGATGCCCCGTTCATGCATGCCCCGTTCATGCATGCCCCGTTCATGCATGCCCCGTTCATGGGATACCCCGTTCATGGGATACCCTGTTCATGCATGCCCTGTTCATGGGATACCCTGTTCATACATGCCCTGTTCATGGGATACCCCGTTCATACATGCCCTGTTCATGCATGCCCCGTTCATGCATGCCCCGTTCATGCATGCCCCGTTCATGCATGCCCCGTTCATGCATGCCCCGTTCATGGGATAACCTGTTCATGGGATACCCTGTTCATGCATGCCCTGTTCATGCATGCCCTGTTCATGGGATACCCTGTTCATACATGCCCTGTTCATGGGATACCCTGTTCATACATGCCCTGTTCATGGGATGCCCTGTTCATACATGCCCTGTTCATGGGATGCCCTGTTCATACATGCCCTGTTCATGGGATGCCCTGTTCATACATGCCCTGTTCATGGGATGCCCTGTTCATACATGCCCTGTTCATGGGATGCCCTGTTCATGGGATACCCTGTTCATACATGCCCTGTTCATGGGATACCCTGTTCATACATGCCCTGTTCATGGGATACCCTGTTCATACATGCCCTGTTCATGGGATGCCCTGTTTATACATGCCCTGTTCATGGGATGCCCTGTTCATACATGCCCTGTTCATGGGATACCCTGTTCATACATGCCCTGTTCATGGGATGCCCTGTTCATACATACCCTGTTCATACATGCCCTGTTCATGGGATACCCTGTTCATACATGCCCTGTTCATACATGCCCTGTTCATACATGCCCTGTTCATGGGATGCCCTGTTCATACATGCCCTGTTCATGGGATGCCCTGTTCATGGGATGCCCTGTTCATGGGATGCCCTGTTCATGGGATACCCTGTTCATGCATGCCCTGTTCATGCATGCTCTGTTCATGGGATACCCTGTTCATACATGCCCTGTTCATGGGATACCCTGTTCATACATGCCCTGTTCATGGGATGCCCTGTTCATACATGCCCTGTTCATGGGATGCCATGTTCATACATGCCCTGTTCATACATGCCCTGTTCATACATGCCCTGTTCATGGGATGCCCTGTTCATGGGATACCCTGTTCATGCATGCCCTGTTCATGCATGCTCTGTTCATGGGATACCCTGTTCATACATGCCCTGTTCATGGGATACCCTGTTCATACATGCCCTGTTCATGGGATGCCCTGTTCATACATGCCCTGTTCATGGGATGCCATGTTCATACATGCCCTGTTCATGGGATACCCTGTTCATACATGCCCTGTTCATGGGATACCCTGTTCATACATGCCCTGTTCATGGGATACCCTGTTCATACATGCCCTGTTCATGGGATACCCTGTTTATACATGCCCTGTTCATGGGATACCCTGTTCATACATGCCCTGTTCATGGGATGCCCTGTTCATACATGCCCTGTTCATGGGATGCCCTGTTCATGGGATACCCTGTTCATGCATGCCCTGTTCATGCATGCTCTGTTCATGGGATACCCTGTTCATACATGCCCTGTTCATGGGATACCCTGTTTATACATGCCCTGTTCATGGGATACCCTGTTTATACATGCCCTGTTCATGGGATACCCTGTTCATACATGCCCTGTTCATGGGATACCCCGTTCATACATGCCCTGTTCATGGGATACCCCGTTCATGCATACCCCGTTCATACATGCCCCGTTCATGGGATACCCTGTTCATACATGCCCTGTTCATACATGCCCTGGCACCTTTGTCTATGGTTTTGATGCAGTTCAAGATAATTTTGAGATTCTGGGCATAAAACCTCCAAATGTAATAATGAAAAAAGGATGACAAGTACTAAATTATTTTTATTATTATTATTATCACAGAGTAAGCCCTGCTAACCCTGCCTATCCTGACAGCACGTCACTTTCAGCCCAGTTGTAGAGCAATATTTCTGGAATGAGCATTGACCTGCTCTGCCAGCCAGACCTGGGGCACCACACCTCATCGTGTTTGGCCTTGATTCCTTTATTGAGCTAGATGGTCCGCTGTTTGTCTTCACCTACCCCCAGTCTAATCTGCCTTCCTCTTATAAGGAGTCTAGTGCTATTTTAAGACAGATGGTGAGATGACATTTTCACAGAACCTGACCATATGGAGAGTTTTGAACTTCGTAGTGTTTGTAGTATTGTCAAAGGCCATTTAAATTGAGTTTTTGCATTTTGTCGTCTTCTGATTTAAATGAGAGTTGAACCCTTGTGGACACTCGGTACTGATCTAAAGGCACTGAGTCAGTTTAGTTCATATTTTAGTATGTATATGGCCCTACGGGGATCAAACCACAATTCAGTTGATTGGAGAAAGCAGTAAATCAATGTTTATTGGTGACGTATACAGAGTAGTAGTAGAAGTTAGTGGATGAATCGAAATGCTAATTGTTCTGGCTCCAAAAATACAGTTAGTGTCTAGCAATACAACACTGAAACTCAAAACATTCCCCAAAAGTCTCCAACCAGTAATGAAGGAAATTTCTGAACATGTACAATGCTCTTACCAACAGAGCCTGTTGTATGTGTGGCCCCTAACCCACACTCCCTCACTCTTAACCTTCTTTAGGCTCAGGTTGAGATGGAGGTGGCCGGCTCCAACCTCACAGAAACCCAGAGCACACTAACAGAGGCAGAGGAGGACTTGGTCATGGGGGTGGATCTGGACTCCTACCAAACCACTCTGGAGGAGGTGCTCACCTGGCTCCTGTCTGCCGAGGACTCCCTGCAAATGCAGGAGGAAGTGTCAGACGATGTGGAGGAGGTCAAGGAGCAGTTCCACACTCATGAGGTGAGGACCAAGGAATTGTATGCAAGCGAAAACTGTGTCCGAAAGACTGATGAACACACCTGTTTATATAGACATTATATAGGTACACAGAGCAATACATACTCACATAAGGAATGCAATGCCTGTCCAGAGACATATCAATTCTTAGGAGTGGGGCAGTCCCACTCAATATTTCTTATCTTTTCAGTTATAATTTTTTATTAAAAAGGGAAGTCACTTGAGTAGCAGTTTGCCGGATTCAAAAGTTATCTAGATACAGGAAAACTGTCACAGAAGCCATCTCAGTAAATATAACACATCTTGGTATGTCAGGTTTGGAAGCAGTTGACAATAAGTTTAATTCGTATTGAGACAAAGCAGCCTTTTTTCTGCTGGCTCCTCCGTACGGAGAATACAGATAGTTCTGTCCACTGGACAAGGCCTCCCTCCTTCGTTCCAGAGAACATGCTCACATCAGGAATGCTAGGAATTCTGCAGGGGCAGAGCACCACGCTCTGTGGAGCTGGAGCCATATCCCTGCTGGATGGTTACTGCTTCAAATACTTCAATGTCGGGGAGATATGGGGACGTGTGTGTTGGAGACAGGGCTATGGTTTTCTCTCTTGGCAGAAATGTGGCTATTTGAGACTACTGTTCTTATAGATTCCAGGTCAAAAACAAAAGCCAGAAACAAGTCAAGGCCCACAGACTTTTCAAAAATGTTAGTACTTTCAACAGTTCATTTTCACAGTTCAGCAATTACACCTTCAAAACATTCTGCCTGGAAGTAGGTGGTGAAAAGTACTTACTTTTTCCCTGTGAGAAAATAGAAATGGAAAATCACATTATAATCACGCAAGGTCATGACGGCCTAGACTGTGCCATAAAGCGATGCACGTATTCAACAACAATGCTATGGTATGCGGTGGGATTAATGGGGTTTATGTCAAATTCTGATCCTGCCGTCAGAATGTTACAGTAGAAATTGAGATTCGACAGACCAGAAAACGTTTTTTCTAATCTTCACTCGTCCAGTTGTGGTGATCACTTTCCCACTGTAGCCTCATCTTATTGTTGTTAGCTGACAGGAGCCAAACCTGGATTGTTCTCATGCTGCTTCACCCCCAGGAGATCAGCTGTTTCTGAGATGCTGGAACCACCACGTCTGGCACCAACAATCATGCGATTCAAAGTCACATTACTTGTTAATGCCACGTAAATTGCTGTTTACATTAACAAACAGGTTAGCCTAATAATAATAGTGTACCAGTTGTTTAGACACACCTAGTCATTCAAATACATTTCTTAATTTAGACTTTTTTTCCACATTGCAGAATAATAGTGAAGACATCAAAACTATGAAATAATGCTTGTAGAATTATGTAGAAACCACAAAAGTGTAAATAGATCAAAATGCATTTCATATTGTAGATTATTCAAAGTAGTCACTCTTTGCCTTGATGACACTCATTGCATTATCTCAACCAGCTTCATTCGGTCCGAAAGGATCCACAATACCTTGAGTGAAAAGCGCATTGTGTCAGGGGTAGATGAGCAGGTCATCTGGTAGCAGGCAGGCAGGCTGCAGGGGAGCACAGTTCCCTTCATTCAAGCTGCCTCAACCGATCAGCTACACGCCCTACCGTTTTTTTGCTTGCTAATTCTTCCAGCTCACTTGTGACTATCTCCCCTTTTCCTTTCATAATTAGCATCAACCCAGCAAGACTCTACAGGGAATGAACCCATGCCGTTTGTCTTCTGCAGCTAGTGTAGCCGTTGCTACAGCAACTGCTTATATCCAAGTCGATGAGGTGACCCAGAATGCATTTGGAGAACCGAGCGCCACATGCTGCACTGCTAGCCTCTGGAGGAAAGAAGCGGGTCCAGATGTGTGTGCGAGCAAGCGAGTGTGTGTGTGTGTGTGTGTGTGTGTGTGTGTTTGCATGAATGCCAAGTCTTTCTGCCAACGCCACAGGCCCAGCCAGTGGATGATTAAGGGGATTTGTTAGGTCTTCTGTAAAACACTGCAGTTCTGTGTCTTCTCAGTGCTCCAGAAAACGCTCTCCTGGAAGATCTCAAAAGAGCACAAGCATTAACATTTTTTCAGAAGGAACTATCATGCTGGTCTTTCGGAAACAAAAGAGTGCACATTATTAGTAACAGTATTACTTACTTAAAGAGCAGCCATTATCCCTGATCTGAAGACTGATTTGTTACCTCAAAAACATCTTAAAGATGTGCAGGGGGCATTTCATGTTTATTGGACTGTGGTGAAAGATAGAGGGGAGAGTTTTTACTGAAAGAGCAGTGGGTCAGATTTGAACCCAGCATTGCATGTCCACCAAAAGCCATAACATTAGTTTCCTGTTTAAGCCATAGTGTGTGTAAGACTGAACCACCGCATGGACCTCTTGTGGAGTTGCAATGACAGGTCCACAAGGTGAACTCCCAGTGCTTTAAAAAAAATGCTGCACGAACACTTTGGCTGTGAACCACCATCGTGTGTATCAAAGTACGTACGTCATGCTCTGGTAACCAGGTACTCTCTGACCCTTGCAGGACTTTATGATGGAGCTGACAGCCCACCAGAGCAGCGTGGGGAACGTGCTGCAGGCGGGCAACCAGCTCATCTCCCAAGGCAACCTGACGGAGGAAGAGGAGGAGGAGATCCGTGAACAAATGAGTCTGCTCAACTCCCGCTGGGAAAATCTTAGAGTGGCAAGCATGGACCGACAGGCCAGGTAGATACCCCACAAACACCCACGTGCACGCATAACCCTACATAAAGTGCTTATTTCTGAGAGGTCAGTTGAGGCTGCGCTCACATGATTGATTCATTGTTTGTTTGTCATTGTTGCTACAAATGAAGTACAATTGTGTGCCTTATTGTCAGACCCAAAGTGTTTTATAAGGCAGTTAGTGTTCATGTGATGTCTGTATGCCGATGCAGCTGAATAGATCATAAGAGCGTGTTGTGTTTGTCACACAGATGGCCTTTCACGTTTCTCAACACACTGTCCTTCTTTCACCCTTTCTCGTGTTACTGTGCTCCTTCTCTCAAGGCTCCACGAGGTCTTAATGGACCTTCAGCAACAGCAGTTGCAGCAGCTCTCCGATTGGCTGACACAGACTGAGGAGCAGATCAGAAAGATGGAGATGGAGCCGATGGCAGGAAACGTGGAGGGCTACAAGGCCCAGATAGAACAGCACAAAGTAAGGTTTGATTGTCTTGCTTAAGTGAAACAAAGGCTTTGATTAAGCATCCCAAGATGACAGTCTGACTGGATTGATGTGTTTAGTGTTTCCAGTCAGGGCATTTTCTTTGGCTAAAGGTTAAGGCATTTGTTTGGAACCACCTAATAGTGTTTGCCCGGGCTACAATTGTCCTGTCCTTTGTTGTTAATAGTTAATCTTATTTGCTGGTGCAGGAATTGCAAAATGACCTGGAGGCCGAGCAGGTGAAGGTCAACTCTCTGACACACATGGTGGTAGTGGTGGATGAGAACAGTGGAGAGAGCGCCACTGCAGCCCTGGAGGACCAACTGCAGGCAAGACCCTGGTTTCAACTGTGTTAATTTAATTTGCTTGTTGTCTTGGCTAAGTTTCTTTCTATTTTTGCTACCTTTCAGTCACTTGGGGAGCGCTGGGCAGCAGTGTGTCGGTGGACCGAAGAAAGGTGGCACAAGTTACAAGATGTCTTATTAGTGTGGCAGCAGCTTCTGGAGGACCAGGTACACACACCAAACCATGAACACACATTCCTGAATAGTAGTGACCTTGTAAAAAGTATTGCCAATGCCTTTCCTCCAGTTGCACAGATGTGATCTCCCTCAGTAATTGTGTTCTACAATTCAATTCCTGGCTTTTTGATGACCTCATATATACACCCGACTATTTCTTTGCCCTTTGCTTGAGTAATGCAAGACTTGCAAAAACAAGTTATCTGGTTGACTTCATTTTTTCAGGATTTTTTCAAAGCTTGGCTGACAGAGAAAGAGCTGGCATTGGGTGAGGTTCAGACCTGCCACTTCAAGGACCCGGCCGAGATGAACACTAATGTCCGCAGATTAGCGGTAAGGACACTAACTAAACACAGCATTAGCTGTAAAGCACTGCCATTACTTCTCAGCATGGTATGTTAGAAGTGATGGATCAAGTGTTAACATCACATTTTTTGTTTTGTTTATAAAGAGCTGGGATAAGAGTCAGTAGCAAATATGGCTACAACAAGGTAGCAATGAACCTTTAGCAGCATACCATTTTTTATTAAGTCTATCACTATTGAACCCCCTGCTATGTGCATGGTTATTTTAGGTCAGTTCAGCTATCGTGTTTAATGCTGGAGTTTAACAACCTTCGCAGTTTAACCTTTGGCCCCTGCTTTTTGCTGTACCTTAGCTCCTAAGGGAGGATATGGAGAAGAAGAGGCGGACACTGGACCAGCTGCGGGATGCTGGACAAGATGTGAGGTCACTTCTGAGGAGTGCCGAAGCGGGGGAAAGGATCGAGGGAGAAACAGAGGAGCTGACCCAGAGATGGGACAACCTGGTTCAGAGACTGGAGGACTGCTCCTATCAGGTGGGCGCATGTCCCTCCCACACACTGTAGGGTTTGCTTAGCTCAGGGACACGTTCATGCATAACTAATAATATGCCAACACCTTTACCCACCTGAGGTCTGTTACCTAATCACTTTTCCCCATGGAGTCCCCATTCTTTACTCTAGCATGAAATACATGCAGCTGGCTGCACAGAACCACAAAGTTTCCCAGTTTGTCAGGAGTACAAGGTGTGAATGACTGGCTATGGTAGTTATGGATGGCCCATAAACTTTATTGATTGCAGCCAGAATACCACATAGGGAATTTTGACCCAGTTTGTCCTTTTGGGTTATTCATTCATGCCTTCCGCCCCATCGCCAAGGTGACTGATGCTGTGACACAGGCCGCTGGGATGTCTCAGGTGGAGGAGTCTGTCGCCATGGAAACGCTTGTAAGGCAGACTGTTGTAACGGAGACGGTCGTCAGAGGGCAGGTCGTGATGGAAACGGTCACTGTAGGAGCTGCAAAGCTTGAGAGGGTGCTTGACGACCAGGGACTGGCCCCACCTGGTCCTCCGAAGAGACGTCTGGTGGAGACAGACGAGTCAGGAGAAGTCAGGAGAGGGTAAAGACCCAACACACACATTTCTTGTTGGGGACCGGAGAATGAGACATCCAAGTTCCCTCTCCTAACACTAACCTGATCTTATCCATAATCCTAACACTTTCACCAACCTTAACCTAAGCTTAACCTCAGTAAACTAACCTTCATGCCTAAACTTAACCTAGCCCAAATGTCTAACCTCAAATCATAATTCCTGAACCTGAAAGTAATCCCAATACTAACACTGTGTCCAATTGTACTTTTTATCTTAATTTTCTGTGAATATTCTGGGTACCGACGTGTGTGTGTGTGTGTGTGTGTTAGTTTAACCAGTCATATACAGATACATGCAATAGCGCAGAACCAATCTTTGTTTTTTCTTTTAGGTTGGAAAGGGACCTGTTTGACCTCCTGAGCTGGCTAAACACTTGGAAAGCCTCAGCTCAGACCCTGGCGTCTCCTGAAAAACTACAGGTAGGTCATTTTAAAGCTACAGTTTTAGCTTACATGATCCTCTTCCAGGTACATTACATTACATACACTCAACTAAAGTTCACATTTTAGGACCAGTGGAACGCAATATGTTTACTTCATGTCTGTGTAGGCTTTGGAGGCAGAGCTGTTGTCGAAGGAGGCTCAGGTCGGTCAGGTGATCAAAGGAGGGCGGATCTTATTGGAACAGCTGGAGAGAGGTATAAAACATGTTGCTTGTTAGTGCATTTCACATTTTGCCATTTCAACTGGGGATTTATGGCTTGTGTGAATGTTACTTCGACCAGTTAAGTGGCTCCTTCACTATTGATACAAAATATTTTTCTGTCCGTATAACAACCCTGATCTATTTTGAATTATTAGTAAGTATGTACACTTAGGGTTTGTTTACATTATGCTACATTTTCCCAGACATATCAAACAAAACTCGAGACATTAGATTATTCTGTTGTGTAAACTTGCAGACATCTATAACTCGAGACAACACCTTATCAGGTAGAGGGTGCCACGTTTTTGATAGAGCGCCCCAGAGTTTGCAAGGGTGAAGACAATTCTGTCGGAAGTGTATCAGGTTTCTGTGCAGTGTTGCTTGTTTTTCCCGCGATTGACAGCCAGAGTACTGCATCGTATGTCTCGCAACATGCTGGTGTAAATTCAAGCGCTATAGAAATGATTATGCAAACTAAGATAAGTCTATCTAGCGTTATATTCTAATGTTAACATAACCTTTGGCAAGGTAAAATTGGGTCAGATGGGATGTCCTTTTTTTCTGCCACCTCGTGGACCCTTCATCAGTGGCTGGCGTCAGTGTGTTGTAAATTTAGTTTCCAGTCTATCACTCACTACAGCAATAGCAACGATTACAATTTGGCCTCAGTACGAAGCGTAATCCTATGACTTGAGTTAATCAAAACATTGGGAGGGGTGGTTCCAAATCGGGTGAGCATTTTTCATATTCAGTAATGTAAACAATCACTGTTGCTTCCAGCCACATTTACAGCTAATACACTAAATGCATGTTACATAAATTAGCTGTCTTGCATTCAGTGATTCCAAAAGCAATTCATCTTACTTTCCAAGTCAATCCAGCAGCCGGGTGCTCAGCTAGGTTAGCATGGCACATGACCAGTGGCCCCTCCCCTCTGATTACCTCAGACAACCCGGCGCTGCTGCCTACACTCATTGACACCTCTCCTGGCCCCAAACGTCAGGTCTGCTAAATCAGTGACCTTACTTGACTTCAGCATTCTTCATTCCAAACATAATTTATTATAATTGAGTCAGTGCAGAATAAAGACAGCTTAGCTGCGCTGTACGCTCAGCTCTCCCACAATAGCGTTACAGAGCAGATATGGGTGCTTGGGTGCCCAAGACGCGGGGAAGGTTTTGTGGGCGATGGACAGTTGGTAGACTAAGCCGATTATGCTAGTGTCTCTTGCGTTGGGAATTTCTTGCTTCTTTGTTTATTGACTAATGAAGGCCAAGTTTGATGGATTGTTCCACTTGAGTTTCTGCAAATTTGGACAGTGTCTGGGAACAACATTAGTGGGGCAAAAAAAAATGATAAGGAAAGACAAAAATATAATTTTACTTTATTCCATAAAGTAATATCCGTAAGGTGAGATTCATTTTAAGAGCTTGTATATAGTAATTGGCTCTAATTAAAATCTCTCATTCCTCACAATTTATTGGGGTTTGTCTCAACCTCTTTTATCACTCTTCCACAGCTGTGGTGTGTTCTGAGGTGTTTTTAAACTTGATTTTTACTGTGATGCAGGCAGCCCCAGTTGCCCATAAGCATGATGTCTGTGTGTTTGTGGGTCATAAAAATTTACAGTTAGACTTGTGGCTCCTGACTTCATTTAACGGTGTTGTGAAGTGCTCAGGCAATCCTGATTTATTTCTTCGCAATAAGTTAACAGCGAAGAGAGATTGACAGGTTGTGCTGTTTCAGTGTTTGTCTGGTTTTGTTTCATTCCACCTCTTTTCTCTCTCTGCAGAGGGAGCGAGCGTTGACTCTATCAGGTGTGAAATAGATGGGGTGGAGACCGAATGGGAGGCGTGTGTCGCTGAGCTGAAGGCTTTAAAGAACTGGGTCCAGGCCCAGACCCGGATCAGGAGCTTCTCCTCTGAGCTGGCCGAGGTGGACCAGGTTCTCGAAGAACAGCACCAGTGGCTGAGTGGACCAACAAACACGGCCGACTTATCCACCTGTCAGGCTTCCGCATCGCGTCAGCTAGATAGCAGAGAGCAGGGGGTCAAGACAGGTATTGCATCACATAGAGGTGGTTGGAACAAAATGGTATGGATTTGCCCATACAATATATCAGTTGTATCAATTTGGCCTACAATTCATACTGAAGGAACGGCACTGTACAAACCCAATTGTAAACAAGACCCAGTAGATAACAAGAAAAGTAAGTAGTTACCATTCTAGATTTGTGTACTCTCTTAAACATGGGTTTTATTGTAATTAAAAGAACAAATTAATATACCGTTACTTAACAATATTGTCAAAGTATTTTTTGGGCCATATCGCCCAGCCCTAACACCACAACACTGAAACAACGTTGGATCAATGCTCTGACAATTGTTCATCAGCATAGCCTGTCCTGGCTTTAAAACAGTTATTTACAATTGCCAGAAATCAATGCAGAGATCCGAACCCATGATCTTACCACACTTCATAAATGCTTTGATAATGCCTGGTGACTGCTGGGTCAAATGAATGCTATTCTGCTCTTTCAGGACTAAGTCTATGGTAGTAGTCCTTTATGTTGTATTATTTTTACTGAGCTTTGAGGATCAACGCCAAATACATTAACTCTACTGACTAACTGCTGGAGTTGTGAATATGACATCAGCTTTATTTCCAGCCTTGGTTAGTCACTAGGCTGAAGTAATGGATGATGCCCTTATATGACCACTGAATACGCTGGTGTGTTTTGCTGCGTGTGTGTGGGAGGGGCTCTATGCCAAGCTCTCAATAACCAGTTTTAGGGGTTCTGAAATAAGTTGCCTGGAATTTATGAATGCTTAAGTAAATAGGAGATGCCTATTTTTCTTCTGACTCTAGAAAGTGTTTTTTATGCATTTCTGAATGTCTGCATGTGTCTGTGTGCTTGTCTGCCTGTGTTTTTAGAACTCTGAGGTGGTGGATCAGAGCCAAGGAAAACATTTCCTTTGTGCTTCAGGAAGTCAGACTTTCACTTGGTTCTTCTCACTCTTTCTTTCACTCGTCCAGTCTGATTAGGCATCATATAAAACATGCACATGAGAGTGAGAAAGAGACGCACTGCAGTGAAAAGAATAGGTAGAAACAGACATGCACATATAGACATACTTCCTACAGATTATTTCATGAAGAATTTGAAAACACATTTGTAAAATGTGTGAAGTAAATGTGTAATATATATTTTTTATGTAATCCAACTATTATGTTCATCTGTGTTCATTGTGTTGTATGAATAGCTTGTTGGGTGTGACCTACTGGCTAGCATTAGTTCTGTTAGGATGAAATACACACAGCCAAACATCTGGACCTCCTGGGCAAATATGCAGCTCACAAAAATGCACCCATCCTCTCTGACACACAGTAAAGATGCACACACCCACACTGTCCCCCACACCCCCCTTTTCCTTAAACCTAATACTTAAACCTTTTACAACATGGTGATGGGACCAATATCCCCATAACATAATTAAGTCAGAACACACACTTCAGAAAAGGTCACTCTGTGGCCAATTTCAGTGATATCAGAACTGACAGTTCAGTGAGTTCAAAACTCTGCCACTAACTGCGGGGACTCCCAAAACATTACACTGCCCCCTTCTGGCAACTGAATTCAACGGTTACTGACTCACAATGTTTATTCCCCCTTCCCCTTTTCCAGCTCTGACCTCGGTCCAGTCTGTTGATGACCAGATGAACCAAACGATACCGCTGGCTCTGGGTCACCAGATTGCTGTGGGCGATGCTGGTGCCATTTCCCAATCAGCGCTCAAACCCATCGCCGTGGACACTGTGGACTCCGGGCCTCATACCGCGTGGCTGGACACGGCAGAAGCCAGATCTGCTGCCATAGAGGATCTGGAGGCCAGACTGGGCAGACTGAGGGAGGGGGTGGTGGGCATGGATACAGTGGAGAGGGCCGTGGAGCGTGCACAGGTGACTGGCTTTAGGGAATTGATGTCTCCCTCTCTCTTTTTCTGTCCCCCTGTGTTTGGTTCCCTCTCTGTGGTCTGTGCGGTGCTGTGGTTGGCTGTGCATTCTAATGGTGCACCGGTAAATGTGTGGCTTGTCTGGTATTGACTGAGACCTTGGCTCTGTATGCCCTTGGTACAGCACACAGTGGGCCCACTGCCATACCTACACTTCCCTGTACTGTTTCAACCACAGCTGAGAGGTGCGCGGGGGGGATGTCTGTGTGTTTGTCTGTGTGACGCACATTTGACTGTGTTTGTATGTGAGAGACTGAGAGAAAGTCTGCAGGAATGTGGGTCGTAGGCCTTGTTATCATGGCAGATAGAGCATGGTGCCAGGGCGGACATGGCACATTCTGGGCATCGTGCCCGCTGCCTGTAGCTCAACTCTGCGACCCTTCATCCAGTCAGCCATGCACTCCCACAGGGGAAGCAGGCTCCAGCTGCCATCTCAAACCTTGCCCCGAACCCTGGGTTGGAACACATCCAGCCCACTCTGGTCTATTACCCGCTAGGAGAACTACCTCACCTGACAGTAATTCCTGTAATTTGTCCCTTATCTGCAAATGCGTGGCTTATGGGTAATGTTGTTTTTTTCTCCTTCTCCCCACAGGCTCTCTGTATAGATATAGAGCAGAAGCAGCAGGCCTCGGACTCGGCAGAACTACAAAGATGGAGCCATCTCTCCTCCAGGGCACGTGAGGAGCTGGGCACATTGCAGTGCCTTCTGGGTAGCCTGAAGGACAATCAGGTAGGAGACCATCTCAGCAAAGATCCTGCAGTTGTGGTGATGATGATGATGATGTAGCAGATGACATTGTTTATGCCTTGTCTGCCCGATATTGGCAGGTGCGCGCGGTGGAGGTAGAGCGCTGGCTGGACGGTGTGCAGGAACTGATGTCACGGGATGCCACAGCCCACGGAGATGCCCAGAGGCTACAGGAAGAACTCAACCAGTGCAAGGTCAGAGGTCACAGCATTCAACATATGGTTAATACATGTTAAACACGTAAACTGCCGCACTGTTATAACCCTTAAGTCTTTTAGGCGTATGTGAGTAAAATGGAGTTGGTGGAGGGTTCATTGAAGCAGATGGAAGAGAATGTATCAGCGGTGCGGGCGGTTGCAGTACCTGAGCTGGCCCACTGGGGGCTGGCTAAACTGGAGGAATACCAGGGGAGGTGGGAGATGCTGAGCAAACAGGTGAGGGAGAAGAGCCTAGTTCCAGCAATGCTGCAATGTGAAACAAACAAAGCCTCTGCACTTGGTTCTCAAAATATTCCGTGTTGTTCTTACTGTGTATTCTGACTGATTGTTCTTTTTGTGTGTTGCGTGCAGCTATTGAGCCACCAGGAGCGTGTAAGTGAAAGCCAGGAGAGGCAGGTGAACCTCAGGAAAGACTTGGCAGAGATGCAGGAGTGGATGACCCAGGTGGACGAGGAGTTCCTCATGAGGGATTTTGAGTACAAGAGTCCAGAGGAGCTGGAGGCGGCATTGGAAGAGATGAAGGTGTGGAACCAGTGGAGTGTAGAAAAAAAATTAACTAGGAACTTTCCACTCTCTAACCTAAACGGTTCCATTGCAACACTCAGTAGCCTGTTACATATGTCCACTCTTTTGTAAAACTATAATCCTGATAATCTGAGTTTATTCCTACTTTCTTATTCCCTCTTTCTCTGTTCCTCTTTATCTCTCATACGTGCTCTCCGTCTCTCTCGATCCCTTTCTCCATCTCTCCTCTGTATCTTTCTCTGTCTCCCTTCCCCCACTCAGAGGGCTAAAGAGGATGTGTTACAGAAGGAGGTGAGAGTGAAGATACTGAAAGACAGCATTAACATGTTGGTGGCCAAGGCTAAGATGCCCTCTGGTGGCGGAGGACAGGACCTAACAGAGGAGCTTGCAGGGGTCCTGGGAAACTACCAGAAACTATGCGACCGCTTCAAGAGCAAGTGCCACACGCTGGAGGTGACGCATGGGATGAGAACAGTCCAAACAGACCCATGGTTGTGGATGTCTGTGTGTGTGTTGCACATATTCCCTCGTAGTGTTTTCTGTGGTTGTGTACAGCTTGGATTTGACTGTATTTGTGGTAACTGCAACAGTGGGTCAGTATGTGTGTGTTTGATCATGTCTGTGGGGCCTCCCATGTAGGAGGTGTGGTCCTGCTGGAAGGAACTGTTGCAGTACTTGGACCTGGAGCAGGGATGGCTGAACACCCTGGAGGAGAAGGTTCAGGCCACAGAGAACCTACCAGAGAGCACAGAGGCCGTCAATGAGGCTTTGGAGGTAGAGCTCTCTCTCTTTCACTATGCCTTTCTCTCCTTTTTCTTGTGGTATTTCTTTCTCCCAATTCTCTGTCCTCCATTTTTCCTGGCACTCAGCCTCACTTTTGCTTTTTATTTTGTATTCTCTAAAAACAGTTTACCCGCACTACTGCTTATATTTATATTCTGTTATATTTGTTGATGTCTTTTCCCTCTGTCCTTTTTCCTCTTTTCTTTCAATTGTATTTTTGTCTTTTCTGCTGGACTCTAAAAGGTATGGGTTTCTGGTCTGTCTGTTTCTCTTACTGTTTCAATGTCATGGGCCTCTGAGCTGACTCAACCACTGTCTTGGTTTTCTTAACCTCGGGAACTACAGGACAGATGCTGACTTGTACAAGCAATGTCACATCCTCTTTCAGTCTCAGTCCTTCTGTCTCTTACTCCCTGCTGCTTTCATTATGTCTGTCTCCTTCCTCAATTCAATTTCCATTTAACCGCTTAAGCGTTTACATTTCCAAAGCCATTATAAAATGATGTATGCAGAAGTGAAAAGACTAATAAAATGAATTAATCCACAATTTTAGGTACACACGAATAATAATTAGGATAAAGGCATTTATGGCTATGTACAGTGATGTAAAAGTGCAAATATTATGAGTGGGAATGACCAGGGGAAATCAATAAAGACGTGAACATGGGTAATGTTTAATGTGGTTTGTACTGTGCTGCTTGCTGTTTCTTCATGGCAGCAGGTAACAAATCTTGCTACCGTGATGACGGTAGCATTTGCGGTATTTCACCTAACAATATATGGGAGCTTTTCTTTTGTTTTAAATTCTTTGTGGGTTTTTGTGATTGGAGGAATATACTAGGCTTTAATATGGTCAAACATTCCACAGGAGGATTGGAAGTGCAGCTCTGTTTCCACCAAATCTTCTGGGTGGTGTGCATAGCCTGTCGTGACAGGATCAATGAGTCTAGTTATGAATGTTTTTTCTGTGTCAGGTATCCTGCAACTGTATGCTGTCTGTTTGGGCCAAGATGGCATTCCAGTTTGCTTTGTTTTTTGGTTAATTAATTCCAGTGTGTCAAATAGTTTTCTTTTCTCAGGATTTTGTTGGGTCCAACAGTGTTGCTGTTCTTTGGCTCTGGGGGGTCTATTTGGGTTTGTGAACAAAGCCCAGCAAAACCATTTGGCTTAGGAGGCTCTCTTCTGGTGTCATCTCTCTATAGATGAGGGCTTAGTTATGGAAGGTTTGAGAGATGCTTTCTTTTAAGTGGGTGTGAAATTGAATAGCTTTTTCCAATAGCCTCTCTTTCACCCTGCTGTTCTTGTCTCACTCATTCATTCCTTCCTGTCTTTTTCTCCCTTCTCTGTACCTCCCTCTTTTCTATCCGCTTCTTTTCCTCTTTTTAACATTCTCTCCCATTCTCTCTACCTTCACCCCCCTTCTGTATATCACTCTCTATCTCTGCCTTTTTATCTTCCTTAATGTTTTTGTCTCTCCAGTCGTTGGAGTGTGTGTTGCGCCATCCGGGTGACAACAGGACTCAGATCAGGGAGTTGGGCCAGACACTAATAGACGGGGGCATCCTGGACGAACTCATCTCAGAGAAACTAGAGACCTTCAACTTCCGCTACGACCAGCTCAGCCATCAGGTCAGTATGTGTTTGACCTCCAGTAAATAACAGCACTGGCTTTGCTGATAACGTCTTCATTGATAGCACATTTTTTCATCATGACTGTGATTTGGTTGTCTTTCCTGGCTGTCTTAAGATGAATATTGTGACTAAGATCACTGGGTCACATCTGTTCAATTACTAAGTAAAATGCAATGCGTTTGAGTGAAGAAGAGGAAAGAGCCATTGTGAGTTGGTTTCTAGTCCGTGAGAGAGGAGAGGCCTTGTTGTTCACTGACAACAAGTTATTTTCTGCTAGGCATTTACTGGATGGCAGTAGATGTTTGGTATCAGCGTTGTTTTATAAACATATGTTTATACTATATATATATATTCTAGGAAACAGTCATCCCAACCTGTAAAATACTTGTCTATTCATTCATCTATATGTGTATATACAGCTCCGGAGAAAATTAAGAGACCACTGCACCTTTTTCTTGCCTTTCCAAAATAGTCAAACGTAGAGCTCTGTGGTGTAGTGGTTAGTGACACAGCCTTTCACATGGGCAACGTGGGTTCGAATCTGAAGAGGACAATACTTTTTATCGCGGTCCTGCTGAACTAGGCTTGACTGGTTTCTTGTTTCTGGAGTGTGTGTGGTGTGTGTGTATATATATGTGTATATATATCTCTATCTCAATGTTTCATCCACACAGGCTGTAAACAGGCAGATCTGTCTGGAGCACAAGCTGGCTACTCTGAAGGAGAATGAGCAGGCTCTCCAGGCTCTGCAGGAGTCACTGACCCAGCTAGACAACAGGCTTACCTCCTACCTCACAGATCGCATAGACGCCTTCCAGCTACCACAGGAGGCCCAGGTAAAGACCGGCAGACCGACAGACAAGCCGACACCCAACCTCACCTGTGTCGGACCTACTAAAGACACATTCACACATGTAAGTACAGACAGTAACTAAACCCATGATCCTCCACACCTCTCCAGACCATTGGTTCGGAGATTGCGGCCCATGAGGTGACGGTGGAGGAGCTGAGGAGTAGGAATGTGGTTAACCTGCCTCCTGCAGCCCCCGAGGGCAAGGCTACCCGCAGTGGAACCATGTTGGACCTGTTGCAGGTACTGGGCCCCTAGGGCGACAGTCGTTTAGGCTCATGGATAACACAAGTGTACAATTGATTTTACATTTTGTAGCAGTCTGTTATGATTGGCTTTTAAGCCTTTTATTGTCCCTTTTCAGCGTAAGCTGCGTGAGATCTCTACTAAGTACCAGCTGTTCCAGAAACCTGCAAACTTTGAGCAGCGCATGCTGGACTGTAAGAGGGTGCTAGATGGAGCCAAGGAAGAGCTACATATTCTCGATGTCAGGGAGGTGGAACCTGAAATGATCCAGGCACATCTCAGTGGCTGTATGGTGAGACATAAACAACTCTATCACAAAGACCCTCACACGCACACACACACACACAAAACCATGTTTGTTTTACTATCTTAGTGGGCACCCCCAAAAATCTATTTCCATTCATTCTCCTTTTTTCTATAACCTAAATCCAACTCTTAACCACTAACACACATCCTTCCTAACACTCGCTGTATTTTTCCCTAACCTCACAGAAGCTGTATAAGATCCTGAGTGAGGTGAAACTAGAGGTGGAGACGGTGATAAAGACTGGGAGACAGATCGTCCAGAAACAACAGACCGACAACCCCAAAGGAATGGGACGAACAACTGACAGCTCTCAAACTGCTCTACAATGACTTGGGTGCACAGGTAGACCAAGGGCCCGAAATGTGGTTTTATAAGTGACAAAAGACAGACAAAAGTCTTGGGGGATGCCCACAGAATTATTTTGCTACATAATATCCTGCATTTTTACAAAACTAAATATGACTGATACTCGTAGACAGTTATATTTAGAACAGTATAAAGACCCTGTTGGGGTTCTTCTTATTGTCGGATGATAAGGCATTTCAAAGAATAACCTTTGCCTACTTTGTTTGCCATAACAGTGAAAGCCACACCCGATTTCACTCTATGAATGAGAGGCACTAAGACAGGTTGAAATGCTGACAAGCTTCATTATGAGATGTGGCAGAGAGAGACATAAATAATCTCAAATTCAAATACAGAACTCTAGACAGTCCCTTACATATTTGTGATAAATTAATGTAACTGTAGATGCGGTAAAGAGGTTAAAGGAACTTCACCCAAACAATGGAAATACAGTTGTGCTCAAAGGTTTGCATACACTTGGAGATTTGGTAATATATGTACCATTGTAAAGAAAACACGAGTGAGCAGGCAAAACACATGTTTTATTTCTTATGGGATTCGTATTCAACTGGAGGTCATAATCCCATGCGCAGTTTTCGTGCAGAAGAATGCAAATTATTTGCCACTATTTTCTGATAACGTGCTGCATTCATCTTGCCATCAATTGTCATAAGATTCCCCGTGCCTTTAGAGCTAACGCACCCCCAAAACATCAGTGAGCCAACACCATGCTTCACAGTGGGGATGGTATTCTGTTATCTATAGTCCTTGTTGACCCCTCTCCAAACATAGAGCTTATGGTTGTGACCTTGAAGCTCTATTATGGTCTCATCACTCCAAATAACAGCTGTGTCAGAGTGTTGTTGGGCATATTGTAACCGGGCTTTTTTTGTGGCATTGGCGCAGTAAAGATTTCTTTCTAGCAACCTGACCATGCAGCTCATTTTTGTTCAAGTATCGTCGTATTGTGCTCCTTGAAACAACCACACCGTCTTTTTCCAGAGCAGCCTGTATTTCTCCTGAGGTTGCCTGTGGGTTTTTATTTGCATCCCAAACAATTATTTTGACAGTTTTGGCTGAAGTCTGTCTTGGTCTACCTGACCGTTGCTTGGTATCAAGCGATCCTTTTTGACAGTTCTTTTCTGCTTCCCAGAGCTCAGTATCTAGCCTGCTCAGTGCTTCCATGTGAGAGATAACATACTCATTGACTATTTAAGTGTGGGAAATTCACTTTTCATTACCATTTTCGCCTGTGTGTCACTTTGTGTGTCTATAACCAAGCCAAACATTCAAGGATATGTAAACTTTTGATCAGGGCCATTTGGGTGATTTCTGTTATCATTCTGATTTAAAAAGGAGCCAAACAACTATGTGATAATAAATGGCTATATATGATCGCTATCCTTAAATTAAAGATCAGTCACATTTTCAAAATCAGTGCCAGTATTTCCCAATTTCTAATAATAATAATAAATGGTAGTACATAAATCAAAATAAAGATAAAAACAAACAGAACAATACTAAAAGCAAAATGAATCGTGATGATGAACATTGCTATAAGCAGATGAAAAGTGATCATTTTGGATATGCCAGTGTGAAAAGATGAGTTTTCAGACAGGTTTTGAAAATGGAAAGCAAGTTGATGTTACGGATGTCTGGCGGAAGAGAATTTCAGAGAATGGACAGAGATACCGTGACGAGATCCTGAGGCCCATTGTTGTGCCATTCATCCACGGCCATCACCTCATGTTGCAGCATGATAATGCACGGCCCCATGTTGCAAGGATCTGTACACAATTCCTGGAAGCTGAAAACATCCCAGTTCTTGCATGGCCAGCATACTCACCGGACATGTCACCCATTGATGCTCTGGATCGGCGTATACGACAACGTGTTCCAGGTCCTGCCAATATCCAGCAACTTTGCACAGGCCACAATCAACAACCTGATCAACTCTATGCGAAGGAGATGTGTTGCACTGTGTGAGGCAAATGGTGGTCACACCAAATACTGACTGGTTTTCGGACCCCCCTAATAGAGTGAAACTGCACATTTTAGAGTGGCCTTTTTTTGTGGCCAGCCTAAGGCACACCTGTGCAATAATCATGCTGTCTAATCAGCATCTTATTATGCCAAACCTGTGAGGTGGATGGATTATCTCGGCAAAGGAGAAGTGCTCACTAACACAGATTTAGACAGATTTGTGAACGGTATTTGAGGGAAATAGGCCTTTTGTGCACATAGAGAAAGTCTTAGATCTTTGAGTTCAGCTCATGATAAATGTGGGCAAATAAAAGTGTTGCTTTTATAATTTTATTCAGTGTAGTTACAGTACGAAACATAGTTACATACCAACACGATTCAACGTTCTCCCAACTAGTCTAACAGTTTATTAATTATGCCATAAGTATTTAAGGCATTGTAGCACAAAGGTTTGCTAGGAGCTTCTGTTAAAGATAGACTCCAAGAATCAAGTCAAGCGTCACTATTTAACCCACCCAGACAGACCGATTCCAAACTCCCCCATTGCATCTATAATAGGATCACCTCACCTTGGCTAAAACAATGAAAACGAAACCTGCAATCACACATTTACATATATTCAATAAGCCCCACCCAAAGCTAGAATCTTGGTCTTGCAGGATTCTTCATCCAGTAAACACTTACCTGTAACAAATTATATTATATATATATGTACAACATTGAAACCTACTGGAGAGTTCATCCGTTTATGAGACACAAATTAAAAGATCAGACATCAGTGCAGTTAATTCACAAAAGTCATATTTCTACTTTGTTGATTAGTCCATCCTCACACCTCATTCGTCTGATCGGGTGGGGTTACCCTGTCCCCCACAGTGTACGACTGTTCTTTTCGGGAAGCAAAGAGGTCCTTTGGTGTGAGATTAGGTTATCCCACTGAGTTAAGACGCCAGACAACATGGCACCTTCTGAAACGTTCCAAAACACAGTTCATTACACTTCAACACCGTATTGCACATGTATGAGATCACGTCAGTGTTTACTGCTCTAACTACACTGGTAACTGGTTTGTAATAGCAAACAATAGATTGCCAATGTACCACGGCTAAGTGCTGTCTCCAGGCACTCTGCGATGGGTCTTTAGTAAGATCAGTTTTGGTTTATTAATCATACAGTATACCACCCCCTAGTACCTCATGGCTTAAACAACATGTGCAGTGCTCTTGAGGCATATATCCATTTCATTATCCAAGAGTGAAACCAATGTTTGAATAATGGAAATGACCATTACACACATTCTAAGATCACAGACTGTAGATTTAACTGTTTCAACATTTACCACAAGAAATAGTTCACTCTCAATTCACTGAAATCTCTAGGCTTGCAAAATTCACCTCAAGTCCATAAGACTCTCCTGACTGAACGTGATGTGCAGGGACTCCCGACTGGTCCTGTTAAGGCCTGATGAGCATGATGTATTGTACTGATGACCACTTAAGCCTGTAGACCTTTATTTCCATTGAAAACGTTGACATTTAAAATGTTGCTAGGGAGGCCGGTCGACCTATACTCTCATGAAAAATTGCGCTCTTCAATTTTTTGGTCTGTGATTTCCTTGGAAAATCTAAAAGTGAGCTGCAACTAGGCCCCAACATTTTTTTTGGTTAGCTAACTCTCTATAGTTTGGGCTACTCTAATTTCCACCCACATCACAGCTGTGACTATGCTAGTGATGTCTTCTTAAATGACATCTAGCTGTGGGAATAAACATCAAGCTCCTGCAAACATCAAGCTTTTTTTATTATAGAAACACACTTGGCTTGTTGTGTACACATTTTGACCAGAATTGAAGTTGGCATTTCGCCTGCCTGCATGTTCAGCTGTTTCCATGTGTACCTAAAGGACACCTGCTGCGCTTTTTTATCACAGTGAAACTTATTTCAGAATGATACAGTAGGTGTAATTATGTTCACCCTCCAAACCGTAAGCTCAAAGATGGTAAATGAATGTCAATGGCCCACAAACAGACCAGTTGTCTCTGGTCTGCTTATTGAAGTTCATAGATGGTATATGAACCAGAAAAAGGGACGGAGTCAGATGTATCGATTCTTCCATCTGTTGAGCCCTGTTCTCTCCCCAGGTGACAGAGGGCAAGCAGGACCTGGAGAAGGCTCTGTCTCTGTCGCAGAAGCTACACAAGGAGAGTGCCGCCCTGCAGGTTTGGCTGACCACCAATGAGAGTGTGCTGCGGCAGAAGAACTCCTCTGGTGACATGCCTGCTGACATAGACTCTGAGATCGCCTGGGCCAATGTGAGTTGTGTGTGTGTGTGTGTTATCAGGTATCCCTAGCTTGTGTTTGTAGGCAGAGAAATTATGTAGCGTGCACACTTCTGCATGCTCTCAGGGCCTGCTGAAGGAGTCGGAGCGTCGTAAGGCAGACCTGACTATGCTGACGGAGACCAGCGCTGGGCTGCAGGCTCTAGTCGAGGGCAGTGAGGGCGTCCTGGAGGACAGGCTGTTTGGCCTCAATGAGGGCTGGGGACAGGTCCGTACCTGGATCGAGGACTGGCTCAGCACCATACTGGTGGGTCCATCGCAAACACTATGCTGCTATGCTGAGGGACTTACTGTGGCCATTAGGGCTAGGTGTCTTGTTCAAGGGAATATGGACTGATTTTCCATCTAATTGGCTCACAGATTTGAACAGTTTAACCTGTCCCAGAGTTCTTACCACGATGCTATCTGCCATTATGCTGTGCAATGTACATGACAGCATAAATGTTATATTTGGAACGATTCCCGCCTAAATATCTCTACGGTCTGTGCCCTTTATAGGAAAACGTTTAGCTTTTTAGTGAATTTGTATCGCTGTGGTCAAAGTCCTTTTGGATATGATTTGATTCTGTGCCAATCTGTAGCATCTTCCCCATGTGCCTTACAGAGCCATCAGAGCGAGGTGGAGATCTTCGACGAGAACCTGGCCCATATCAGCACGTGGCTGTACCAGACCCAGATCCATCTGGATGAAACGGAAAGACTCCCCACCGCAGAGAGAGAGATAGTGGTTAAAGTGAGAGATGTAGAATGGTAGTTAAAACGAGGGAGGGAGGGAGGGAGCGATTGGGTGAGAGCGATTCTGAGATTTATGGGGACCAATTCCAGAGTAAAAAACAGAAACATTCAGTCCGAATATGGTTCAATTGTTGGTTGGTTTAGCAAAATTCTAATTGGAGCGATTAGGAGATTGTAAGGATGTACAGTCAGCTTGTGTCGATGTACCTGTTACTGTATGAGTTATTTGACTGATGTGTTGTGTTCAGACCCTCTTAGAGGAGCTGGATGACATCAGCCTCAGAGTGGACAGTGTAAGAGACCAGGCCATTATCCTGATGACCAGTAGAGGCCCTGCCTGCCGTGACGTTGTGGAGCCCAAGCTAGCTGAACTCAATCGCAACTTTGACAAGGTTTCTCAGTGTATCAAAGCAGCCAAGGTACTGTGAAGCCTACTACAGTCGGTGTATAAAAATCCTGACACTTAAAATCTCAATTTTTTAAACTGTCTTTTCCTGTTATGCAACGCATTTCCCTGACACCCAGCTGTCCACCACCCGGGAGCCTGGAACCGTGGAGATGATCCAGCATATCCAGCAGATCTCTCAGATCCCTCACCAAATCTCTCAGCTCCAACATGACCAGATCGCCGAGCTCCAGCAGAGCCAGTCTGAGGAGGCCCTTAGCTCCACCCTGATGCAGGCCTTCGAGGGGAAACTGGAGGCAACACTCCAGGCCCTGGAGGACCAGCCGGACACCACAGATACCCCAGACGACGACAAGGTATACTGGAAACACGCACACACATGTTAAATGTTTGACAAAGAACACAATGTACTACGTGCTGCGTAGCGTGTCATAGCCAAACAGTTTTGTGATTAGGCTGCCTCAACGTGTTTATCAGTGTTTAAGAACAGTACACACAGTGAACCAACCACACGGGCCCAGACCAAGGTCAACATCAGTCAGGAAGAACTGCTGCTACATTACTTCTTAATCAGTTTTTTTCTACTGCTGTTTGTAGAGTCTCGGCACTCTGGAAAAACACTTACTTTAGGATTTGTCATGCAGCCTCTGGGTCTCGATCACTATTGCGTTTTTTCCCCTTTGGATTATAGGGGGTCGTGTTAATTTACTAAACTTGGGAAAACCAGAGTTGTGATTGAATGGGAGCTCTTTGGTTTTTGTGGAAATGTTCACTCCGTCCCTGTTTGTCAACTGGTCAGATGGACGAGGAGAAAGCTGGTGTGGAGGAGCTGCTGAGAAAAGGAGAAGAGATGCTGCTGCAGACTGCAGATGAGGGCAAGAGGGAGGAGCTGAGACACAAACTGCTCCGGCTGCAGACTCGCTACACGGCACAGATGGTGAATGGGAATGAAACCCAATCACTGCACTAATTCAACAATCATGTTTATCGTAACACAGTCAAAATATAAGTATTGCATTGCAAGAGTCCGTTGCACAGATTTAGAGGGAAAGAATATTGCTTGCAAGAACTCCTTTTTAATGTGGAGAAAAAAACTGATACTCAAACCAACTTATAATGTGGTTACATTGATATCCACTGCATTTTCCAGATGTAAATGAATATTCCCAAGCAGTTGCACAGTAAACCTCTGTTTAAGATCCAGAAGACTTTTGAACCTATTATCCTGTCTCTGCAATTAATTAAGCACAGCATGGCTTTGTTTGTGTATGTTTTTCTAAATTCCTCTTTCCTCAACAGGAGTTGAGGGGGCTAAGAGTTAAACAGGTGGAGGTCTCTTCTTTGTACAGCACAAAAGATGCACACAGACATGATCTGACTGGAGAGGTAAGACTCATTCACTGTCTATGCACTCAATTCACTATCTACACTCACCTAAAGGATTATTAGGAATTCCTGTTCGATTTCTCATTAATGCAATTATCTAATCAACCAATCACATGGCAGTTGCTTCAATGCATTTAGGGGTGTGGTACTGGTCAAGACAATCTCCTGAACTCCAAACTTAATGTCAGAATGGGAAAGAAAGGTGATTTAAGCAATTTTGAGCATGGCATGGTTGTTGGTGCCAGACGGGCCGGTCTGAGTATTTCACAATCTGCTCAGTTACTGGGATTTTCACGCACAACCATTTCTGGGGTTTACAAAGAATGGTGTGAAAAGAGAAAAGTATGTGGCAGTCCTGTGGGCGAAAATGCCTTGTTGATGCTAGAGGTCAGAGGAGAATGGGCTGACTGATTCAAGCTGATAGAAGAGCAACTTTGACTAAAATAACCACTTGTTACAACTGAGGTATGCAGCAAAGCATTTGTGAAGCCACAACACGCACAACCTTGAGGCGGATGGGCTACAACAGCAGAAGACCCCACCGGGTACCACTCATCTCCACTACAAATAGGAAAAAGAGGCTACAATTTGCACAAGCTCACCAAAACTGGACAGTTGAAGACTGGAAGAATGTTGCCTGGTCTGATGAGTCTCGATTTCTGTTGAGACATTCAGATGGTAGAGTCAGAATTTGGCGTAAACAGAATGAGAACATGGATCCATCATGCCTTGTTACCACTGTGCAGGCTGGTGGTGGTGGTATAATGGTGTGGGGGGATGTTTTCTTTGCACACTTTAGGCCCCTTAGTGCCAATTGGGCATCGTTTAAATGCCACGGCCTACCTGAGCATTGTTTCTGACCATGTCCATCCTTTTATGACCACCATGTACCCATCCTCTGATGGCTACTTCCAGCAGGATAATGCACCATGTCACAAAGCTCGAATCATTTCAAATTGGTTTCTTGAACATGACAATGAGTTCACTGTACTGAAATGGCCCCCACAGTCACCAGATCTCAACCCAATAGAGCATCTTTGGGATGTGGTGGAACTGGAGCTTTGTGCCCTGGATGTGCATCCCACAAATCTCCATCAACAGCAAGATGCTATCCTATCAATATTGGCCAACATTTCTAAAGAATGCTTTCAGCACCTTGTTGAATCAATGCCACGTAGAATTAAGGCAGTTCTGAAGGCGAAAGGGGGTCAAACACAGTATTAGGATGGTGTTCCTAATAATCCTTTAGGTGAGTGTATGTACTTCTTTTAATGACCTCATTGTGGAAATGGTTGGCACAGTTTCCACACCAACTCGTTATGCTGGTGTTGCCTACCTTGACTGTACAAATTGTATTTTGCTTTAAGAGTGTCTGCTCCACGTAAATGTAAGCTATCACAGACAAACGCAGCCATGCTCTCACATTCCCTTTTTTTCGAACGTAAATGCCTTCTCTTGCCAGCAGATGGAGCCAGAGGCGAGGGCTCCCTCTCTCAGTCCCTCAGACTACCTGCTGGATATCAACAAGGTTCTGCTGGCCATGGCTGACAACGAACTGCTGCTCAACTCCTCTGAGCTCAGCAGTGGCCTCTACGAAGACTTCTCCAGCCAGGACGACATGCTGAGGGTGAGCAAGAGAAACTGGAGAGCGAAGGGAATTTCAGCATTGTCCTGTAGATCTGTAGGCATCGCTCTTATACCCCCCCCCCCCCCCCCCCCCCCCACAGAATATAAAGGAGAGCCTGGAACGTGTGGGAGAGCAGGTGACAGTGATCCATGAGCGCCAACCCGACATCACCCTGGAGGCGTCTCGGAGTGAGGTGGGCCAGATGGAAGACGCCCTCACCCAGCTCAACGCGGAGTGGGACCGCCTCAACCGCATGTACAACCACCGCAAAGGGTGGGTGGTGCATCGTCAGAATTCCCCAGTACCTGGTACTGAACCAGAAGCTCTTCCACAGAGCGGTCATCGACATTTACAGTTAATTTCAGTGAAGTGGCAGGTGCTCTTATCCAGAGCGACTTATGTGTTCATAGGTATCTTTTGTAGTGACTGTGCTGAGCATGGGGGAGGATCATGAGTCTTATCTAACAGGGCTGTTCAACTTTACTTTGACTTGCTGATCAGCCAGTGTCTACTACAGAGTTGGAGAGTGGAAGATATCTCTTTGGCTACCCCCAATTCTGATATAGTTTTTTTTAACCAATCACATCAGATCTTTTCTGAGCAGATTTTTTTTCTCAGGGCTGATCCAATTGGTCAAAAGAACAATTAGCGAAAACAAAATACAAATTAGGCTGCCTGTATAGACACAGCCGCTGTTATAACCTTGTTGGAATCCCGTCTTGCTACAATCAGGGAGTTCCGTCCCCCACTTATGTATTCTGGGAATTTGAGCAAATGTAAGCTGTCAGCTACTGATAGTGGAGGATGGAGAAAGATGGCAGGGGATGCTTATCAAGTCCTCAGCATGCGCATACACACACACCAAAATGCCTGGGAGCCTACACAAAAGCAGTTTTGTTACACAGTTAAATTAATGGGAAATATTTCAAAGAAGGTTGATATAAACAATGAAAATGAATTAACACCTGAACTGTTCCAACTCTGCCATCAAATCTGTTGAATTAGTTCAAGATGGAATTACCATTAAGAATGTCCAGCTTGTAGTAGCTAATTCCAACTGGATAGTGTCCAGACATTATGATCTGGACCTCTTGTTTGTTACTTTAGAATGGTAGTGCAGGAACTAATTGTGCCTTTGTGTGGAAACTTTTCCAGTAAAGGAACCTGGGTCTTTCATGGACAACCTAATTCCAAATTCCTACCAAAAACCCACCAAAAGAAGAATTCATTGTAATACATTTTTGATGGAGTGGAGAGGATGGGGGCACGTGTTGTTTTTATGTGTGTTTGTGTTATCTGTTGTTATGAATACTTTTTCAGAATGGAGAGCAGCCTACCAGACTAGATGAAAAATAATTAAACTGCATTTGCACTGATTTGCAAAATGAGTCTGCTTTAATCAAAAATTACATCAAAGCATTACATGCTTCCTAAAATTACAGACTCAATATTTATACATTTAAATGTGCTGACTAGGTTGGGTGTGTGTTCTGAGAGCAATGCTGACCTCTCATTGACCCATCTTGTAAAACATCAAACGACCGGCGTTCATTAAACAGTTTTAAATGGTTCTTATGCTAAAACTTTTGGGCCCATACCTTTTTTGCAGAGGTATTCATTCGGTTAAGGGCTTCTGTATTAAATACAAACGACAGCATAATAATTGTGCCTACAGCCATATCAAGGCTGGATCAGCCTGCTAGCGAGTTCCCACCTTAATGTTGAAGTTTGGTCTGGGTAAACTGTTAGCTACAGTCAAAAGCAGCCCGCAGTTTTCCTCGGGTCCGCACAAAACAATGAATGTTACAAAATACAGGACGTCTACAAACAAGTGCAGTGGGAAGACTGCAGTGTTGCAGTGTTCATGACGCTGAGACATTCACTGGTGATCTGCCGTCCCCATATCTGCCTTTAGGTGTTTTGACCGTGCCTTGGAAGAGTGGAGACAGTTCCACTGTGACCTGAACGATCTGAGCCAGTGGCTCACTGACACAGAACAGGTCCTCACTGAGGGAGCAGGACCAGATGGACAACTGGACCTTGACACTGTCAGAACACACCAGGAGGTCAGGGTGTGTGTTTGTGTGGAAGTGATCGAATCAATTGGGAATGTGTGTGTGAATGAAAGCGAGAGAAAATTTGGATATTGTGTTTGTGTGTTTGAAATAGAGATACATATAGAAATAGGTGTGCGTGCGTGCGTGTGTGTGAGTGCTCGCGAGAGAGAGAAATTTGAGTGTTGAGTGTGTGTCTATGGGTGTGTTAATGCACATTAAGTGTATGCTGCTAACTCACCTAGTTTTATGTCAAAGTCTGATGTTGCAACCCCCATATTAAATAGAATGTCACTGTATAGTACAGTGTGTTACATCTGTGTTGACCTAACACCAACATCACAATGTTTCCAATGGAAGATGCAGCACCCCCTTTGTGTCAGTCATTGTATTGTTGACTCCAATTATTTTATTGTTGACTACATTTGGAATTCAATTGTTTGTAGTCTATAAACCATTCAGAATGTTTCTTTAAAATTGGGGAGGAACTTACAGATTTTCATGGGGAACTTCTATCTTAGGAGTGGATTCATGTGTACAAATTGTCATGACAGTCGCTCAAAAGGGACTTATCATCAATTTTTTATTTCTGTTCAGATCACTCTAGAGCGACCTCGGGCAACTCAGTGTAATTGCCCAAACTCTATAGCAAAACGCATCACTCACAAAGGTTCGTCAAATTCGGAAATTTGATAAATAAGTGCAGCGGGCACGTATTAACTCATGGACAAAGATGGGTCATCCGCATCCTCTTGATTTAATCTTGGGGACTTATTATCAAGAGCAGCTTGCCATAGTTACCATGCAGCTTATTTCCATCAATTCTTTTGTTAATCCAACATACTGACTAGTTTATATTGACCTATACGCTCTCTATCTCTGTCTCTCTCTCTTGTCCTCTGTCTGTCTCTGTCTTTGTTTCTCTCTGTTTGTCCCTCTCTCTTGGTATCTCTCTCGCTTAACCTATGTTTTTGTTTTTGGAGTTGTATGGTAGTGTGCACAGCATTGCCCGCAAAGGAATAATTCATCTTCTCCGTCTCTTTCAGGAGCTAGAAGAGGGCCTAGCCAGTCACGAGCCTGTCCTGACAGTGTTGTCCCAGACAGGGGAGAGGATCATCGGGCAGTTGTCGGCCCCTGATGGGCCCCTGCTGGAGAACAAGCTGGAGGTCCTGGGGCAGCGCTGGAGGGCTGTACACAGACAGGTGCTGGACAGACAGCGCAGGTAACCACAGACAGGTGCTGGACAGACAGTGCTGGTAACTACAGACAAGAACGGACAGACAGTGAAGGTAACCACAGACAGGTGCTGGACAGACAGTGCTGGTAACTACAGACAAGAACGGACAGACAGTGAAGGTAACCACAGACAGGTTCTGGACAGACAGCGTAGGTAACCACAGACAGGTGCTGGACAGACAGCGTAGGTAACCACAGACAGGTGCTGGACAGACAGCGTAGGTAACCACAGACAGGTGCTGGACAGACAGTGTAGGTAACCACAGACAGGTGCTGGACAGACAGCGTAGGTAACCACAGACAGCGTAGGTAACCACAGACAGCGTAGGTAACCACAGACAGTTGCTGGACAGACAGCGTAGGTAACCACAGACAGCGTAGGTAACCACAGGCAGGTGCAGGTAGAATAAAGTTGTTTTGAATACTTGACTATGTTTGCATGAATAGAAAACTGGAATTTTACTGTTGTTCTCCTTCATTACTCTGGTGCTGATGTGCTCAAATGCGTTAGTTACTCTGTGTCTAAATATTGTCTGCATCAACGTCCTGGGCGGTAATGATATCAACATGCCGCATCAGGATGAAGATGTCATTTAAATGGAAATGTTTGGATTAGACCTGCCCATGGTAACACTTGTTAGGAGATTGACATCTTAATCGTGTGCGTGCTTGTGTGCGTGCTTGTGTGCGTGCTTGTGTGCGTGCTTGTGTGCGTGCGTGCGTGTGTGCGTGCGTGTGTGCGTGCGTGTGTGTGTGTGTGTAGGCTTGTTGGAGGTGACCCTGCCTTAGTTGAACTCGCCAGACGTAGTGAAGACTTGACTCTGTGGCTGAAACAGGCGGAGTGTGCTGTGAGCTCTCTGCCTGTCACCGCTACTGACAAAAACCTCAAAGAACTTAAGGTAACAGCTAGGGGTCAGGACCTTCCCCCCTCGCCCCAATTCACAAATGTACTCACCCCTTTACATTTCTCCCACCAACACCTTTTTCATCTCCCTATTATTTTCCATGCATCTATCATCTGTCTCATCCACTTGATACTTTTATCTCCATAGGCCCTGGCTGAAGAAATGGACGCCCAGAACGAGCGTCTCGGTTGGCTGAACAAGAATGCCCCCCACATCCTGGCTAATAAGTGCATGAGTTCTGTGGAGAAAGACCAGAACATGAGCAAAATCAGGACCATCAACCTCAGCTGGAGCAAGGTGAGAAAGATATGCTGAATGGTGGTTTCCTGACAACCTAATGCAACTAGGCACCCTGAAGTAGGAGTAATTGTGGAGGTTAACCATCTCTCCCTCCTTCCCTTTTGGTCTGCCTACTCTCTCACCCTGCCACCCCCTGTTTAACTTTGCTCCTTATTATGCTCTTTTATTATGCTCGTTGTTCTATTGTCCCTCTATTTCTCCCTTTCCCCTCTCTCCCCTCTCACCTTTTTCTCTGTTCTTTACCTGTTTCCTCTTCCCTAACCCCCCACCGCCCTTGGCACCGTGCCCTTGTAGGTGACTCATGAGTTGTTAAATAAGGTTGGAGAGGTGGAGGGAAACCTGCAGAGTCATGGTCAGTTCCAGGAAAAGATGAACCAATTGACCGACTGGGTTCAGGTCACACACCAAGCCCTCAGCGGGAGAGGCGTCAGCCCCGCAGAGAGCCAGGTAACACACACAGCACTTCTCCTCACAGCAGTAAGCCGGTCTGCTTTCGCAGAGCCCTGAATCTAGCCCGCTGCTTTATTTTAGCTTATGTAAGGTACCTTTTGTTCATTGGATTATAGCTGTTTCTCAGTTAGGATGGAGACATTCAGGAATTCCTGTCTTACTGTTAGTCTGTCTGTATGTCTTTCGGTGTATATCTGTCTCTTTGTCTGTCTGTCTCTCTTTTGGTCTGTCTCACTGTGGCTGTCTCTGTGCTGCAGGTTTTGAAAGCAGCTATGCGGGAGCGTAAGAGAGAACTTGAGGATCTTCTGGCCCGCTCTATAGAACTACAGAGACGACAGCAGTTGCAGCCCCATGAGAAGGTCTGCTTTGGCAAACAGCCATCAACACGCAGTCCCATCGACACACAGCTAACATGACACCAATACAATGCTTTTGTAACATAATTAAATGCAGTGTAAGCACAAAGGTTTCATAGTTTTAATGCTGTGTTTGTGTTGTTCAGAGTATGATAGAGCAGCTAGCAGCAGACTGGAAGGCTATGGACGGCAGGCTGAAAGATTCTCAACAACCCACTATGTCTACTTTACAACATCCTGTGTCTTTTCTATGGACGCACCATGTCGTCCAGCAAAAAGAAAAATCCGGTACCAAAATAACACTTGTTACTACTGTGCAACCTTTCCATTTTTCTTCGGATCCGTTTTCATAAACCGTATTTGCAACGTGTTAAGATATGAAATTCCAAATGTGACTTGCTTAAATATATTCTGAGGTTACTCAAAATAAATATTTTTAATCTGGCTATACCCAAATAAATGTTGAATCGGCATCTCTCCATCTTTCGTTCAGCTCCCCCCTCCTCCAGTCCATCCTTGGTGGTCCCATCAGCTGTACAAATGAGCGAGGAACCCTGCCACCAGACCTCACGCAGCCCAGATCAGGTGGCCCCCACGGACCTGAACAAGACAGCTACCGAGCTAGCTGACTGGCTGCTGCTCATTACACAGATGCTCAAGTCCAACATCGTCACCGTAGGTGACCTAGACGAGATCCACAATACCATTGGACGCCTGCAGGTCTGTGTATGAATGGGTACTGGAGTACTTGGAAATTACTAAATGTATGCAATGTATAATGTTTGTAAGTTACTCTGTGAGCTAAATGACTAAAAAGTACAATTATGTACACCCCCCTAGAAAGCTTCAATAACTGGTTTTGGCCACTTTGGCTGAAATTACTTCTTGTAGCTGTTATTTGTAACTGTCTGTTCGTTTCTTACATCGACTGTGAGGAATTAATTCCCACTCTTCTGTACAGTATTGCTTTAACGGTGTCAAGTTTGAAAGCTTTCTGCATACATGGCCCGCTTCAAATCCCCCACAGCGTTTCGATCTCGGATTTCGCTCGACCATTCCATAATCCTCCATTTCTTATTTTTGAGCCTTCTTTCTGTTGGAGCTTTGCTTGTGTGTTTTGGATCAGTGTCCTGTTGCAAAGTCTGTGTTTGGTAAGGCTTCATATTTTTGACAGATGGCTTTACCTTTGTCCAGAATTCTCAGTTTCAGTGTGATGTTGGCCAGGCCCTGAGGCAACAAAGCACCTCCAAACCATAATTCATCCGCTTCCATGTTTCTGTTTGTTATGAGGTTATTCTGTTTTAAGGCAATGTTTTATTGTCTCCAAACATGGCGCCTGGATTGATTGATTGGTAAGTGATTATTTTGTCCAGGTGACTAAGAGTGACCTGGAGCAGCGTCACACCCAGTTGGAGGACATCTTCACGCTGGCCCAGAACATCAAGAACAAGACTTCCAACCTGGATGTCCGTACCTCTATCACTGAGAAATGTACGTACACTCACTGAGGAAAGCAAGTGTATTTTTGGGGTACACACAATCCAATGGCTTCAATCCCTTCAGAAATTCTCTTACTCACTCTCTCTCTCTCTCTCTCTCTCTCTCTCTCTCTCTCTCTCTTTCTCTCTCTGCAGTGGAGAAGGTGCGGAACCAATGGGACTACACGCAGCACGGTGTGGAGACGCGACTCCAGCAGCTGGATAATATGATTGGACACAGCAACCAGTGGGAGGAGCTGAGACAGGAGGTTAAGGCTCTGATTAGTCAGAACGATGGGCGCCTGCAAGATCTTTTCCATCTCTCCAGGGAACCCCTGACCAAACAGCTCAATGACAACAAGGTGAGGAGGGATGCAGTCATGGCTTTGGAGACTGGTGGGACACAACCTGACCAGGGGTCTGTGGAGAGAGTTCTGCCAGATCTAGGATTTTTAGAAATTATTTAATTTTATTATGCAATTTTATTAATTCCTTGCAATTTTACACACTTTGCCATAGGACTGAGAGAACTTGTAAGAATGTTATTATCACTGTCATGCAACAGATGGGCATAAATAAAATTAAGTAATAAAGTAAGGAATGAAAATGAATAATTAAATGAATGATGACCATACTACTCCGGTGAGTCACTTACACACACTACCCCATTAGAATGGAGGAACATGTATTTGGTGTCTTATCATCAAATGATTTGGCCAAATAGTCATAAACAGAGAGGAACATTCCCAGATATTTTATTGTATTGGACAGTTCCAGTCGACGGTTTGGACACCACCTACTCATTCAAGGGTATTTCTTAATTTTTACTGTTTTCCACATAGTGTAATAATAGTGAAGACGTCAAAACTATGAATTAACACCTATAGAATCACGTAGCAACCAAAAATGTGTTAATGAGATCAAAATATAATTCACATTGTATTCTTCATAGTAGCCAACCCTTGCCTAGATGACAGCTTTGCACAATGCATTTCAAATAAACGCATTGTTAAAAGTGAATTTGTGGAATTCCTTTCCTTAATGTGTTAGGCTGGATATACAGAGGGTGACAAGCTAGGGTGGGTATACACAAGAACATCAGTGTGTCTGTACTGTAGTAATCCACATTATGGCAACGAACTGCTCATACTAAAGAAATACATTTTAATAAGTAGGTGTCCAAGCTTTTGACTGGAACTTTTTGACCATGGTATTTCCCAGTTCGCTCTGCCATCGTTTATTTCAAGGAACCTACTTTTTTTGTCGGGTCAGGGTCTTTTGCAGCTTCCAGGAACTCAGAAAGTTTCAGATCACAAGCTGTGCCGACTAGGGCATAAGTGGCAAGGCTATGTAGCAGTGCACTCTGAAGCTTGATAACTGTCACACATGGGAGAGTTGCCAGTGGCAAATTTTTTGAATATGATATCTGAGTGAAAATGACTGAAAAAATAAAATCGGGGAACCATGATTACTCAAATTTAGATAGATGGTTGCTAATGCTAGAATAGTCCACCAATATAAATTATTGGAGCTAACATGGACTAATTGATTCACTGTCACTTAAAAAATCCCTGATACATGGCTTAATGTAAAACCCGTCTTGTGTTTTGATGTCACAGTGACATGCTGATTACAGCAATGAGCAAGATCATCTGACAGAGCTCATTATCGTTCAGTCACTTATAGTGTCCTGATCAGATACGCCCTACAGGCCGATCATGGTAAAGCCTTGAGCTTTCCTCTTGAGGGGATTGACATGGTCATACATTTTCACGCAGGCTGGCTTTGATGCCCCTGTCAAACAGTAGAGGGCAGCTATGTCTAAGTCACTGTACTGTAGTAGGATGCTCAAAACAGGCCTGCTCTGATAAGTCATTATTAATTGCTATTTAATTAAATGCTTCACCGTACCTTTAGCAATCAAAATGAGATCCTGAGGAAATCATGATGCTGTGAGATGAAAAAGGATGTAAAGAGATTTAGTAAACCATATGGTGAAGGATTTCAGGCGGTTAGAAACATTTGTTGTCTTTTTCTCCAGCTCTTCTTGCAGGACCTGGGAAGAGGTCAGGCTGCTATAACACCCTTTAACGAGCTGTCCAATCAACTCCTGCAAGAGTATTCCGCTGACGACACGAGGAGGATCAAAGAGGTTGCAGAGAAACACAATGAAGCTTGGAACAGCCTCAACAAAAGGTGGACATGAGCCCACAATCATCAACTTCCACACGTGCACACCACACACACACGTCCTTTTGATCATATCTTGAACAACTTGACCCCATGACTTGGCTAACTTTCAATGATGGATTGTCAACCAAACAAGAGCCTGATCAGTGATCAACACACCTATCAGCTGATGTATTAATTGTCATGTCGATGTTTTTGACAGGGCCAGCGAGCGGCAAGCACGCCTGGACAGCGACCTGAAGGCTCTGCAGATGTCCCTCAGGGAGCTGGAGGCCTTCCTCAAGTGGCTGCAGGAGGCAGAGACCACCATAAATGTCCTGGCTGATGCCTCCCAGAGGGTGGAGCTTTCCCAGGACTCCGCCCATCTAAAGGAGTTGAGGGGGCAACTGGAGGTAGGCCACACCCATCTACAGATTTGCGTTTCATAGCTACATATTGGCCTGGTATTTCAGACCAGTTGTGCTTTCCAGGATTTCTGCTGTGTCCCTCATAGCTGCCACAGGAAGAAAAGAAGTGTATTCCTGACTTTGAGGTCCTGGTGCTATTGTATTCAAGTTTGTCTTGAGAAATAGGGCACTCTGTCCTCTGCGCAAGCAGCATTGTGTGCATGGTCTTCAGTAGGAGACAGGGAGAGCGAGCTCGCGGAACAGCAAGTGTGGTAGCCTATTGTTGATAAGTGGATTGTTGAAAGAATAACCTTAACCTGAAAATCTCCTGGGTTTCAATTTGTTGTCATTGTTTTATTAACACAATCTGGTTTTCAATGTTAGTTTTGAGTTTAAACTGAGTCAGATTGTAGTCAGGTAGCAAATGATGTCAAATAGACGGTTGCAAGTGTTGTCTCAGTTACCACGGGAACCTCCTTTCAGTCATAGCTGAACATATCCGATCTGTGATTTTTTTTGGCATATAGTAGAGTCTGGTGAGGTCACAAGATTTATTTTAATTGAGCAGCAATATGTTACCAGAAATGCTATTCTTTTTTTCCTTTCCAGTTGTTTCCAATTACACAGCATATACGTGTTTAATGGTATAAATTGATCAGGGTTGTCTGCTAATATGAGTGACTGATAGATTTTTATTCTACCTAGCACATTTGCTGGTGACGATTACTTGATGCTTTTTTTAGAAGAATTAAGTGCATTTAAGGCCACAAACTGTCAGAGCACTTAACGATCTTCAGAAAAACTGCTTATTTAAACTAATTACTAATTAGCAAATTACTTCCTATCCAAAAACCAACAATGGCATTTCTTAAATCAGTTTTGATAGTTAAATACATTACCTACCTTATTTCCTACTTTTATATCCAGGCATTGTATAATGTGTATTTACAAAAAGGGAATGTTTATTTCTCTCGTAATTTATAAATGTTCTATTTGGAGAATTTGGAGAGACTTTTTGTTATATAAAATATATATAAACTAACTTATTATTTGTTAATAAGCACCATCAGAAACAATGTTTTCTTTTAATTCCTGGGTGCACAGGTACAGAGATGACAAAACATCGGTGTTCGACCATTATAGTATATGAATATCGGCTATCAGTATCTGTCAAGAGTTTTCGAATCAGTGCCTCCCTACTTTTTACTGCTCTTACAGCATTGGTAATGAATTTATGAGAGCAATAAGGCATCTTTGTTTGTTTTTATGTATTGCTAATATAACACCGCTGTGTCCAGGTACAATGCATGCATCGTGCCTAAGAACAGCTGTTAGCCGTGGGAAATAAGTCATATACCACATCCCTTGTGCCTTATTGCTTAAGTACATGTAGTTACATGGCCTGAATGCAGAGAGAGGTTAAACGAATGAGGTTGACGCCGGCGTGTGTATACATGTGTCCGTTTGTGGGTAACGGGGACATGTTATCCTATTATCCTGCTGCTATTCCTCATTAAGATAGTCTTTGGCTAATGAGCAGATCTTGCGGAATGTGTTTGTGTGTGAAATGTGGCGGGCGGGTGGGTGTGTGTGGTCACTTATTGATTTGTCTGTCCCTGCGCTGTTCTGCAATTGACTGTCCTCTCGCCTGTCGCTTGTGTAATTTTACCCCCTCTTACGTCAGAGGTCAGTGTCTTCCATCATGAGATACCAACGGTCAGAATTCTTCTTGTGTTTCTTCGGCAACAGCCTATTGTCAGTGATGATAATATACACACTGCACAGTCATGCCAATCTGCTTCAGATTTTATTTGTTCATCCGCTTCGTGTCCCTTCTATTACTGTGCCACAATGTCCCTGTCTGTGTGATAAGAAATCGTCTGGAAGCCACATTGATTCCTGTGTCTATGGGGAGTGTGCTGAGAGAGCGAGTGAAAGAGAGAGGATGAGTGGGGAAGAGAAAAAGGTAGAAATGTTCTTCCCGTGGTACTCCAGATAAGGCCATAGGGGTCTGTCCTTGTGATGTTTTACCTGCATTGTAGAAATGACAGATCTAGATCCCCCGCTTCTCTCTTCTAAGAACCTCAGGGCTGTCACGCATTCTCCCACTCCAGCTATTTCTGTCATACTGTCCTTAGGATAAGGCCAAACACACACACACACACACACACGTTACCTTTTACTATCCTTATGGGGCCCATAACTGGATTCTGAACAGGAATCAGATTTTTCTCCAAAAAACTTTCCTTTATCAATCAATCAATCAAATGTATTTATAAAGCCCTTTTTACAACAGCAGTTGTCACAAAGTGCTTTACAGAGACACCTGGCCTTAAACCCCAAGGATCAAACAACAGTAGTGTTGGATTTCAGTGGCTAGGAAAAACTCCCTAAGACTCCCTTTACCCCCCAAAAGAAGCCTTTTTCCTCGTGGGAACTGATATAATCTCTTCACAAGGTAATATAATATTATCATTTGTCCTCACTAGAGTAGAAGAAGATGTACACCAAGTGCTCTGTTTATTCGGTATGAAAATGAATCTTACGGAAGACACGTGACAATAGCCGTGACAATAGCTTGCTTTGGAATGCAGTCTGGCATCAAGGCATTTTATAAAACATTTTTTATTGTACATTAGATATGGAATGGGACCTAAGCGCTTTTAGGCATGGTTTGATTGTTGGGTGGCTGGCTCCCAGTGAAGCTTCTTGGTGGTGAGAGAGTACGAGCTGCTTGAACCGTGAATGTAACACCTTCCAATCTGGAGCCAGTGTGTGATGCCATTACAACCGCATGAGCCAACATCCCTGTGGAACACTTCTGACACCTTTCAAAATCCTTGCCCCATAGCGTTCAGGTTGTCGGTACTGTATGTGTGTAGACCTAAGAAAGGGTACATACACACACAGACACGTTGTGTTTTAATTAAAAATGCTAAAGAGCCCCAGTGTCAATGTCCTTTTAGAGCAACAATTTTTTGAAAAAACATGGCCTCTTCTATCCAGCTCTGTTTTCACCCACATGAAGCCACATACCATTGTTATTTCAAATTGAGCTTTCCTTAAATTGGCTTTTGTCCACCCTTCTGGTGTTTGCCGTCTCTGGTTCCTTACCCCTTCTTTCAATCTCTGGCTCTGTCTCAACTTTGGGTATGATTGATGGACTGCACTCAGAGCTACAGGGCAACTTGATTAATGAAAGGGAATGAACGAGAGAGAGAGCAGTTCCGACAATGTCCAGTGACATGGCTGGTGAGGAGACATTCACCCGGAACCTTCCTTCATTCACAGCGAACCGGCCGTAACTGATCAACATCAAGCCAACATTGCCTTACTTCTGTCTTTAGAGTGGTTCAGTATAACTACGTTATTCGGGAAGATGCATTTTTTTCCCTCAGGGGTTTGGTCTTAGATTGGTGCCACCGAATGAAGTATCTTAGTGTTTGTTGTTACCACTGACAGGAGACGGTGAGGTGATACAAGCTGTATTGGTTAATTTTGCTTCTCTTCTGTCTGGTGTGGGGCCATAAAAATATGCAGGTGATGCCTGTTTCCAGGAAGTTCCATTGTCTTTTTGAACCTTTGGGCAAAGAAAATGGTACTGCGATGGATGCCTTCTTCATGCTCTGCTGCGGTGACTCCTGTATCCGTCCCGTTCTCTCAGTCACTGTTGCACCGGAGTACGGTGACACAACGCTAGACATGGATGGAGGGCAGAGGTCAACACATCCACAGGGAGCACACTGTGAACAGGCGCTTTCAACTAACTTACCCTGGACACATGTATGCGTGTGTCCTCGGATGAGCAACTCGGATGACCTTTTTACCTTGATATGTGGGCAGAAATTCTGCATTGCTTGACATGTTTGCGTGCGCGGGCATGTGCGTGTTACAAGTCCTGCTCAAACAGTCGCTTCCATTCAGCCGAAAACGATCGGTTATGAGAATCCGTCGATACGTGGTGAGATTGCTGCAAACCATGATTAGCTTCTTTGAGGGCATTCAAGTTTTTTGAATCAGAAGCTCCCTGGGGATGACATACGCTATATGCTAATGGTTCTTACTGGAACCCCAGCGCTGTCAGCACAATATCGCTAACTGGGCTTGCTAACTGTATTCCCTTCTGTAAATCCCCTAGAACAATCGATAACTGTGTGGAAAGACGGCATACATTTACTGCTCACCCGATTTAAGACCTGGCTAAACCAAGCTCTTTGCGGAGCACTCGATTAAACACTTTTGACTGAGCACAAGTGTCTATAGATGTGAGTGTGTGTGTGTGCGGATTGTGTGTGTGCCTGTTCAATGCTAAGCCACATTTTCCATTCCTGCTACTGAGTCTTTTCCCTGGATGTGAAGTGACAGGCCAGGCAGAGGGCATATGGGCATTAATATATGTCCCTTAGCTCTAAGCGGAAACACACACTCGTATTTATAGCTTACTGTGCGTGCATCTCTGTGTGTGTGGGCGTGTGTTCTTTATTCATGAGTACCTGCGAGCTGTAAAGAGCCAATTGTGGTGTCAGGGGAGTGTTTTGTCTGTCATGCTGGAGGGGGGATTCCTCAGGGGAAGACATGTTGTTGAGCTTCAGATCGTGGGGGTGGGGGTGGGGGTGGGGGTGAGGGGAGGCTACCGCTTCATTAATGCACCCTCTGTTTCTGTATTTCTTTTTTTTTCTTTAATGCTCTACCCCTCACTTTTATTATTTTCCCCTCTTTCTTTCACTCACAAAAAGTTCTCCTTTAACCCTTTTATCTGCCTTTGCCAATCATCAATCAAACCTTTTTACAGCAGCAGTTGTCACGGAGTTCCTCTACACTTATCCCAGCCTAAAACCCTCGAGGGGCAACAGATAAGATGTTGAAGGCCAGGATAAACTCCTTGGTAAGAAACACCACTAGGAATGACTCTGCAGGGGGTGGCCAGTCTTTTGGCTGAGTTCCTCTGGTTCCTCTCAGCTGTCCCTCTCTCTATGTTCTCTTATCAGACTGCTCTCTCATCCCGCTGTATCTGTGTCGGAGCATATCGTTACATCTGTGACGCGCACACACGCTTCTTCTGCATGTCGCTCTCTCTCCTGATTTCTCCCCCGCTCTCTCGCTCTCATTCCTTCTTTCACGCTCTCGTTTCCTCTCACCCAGTGAGTCGTCCACTGGCTTGTTGAGAGCTGTTCCCTCTGTGGCGGAGGGAGCTTCTATCTTCTGATTTTCCAGCGTTCCTGATTTCTCGCTCTCTCCCTGTCTCTCTCTCTTTCTATCCATCCCTTTCTGTCTCTGTTGTCCGCTCGAGGGTTTTCTCCGCGGAGCGCCACCGCCTCAGTCCCGCTCTCGTCTCTGGCCGTCCAGAGCAAGTGTCGCTCGAAGGACAGCGCATCTCTCCTCAGCTCCTCCAGTGCAACTTGCGCCTCCCCCAATCCTTCTCTTTCTTCGCTTATCGGCAGATTTTTCTCCTTTTTTCCCCCTTTTTCTTCTTTGACCCCTGGCTTCTAAAAGGGTGGCGACAGTGAGTTTTTTTCCCCCTGGAGTGTTTTTATTTAAATCCCAGACTTTGTGTTTCAAAGCGCATATGGAGAGGTTGTGCCTGAGAGTGTGAGTTACTGCGTGTGTGTGATTGTCAGGCAGAAAGAAAGAAAGAAAGCGTTTGCTGCGAAAGTGTGCAGGGACTGACCGCGCACTGTGTCCCCTCGAGTACGTGCAAGTGGGGGGGAGGGGGGGCATGCCGATCGAAGCGTGTGTGCCAGACGGAGCGTGTGTGTGTGTTCACGTCACTTCTACTGTGGTGCGTCGCCGGGCGAAGGAGGAGGAGAGGATATGAGCGGGGCCGGGCAGTGCTAGGGTGCCATGCGGACTCGGAGCAGGCTGCCGACCTGTGGCACTCCTAAAATGATGGCCATGGTCCGCACCTCTCTCCAGAAAGTGGTGGTCTTCCTACACAGGCTTCAGAGAATGGCCATCTCATCCCCGCGCTACCACAAGCTATGCAAGGTCAGTCCACAAATGGAACGAAAGAACAAGAACGGGAACAGGAGTTCTCTACATCTCTTTCCATCATGTTTTCTGTTGTTTGTTCATTTGTTTTTGTCTGTCCATTTGGAGGTTTGGTGTTGTGACGAAGTCTGTAAGGATTGATTGTCGGTTTCGCGTAATCTTTCGATCACTTTTAGTTTGTCGTCTTTCAGGAACAGCTTTATTTGGTTATTCATATAGGCTTTTGGTTTATTCATATAGTCAAATGCTTTTGAATGTCTTTCATCTGGCATGTTTTTGGAGTGAATGAATACTTTTCTTTATTTCTCATCACTTTCTTGTGCTATTAGATAACACCAAGCCTTTCCACAGCCTTTGCACCAGCCGTGGTCGTGGTTGGAACAGGGGTTTTATATTTTGGGAGTTGTGTATTTGTGACTTGTTTTTGTTGTCAACAAGTCTCTCCTGTCGGTTCTGGAGGGTGTTGCCGTCTGTAGCTGTCTCACTGTAGCTGCATCTTTCTGCCTGGGTGATACACTGTCTCAGCACAATGTCAAGTAGTCAGGCTGTGTGTGGGTGTACTGTGTGTGGGTGTACTGAGTGTGTGTGTGGGGGGGGGGGGTGTAATCTTGTTACTGCTGTCGGTTTGAGCAGGATTTCATCTTTTCTGTGGTGAAAGTAAACAAACTAACGAGGCAGAGACGTGTGTGTGTGTGTGTGTGAGACTGTTGTGAATGCTTGGTCAGGGCATGCGGGTTGTCAGTGAGAGAAGCGGGGAGTTTAAAAAATAAAGTGTTGCTTTGTTGTTATTAGGCTGAGCGACACATTGTGAGGTTGCAAGTGGTTGGGAGAGGTGAGAGATGGAACAGCTGCTCAGATCCCTTAAACCCTGCAATCACAACTCTGTGTTGTGTACACAGTTAACCCAACGCTAATGAACAAATATGTGCAATCACACTTTAACATGTCTGCCATTAACTGATTTAATTGCCCTGGCCAAATCTCTCTCTACATCACCCTGTCACCCCCTTACTCTTTCTATATCACTACACCTCTTTTAATCACTCTCCCTGGCCATCACTCTCTGCCTCCCCCACACATCGCTCTCTGTCGTACCATCGCTGTCTCCACCTCTCTCTCCATGTCAAATGTTCACTTTGTTCTATACCATCTCTGGCTCTTCATCCCTTTGTCTTTCAATGACCTCGGTTATTGATCTTAGTTTTTTCGTTATTCACACGACCCTCTTTATTTATCAAGCTGTCCCCCTGTTTGTTACTGAGCAAATATGTTGTTCTTTGCTTTCTTGTACTGAGCACAACAGAAATTACATGAGAAAGTACATGAGAACTAGTGGAAGATTTGGTTTTGACAGTATATTTCTCTTCTTTACCTCAGTAGTCTTTTCTATGGAATAAGCTAGGTACAGACCAATATAGTATGAGAAAATTTATTTGAGGAACAATTATAGTAAGATGCACCAGATGACAGTACACGCTAAACAACTAAAATGTAATGTGGTCTTTGCTGCAACCTCTCCCTCAAATTGGATAATGTGTCACCTAATTGAATTCTAAATGTTCTCATTTTGCCCTTGATCTTGTTAGGTGACCTGAGGCAGCGAGTGCCGGTGTGTCTGTTAGGAGGGGTGTGAATATGGGATTTTGGGGATTTTTATGTCCATCTTATACTTTGAAGAATACATTGAATTAAGCAAAATTGTTTCATATTAAACCTGTTTGAAACCTCTCCTTTAACATCACCCCCACCCGTGCCACACCTTCCTACCTTCTCCCAGTACAGACCAGACTGTACTCCACCACCTCCACCTGGCTTGCACCACACATCCGTTGGTCGTCCCACCCCCTGCAAGGACCCACTCGTTATCTTCGATCGTCCCTTGTCTAGTGGGAGGAATCGGTCATTCCACCCTCGACTTCCCTCCCCTGGGTAACATCCGTCATTCTGGACACGTTGGGCAACCCCTGGGAGGGTCCGTCATTCCGGGCACGTATGGATTCCCATGGGTGTGTTCACCGACTGTCCGGAACAGTGCTTCCTAATGATGGATGTGCTCCGGGGCTGGCTCTCACCGGGCCTGGTTCTCCCTCTTACCTGGTTCTCCGGGTCAGGAGATGACCTGGCTGCTGTGCTAATCGTGCTGGCCATAACCCTATACCCCTGCAATATGTGTGCGGGCACATGATTAGTCTGGTGTGTTTGTGTGTTGCTTTCTGCTCCATTCCGTGTAATCACTGCCTATAAAACTGCTGTAGGCCTCTACATTCTTAGGAGTGTTTTCCTGCTCTCGTTATGCTTGCTGGATGTGTGTGTGTGTGTGTGTGTGTGTTTGTGTGTGTATGAGCACTAGATAGATACCACAAGAGAGTGTCTTCATTTGTGTTTTGCGCCCATGTACGCTGGCAGATGCCCTCTTTAATAAGGCCTATTGCAGCAGTAGGTCAGTTAAATGGCACTCCACCCACTACCTCGCTTTGTGCCACCCCAGGGCAACATGAGTCAGACCTGGGCAGAGATCACAGCTACTTGGCCTCTCTCTGTCCTTCGCCAGCACCAGGGCCTTGGGTCGTTAGCATACATTAGCATCATCAGTGCAGGATCGGGCAGGTGTGCGGACATGCATCACTCCCCTCAGATTAGAAGGCCAGGCTGTTTGTCTCTGACACACGTTCTTGCATGCAACACAGACACACACACACATGGACACGCACACAGCTGTGCTACGCAGTGGAAACCAAGACAGCAATGAGTTGCAAGGCAAAATGATATGGTAACAAATTCACAAGTACGGCTTGTTTGAATTCATTGGCCCAAACCCCAGGAAGGCCCAAGGACAATAACTGCAAATTAAACTCAGATTTCTGCCATTAAGCAATGCATTGGCAAATGACTTGATCTCCCCCATATTAACATGAACAGCTCCAGTTGGACAGTAACGGGTAAGTTTTGATTTCTACCGCCACACAAATCTGATGTATCGACGGGGGTCTCATTCAGGTGTCCATTATGCGTAAAGTGACCTTAAGTGCAAGTGACTGCATTTGCAATAAGCCGAGATGAACAGTACAACATATCGGAGAGATTGCTTGTGTAAATGGAATTGGATATTTTGATGAGTAGAGAGGGAACGTATTAATCTACATAGCAGAACTGCTAACGTTATGAAAAGCTTTCATGATGAAGGTCAAGGTATGTTGTTCACATACCGTCTTTCTGTCTGTACTGGTAGCTAGTGGCCCATCACATTGTAAATGCAAACAAGACCCTAGGAGGTGTTGGTATGTGGTTAATTCAGCCCTTAGCCATGGTGTGCTAACAATATGCAACAAACCGCAGGGGTGCTTTATTGTTTTATTATCCGGATACCGATGTTATTAGAACTGTAAAACCGCTTTTTCTGTCATTCCTGCTGTATACCCTCTTTTATGACTGGGTGCTTTGACTCTTGAATCCTGAATGCTGATTTACTGGTAGCTGTGGTATATGGAAGCACTAAGGTAATACTGGGTGTGGTAAATGGCCAAATTACTGTGGCTAACAGCTGTTTTTGGCATGATGCATCGCAGGGGATTTATACCCTTATAAGAGACAGTATATCACGGGTATGACATTGCTTTTTTATTTTTCTCTTTTGAATTGGTAACCGGTATAGAAGAGCAAAAAGGCATCTCAGAGTTCTGTGATTTATCACTAATATACCACAGCTAAGCGCTGTTTCCAGGCACTCTGCGATGTGTCTAAGAACAGCTTTTAGTCGTGGTATATTATCCATATGACACACCTTCTTTATACCTTATTTGCTTACGTATTTGCTTACCCCAGCAATCAGCATTCAGGGTTCGAACTACTCGGCAAATAATGTCTGAAAGACGACAGCTTTCAACCGATCCAAACTAACCAGTTCATGTCATAAATGAAATATTTCCCGTAATTACACAGCAGCAGGAGAGCTTTTGTTATCTGGGCCAAAAACCTAGAGAGAACGGAGACTAAATGAGAATGGTCATGCTAAAGCTATCATAACGCTCTTGTCTGCCACATATTTCAGACTGAATGCACTGAAACCTATCCTCTCTTTCCTTCCCAAGCTTGATCATTCCATGCAATTATTCGCCAAATCTCAAATGTTTTGTGTTGTTGTAACCCCCTTCTTCTCACCGTCATTATCCTTAAACATGGAGGCAATAATGGCTATTATTATCAGTCCGGGGCTCTGGTTATGAGCAGACTGTGGCATTGCATTAACGCCTCTTCGCCTGGACTCTTACTAATGGCTGTGCTTATTTTTTATGACTGCGGTTATGTCCAGCCCGCTGTCCCGCTCTCTGCTAGGATAACTAACATACAGGAAAGGACATTCGCTGAGCTATGCCGATACTTGTGGTTCCCTTAGGGAGCGGGAGATCGAGAGAAAGATGGGGAGAGAGCCTGGACCATTATGAAGACAGAGAACAAGAGATAGTAGGACGGAAAGAGAAGCGAAAAAAGACATTACCAAGACAGAAAGTATCTCTCCAGAGAGGCCAAGACAGGCAGACAACGCCACAGAATGGACATTATAAAGAAAGATGTTCTAAAGTCACAGGAGCATAGGTGGAATGGGAGGATGGAGAAAGTGGGGAGGGGAAAAAGGGGGGAGGGAGGGGGGCGGTGGAGAGCGAGAGGTTTGAGGGAGAGAAAGAGGTTGGGAGAATACTGCCTTGCTTTGCCTTTCTTCTTCCTGGTATGTGAAAGCTATTATCCTAGTGCAGTGTTATATTAATGTCCATTAGGGAGGTCCATCTGATCAGATGACTACATCAGAGATGGTGGGATAGAGGTGATGTGGAGGCAAAGTGCTGACCATCATATCTAACTGTACGGTTGGAAAGGATGAACGCTCTTGTAGATCAAGCAGAAATTCTGTAGACATGCACCCACACACACCAACATTCTTACACAACGAGAAAAACACACACACTTTCTCCTTGTCTGTGTCCATTGGTTTCCTGGTCCATCCAATGATGGTGGGAAGGCAGATGGTCATTGGTCATATACTGGGAGTGCCCATTTGTGGCTCCTCCGGGTATTCCAGTCCCGTTCTCCATTTTGTGCCAGACTTTGACAGCTGTGATCTATGACCAGTCGTGACCGGAAAAGGACAGATTGGGCTGAGAAAGAGCAAGACAGCGCGAAAGAAAGCAAGCGTGACACGACTTTCTCCTCTCTCTCCTTACTGGAAGCAAACAAGTGGGAAATATAGCCTTTTTTATTACTATGGAATGTCTCTGGAGTTTAGTCTGTTGTGTACAGCTCTCCTCCTGTCAGTCTATTACACACACGCAAACACACAAACAACTCTACAGGTTGTGAGTCGGCGCATCATTTGCATATGTGTGATCAATATTGATCATAAATGGCTTGTCCAGTCTGACTGTAATTTGTGTTAACTTTGGAACAATGTTTTTTATATATATAACTAATATCATCAGCTACCACAAGCTTAAAAGGATGAACGCATTAGTTTATATACCCACATACATCATTTTCATTATTATCCTTGCTGCTCCTTTCTGCTACTCCTTTCTTATCTTCCCCTGCCGCTTTTCCTCTGTCCTCCTCTCCCCCACCCCTTTCTGTTGTGACAGTGGTGTGTTTCATGCAGCGTTTCCCAGAAACTGGACATTTTGTTTTCACTGGGTACGCTTCCAGTAGCCGCGAAATGCGATTTTCTGTCGTTGTATTTATATTTGTGTAGGTATTTATAACTTCTCATGTGTCCTTCAGAGCACGGTCTGGAGAGAAAGGACATTATGATAACAAGAACACACGTGTTATGGCCTGACCTTAATGGACTTCAAAGCTATTTATTTTTTAATGTTCTGTTACATGGTGCAGGCCCTGAATTTTGAACTGCTGTTACATGTTACAGCCCAAAATAGGTTCGTCTGTCCCTGATTTAGTGCCACCTAACCGTGAACTTATGATGTGCTTCATGTGCCCTCCTCCTCTTTAAACATCATCAGCTCTTTAGGCCCACGCCTCTTCAATCATTCATCAGTGCCCTCTGCTTCAGAGCATATTTTACTCCTCTCATTCACTCTGTTTCTCCCTGTGTCTCCTCACTCAGGCTTCCCCTGACAGATGTTTTGGTACATATATGATATATGCTGTACAGTTGCATCTGTGCTGGTGCTAGGTGACACATACGGTAACCTGACCGCAAAGCCCTCAATAATGTCTCTCTGACATGCTGACATCAAAATCGTTCGACGTTAAAGTTCAGTCACTCGACTGACGTGTTTAGTCGCGACATGGCGGAGGGCTCGGAAGTGCAACTGTGTGTGTCTGTGCGTGTGAGAAGATGACTTGTCAGCAACCTACATGTGTCAGCATGAGCAGGAGGTCTCATATGATGAGCGGTTATTCACAGGCCTAATTGAGGAGAAGGAGGGAGCTATGGCGTGTGGGAGAATATCGGGAGAGCAGGATGGAGAGAAAGAGGGGAGGGTGAAGAAAAAAAAGAGGACAGGGCAGAAAGAAAGAAGAGGAAAAGATGTTGAGAGAGCCAAAGCTAAATGGAGAGAGAGGACATGAGAGAGTTAGAGAAAGGTTACAGGAGAGACAGTAAAATGCTGAGCATACCCTGGGAGATAAACAAAGTACAATGCATTAAATGGAACAAAGCTGAAAAACTGGGGAATTACTTCTCCTGAAGGAGATTAAAGATAAATATTTTTCTAAATGGTCTGTAATCTGCAGAAAGCCAGGGTGGGCAACCATGGAGTTAATACTACAGTAGCAGCTCTGAGTAAAACTACTGCAATGGTTCAAAATATATTAATCAAAGTGTTTTACAATGCCCGATAACTACCGTCAAATGGAGGAGCTACATCCTGGGTTCCACACAAAACGTTACAAAATACAAAACATGAATATATAAGTAAAAAGGCAGAACAAGCTCCATATTTTAGGGAAATAGTAAAATACATCAAGACATAGGGGAGCTGTATATGATTGGCTGTTAAGGTCCCTTCAGTTGCCATGACAGAGTGTGTGTTTGTGTGTGACTGGTGTGTTGAACACAGCCATTTTTCTAAGTGCTTGTATGAGAAATACTTTTTCATGTGGGACGGCAGACATCAAAGGAAGGCGATGGAGTAGTGAAACATTTAATTTACTACTCTTGTGTGTGTGTCTGTGTGTGCCAGTCAGTGTGGGTGCATCAGTCTGTGAGTGTGTACTGTAGGTGCTCACGGTTACAAAGCAATTCACCGTTGCCATGCAAATGAGATGATGGAAACGTACCTAGAGTTGTTACACTGGAGATCTAAGAATACAATGAGAAGAGACTGAGAGGAAGAGGTGAAAAGTAAATGAGCTGAATGACAATCTGAGGAGGAGAGAGGGACAAGGAATGAAAGACAAGGAGATGGGAATTGTGGGGAAGTGTGCTTGTGCGTACGTGCGTTTGTGTGTGTGTGAGTATCCAAATAAGAGGAAAGTACAGATCAATTGATCCGGTTTCTCTTTTCCATCTTTGTGAGTGGTCAGTGGAAATGAGTAGACGTTGAAGAGAAATCCCATTTGAAATGTTGTTTCTGTGCACATACAGAGAAGGAGCCATAATGAATAATATTTGGCTTTCATGTCTCTTTTGTGAGTTTTTATAGGTCTCTTTGCTCTGAAACGGCTGTGTCTATCTCCTGTGGGTTGGTGTGGTCACGTTTGACTCTCTACTCTAGAAGTTGCCCCGCTAAATATCACTGGGATTAGCACCCTGTGCTTAATTAAAAAGCAATTACTGTTGGTCGCCGTGGGCGACCCACAGGGACGGTCGGCAGGCTAATCCGGTCGTTAGTGTGACGGACCTCTTTACGCATGCTCGAGAACACACACCAACACTAACAAACACCCTATTGGGGAAGAGTTAATAAGAGATTAGAAGAGTCGCTAATTACCGGTGCTGGGAATGAAGGGGAGGACAGCTGAGGATGGGGAGACTGGGTCGGTTAAAGGGTTTGGTTTCCTGTCTTCATAATGTAGGTTACCAACAGCTCAGGTACATGTGTTATTGTTGTTACATATGATTAAAGGGAGTAATGAATAAGTGTATGAGCACACAAACATTCCCAAAAACCTTTCACAGACTCTCACTAATGGTTAATCTTTTAATTTCAAGGCCCAATTAGATGACTTTAATGACAGTAATGAGCTAATGGCCCAGAGACACGCTGGAAGTGCCCTTCAAAACACCCACACTATAGGAACATACAGTATGCCCATAGTGAACACCAAGTGGAGTTTCTGTCTCACGCACGCACACTCAGGGAGCCAAGGTGAGGAGAAAAGCAGGGAGCCACTGTGATGTCAGAGGCAGCGGTGAGGTAGTCGGATCAAGCTTGCCCCATTCGGTTGCCCTGTCAATCACCCTGTCACCATGGCGCTGTGTGCCAGGGCGTGGATTACAGAAGGCTATAAATAGCACGTCTGGGAGCAGGGCATGATGGGTAGGGAATAAACAAATTCACAGCCAGTTGTAATCCGAACTGCCCGGGAAAACGACTGCAACCTACATGACAGAACTAATTCTGTAACATTGCATTTTTTTCTAGCCAGCATTAAACACAATGTAGGTTCAGTGGTAGTAAAAAGGAGAGCAGTTTTCTGACTGAAATAGAACCACAGTCTCATGGCTCTTTAGGTACTAATGCCCACTTTTTAAAAGTCCTGGGATTGGGGGGTGGGACAATCAAATATCGGGAAATCCAGTCTACTCCTTCCTAAAGAATCATTGTAGTTTTCAAATAACATACTATTACCCTCACGAGAAGGTGACCTTGGGCAAAATCTGGAAAGTCAACAAGCTCTTTAGCCTTTGATATACAGAATACATTTCAAAGCTGTTTTTAAAGTCCTAGAATTTTGTAATGTAATCTAGACAACGATTTCAGGTAAGAAATGCCACACATGTTAATCTTTACTAGAAAGACAATTACTATATTAATCAGTGTAATTTTAACACTTGGAATCTCTTGGACATTTCAGGCTAAAGAGACTGACCCAACTTTGAATGACATTGTAATCCAATTTATCCCTGTTTATCGATAATAACTGTATTAACGTTATTTGCATATTCAACACTAGCCAACACTAAAACACTATCCCTTGAACCTTTTAAGATTGAGAGACCAAACCAACCTTGTTTCACATGTAAATGTATTTTCTGTTCAGTTTCATGATTTAGTCAAACAGTAATTTCAACCATTGTTTTCCTGATACTAAACTCTTGTCTGTTTGGCAAATTGCTTGTGTGGCTGCTTGTGCCAGTCTCTCCCTCACTCAAACCTCCTCCTGATGTAGAACTTCATCGTGTTGGCGGTGCGTGAAACACTGGTGCCCTCAGTGAGGTTGCTACTGCGCTGTACCTTGGGCAATGAGAATTTCCCAAGAGAAAGATGTCTCCATGTCTGTCTCCTAATGTCTGGGTCAGAGGGACCTATAATATTGCCAAAGAGGAGATTTAAAAGTTGGTTAAAATCCGATATTGTTCAACAAAAACTAACTCCCTCTCAATCCTATGTATGCAAAAGACAAAATATGCAATTGATTTACTGGCATCATAGCAGACAATTTAAAACATATACTAAACAGAATGAACAATTAAGTATTTTTTGAAATTCTCTGTGGTTGTGTTCATCACCTTCACGTCTCTCAAGCAAAAATCTAAACATGTTGAATCTGCAACTCACTCTGGACAGGACATCGTTGTCAGTAGTAATTAACAGGCTTAATACAGAGTGGAGCGCATCAGTTTGAGTGGCTCACAGCTGCCATAAATCCAGAACCCTGGAGTGTATGTATTTCTGGAAAATCATTGCCACATTAAACTCTCCTGAACCAACAAACTCTCTGCCCTTTTTATCTTCATCCTGTGTCTGAGATATCTCAGACATATCCAATGGTGAAAAATGAGGGTTTACAACTTAGGGGAAGATGGAGGAATGTGCAATAATATGCAATAATATTTCCTCTCTTCTCTCTCTCTCTCTCTCTCTCTCACTTTCTCTCACAGACTTACACACATTTCTAAATCTGTCTTGGGCTTAGCAGAACGTTATGTTTTGGGCCGAAAGGAGAGGAGGGAAACTCATTGTTTTCCAATATTAGCCTTTGGCCGCAGGGTGTTATAGAATGCTATTGTGTTTCGGCACAGGCCTCTTTTTCAGCTCTATTTAGAGGTTTTGTGTGTCGTTTCGGGCCATTGTGTTCCAGCTCGCATCATCCTAGACTGACAGTTGATTAGAGCCTTGCTCAATTTAGTCATCTTCATAGATCAGACTAGATAATCCCCAGGTACTGTCGGATCACTTAGGTGTCCTCGGAGGTGCCTGAGGGGTCCTTCAACACACCATCCAGTTGATCATATATTGTGTACCCTGTATTGGAAAGGTCCCACTGCATCAGTAAGGAGGACGTAACTAGGTCACTGACAAGACCATCGAATGTCAATGTTCTCATACTGCTTTCACCAGCTTTTCTGGACTGACTCAGACAGTGTTGCTGATGACAGGTAATTGTAGAAAAAGGCTTGAGTTCATCAACCCCTGGGAGCAAGAGAAAAGGCAAGAAATAAACAAATGAGAAATGTTATCTCGCAATCGATGTGCTGGAAGGGCATGGAGCCACTGATAGACTGTCTCAGTCTTCTGCCCAGAAAATGTCAGATTGGGTTTGGGTGAGGGGGCACTGTTTCAGTGGCACCGCCTCCAATTAAAGGCATCCATGGGGGATTTTTACGCCACAAGTGACGTCCCATTCTCCCTCCCACTCACATACACTTCCGCTCAAAAGTTTGGGGTCACTTAGAAAAAGTCCTTGTTTTCCTTGAAAACATACATGAAATGAGTTTGAATAGAAAATATAGCAAAATTAATAGGAAATACAGTGGGTATAGAAAAGAATCACCCCCCTTTAAAATAATCACGTTTTGTTGCTTTGCAGACTGAAATGAAAACGGACAAAACATAAAAAAAAATTATTCAGCTGTATTTACAACTTATAACATACAGAGTTGGAAAAAGTATCACCCCCCCTCTTAAAAATTACTTGTAAACCCAACCAGGTGTAGTTAATCACCTCAATAGCGCACAAAGCCATCTGACTTTCAATTGTAATCAGCTGTGGTCATTTTGATTAGTTCAGCATGAAACAAGCTTTTCCTGAAGCATTTCAGTCCTTGGTAGTGCAACTGAAGAAAACCATCAACTATGGGTGGCAAGGCATTGTCAAAAGATTTATTTGGTACAACACAGACCCTCCCTGGTTCAGGACGTTGCTCCAAACTGGATGAGAGAGGTCAGAGAGGCTACCAAGAGGCCTACAGCAACTCTGAAGCAGTTGCAGGAATTAATGACAAAGAGTGGTCATTGTGTGCATGTGACAACAATATCACAAATTCTCCACAAATGTGGCTTGTATGAGAGGGTTGCAAGAAAAAAGCCAATCCTCAAGAAAGGCCACATGCAGTCATGACTGAGCTTCGCCAAAATGCACCTTGAAGATTCTAAGGCCACGTGGAAAAAGGTGTTATGGTCAGATGAGACTGAAACTGAATTATTTGGCCTCAACGCTAAATGATATGTCTGGCGAAAATCCAATACAGCTCACCATCCAAATAACACCATTCCTACAGTAAAGCATGGAGGTGGGGATATCATGTTATGGGGTTGTTTCTCTGCAGCAGGGACTGGAGCACTTGTCAGGATAGAAGGAAAAATGGATGGGGCAAAATACTGTCAAATTCTTGAGGAAAATCTGCTGTTCTCTGCCAGAAAGTTGTCAATGGGAAAAAGATTTACCTTCCAACATGACAATGACCCAAAGCACACAGCAAAACTGACGACACAGTGGTTGAAGGAGAAAAGGTGAATGTCCTTGCATGGCCTAGTCAGAGCCCGGACTTGAACCCCATTGAAAATCTGTGGAATGACTTGAAGACAGTAGTCCACAAACAGTCACCATCAAATTGAACTGAACTTGAGCAGTTCTGCAAAGAAGAGTGGTCAAATTTTGCAACGTCTAAATGTGCAAAGTTAGTAGAGACACATCCCAACAGACTAAAGGATGTAGTTAAAGCAAAAGATGGTTCAACAAAATACTGACACTAGGGGTTGGTCCTTTTTCCAACTCAGTGACATGTTGGTGTTATATCTGTCACTTGGATGTTATAAGTTGCACTGAGTAAATACAGCTGAATGAAACAAACTGTCTATCTTCATTTCAGGCTGCAAAGCAATAAAATATGATTAATTTAAAGGGGGGTGATTATTTTCTTTACCCACTCTATAGTCATTAACAAGATTAGAAATAATTATGTTTAATTCAAATAATAAATATCTCCTTCAAACTTTACTTTTGTTAAAAAAAATCCTCCATTTGCAGCATTTAGAGCCTTTCACACATTTGGCATTCTATTTGTTGATGTAATCTGAAGTTTTTTTGTTGTCTGAATACCTCAGATTTACATGCGTCCGTCCATAACACCTTTTTCCAATTTTCCTCTGTCCATTGTCTGTTTTTTTTAGCCATCTTCATTTTTTCATTTTTTGGCCTGTCTGAGAGATGTCTTTTTATTTGCCTAGAAGGCCAGCAGAGTTGAGAATTATCTTTCTGGCCATTTTGAGCCTGTAATTGAACCCACAATTGCTGATGCTTCAGATACTCAACTTCTTATTGCTTCTATAATCAGCACAACAGATTTCAGCTGTGCTAACATAATGGTTTTTCTAATGATCAATTAGGTTTTTAAATGATGAACTTGGATTAGCAAACTCAACATTCCACTGGAACGCAGGACTGATGGTTGCTGACAATGGGCCTCTGTACGCCTATGTAGATCCATCCATCTTCTTCCGCTTATCCGGGGCCGGGTCGCGGGGGCAGCATTCAAAGCAGGGATGCCCAGACTTCCCTCTCCCCAGACACTTCCTCTAGCTCTTCCGGGGGGACACCGAGGCGTTCCCAGGCCAGCCGGGAGACATAGTCCCTCCAGCGAGTCCTAGGTCTTCCCCGGGGTCTCCTCCCCAGGAAGGCGTTCCGGAGGCATCCGAAAAAGATGCCCAAGCCACCTCAGCTGACCCCTCTCGATGTGGAGGAGCAGCGGATCTACTCTGAGCTCCTCCCGGGTGACCGAGCTTCTCACCCTATCTCTAAGGGATCGCCCAGCCACCCTGCAGAGAAAGCTCATTTCAGCCGCCTGTATCCGGGATCTTGTCCTTTCGGTCATGACCCAAGGCTCATGACCATAGGTGAGAGTAGGAACGTAGATTGACTGGTAAATCGAGAGCTTCGCCTTGCGGCTCAGCTCTTTCTTCACCACGACAGACCGATACATCGACTGCATTACTGCAGAAGCTGCACCGATCCGTCTGTCAATCTCCCGTTCCATCCTTCCCTCACTTGTGAACAAGACCCCTAGATACTTAAACTCCTCCACTTGAGGCAGGCACTCTCCACCAACCTGAAGTGGGCAAGCCTCCCTTTTCCAACTGAGGACCATGGCCTCGGATTTGGAGGTACTGATTTTCATCCCCACCGCTTCACACTCGGCTGCAAACCGTCCCAGTGCATGCTGAAGGTCCTGGTTAGAAGGGGCCAACACGACAACATCATCTGCAAAGAGCAGAGACGAAATTGTGTGGTCCCCAAACCTGACACCCTCCAGCCCCTGGCTGCGCCTAGAAATTCTGTCCATAAAAATTACGAACAGAACCGGTGACAAAGGGCAGCCCTGCCGCAGTCCAACATGCACTGGGAACAAGTCTGACTTACTGCCGGCAATGCGGACCAAGCTCCTGCTTCGGTTGTACAGGGACCTGACAGCCCTTAGCAAAGGACCCAGGACCCATATTCCCCAAGCACCCTCCACAAGATGCCGCGAGGGACACAGTCGAATGCCTTCTCCAAATCCACAAAACACATGTGGATTGGTTGGGCAAACTCCCATGAACCATCCAATACCCCGTAGAGGGTATAGAGCTGGTCCAGTGTTCCACGGCCCGGACGAAAACCACACTGTTCCTCCTGAATCCGAGGTTCTACTATCGGCCGTTTTCTCCTCTCCAGAACCCTGGCATAGACTTTCCCGGGGAGGCTGAGAAGTGTGATCCCCCTATAGTTGGAACACACCCTCCGGTACCCCTTCTTAAAAAGAGGGACCACCACCCCGGTCTGCCATCCCAGAGGCACTGTCCCCGACCGCCACGCAATGTTGCACAGGCGTGTCAACCAAGACAGCCCCACAACATCCAGAGACTTGAGGTACTCAGGGCGGATCTCATCCACCCCCGGTGCCTTGCCACCGAGGAGTTTCTTGACCACCTCAGTGACTTCAGCCCGGGTGATGGACGAGTCCACCTCTGAGCCCTCATCCTCTGCTTCCTCAATGGAAGACGTGACAGCGGGGGGCCTATGTAGATATTCCATTAAAAGTTGTTTCCAGCTACAATAGTCATTTACAACATTAACAATGTGCACTGTATTTATGGTTAATTTGATGTTATTTTAATGGATAGAAATTTGCTTTTCTTTCCAAATCAAGGAAGTTACTTTAATCTTTTGAACGGTAGTGTTCACTGTAACCCGGCTTTTAGCCTCTCAGATTGGTCTTGAGGAAATGAACAAAATTATGTTTGAATCAAGAACGAAAAATTTCTATCATCTCAATTAAAATCACATTCATGTAAGTCCAACTGACAAGTATTTAAACGTTTTATAGCTTTAATGATTCACAGAATTGTCATTGTGACTTGTGGCACAGAGCATATTTCCCAGTGTTGGTGACATATTTAGTAAGAATTTTTTGCAGTTATTCTAATTATTTTGACTGATGTTTTGAATATTATAAATGATCCCCCTTCCATAGCTTCAAATGTCATCTACTTGAAATCTCTCAGTAGAAACCTCCCTCAGTAAAAACACCCCTTGGCCTGTTTCTGCTCAAAGCCCTCGGATGGCTCATTAAAAGCAGTGAAACCGTTTCTTGGTGTTTGAAATTATGAAACATTTGATCAGGACTCAACAAGGTTTTTATTAACTGACCAATTATTTAGGTCCAGTTAAAAACGCTAACCATTTGAAAAAGCAGATGTTCAGACCTGACTGGCTTGTTAAGGAGCCAACATCTGTCATAGTGGTTACCGTTAATGCAGCAATTACCATCTGTGTTTCAATACAGAAGCTGTGTGTTCCTGTGAAACTCCTATGTATGTCAACAATGCTGTTTCACTGTAAGAATATTTTAGAGAGGCAATAGAATGCCTCCAGACCAGACTTGCATGCTTCCCAGTGGCATTAACACTAACTGCCAAATGTCTACGTCAACTTTCATTTGAGTTTGTAATTAAAATAAAACTGCAATTTTGAAAGCTACACACTCCTCCTTCAATGAATTTTCCTAAGTAGGCGTATTAATACATTGTTCTGTGATCAGAATTGTAAACTGACCTTTTCTATATATATATTTTTTTCTCAACTTAATCCGCCAACAGCCCACGCCACTTAGCGTTGGTACCCAGGCGCTACTCACCCTCATGGAATGCATGACGTCAGTGGATGAATGCGCAATACTCCCAGATGTATGATCAGAGCCTTGGTTGAATTTGAATGAACTTACAAATGAAATACAAAATTTCCATGGCCATTCAAAAATGTAATTAGACTATTATTGAAACATAATACAAATGATATAGGCTAATTATTAAACTTCACAGTTTTTTTAATAGGAGATTCAGCTTATTGTGTAGGCTAATTCATCAAATGTAAATCGAAAATGTAAATCGAAAAAATTATTCACAAAACGTCATCCCAGACATTCTTTACCAGTCACCAATCACCAATTCAGCAAACGTATTACACGTTACTGTTTTTATTAGGAGAGAAACAAAATTGCATACACATCCTATCATCTCTCTTTGAATTATTTCTACTTATTTCACTGAAGATAAAGATTCTACAAATGTATTATGCTGAATAATTATTCACGAAACAAAAAAACAAAGATCACCAATTATCAATTCCGCAAACGTATTACACGTTACTGTTTTTATTAGGATAGAGAAACAATATCGCATTCTGCTTTTCGTTATACAGTACTTGTTCAATGACAATAAAGTTGAATCTAATCTAATGAATATCAATGAAATAGCAATGACGTCAATGGATGAATGGGCGATAACCCCCTGATCAACCCAGACACACCTATGGGGTGATGTGATGAGTAACAGGTGTGTGTAATAGTGGAGAGTACGGGGTGATGTGATGAGTAACAGGTGTGTGTAATAGTGCAGAGTTCTGGGTGATGTGATGAGTAACAGGTGTGTGTAATAGTGGAGAGTCCGGGGTGATGTGATGAGTAACAGGTGTGTGTAATAGTGGAGAGTTCTGGGTGATGTGATGAGTAACAGGTGTGTGTAATAGTGGAGAGTCCGGGGTGATGTGATGAGTAACAGGTGTGTGTAATAGTGGAGAGTCCGGGGTGATGTGATGAGTAACAGGTGTGTGTAATAGTGGAGAGTCCGGGGTGATGTGATGAGTAACAGGTGTGTGTAATAGTGGAGAGTCCGGGGTGATGTGATGAGTAACAGGTGTGTGTAATAGTGGAGAGTCCGGGGTGATGTGATGAGTAACAGGTGTGTGTAATAGTGGAGAGTACGGGGTGATGTGATGAGTAACAGGTGTGTGTAATAGTGCAGAGTTCTGGGTGATGTGATGAGTAACAGGTGTGTGTAATAGTGGAGAGTCCGGGGTGATGTGATGAGTAACAGGTGTGTGTAATAGTGGAGAGTTCTGGGTGATGTGATGAGTAACAGGTGTGTGTAATAGTGGAGAGTTCTGGGTGATGTGATGAGTAACAGGTGTGTGTAATAGTGGAGAGTCCGGGGTGATGTGATGAGTAACAGGTGTGTGTAATAGTGGAGAGTCCGGGGTGATGTGATGAGTAAGAGGTGTGTGTAATAGTGGAGAGTCCGGGGTGATGTGATGAGTAACAGGTGTGTGTAATAGTAGAGAGTCCGGGGTGATGTGATGAGTAACAGGTGTGTGTAATAGTGGAGAGTACGGGGTGATGTGATGAGTAACAGGTGTGTGTAATAGTGCAGAGTTCTGGGTGATGTGATGAGTAACAGGTGTGTGTAATAGTGCAGAGTTCTGGGTGATGTGATGAGTAACAGGTGTGTGTAATAGTGGAGAGTCCGGGGTGATGTGATGAGTAACAGGTGTGTGTAATAGTGGAGAGTTCTGGGTGATGTGATGAGTAACAGGTGTGTGTAATAGTGGAGAGTCCGGGGTGATGTGATGAGTAACAGGTGTGTGTAATAGTGGAGAGTCCGGGGTGATGTGATGAGTAACAGGTGTGTGTAATAGTGGAGAGTCCGGGGTGATGTGATGAGTAAGAGGTGTGTGTAATAGTGGAGAGTCCGGGGTGATGTGATGAGTAACAGGTGTGTGTAATAGTGGAGAGTCTGGGGTGATGTGATGAGTAACAGGTGTGTGTAATAGTGGAGAGTCTGGGGTGATGTGATGAGTAAGAGGTGTGTGTAATAGTGGAGAGTCCGGGTTAATGTGATGAGTAACAGGTATGTGTAATAGTGCAGAGTCCGGGGTGATGTGATGAGTAACAGGTATGTGTAATAGTGCAGAGTCCGGGGTGATGTGATGAGTAAGAGGTGTGTGTAATAGTGGACAGTCCGGGTTAATGTGATGAGTAACAGGTATGTGTAATAGTGCAGAGTCCGGGGTGTTCCGTGAATGCGGGGTTAGCAGTTGGAAGTATGGACAGTGGTGGCTAATAGGCCGGTGACAGGGAGCAATGTAGTGGAGATTCCCCGGAGGGAGGCGTGATCATGGGTGGCACCGTGGCAGTGTAGGCTACTGTAAATCATCCTTTGACTCTGCTAATCAGATTTACAAAAAAAATGTATTGAATAATACACTCCAATGTTTTTACTTGAAGAGGCTACATATCCTTGGATCTATCAATTTTATTTCTACTAATTTATTTTCATTTTGTACATTTTCATTTTGTACATTTATCTGGCAGATACTGGGGGTCTGAAAGGCCTGGCAGTTCTAGTGTTAAGGATACTGACTTCATCTGCTCTTGGGAATGGCCATGGAACCAATATGGCACAGAAAGCCTTGAGAACTGAGAAGAAAAATTAATTGCAAATTGGAAGGATAGATTGCTAGAGGCAGCCGGTTCCCTGAATTTGTTGTCTCTTCTTTATTTCCTTCTGTTGAAACGTTTACTTATTTGATTTTGAGTTTTGTTGGTGATTAGGAGCATTGTGGGCTAGGAACCAAAAGGTTGTTAGATTGAATCCCTGTGCTGCCCTTGAGCAAAACACTTTAGCCGAATTGCTTTCTTGTGGGGTCAGTATTGCAGCCCCTTCAGAGAGAGAGATTTCAAATGATTGCGGACCTTGCGTATAAGAACTACTTTAATTTAATTATTTAATTATGTGAAAGGGCCTAGTCATTTAATGAATTCGTGAAATCAGTTCTGTTAATGTTTTTTGTGAGATCTCTAAGAAAAGGCAACTTTCTTACTGCTTTCATACCAATCAACCTAGCAGTCTGGTTAAACTCTTGCTTGTTTAACAATTCCTCTGGGAATTCTTGGTCCTCATGAAGGTAGTTAAACCTTCATGAATTCCCACAGGAGTGGATAACTCTGCTAGGTTTAACAAACATAACCAGATTCATTAGTAATTTCTTCAGTAACTTTTTATTCAAAATGTTTGATGTTTTTAATATTGTATTTGAGGTGCACTTTAAATCTTTCACACAGCCTCTCTCTCACGTGGAAAAAAGCATAATGACTGCTTTCTACATGCTGCCCTGACAGTTAAGTGGTTATTTCTACCTCATGAAGTTGTACTGAATGTTGGCATAATATGCAAATAATTTCACAAAGCAGCAATTATTACATGGCATTAGCGGTCTTAATTTCTTGTGTGGCATTATTGGAGCTTTTAGTCATGTTTGTCACACGGTGGCATACTCTCCCCCACATGTATAAAGTAGCACCCGCTTTTCTAACCAAACCAAGAACATTCTTCCTGTTTAGCTAAAGCTATACCCTCCTCCTGCAATATGTATAACACCTTAATATCACCAACCAAACTGACATTGGAGTATAATCCATTAAAACATTCACTCCACCCATTCAACTTACTCACTCTCCAAAACACATTTTGTCCTCCCCTAAACGATCTCCAGTTGGGGATTTCAGGGTTTCTTTGTGTCTACTTGGATACTTTTAACACTGGCTAATTGAGCTAGGCAGACAAGGTGACCCATAGATCACTAGTACTATTCTCCAAGGATGGATGTGCACACACATGCGTGCACACACACACACACACTAGGAGACTGTGGGGCGAGGATGGTATGGCTTGTATGGGTGTAATCTGTTTCTTATCGATCGACAGCCCTGTGCCAATCCCACACAGTATATCTATCACTATTACGTCCACTGACAGGACTGTCCCACTACCCTTGGTCAAGGGCTCACCCTGAAGTCTCCCTTTTCTTCTCGTTTCTCACTCCCCTCATATTTCCCCCTCTCTCTCTCTGTCTTTCACCCCTTTCACACTCACTGCTCTCACATTCTCTCTCTCTCACACTCTCACTCACTGACACACACACACACACACACACACACACACACAGCTGCGGGTACTTGATATTTCCTGGAACATGGGAGGTTGAAATTGAATGACAAGATAAGACAGCCCCAGAGTTTCTTAGAAAGACCAAGCCAAGCTGGCGAATTCACTATTCATTTCCATAATCTGATTTAGAAATTAATTGACCACTTTTAGCCAAAAATCTAGCTCTAAATACCCACCGTAATTTGTTTCCATTGCCCCGAGGCCCTTTGTATTGTACATAGAACGTGACATACGGCTGGCACGGTTTTCCTCGTTAAGTCCTGTTGCAGTGAGCTCTGCTCTCCTCTGCTGCAGGCATCGGTCAGTTCTGTCTGTTCAGCCTGGGAGCTTTGTGATACTAGGGTAGAGGCAGGCCAGCTGGCTCAGTGTTGTGTGTCCTGGTATTTGCCGCACAAGCTGTGGTAAGCACAGTGTTTCAGAGGTCTGGTGTGGGTGTGTGCCTCATGTCACCTCTCTCATGTCTCTCTCATGATATGTCAGTAGCCCTAAACTAAGGGAAGCCATTCTCCGGCTGATCAACTTGGTGATGAGGGAAGTCTACTTTCCTGAGATCTGGAACCAAGGCTTTATCACATCTCTACTAAACAGTTTCACCGAAATAACTATAGAGGAATATCTGTTAGTAGTAACTTGGGAAAGGTTTTATGTGGCATAATTAATGACAGAAGCCTGGCTTTCTTAAAAGAAAAAGAATGTATTCCTCCCCAAAAACCGAACAACAGACCATATACACCGACCAGCCATTACATTATTACATTGACAGGTGAATTGACGGCCAAAACTCATTGATGCAAGTGGGGATCAAAGGCTGGTACATGTGGTCCAATCCAACAGACTAGCTACTGTAGCTCAAATTGCTGAAAAGTTAATGCTGGTACTGATAGAAAGGTGTCAGAACACACAGTGCATCGCAGTTTGTTGCGTATGGGACTACAGACCAGTCATGGTGCCCATGCTGACCCCTGTCCACTGCCGAAAGTGCCTACAATGGGCAGGTGAGCATCAGAACTGGACAACAGAGCAATGGAAAAGGTGGCTTAGCCTAGTCTGATGAATGACGTTTCCATTTACATCACATGGATGACCAGGTGCATGTACATCACTTACCTAGGGAACACATGGCAACAAAGAAATAGCCGGCAAGCCGGCGGAGGCAGTGTGATACTTTGGGCAGTGTTCTGCTGGGAAACCTTGCATTCCTGACATTCATTGGGTGTTACTATGACACATACCACCTACCTAAGCATTGTTGCAGACCATGTGCACCCTTTCATGGCTACAGTATTCCCTGATTGCATTGACCTCTTTCAGCATGATAATGCGCCCTGCCACAAAGCAAAAATTGTTCAGGAATGGTTTGAGGAACACAACGAGTTCAAGGTGTTGACTTGGCCTCCAAATTCCACAGGGCTGTTTTGGCTGCAAAAGGGGGACCTACACATTAGGCAGGTGGTCATAATGTTATGCCTGATCGGTGTATACACGCTTACACCTTGATCAAAAACATGTCCACGAAACTAAGAAAGGGAACATACAGCTCTGGAAAGAATTAGGAGACCACTCCTAATTTTTCTTAAATCAGCATGTATGGCAGCCTCCATTCCATTCCAGTGTCTGTTAAATTCCAACCCAGGCCCAACACAAGTCATTTTACTTAATGAGGTGCTGATTAGGTGTTTACCTGAACCAAATTTAATTTAACTAGGAAAAGTGTAAAAACCACCTCTTGCAATAGGACCAGCTGGATGGCAAAAACAGTGCAAGTAGTACCTCAAAGGTAATTTTAATAAAAAAATACTATTCAGCATGACAAAAGAGTTGAGTGAGGAAAAGAAGGGTTCAATTCTGGCTTTAATGACAGAGGGATTCAGTGAGCGTCATGACTTCAGGGCTGAAGTCATGCAAAGCTAGAAAATAGCCCTTCATCAATGAGATGCAAAGAAGAGCCAGGCTGAAGTTTACAATAGACCACAAAGATTGGACTGTAGAGGAATGGAGTGAGGTGATCTTCTCTGACGAGTCAAATGTTCAGGTTTGCCCAACACCTGGTCGTCTAATGGTTAGACGGAGACCTGGAGAGGCCTACAAGCCTCAGTGTCTCGCACCCACTGGTCATTTTGGTGGAGGATCGTGATGATATGGGGATGCTTCAGCAAGGCTGGAATCGGGTAGATTTGTCTTTGTGAAGGACACTTGAATCAAGCCAAGTACAAGGTTATCCTGGAAGAACACCTGCTTACTTCTGCTCTGACAATGTTCCCCAACTCTGAGAGTTGTTTTTTTCCAGCAGGACAATGCTCCATGCCACACAGCCAGCTCAATCAATGTGTGGATGCAGGACCACCAGATCAAGACCCTGTCATGGCCAGCCCAATCTCCAGACCTGAACCCCATTGAAAACTTGTGGAATTTGATCAAGAGGAAGATGGATGGTCACAAGCCATCAAACAAAGCCGAGCTACTTGAATGTGTGCCAAGAGTGGCATGAATCGCCCAACAGCAAAGTGACAGACTGGTGGAGAGCAAGCCAAAACGCATGAAAGCTGTGATTAAAATGTCAGAGTTATTCCACCAAATATTGATATCTGAACTCTTCCTAAGTTAAAAGGTTAGTATTTTGTTGTTGAAAAATGAATATGAATTTGTTTTCTTAGCATCATTTAAGGTCTGAAAACAAACAACATATTTTTTTGGTTAATTTGACCAGTCGTTATTTTCTACAAATAAATACTCAAAATGACAATATTTTTATTTGGAATTTTGGAGTGATGTTGTCAGTAGTGTATAGAATAAAACAAAACTGTTAATTCTACTCAAACACATACCTATGAGTAGTAAAACCAGAGGAACTGATAATTTTGCAGTCGCCTCTTATTTTTTGCCAGAGCTGAATTTGCCTGTTTCAAAGACTTCAAAAAGCCTTTGACTAAATATTGCATGAAGGTTTGTTCTTAACTCTTTCAAAGTAGTATCGGAGGCAAGGTTTATTATATAATGAAAGAGATGTATGAAGAAATCAAATGTTGTGTAAAAGGAGAAAACAAAGAACAGAATTCTTTAGTCAGAATAGAGTGAGACAAGGTTGCAATCTTAGTCCAAACTTGTTCAATATTTATATAAATGAACTTGGTACTAAATTAGAACAATCTACATATCTGAGATTGTCACTTGAAGACAAAGAAATAAAGCTTTTTTTTTATACAGTTGTATAACATTTGCATACCCTTGGAGAAATAGTAATATATGTACCATTTGTTAAGATACCATGAGTGAACAGGCAAAACACATGTCTTTTATTTCTTATGGGATTCATATACCCCTGTAGGTCATAACAGAATGGCACAATCATAAAACAACACATGGCAACAAAGAAATAGTTCTTAATACTGTGTATTGCCCCTTTTAGCATCAATGATAGACTTTTGAACAGGCATCAGAGATGCTCTGACACAGTCATCAAGCATCTTTTGATCAGAGCTATTTTGTGATTTCTGTTATCATTATGATTTGAAAAGGAGCCAAACAACTATGTGATCATAAATGGCTCCATATGATCCTTATCCTTAAATACATTTGTTTTGCATGATCAGTCATATATTCAAAATGAATGCCAAATTTCGCAATTTCTGCCAGGGTATGCAAACTTATATGCACAACTGCATGCTGATGACATGGTTATATTGTCTCCAACAGAACAGGGTCTGTCCTTAATAGAAATGTATTGTCATTGAACAAGTACAAGTAGAGTACAACGAAATGCAGTTTGCATCTAACCAGAAGTGCAAATAGAAGGGGGCAGAAAAGTATTAAGTATAATCTATGTACAAGTGGGATGAATATTTTGCGGGCACAATTCTCAATGCCGTTCTGAATTTGCAATTGAGGCAAATTGAAGGATTAGGGTAGCAGGTGCAACTGAAATGGAGGTCCCCGGGGTAGACATGTATGTGTATATAACAATTGAAAATGCAAGTACAGTGGCAGTTCTAAATGTGCAATGAAGGCAGTTTTAAGGTGTGGGTATAGCAGCAATGACACGTACCCGTAAACAACTGAAAACTTCCTTATCAGGCTTTGTAAGGCAGTGACAGAATCCAGTAGTACAAAGGGTGGGTATGGATAGTGATGGGTCACAGAGTTTAGCAGTGTTACAGTAGATCCTGAGCCTGCTGGTGCAAGAACGGAGAGACCTGTACCACCTGCCTGATGGGAGGAGGGCAAACAGATTGTGGCATGGATGTGAAGTGTCCTGATGACAGGGAGCTGGGTACCCGTGATGTGCTGGGTGGTTTTCACCAGTCATTGGAGGGCCTTCCAGTTGGCTATGGAGCAACCATCAAACCACATTGTGGCACAGTTATTCAGAATGCTCTCGATTGTGCAGCATTAAAGTTTCACAAGGATCTTGGAGGACAGACGGGCCTCCTTCAGCCACCTCAAGAAGTACAGGCGTGCCTGTCTTTTTGGCCAGGTCTGATGTGTTGAGTGACCAGGAGAGGTCCTCGGAGATGTGGACACCTAGGAATTTGAAGCTGGACACGATCTACATCAGTGCCATCGATGAGAACTGGGGCGTGACTGCAGCTTTTAGATTTCCTGTGATTCACAGTGAACTCCTTGGTTTTCTTTGCATATGAGAAAGACAATATACACTGCTCAGAATTTTTAAAGGAACACGTAATCATCGCAGTGTAACACCAAATCCATTAAACTTCAAGGATATCATTTTATCCAGTTCGGAAGCATAAGCGATTGTGAATCATTGTCATCTGTCTTGGTGAAAATGAAAGTGACAACAGGTGCACTAGAGAGGTAAAAACAAAGTGGTGGCCACTAGGGCTGTCAAAATTCCTCAAAAATGAGGTTTGAATATTCCCTAAAAAAAAAACACATACTATTCGAACTATTCAAACATCTGGTTGCACAAGCGCATTTTGTCAATAACGCGCATTACGTCAATGACAGGACAAATTAATACAAAGAGACATAAATAGACTACCTATACAAGTAGTTAAGTTTAAACATATTTGACGATGTATTACCTACACAAAAACAAGTAAATCAAATGATGACCAAGACCGCAGACCTCACGCTCGCTCGCTCAAGCACTTTCTCTCTCTGGCCCTTACGCTCTCTGGGCAATAACGGTTTAAAATTAACACCAATAAACACATTTTGAATGCTGATCAAGAGTTTTGTGCAAGCAATATAAGGTCGCGACTATTGTCCCAAATATAGCAGGCTTCATTCAGTGATTGAAACAAATATTAACATTGAAATGAAGACAGATTCAGCAACTGCATGGCCTATTTCTCGCTTAAAATGTTTTCAGAAACACGTTTCAGTGAACTATTTTTGTAAAATATGAGATCGTATTCTCAACGAGCCGCCATGACACTGTTGAAATTCTCGAGTAGCCAGACCCACATCACGCGTTCATCCAATCAGGTGCTGGTCAGGGGTGTGGAGCATCAACCATGGCTGTATAACGTCACAACACCACGCTCCAGTTGTGTCGGACATATGGATCTGTACTGCCCACTCGCAAAGCAGACAGCCAGACAACCTATGCTACCGCGAATGTTTTTTTCCACTCTTTTTTTTTTTATTTGACTATTAATATTCACCTATGAAATTTGTTTTTTAAAAACTATTTGAATATATATTTGAATTTAGAATATTCGTTGACAGCCCTAGTGACCACAGACAATTGCTGTCTCCTTATCCTTTGTGACTAATTCTTCTCTGGTTTTGCATTTTACTAGTGTCACTACTGGTAGCATGAGGTGGTACCTGCAGCCCATTGAGGTTGCACAGTAGTGGACAGGGCCCGCCATTGGCACCCCATTCTCTTCACAGATGAGAGCAGGTTCACACTGAGCATGTGACAGACGTGAAAGAGTCTGTAGATGCTGTGGTTCACGTTATGCTGCCTGCAACATCATCCAGCATGACCCGTTTGGAGGGGGGTCAGGGGTCTGGGGAGGCATATCCTTGGAGGGTCACACAGACTTCCACATGATAGCCAACGATACCTTGACTGCTGTTAGGTACCGGGTTGAAATCCTCAGATCCATCGTCAGACCTGATGCAGGTGCAGGACAATGTCCAGCCTCTTGTGGCCAGAGTGTATAGGCAGTTCCTGGATGATGAAGGCATTGATACCATGTACTGACCCTCACATTCCCCAGTTCTGAATCTAATTGAGAACCTCTGGGACGTTCTGTATCAGTACATCCGACAACGGCAAGTAGCACCACAGACTGCCTTGATCCAGGTCTGGGAGGAGATCCCCCAGGACACCATCTGCTAAAATGAGGAGCATGCCCAGACGTTGTCGGGAGTGCAAACAGGCACGTTGGGGCCCATTAACACTACTGAATCAAATTGTGAGTTGCTGTGATGATATTCACACAAGTTGGAACAGACTGTGATATCAATTGTTTTCTTTGAATTTCTGTGTTTAATCCGACCCTCAATCGGTTGGTGAGTTTGGTTTCCATTGACCGTGGCTGCGTCATTTTCTTTTCATCGAATTACACAATGCACAGTAAAGATTTAGATTTGACATATATTCATTTAATTGAGACTTCAACATTGTTTTGAGCAGTATACAGTATGTACTTAACCCCCCCAATTATAATTTGCCTTCAATTATTTGACTGTGATATTGCTAATAATTTTGCATAGCAGCGAAATCTGGGGCCACCTTAATAAATTAAATGGTTGATCTTGGGACAAAAGCGTTCACTGAAATTCTGCTTGTAGGGTAGAACTTCAGAGATTCCCCTTAGCACTCCATATTGAGAAAAGAGATACTACATTTTGGACTTGCTGTAAAAACTGTTATTGTCAAAAACATACTGTAGTCCAAAATAATACAATAATATGTAAATACCTATTTTCTGTTTTCCTATTTTGTATAGCTTTGGTAACTGAGTGGACCCCACACTTCACATTCATAGAGTGCAGTTGGTTTGATGACACGACCAAATGTTAATTTGAATATTTATCTTATAATATGTTTGTCTCATTGCATAGAGCGCTCTGCCATTCCATTGCCTGATGCTGCAATTTTATGGCCCAGGTAAGTGTTGTGTGGTTTATGATGGTGCTTCCTAATATGAAGTGGTTTCTATTTTCCTGGCATGTGTGCTTTTTTTGGAATACAATTATTTAGTTTTTTGGGGGGGGTTTGCTGCCATGGCCCAATTCTGGCAATGTTTTTCTAAGCAGATCTAGTTGCTGTTGCTGCCCCTGTATTGTGGGTAGCACTAAGTCATCTGCATAAAATAGGGATTTTACAATCTCATTTTGGAGTTTGAGGCCAGGGGCTGAGTACTGGTCCAGCTGCACTGCTAACTGGTTGATGTTAAACAGTGTGGGGCTCAGGTTACAGCCTTGACACACTCCCCTTCTTTGTGAAAAAATTGTTGTATGTTGATCTCCGATTCTAATGCTGCACTTATTTCCCATGTACACAGATATAATGATTTCATATGTTTTTCCTCCTATACCACTTTGGAGGATGTTGTAATATGGTCTGTGCCAAATAGAATCAAATTCTTTTTTGAAATTTACAAAGCAAGCAAATATTTTTACATTTTTGGTTTGATGTACATGCTTTTCAATTAGAGTGTGCAGTGTGCAAATGTGATCAGTAGTGCAATGCTTTGGGAGGAATCCAGTTAGACTTAGGACATTGTGCTCTTCGAGGAAATAGTTGTCTATCTTTCCCTCTCTCTAAACGAGTGCCCTATTGAATCTTCCCCAGCGAGAACAGCTTATAACTGTTCCAGACCCTATCTTTTACGCGTGTGCGCATTGCCATGTATGCCCATTTTCCAATGCTCAGCCAACCTCACAAGACGTTTCCATCAATCAGGCAACCTTGGGCCGTCACAGAGCCAACTTAGAAGAGCAGCAAAGAGGAAGAATAAAAGGAGCCATAGATCAGCCCAAGAGACTTACGGCCTTGTGTGTAAAGACGGCTAGCTTTGCTTTATTATGATTTACTGTGTTTGTGTGTGTGTGTGAGAGTGAGAGAGAGAGAGCGTGCGAGAGAGAGCAAGAGAGAGACAAGAATTTAAGCAGAGCCAATTATTCTGTCTAGGTCGGGGTTAAGTGAACCAACAGAGAGGCATGATGGGTAAATCACGGCAGCAGTCAAACAGTAGGTGTGTTTTTTACGACACGGAAGATGGAGAGCTTACTGGACGAGGGAGTGGAGAAAGGAGGGAGAAAGTAGACAAAGTGGTGAAATGGACGGTTGCTTAGTTTGCAGTCTTAGCAGTGGCTTGTCGTTGTGCCCTTGAGCAAGGCACTTAACTGTAATTGCTCCAGGTTCGTTGTCAATAATGGCTGATCTCCTGCCCGTGACCCCAATCTCCAAGGTGCCTCGGGAGAGTGGGATATGTCAAAAAGAAATGTCTTATTCATACATGCCTATAATACACTTTGTGTTTGTGTGACATAGGAAAAATCCAAGCAGCAATCATATTATTCTGTCATCTTGTTTTCAACTATTCATCTGTTTTTGCTTCTCTAATCTACAGGGAGAAATCTGTTCCCATTTTGTTCAATAAATGAATTACATTTACCTATGCGTTGCAATTTAATGCTTAGATTTTTTTTGCTCTTTGATGTCCAATCATACTGTTCACCATAAGTCTGCTGCAGAGAGAATACCACAAGCCATCAGCATACATGTTTTGATCAGTGATTGAAATATAAATAAATTGTTCCTGACTCAAAACTACAGAAAACATGGTATGAAGGAATAATGATACACTAAACTCACTGTAAAGACGTTATTGTCAAAAAGGTACTGTAGTCAAAAATAATACAATAATATGTAAATACCTATTTTCTGTATTTAATTAAGCATCACCAGCAGCAGTTAGCTTGTGTCGTTAATGGGCGTTTTTCTCATTTATTCTGTGAAGTGAAGAGAGATTTATTATTATGGGTCAAGGGCTTTCTAGCTAATAAATAAAGATGCATTTCAGTGTAGTGTGATAGTAAACATCAATCAGAGAGGTGTCCTGGATTCATCAAAGCTTGGAGAATAGTCAGCCACATAATCACTTCTGTTATTATACTAACCGTTGGCAGATGGACTGCTGCTTCATTCACATAGAAAAAAGTTTTTTAAAAAGAAGCTAGTCATACACATTCACAACAGCTGTGTGTATGGGGAGGTGTATGTACAGGGGAGGAGTTGGACTGTGTCAAATACTAATGGTTTATTAAAAGATGAAGGAATGGCCACTGACAGTGTTATATTGCCCCCCATAAGCACTAACCAGATTAAAATCAGGAATGAAAATTGATCTTAAGGACACCACTGTAACACCCTTTTAGAAATAACGAATGCACTTTGTTGTATCTTAATTTGGATGTAAAATTTGCACAGGTTCTGACAACTACTGTTGTCAGGTCTCTTACTACTACTATGTGGTCTTTCATGGTTTGTAGACAGTACCTGGTGCATGTGGTTCTACCACTGGTTGTCATGTTTGGTGCCCTTGTACATGGGTTCCCAACTTGGAGTTTGTGTCCTCAATTTGCTATGGTTATATAGACTTTCTATAATGGCACATACATATGTGACAGTTTAGGCTTCAAACCAGCTGTAAAATTGTTGAGGAAGACATAACTGATCAGAACAGACCATGGAAATGATTTGTCTTAATGACATTCAAACCTTGAAAAATAGAGTAAAAATGTCCAAATGCATTGTAGGTTTTTCTAGTGTTGTTATCACAGTTTTAATTAATGAATTTGGACAAAGCTAATGATGCTTTGGTTAAGACTTTAGAGAAGGCTTATTTGGTCATGGCTTATCATGAAATGTGACACCACAGGCCTTCTAACGCAACCTTGAATCTCACTCTCACGATTTTAAGTCAAACTATCCCTTTAGCCACCATGCTTGACAGTGTGTTAAACTAATAGTGTATTTTGAATATCTGCCAAGTCCAAGTGCTCTTCATTACAGAAGTTCTCCGTTGCAGTCTCTGTTGTGCTTTAGTTGCCACTAATTGGACTAACTGAATGTCTCTGTCTTTTGTTTTAGCTCACAACATCAAAATAATCAAAGAGAGGACAGAACTATTTGTATGTTCCTGTTTCGATTGTCTGTCATCCAAGAATCCGGGGATAAGTCTTTCAACTCTGTCTCTTTCTCTTATTGTCTGCTTTGTCTCACTCTCTTTCTTCATCTCTCACTCACGCTCTCTCTACCATTCACCCCCTTTCTTTTCATCATCATTGCGACTGATGCTGGAGCGATAATTTATCACAGCCACTAATAACACCATAAATTAAATGCATCTAATGAAAACCATCTTAACCATCCGAAGTCAATGACCCACCGGCAGGCTTTGTTTGTCAATGTGTTAATTGTATTCTTTCATTAACTTGCTTGTATGTTTTTGAGGTTATATTTCATTTTAGAGGGGCACTCGGTTTTCTCACAGCATCAGTGTTGCTATGGAACGATTTGACTAATGGACTACATGGCTGAGTGACAAATGTACAATAGATAGAGAGATGGAGGGGAGTGTTTGAGTGAGAGAAATGGACAAACGTTTTAAAGGCCCAGTGTTTTCTAAAATGGGATTTCTCCATTTTCTTGATATTTCTACACTATGATTTCAAAGACTGGAAAATTGCTGATTTGAAAGAGATGCATGTCATTTCAGCCTCTTCACATTGTACCTGATTGTAACAGACCTGTGTGTGTGTGTGTGGGTGTGTGGGTGGGTGTGGGTGGATGGGTGTGGGTGGGTGTGGGTGGGTGTGTGTGTACAGTGGGGAGAACAAGTATTTGATACACTGCCGATTTTGCAGGTTTTCTCACTTACAAAGCATGTAGAGGTCTGTAATTTTTATCATAGGTACACTTCAACTGTGAGTGACGAAATCTAAAACAAAACATTGTATGAAAAAGCAGAAATTAATATTTGGTACAGAAACCTTTGTTTGCATTTACAGAGATCATACGTTTCCTGTAGTTCGTGACCAGGTTTGCACACACTGCAGCAGGGATTTTGGCCCACTCCTCCATACAGACCTTCTCCAGATCCTTCAGGTTTCGGGGCTGTCGCTGGGAAATACAGACTTTCAGCTCCCTCCAAAGATTTTCTATTGGGTTCAGGTCTGGAGACTGGCTAGGCCACTCCAGGACCTTGAGATGCTTCTTATGGAGCCACTCCTTAGTTGACCCAGCCAAGACCCATCTTCAATGCTGTTACTGAGGGAAGGAGGTTGTTGGCCAAGATCTCGCGATACATGGCCCCATCCATCCTCCCCTCAATACGGTGCAGTCGTTCTGTCCCCTTTGCAGAAAAGCATCCCCAAAGAATGAGGTTTCCACCTCCATGCTTCACGGTTGGGATGGTGTTCTTGGGGTTGTACACATCTTTCTTCTTCCTCCAAACACAGCGAGTGGAGTTTAGACCACATGACCTTCTCCCATTCCTCCTCTGGATCATCCAGATGGTCAGTGGCAAACTTCAGACGGGCCTGGACATGCGCAGGGTTGAGCAGGGAGAACTTGAGTGTGCTGCAGGATTTTAATCCATGACGGTGTAGTGTGTTACTAATGGTTTTCTTTGAGACTGTGGTCCCAGCTCTCTTCAGGTCATTGACCAGGTTCTGTCGTGTAGTTCTGGGCCGATCCCTCACTGTTCTCATGATCATTGCAACTCCACAAGGTGAGATCTTGCATGGAGCCCCAGACCGAGGGAGATTGACCTTCATCTTGAACTTCTTCCATTTTCTAATAATTGCGCCAACAGTTGTTGCCTTCTCACCAAGCTGCTTGCCTATTGTCCTGTAGCCTATCCCAGCCTTGTGCAGGTCTACAATTTTGACTGATGTCCGTACACAGCTCTCTGGTCTTGGCCATTGTGGAGAGGTTGGAGTGTGTTTGATTGAGTGTGTGGACAGGTGTCTTTTATACAGGTAACGAGTTCAAACAGGTGCAGTTAATACAGGTAATGAGTGGAGAACAGGAGGGCTTCTTAAAGAAAAACTAACAGGTCTGTGACAGCAGGAATTCTTACTGGTTGTTAGGTGATCAAATACTTATGTCATGCAAAAAAATGCAAATTAATTATTTAAAAATCCTACAATGTGATCTTCTGGAATTTTTTTTTAGATTCCGTCTCTCACAGTTGAAGTGTACCTATGATAAAATGACAGACCTCTACATGCTTTGTAAATAGGAAAACCTGCAAAATCGGCAGTGTATCAAATACTTGTTCTCCCCACTCTGTGTGTATATAGGCACACAGCACACAGGAACTTTTCAACCTACAACATCCCGTAGAGTCAGGTGATCTCTAGGAAGTTTTTCCATGCCTCTGCACATGTTTTGCTTCAGAGTGTTTTTGTAATTACTAACTAGTGCTGTTTATATAGTCACTGCACAAACTGAAGTTTTCATTAGCTTGTCAAATGTATTCGCTTCATACCGGACGCTGATGCTTGAATGTGCCATGCACGTGTAAAAATGTTCCCTTTGAAAACAGCTAGATAGTAACAGGGGGGACATACAGAGGAATGGTATCAAACTGGTCGAGCCCACTATATAGAAAGGATAGGACAAGCAGTGTTAGAGTGGGACATCCATGAAGTCAGAGAGACCAATACATCTAGGTGAGGAGGGAGCGGGAGATAAATAGGAGACATGGCTCGCTGCATTTGTCTCGCTGCAGCACTTAAGCAAGTCTTGTGGAGAAGCGTTCGAAAGCACTCAATATAGCACTCCGGAGCCCTTCATCTGGAGTAAAGCCATGCATGTAATCTAATGCACGCCATCAGTCTGTAAATCCACCCCGGTCCATTATGAGCGGCTCATCTTCAATCAGCTGTCCAAGTGCTTCTTAAGACACCGTACAATCATCACAAGCTGTACATTTTTTGCTCGTTCATGTCAATTTCCAATCAACACTAATTAATTCCATCAGATTCTGATGACCACATGAATTTATCCTTTCTGCCACAGCCTTGAGGCTTATCTTATGGCTTAGCTTAAATCACGCATTACTGCTAGTAGGTTACTATACTTGTGGGAACCAGATGCTCTCAAATACCGTAATCCATGGTAAATCATGATGGCCCTCACTTTTATACATGGCTTTTTTGCGCATATGGTTAAGGTTGGGGGTTAGAGAAAATAGGATTTTTAATGGAAATACATTGTCCCTAAAGTCCTCGCAAGTATAGTAGATGATGTGCGTGCCTGCGTACAGGCATTGTATAATGCAGATGAGAGTGGGAGGAGAACCAGATTAACCTGGATGCTTGCTTATAAAATTGTTCGACTCGCTTATACTGTATACACATACCATTATTTCAGGCTAATTTAAATAACCCATCGCTGCGCACACTTCACCATGCATTTGTCGACCCCCACTCTGCGTGTTTGATTTGATTAAATCTGATTAAGCCAGGCCGTTCTACCAGCGAAACAGTGTCGCGGCACTCCCACGCACATAAATCCCCCTCGCCACCTCCACCGATTACACCTCCACCGAAGGCCTTGTCGCCCCACAAACCCAGGTCTACGCGAGCAGCGGGGCAGTCGCGGTGTTTCGGTGGTCCCATTGTTTTGTGCTTTTTTTCCTGGTGTCCTTGTCAACCCCATTCTTCTCCATTTTTCAGTCATTTATAGAGGCTTGCCTTGGGAGATGGCTTATTGATGACATGGGGATTTGCCTTGTCACTTACATGATTGAGTGTGTGTTTGTGTGTGTGTGTGTTTTTCTGCGTGCAGTTCACGTGAACTAGACTTGTACATTTGCACCGCTGATCATGTATTACAATCCTTCCCCAAGATTGTTGGTCTTGTCTGAGTGGCCTTTGCCGGAGTACCTGCGCCGACCTTGGTCTTTGTCTCATTAACCGAATTGCAAAAGAGCTGGTGTTAACCGGCATGTTAAATGTAGTGTTAAGTGTCGCAACGAGCTGTGTTTCAATGGGCCCTTAACGCTGATAGGAGGACACTGCAGGAACATCAGGTTAATGATCCTCGATGCTCAGCCCCGCCCCTACAGAACGAGGCCGCCAAATCAGCATGGTAGACCTTGACGATGAGCACAGGTCCTTACCAACCCTGCCCTTGATTGGAGAGTGCTGTTGACACAGAATTGATCTGGGTTCTGCCCACTTAAAGGCTACGCTCAGAGCCAAGTGCAAGCAAGTCATCGGCACTGTGGTTTTGGATGACTTGGGTTCAAATGTGCTACCCATGTTAATTCACACTAATTCCATAAAGTGAGGGGAAATGCTGAACATCTACACAAAGTGGTTTTATGTAGCTAAGAAACATGGGACTTTCACTTACAGGATACCAGGTCTGATTCCCTAGCCGCAGGACTGTGGCATGTATGGAGACCCTACATAAAGACCTAGCCTGTTTCTCTGCTCAACCTGTATCTCACAGAAATCACACACACACACATAACTTCATATGTCTGAGCAAGGGTAAGAGGGGATCCCTGGAGAGACCCAAACTAGGGTTGGCAGTATGGACACAAGACTTTATGGCGAGGGCTGCCGATGGCTGGTGTGTCTGTAGGTAAACAGCAGCGGGGGATTGGTGGGACAGGGCTTCTTTATTTAAATATCCTCATTACCACCATAGACACGTCAGGGATAGCCAACGTGTGAGGTGGAGGCCTGTTGTAGTCAAACGGGTCAGGGTGAAATGGATCCTTTGGGAGGGCGGAGCTCCCACACCACAGGCCTGGAGGTTAAGACACTGTACTTGGTGTCTCCCATGGGAGGGCAGAGCACCTATTAAGAAGGAGAGAGACCGAGGCGCCCACCCACACCACAGCATCTTAACCTCCAGGCCTGGTGATGAGAGGGTGGCAATAACCCACTGAGGATAGAACCGAAGACAGAGTATGAGTTGGTTTAGACCGAAATGGAAAAAATGGATCGGAGGAGATTGCAGGTCAATAAAGGATGAGATTTAAGGCAAAACCTTAGGGGATTTCTATCCCTTCTAATCTAAACAGCGAAGACAGAGATGGAGCTTGGACGAACAGTTCCAGTCATCAGTTTGGTGTCTCTAAGACTGGTACTGGTACTGTGGCTTTGATTTTAGGCCTACATCTACAAACAGTCGTCCTATAGGCTGAGGGAACTGATGTGCCGTAAACATTCAGGAAGTAGTAAACCAGTTGTAAACCAGTTGTCATGGCAACCACTCGTACATTCACCAGCAATAATCTAATTGGGAGGAGGAGGAAGAGTGGGGATGTAGAAAAAGAGATGGAGGAGCGGGTATTCTGTAACCTGTAAACAAAGCACACACTACACTGCAGTCCCTTTCTGTTTCCCTCTCCCTGCCAATCAGAGTTAATCAGCAGAGACAATGTAATCCCACACCTTGTCACTGTCACACATTCAATATACTGAAAAGGTGCAGTTACAATACACTCCTTCAGTGACACCAGTATGTGTTTACAAACCGCCTGTTATCTCTGTGACAGTCATTTCTACTGGCCTCTGCCGTGTCTATTGAGATTCCTGTCTCTCTGTTTTCTACATATCTGTATATGTCTGTCTATATTTTCTGTTTGTCTGCCTGTGTTTCTGTCTCATCTGGCATTCTGGTTGGCTGGCTGCTTGTGTTGTAGTATGTAGATGTCAGTCTGCAGTGTCTGGGGTTTTATAATGAAGTCTCAGCCCTCTAATCAGACTTCAAGGCCTGCACTCATTTGTTTGTTGCTTTGGCTTACCCACAATGCCCTGCTTATGATTAAACAAAGGGAGCACTCAAAATTAGCTTTGACTGCTGGTACAGTGCTCTCTGTGCGTGCGTGTGTGTGTGTCGTCTTGTTTATGTGCATGTGCTTGTCATTACACTGGATCCATACAATCACAACAGCATTACATCAGCTCTTGCCATACAGAAGTAATCTCAACTTACATATAACAAAAATCTTGTTCATGTAAGGAGGACTACGGTTTATTTGTATTGTTCCCAGAATCTAACAATTGTGCTTCCTGAGAAAATTGCAAGAAATAATAGGGTTTCTCATTCAAAACTGAATTTCTCATTAAAAGCGTAATACCAGCAGAATGTAAATAGGACATGATAATTTCATTATGGAGAAATACACATGGGTCTGAAGTTGTATTTGTCACATTTAATCAACTCAGAAGTCTTTCCAACTCAGAGGTATTTTAAAGTCACCACAGTATTTTGGTTATGTAGACTAATTTGAACAGAGCCTCATGCTATTCGTCCCACATAAGCTTATTAGGCTATATACAGTGAGGGAAAAAAATATTTGATCCCCTGCTGATTTTGTACGTTTGCCGACTGACAAAGAAATTATTAGTCTATAATTTTAATGGTAGCTTTATTTGTACAGTGAGAGACAGAATAACAACAAAATAATCCAGAAAAATGCATGTAAAAAATGTTATAAATTGATTTACATTTGACCTTGGTGATTGCCAACAAGGGTTTTGCCACCAAGTAATAAGTCATGTTTTGCAGAGGGGTCAAATTCGTATTCCCCTTATTAAAATGCAAATCAATTTAGAATTTTTTTTACATGTTTTTCTGGATTTTTTTGTTGTTATTCTGTCTCCCACTGTTCGAATATACCTATCATTAAAATTATAGACTGATCATTTCTTTGTCAGTGGGCAAATGTACAAAATCATCAGGGGATCATACTTTTTTCCCTCACTGTGCAGTCTACTGAAAATGAATTTGAGCCTACCGTGGACTGAAAGGTGTAGCTTTTTCTTCTCTGAGGTTATGGTTGAGATTCCGAACCATATTGGCTACAAAGTACTAGCGTTTATCAATTGGGTGCAAATCTCTACCAACCTGTAATTCTTTTGCCATTATCAGTAGGCTTTTTTGTTCAAATTTGTTTGCAGTCATTAACATTCATTAACATTTCTTAGTTGAAAAATTTGTATTTTTGAATTAGGTGGTCATTGCTTAGAGTCTTGCTAAATTATTTATATTGCTGCATAAAATAATAAAATGGGAGGCTTCTGGCTACACAAACTTGAACTATATGGACGTAATAGGATGTCATAGTCAAGAACATTCGTCTACTCTCTTTGTTGTTTGTTGCAGGTGTAGGCCTGCTGAAAGCAATCTGCTTGTGAAACTGCCTGCATGTTTCATTTCTCACTTGCATGTTTTACAGTCTGCTTCTGTGGCACTGAGATTTGTAAAGCTTTGCAATATGACAGTAGGAAGACATATTTAGACATTGCATATTCAGCTGTTCCATTTCATGTCACACTGTTCAAATAACTCTCATAATTTAAGTATGCTCAAAATGTTGGAAAAGGGAGTGAGTTACCAGAGAAAATCTCGCTATACTGATTCCTGCCGTTAGAGTTAGGGTAGCTATGATAGCCTGATATATTTCATAAGACCGCCTCTGGTGTCCACAGATTTGGTCAAAGTACGGACACGTTCAGTGAACACTTTACATGCCTCTGTTGCTGTCATTGGGCCTTTATCATTTCACTAGGCTGCACTCTTTAAGCAGTGGGCTCCTTACAGTGCTTGAAAAACCCTTTCATTTTACAATGAGATCACCCTGTAGAATAGACTGTCCCATAGAGTGATCCTTACCAGCCAGCACTACCCGCTCAGGGTTCTTATCTGGCCTATCAAAGCTGTTCTTTATGTTTCAAGAAGCCAGTTTAAATAGAGGCAATTTGACATGGAGGTTTTTGAGAAATGAAGGGTCAGACAGATTTCAGAGTTATTTTTGATTGCTTTAAAAAGGTTCCTCACTGAATAGTAGGTAAGTTATCAGAAGTTTCATTAGAAAATTACAGAGCAATGTGTTTAATTACGCTTTAAGAGAGATTGGCATTTTTTAACAGCCCCTGAGCTAATAGTATGTTGTATGTCTGCAGGTTAGACTTTCGATTGGTGTAGGGATAACATAATGATGATTATGTCACATATGTTATTGTGTTTTTGTTAGGACAATGACATGCTATTTATCCTCTTGTTGTCTCTATGACTTTCCATGGAACATTTGTCTATGGGCTGTTTATCTGTTAAAATGCTCCCTGCTGGTATTTATACTCCTGTCTGGTCAAGTTCTGCTAAAAACAAACCCATATTGCAACACCGGACTAGAACCTCACCTGCTAACTGTCACTGTCAATCAAAATGTAGAAATTTTCAACTGTCATTCTTTCTCTGTCACCTTTTTGTTTCTCAAGCTCCTTCTGACTGTGCCCACATTTCTTGACAGGTGAAGAACATTTTTAAAAGGTTACTTTTTGGTACACACAGGACAGTTAAGACACATTGAAATTTGATGATCATCCTTCCAAAGTTTGTCAGACATTCACATAAATGGATCTGGACAGTGTGAAACCATCTAAATATATTTTGTTATATTGACCTCAAATATTTTGCAGGTGGCATCCGTGTTCCTTAAAATAAAAACATGTATATTATTTGAAGTGAATATCTCTCTTCAGATCATTTTGTTATCTGGTCACAACCTGTAAAAAACTGTAGATGGATTTGCATGTCCCTCTAGGAGAATTGCAGGCCATGATCAGAATTTGAACTCCTGACTCCAACAGCAAAACTACTGCAGGGCAAGTCTGGAAAATCAGAATCAGAATGTGAACAATATTAGGACAAAGGATGGGTGTTTGGACAAAGGATCAGCTTTAAACAAGGCTTCTGTGAGATCTTCCATTTCTAACCACAGGCTGTGTTTGCTCTTTAGCTTTGTAGATAGCAGCAGCATTTCTACTGCTAGTTGCCACCGGAAGGCGCGTGTTTGTGTGCGCGTGTGTGCGCGTGCGCGCCTGCGTGCGTGCCTGACTGCGTGCGTGCGTGCGTGCGCGTTTGTGTGTACCAACTCTGACCAGATCACCCACAAAAATGGCAAAACCTGACAAATTGGTCTCATAAAGCTTTTTAGCTGCTCACAAGTAAGAACAAGGATATTTCCATCTTAAGGGCTAGATTTAGGGTAAAAAATTACAACTGGGGTTAGAATTAGGTTAAGGGTTAATTTTGGGATTAGGAGATCATATTGTTGAGTAATATTTCTGGACCCTTTAAGGATAGACAAACAATTATATAAGCCGTCTTAGTCTGACATTATTTGGCTATCTTTCCCTCTTTAAAATGTCCTTCCACAGACATTTTGTCAAGTGAAGGACCATCTTTTAACACAGGGCTAGTTCAGTCCAGTTCCCCGTTGCTGCTCATTGACCTTTCTGGGCCTGTATGACGACGCTCTGGTGTTATCTAACGCTGTTCTCTAATCGATTGATAACCTTTCCGATCCTCTCCTTTACCCAGCATACACGTCCGGAAGTGCACCCATTCCTTAATTGTGTTCACATCATAGCCATGTACGACCCAGGCGTCTATGAGGTCATGTATAAAAACCAATGTTTCCATGTATAATTTTGTGAGCTTTTATCTTTTCGGTGAGCTGTTTTTGGGAGAGACTGAGGCAGAGTGTGAGAGCCTTTTTTCTACTAAAGGTTTGTGCTGGTTCATGTCATTAAAATCCGGGTTCATTCAGTTTTCACATGATTTTATTAACCAGTAGCACTAGTTACCAGCTGGCTAGAGTGGAATTGATCCTTCTGTTGGATGTGCATGCTAATGTACAGTATCACACAGGCAGTTTTTTTTCTATTGTTGGTCAACACCAACAAATTATTTCTGAAATAGAACAGATTTATCTTTTTTCTGCCACACTTAATGGAGAGAAAATTGTGTGTAAATGAGAACTTTTGCCTCATTCCCAAGCTTGCTAGCACATTTCAAAATAGTGACCAGAATATTTTATGGAAAATACCACATTGCATCTCATTTTTGGTTGGCCTATATACTGTGCCTTGCGTAAGTATTCAAACCTGTAACCAATGAAATCATTTCATATCACAATGACAAGTCATATCGCTATGACACGTGGTTTATTGAAATGTCATCTGTTTGATATTTTAGTTTAAAATACTGACAGGTAAAATCAGCTATGATAAGCTGACAATACTTTCTGATCAAATAAGTAATTTTTATAGACAAAAAAAATAGAATTTTTAAAAACAAGGGCATTCCAAACTTTTGTACAGTAGTGTACCTAATTCAGACCACAAGCAGAAAATAACTATCTACAAAGTATGTTGGGCAATATTTGTGGTTATCGTGTAGCTTCTTCATTTCCATCACCTAAAAATGAAACATTAAGAGGAAATGTGTTCAGGAACTAGAGGGTTAGTACCATTGGTTAGGAACATTGATAGTTAGTATTGTCAGTGTCAAACAACAAGCCAGAACTCAGACAGCGCTGCATGAGTCAATAACAACAAGCTGTCCTTATGACACAACACATTGGTTTGTACACTTTTTTATGGAAGATATATTGCAAATTGCATTGTTCAGTCCTGTAGCAGTTCAGTTCATTTTGGAATAATTAAATACAACTAATCTGAAGTCCTTTATCTGTTAATTTTATTGTTCTGAAGTTTTCTGTATTTTTGAAATGTTGTCCAATATACAGCATTCTAAAGTAACAGCACAGTAAAAATGTAATACCTACTCCTAAAAATACATTGTAGAGTGTTTTATTTCTTATTAAAATATTTCGTACAATGTTTATTTTGAATTGCAATTAAAGGAACAAATTAATATATATTGCTCAAACGAATTTAGGGAACACAATCATCACAGTATAACACCAAGTTAATTAAACTTCAGGCATATCAATCTGTCCAGTTAGGAAGCATTAACAATGTTGAATCGATGTCACTTGTTTTGGTGCAAATGAAAGTGACAACATGTGCACTGGAGAGGCAACAGCAAGACAACCCACAAAAATTGAATGGTTTTGCAGGTGGTGGCCACAGACAATTGCTGTGTCCTTATCATTCCTGACTGATTCTTCTGTAGTTTTGCGTTTTGCTAGTGTCCTTGTCACTACTGGTAGCATGAAGCAGTACCTGCAGCCCATTCAGGTTGCACAAGTAGTCCAGCTCCTCCAGGATGGCACATCCAGACTTGCTGTTGCAAGAAGGTTTGCTGCGTCTCCCAGTACAGTTTCAAGAGCATGGTGGAGACATCAGTAGATGGGCTGTTACATGTGGAGACAGGGCCATAGAAGGGCATGAACCCAGCAGCAGGATCAGTATCTGCTCTTTTGTGCGAGGAGGAACAGGAGGAGCACTGCCAAAGCCCTACAAAATGACCTCCAGCAGGCTACTGTTGTGCATGTTTCTGACCAAACTGTCAGAAACAGACTCCATGAGGGTCTCATTAGGATCTGACATCCTCTAATGGGACCTATGCTCACAGCCCAGCACCGTGCAGCTCAATTGGCATTCGCCAGAGAACACCAGAATTGGCAGATACGCCATTGGCGCCCCATTCTCTTTACAGATGAGAGCAGGTTCACACTGAGCACATGACAGACATGAAAGAGTCTGAAGATGCTGTGGTGAACATTAATGCTGCCTGCAACATCATCCAGCATGACTGGTTTGGCAGTGGGTGGTTTGGGGAGCATATCCTTGGAGGGTCTCACAGACCTCCACATTATTGCCAACGGTACCTTGACTGCTGTTAGGTACCGGGATGAAATCTTCAGACCCATCGTCAGACGGATTTCAATTGTTTATCATTGTGAGTTTGAATCCAGCCCTCAATTGGGTGGTGATTTTGGTTTCCATTGACCATTGTTACTTAATTTTCTTCTCATCGAATTACACAATGTACAGTAAAGACTTTGTTGTTTAATGTATTTTGTTCATTGAGACCAGATGTGTGATTTAAGTGTTCCCTTAATTATTTTTAGCTGTGTATTTTGATATATAAAATTTTTCTGATTTGGTTTGTGGGTTATACCGCCCAACCTTAGGCAATGTTAGGTTTACGCCACACGCAACACATAATTTTGTCCAAAAAGCTCTTGGGTCTCATCTGACAAACAATATTTTCGAACATCGCCATATGGGTCACTATTTTTGATGACCCATGACAAACTCTTTCTTGCCACTGTCCTTTACTGAACAGTTTTACGCAGAGCTCTTGATATGATTAATCGGTGCTTTCTTTTTTTTCACTCCAAACCACTGTACCTTAAATCTTCTTCAAAGTGAATCTTAGCCTCTCTGTGTCTAATCTCCCAAATCTCCATCTTGTTTGGGTTTCAGGGATATACTTTTTTTGCCAGTGCCTGGGTAGTGTGGTGCAGTTTCCTCAACTCCTTGATTATTAACTATGCTCACTGGCATGTCCAAATCCTTATTATTTTATATATTATTTTATATCCTTTTCCTAAATTGTGCATTTGTATTAGTTTATGTCAAACTTTAAATGTTACTGTAGAATTCTCTTTTGTCTTAATTGTCCTTCACTTTATGCCTTACCACTGATCCTTTAACAGTGGGGGTTTTATCTAGAAAATGTGTCAGCCACTTTAATAGTTCAGTTTTTAGTTTTTCTTAGACATATTTCCCAACATAAAACCATTGTCACCATACAATAATAGATTTTGAGAGCACTGTTTTAAAATAACATCAGAATAACATAAAAGAATGACATTTCTATGTACCATTTGTAATTCAGGAAAATTTTATAATTTGTCAGCAGTTTGAATACTTTTGAACAGCACTGTATATATACACATGTTGCACTATTGACTCTGTCATCAATCAAATGTTTTATGAAGCAAATTTTACCAAGTGCTTGTAAAGATATTTATACCGAAACCCAGCCTGAACCCAATAGAGCTAACAATAAGATGTTAATACACACTAAATCCCTTTTTCTTTAAAAATATTTTCTGGCAGGGTTCTTTGTGTTATTTTGACAGGAAAGTGATGAAAGTGGCTGTGCCTGGTGGTGATTATAAGAGTATGTGGCCAACACACTCAAAAGAGCCGTTAAACACATGTACACAACAGCTAGTGTTGTTTGTATAACCCACTGTGAGCTTGTGCTTGTGGACGTCATCCAACGGTTGAGGAAGTTAACATTTCACCTCTTGTCGTAATCGCACATCCCAAGTGACTACTAAGCACCAAGCCACCACAACACTCCATAAAATCAATACTTGATTATCAGTGTGGATTATCAGTCAGCAAAACCGCCTTGAAACTGCTGGTCGCAATCAATTTCAATTTCCCTATTGAAGACACCCTGGACGTTTTGGACTACTCCCGCCGCAGGGAGTAGTCTGGTCAAACAGATGGGATCATTCTGTGGCCTGTTGATCGACCCTTTGCGCATTGTTAGTGATTGGCTCTGTGACCTCTGATCCCTGTAGCCTTGACCTCATGTAGTAGTTTGTCTATTGCTGTTGGTGAAGAGAAAGAACTACAGTATTTTCAGAGTTTTCTTTGGTTTCTTTTTGTAGTACTTTAACTTTCAGTTAAAAGTGAGTGCATACACTTTTTTCATGTCCCTGTGGGAATCAAACCCACAGCTCTTTATGATTTCTGGGTGACACTGGATGCAGGAGTTAGCATTTATGGTGAAGCATTTCTTTTCGTAAAGGGTTTTTGTTCATTTTCAGTAACTTTACACAGATGTATACTTGATTGTCAGGGTCCCAGCACTTTATGTCTGGCTGTGCAGCATGTTTGAGATACAGAACGTGGGATGTGTTTGTTTAAATCTTGTCTTTGAACGCCGAAACCTTGTTGCTCAGGGGAATTGGACTGCATAAGCGTAAAGGAATGCCTCCATCAAAGAAATCGAAAATTCACAACATAAAAATATAGTATATGCGTCTGCATTGGTCTTCCAGATTGAGAAATGTGCCCCTGGTGCGACCAATGCAATTTTTTTGAAATTGTTCCTGCAACGGCAACAATGTGGTTCCATCACTCCATCGACTTGTCTTTTCATAGTTCACCATCTATCAGCATTCTCTACATTCTTATTTGTTGGTAGCTCTGTGAAGGAAGGCTGAGGTAAATGTGTGTCAGGCAGTTATGAGCACTGCCATCTGAAAGTTTTTGGCTTATGCCCTTTTTCTGTATTATGTGACAGAGCGAGTAACATTTTAACTCCCAATGTGATCTCACACGACTCTGATTGGACCACCAGGGAGACATTTTGCAGAGTTGGGGAGATGCACATGTATTCCTGTGACTGCATGCTTGCACACGCACACAGACCCACATACATATAGAATATACACACACACACTGTACAGTCACAAACAATTATCTCATCTCCTTACTGGGCGCTGTCCCTTTAACAGGAAGTGGTCCGTTGGCGATAACCTCGGGCACAGGAAGTGACCCTTCGGAGGTGGGTGGGGGAGGGGGGGGGCGTGGCTGGTTTGAGTGAGGAATGCATGATTCCTCAATCTGATAGTAGACAAAGAGTTCCTTTACTGGCTTCAATACTGAATTCAGTTTGGCCCTGAGGTACTCAACTTTTTGTGTGTGTGGAAGGTGAGAAATGAAGACAGAGAAGGAAAGAGTGATTGACAAGTGGGAAAGGGAGCAAAGTTATCTAGGTCATGGAGAAATCTCTGTCAGTGAGTAAAAGGGAGAATGACATGTAAAAATAGACATGGTACAGGATATAGGTAGAGGAATAGATTGTGCAATGACCAAAGTTTGCCAATGGTAACTTTGCCAGGACTAGATAAGAAAAAAAGAGTTTGAAGTATTATGTCCTTTGTCATGCTCTCCATTCTTCTTTCAGACCACATATTAGGGATTTTAGTTTGTCAAAATAAATCAACATTTACTGTATTCTCATTCTCATTTTGGTGTCCTTTGAAATACCTTGTGTAGTTCCTGTAGGAGAAAAAAGAAGTTGGTGCCAGAAAGGGTTTTACTTGGGATTCAGAAGGGTTCCTACTAAAACATTATTGGATGGAAAGAAATAGGCTGTTCTTATCAGAGAATAATTTCCCTTGTGTATAGTTGTATGTTTGTAGCACTTGATTTTACCATTAACAATTATCCATTTCAGAATGTATTTTCTTTTATTAACTAAAAATCATGATAAAATAATATTGACGTTCGATGTCAATCATTTCTGGCTTCATCTTACCAGCTGTACAGTGTAACTATATGGTACTGTGTGGATAACACGTTTTCTGTTTTCATATATCCCCTAACTGATATTGGGCTTTGTTAGCCCACAGCTCCGGCATCTCCACTCCTAACAGGGTGAGACCAACTCCGCCTCCCCACCCCTTTTTGAAGCTCTTTATCTTTCTACTACTTCCCCTCTGTCCTCTCCTCCGTTCGCTGTCATTTCCAGGGCTATAGGGGGTGAGGATCAGATCCCAGATTCCCCTTGACTTTCTTCAGCCCTTCGTTTCTCTGACCCAGCCAGAGAGTGAAAGGCCGATGTGCCCTAGTCCTTTAAGCCACATCTCTCTTTCTCCTTTCCTCTCAAATTGATTTTCTATCTCAGTCTTTCTACTTCCTGTTTCTCTGTCTCTTTTTCTAACTCAACATGTTTTTCTTTTTTTTAGCTTTCTATTTGTATCTTTCTTTATTGATTTTTCTCCCTCCATCCGCCTCACTCAGGGTTAATAGCTCTCCATTCTCTGTAATGATTCTAATCCTCTTAGCTGTAGTAACGTTGTCAAACTTTTACCTCCTGCTCTCTTAAACATGGACAGCCTCTGTGTGTGTCCTTGTTTGCCTGATTGCGTGTGTGTGTTTATCCCTGTGTGTATGTGTGTGCATTTTTCTGTGTGTGTGTTGATTTCAGTTTTTCCTTCTGTGTGTTTAGTTGTTACCACCTAGTCACTCACAGAGTGCAGCAAACACTTGGGAAAGTCACAATCGTCCAATGCATTCTCTGCCCCTAAGGCTCTTTCCAGTAAATGTCCCCACAGTCGTTGAATTTGACTCAGTCGTGTGTTTGACTTGATAATTTCCTGCCGGTTAATCGACTTGGACTAGCTTCTCAAAAACACACGGCGCATATTCATGTCTGCATACATAGTGGCTCATCAGAAGTGCAGTTGTGATGGAAAACTGCATATGTAAATATTTTAATTAGGTAAAGCACACTTCAAAGTCGTCTCCTTATGAATATTCTGCATAATATTATTGTTCTCTTTTTTCTGTCGCCTTTGGCAGCAGGCCGATGTGTGGATACGCCATGCATGCCATATGTCATCCCTAATGTCGACTGTGTCTTTTCATAGGCCTTCACGTTCAGAGGCCGGTACAGACCTAACCTATCTGTCTGATCTTGGTTGCTAAGATAAAACACCCCAAAAACCTCCCCACCTCTGCTATTCATTTTACTGTTCATGGACTTGGACAGGTAGAACGCTCCACTCGTAAACTATGGCGTAACTTGGTCCGATGCCCCCCTTACCGTTCCCTCTCCTCTCACAACTCTCTCTCTGTTGCTTCCCCTTCCTGTCTCTGCATTGGTTTTGAGAGGGGGTTGGGGGGTTGGAGGGAGGATGCTGATTAAAATAATAAACAGCTGCTAGAAAGAGCTGAGCCACTGGCCAGAGGTAGTCAACGGGAGAAAGAGCAGACAAGAGGGACACCAGTCGGAAGGTGATGAACAAGCTGAGGGACAAAAAGACTTGATACTCAACTCTAACATTCTTCAAAGAAGCATGAAAAAAGGAAGAAAAAGTCTCCCATTCTCACCCTGCAAGAAGATCTGTACTAGACTGGAACATCTCAGCAAAGCACCAGGATGTAGAGGCCAGCTTGCCAGGCTCTTTCCCTAGAATTGTCACTCTGATCTGGGGGATTCTTTCCCTGGAAACGTGGCCTTGGGCTCCGGACAAAAAGGGGACATTCTTTTGCTAACTGGCCCTGCCTTGACTGTGATTAGCAGGGTGTGAGAGATGGAGACCGGGTTTGGGCAGGGGGCTGGTTGAAGGGGTTAGACTGTCCCACACACAGTTTGAAATTGTGTGTGTGTGCAAGCGGGTTTCTTCTGTGTTTCTGTTAGTTTAGCGAAAGAGGACCTGCAGGTCGGCAAATCATGTGGCTCTTTGTGTTGCCTCCTTGCCCCTGAGCACATGCATGTGTATGTCTGCGTAGGCAGAGGGCTTTTTTTATCTTGGTAATTGAGAGCAAACGCTCAGCCCTACCCCAAATTCAGTGTAAACAGCTTCTTTAGTGACCAGAGACGCTGGGGCGTAAGAGAGAAACAGGGAAAGATTAGAAGCAAAACGGGGGAGGTTCAAGGAGAGGCTGGGACACTTTTCAAACCTCTGTTGCCACGGTGTTACTGCTCAAGTCTGTGAACCTCCCTTGACGGTGCTAGGATACTTTCGGCCAGTCTCCAGACCTCCCATAACCCCTGGGATTCTTCCCCAGCTGAAAGTTCTTCCCCCAGCCGACAGACCACTTCAGACAGCCGTTTCCAACCTACAGAAATACAACCACGGGTTTGAAGAATGACAGCAGGCTAGCCACGGCTCCCCTTAGCCTGTGCTCCATCGAGGAGGATGCTCCAACCATGTATCCAAGCAGGGCGAATGCACGCGCTGACGCACACGCAACGCCGAAGACGGATGTCTGAAGTGTGTATTTCACCGGGTTGGAGAGCGCGAAACAGTTTGGACAGCGTTTTGAGCACTGGATTTTATTGTATTTTGAGATCTGTATTTAACCGTATTTGGATTGGATTTGGTCGTGTTTGGAGTACTGACATTGGTTGTGTTTCAAGAGGTGGATTTGACCATAACCACTGGAGGACTACCCTAAGCGCCTCAACCCACCTGTGCTCTTTGACCTCTTTGATCTCCAAAGCAATGTAGAGGCAAGCGTGAGGTAGAGGGGGATGAGACTCATCCTGGAGCCAAACATGATTGGCTTGAACTTCAGCTTACAGGAGCTGCTCAGGAGATTTGAAGAGGTAGATTTGAGATGTTTGAGCTGTCGTCAAAAAGAAAAAGTTTCTTTTTAGATGCCACAGATGAGAGCACAGCCTCAGTGTCATAAGTAAATGTGGAATGGTTAACTTAACTCTTAATGTCAACTACCAAACATAAACTATTTTCTAACTAGACACTGCATCTAACACTAACATCCTCTCCCTCCCATGCTGCCTCTGTAGTTCCCCTCACTACTTTAAAATGGGACATTGATTAGGACATTTATCAAGTATGATGAGTAATTATTGATCTCATTAAGGCTTTTATCATGACTGTAGTCTGGAGCACCAAATTATCGTTTGAAGAGGAACGCATGGGGAGATAGACTCTCCTAAGCTCCACTTTCAGCAACTCTCTAGTCCTTGTGTTCCAGTTCATAGTTTTTGACCCCTGCGTGCACGGTGCATGTGTAACTAGTGTCGGTAAATTACAGTTACTAATTGATTTATGAAAAGATACTGCTTGAATGCCTTGTTACTCTGCAAACGTCCCACAATCTTCAAGTAGTTTGATTGGAAACAGTTAGTTTTGTATGAAGTTGTAGGACTATACTGAAAAAGTAATGGAAAATGAATTGACATGACAATGAAAGTGCCTTTAGTGTTTTTGTACATAAGCAGATTCCCCAAAATTCACTACGTTTTTCATAACGTGGATTTTTTTATTTTGTAACCAAAATATGAGAAACAGGCTATTCATTTTCATTGTATTATTTTGGGAAAAAAGAAAAGGATCGTTTCTTTTGTGCCCTGGATGAGGATGATTTTCCGCTCACTGTTTAGCTTAGTTTTTCGTTAATAGCAAGGCTTGTGGACTTGTGATTGATAGAATGGCTTGTGGAAGTTTAATTGATAGAATGGTTTTTGGATGTACAGCAAAACTAAACACATCCACATGTTCCAGAGACTTTCCTGAGGGTACTTTTGTAGCACCAAACATTTTAGTCCGCAAAAAAGACTGCAAATTACATTCTGGTAGTGCATTAACTGTAATGGCTCATAATGTCTGGTTCACAAGATTCTCCTGAATGCAGTAAAAGAAAAATGGGTCCAGCCAGCACAATCATAACGGAATCAGGCCACACATAAGGACATGACCAAATTCAATCTTGATGATGATTGACTCGTATGGATTAAGGTTGTGATCACAATATTTCCTAGAAAAATCTAAATGTCTATGTGCGCATGCAACAGCTATCATATAGACATGATTATTCTATTTTTAGGCACAGTGAAGCTATTGTAATATTTTTCCAATAGCCATTCAGACATTGAATGTATAGGGGAATAGCTGGTAGCGTGTGTTCACATGCGTGTTCATGTGTGTACACGTGTGTCTTTGCTGCTGAAATTACAGACATATGTGACCCTACTTTCCAGTGTCCTCATTAGAAGAAAGCCGAAAGTGTGTGTGTGGCTATGCCACCACTGAAAGCCCCTGGTTGACAGACAGTTTTCCTCTAAAGCAAATCAATAAATAAACCATGGGCTTCACTGAAAAAACACTCTCATACAGTCAATAACTGTGAATCTGGCTTACCTAAAAAACGTGCATGCGTGTGCTTGTGTGTATACATATACTGTACATTGGTTTGTGTTTAACTTCATATTGCAGAATACCTAACCTAAGGCTGGGTTTAGGAAACATGTTTGGTGCTTCTCAGTAGTGATGGCAATTTGAGACTTCGTAACCATTCTTCTAGCAGCAGGATATAATCCAAGCAGCTCTAACTCAGATTTTCTTTTTCAAAATAAAAGCCATCATTGAACTATATAAGACAATATAGTTAACAATCCTGTCTGTCAATCTCGTCTGTCATTTTATGTTTAATGTCTGTTCCAAAGTTGTTCTTGTCTGTTCTTTTTTACAGACTAGATTGTTAGCTATATTGCCTTATATATTTCAATGATGGCTTTTATTGTGATAAAGAAAATCTGAGTGCTGCCAGCATAATATCCTGCTGCTAAAATAACACTAATGAAGCCTTGTTTGCCCATCACTACTTTTTAGATTAGATACTTCTTTCAGCAACACTGAATGACTTCACTATTTGATGCCTAAAATATGTCTGTTTGTTGCCGCCAACAAATGTGGATCTCCGTTCATCCATACACACATGATCTCAGAACCTGCTGGCCTGACTTTTGACATACTGTAGGTGACTGATGCATCTTGCCATAGCTTGAAATGAACAGAAACTCTCTTTTTACATTGAGACCACTTCTCTTACGTATGGGATTATAAATTCGACTATAATGGATTTTATGGCATTTGCAATTGAGAACAAAATAACACTTAAAATGTTGATCTGTGTTATAATAATGCACTGCCTCACGAAACATTCATGTTTACTTCCATATTTTTGGGGCATAGCGAATTGAAGAAACAATCAAAACACGCACATGTTTTCTGAATTCATATTGGGGTTACAAAAAGCCCCTCTCCAGACTAGTGAGTCAAGTCTCTCAATGCGCAATGATGAATGTCAGTCTTGTCAGCCAGGCTAAGATATTTCAGATTTGAAAAAAAAAAAAAAGTGGTGCGAATATTTCTATTAGAGATAAAAATGGTAATGCTTTGGAAACACTTAAGACTCAACATATGCAAGAACATAAATATTGCTCACACAGTGGTGCTATAACAAAAATCTGATTAAACATGTCAATCAGTTTTGCTCAGAAAGATTAAACTTGGCACCCATGCTCAGGGGCAGAAGTCTCACTAACTCATGCAATATGTCAATCACCAGAGTTCCAAATTCTGAGAAAACATATCCAACATTTACACTGATTGCACCAAGGGGGACACTATCCTAATTAAATGTGTTAATCACACATGCTATCTCAATTGGCCTCAGAGGTTTGTTGCATCATTCATCAGAGACGACATGTTTACTATTGCCTTGTTTGAGTATGCATGTGAATGCCGCATATTTGCTACCGCTAAATGATATGGCCTTTTCATGGCACTGGTGTTTGTGTGTGGAATGCTTGCAGCACCTCCACAACAGTTTCCTGAAAGAAAAAGTGTTGAAGGGGAAAAGCACTTTCGGAATGAGCTGGAGCACATCCAACAGACTCGCTCTGTGAAACACACATGCTTTCTGTCTCTCTCCCCCTCCCTCTAAAACATTTCTTCTTATGACCTTTAGCTATTTAATTATTTGTGGTGGGGGGGTGCAAAGAGGAGAGAGAGAAGGTGGGATATTAGTGTGAAGGAGGTAGTCTATTATACAGAGAGAGAAAGGGATGTATTGTAAAGAGAGAGGTTTGATATTATACGGAGGGTTGGGGGATTCACAGTAGTCCCATTCATCTCTTAATCCCTTCTTGTGAAAAGAAGTTACTCCTTTCCCTCTGATGTTCAGCGTGAAGGACAGAGGTTACACATTGAACTTGGCCGGCAGACTGGCCACCATACTGTGGCATGTGTGTTCTTGACCTGATGTCACGTGTGATTGTCACGAGCAGTCACTCACCAGTCGGTCCTGCCTGTTTGCTCACAACGGATGTTGTCGCTGCTTTCTGTTGATGCTTAGCCCTGTGTTCCTGACAGCTTGGCAGTATATATGATTCTGCTGTCAGTGCTCATTGAATGTGTGTGTGTGTGTGTGTGTGACATTTTCTCACCCATTTAAAAATGGGTCGAGCTCATGGGAGTCCCAGCTCACTGAGAAATAGAGCATTTTTACTAGTCTAAAAATATAACATTTGACAGGATCCTCCTCTTGTGTCTGCCTCCCCTCTGGTGGTCTGTGTGCGCACAAACACACACACACACACACACACACACACACACCATTGATGCCCCAGTGGTGGTTTGTACTGATGGAGGGCTGATGAGTGGAGGATGGGTAAGCTGGGGAGAAACACTTTTATAATGAAACCAGCTCCTAAGGGGAACACACAGACACCAATCTTGCTTGGTATTACGCTGCATTGCATTGGGCTTGCATTAGCATTGTCTAGTGGAGCGTAGCTTATTATTAGCTTAGCATACATCTATGTCGCAAAACATTCATAGCATTTGTAGGGAGCCCTGCAACACTTGTTTAGGGTGTGGGGAAATGATTCAGATGAATTGCTTCTCTCTCAGGAGGTTGAGGAGTTTGTATAGAGTTTATTTTCCAAAATTCCAGAGCAGCCAGAGGGCACGTTTCGACTGCTCTGCCCTCTCTGCTCTCCTGACTCTCTCTTCAGACGTGCCTCTATATAAACAACTACACTGATCATTCATCACTAGCATAACATTTTGGTGATTTAAAATACTCTCATCCAGAGCGACTTAAAATTCTGAGGGGTGATAGTCATTTCAGGCTACTTGTATTTTATGCACATATAAACAACATATTATATATCCAGCCCAAAATAAAGGTTTGAAAAGCAGTTTACTTCCGGGATTCATCTTTAACACTAGCAAGTGCATATGTAAAAAAATAAAAAATAAATCTACTGGCCCCTGTCTAACCCACAACCCTGGCGTTGCAAGTGCCTTGCTCTACCAACTGAGCTACACGGGTCCTCTCTCCCCTCTCCCCCATCATCCTAAAGCATGTTAAGCAGAATTCTAGTACTTGAGCCCAGGACCCAGACCCAAGTTCCGATTTTCTGACTCCACTTGGACTCCCCTTTTCAACCACTGGAGACTGTGACGTATTCAATTGTAGGCATTTTTTTCATTGAATGTGTATGCTATTATAGGTAGATGTAATATTAGTGGCACTAGATAATTAGAGCAGTTCTTTTTTACAGTGGGAAATTCATTCCACACAGCACATATCAGCTTTTGAAACACGGGGGAGTGGGATGGACAGGCTGGCAAGCCAGCTCTGATCATTCACATCCTGCAAGCATACCTTTCTTCCTTGTAACTAAGCTGTCCCAGCCTTTAAGTTAGCTACCATTTGCATGGTAAAAAAATCTACAAAATTAAAACCACTAGCATAGAGTTTAATAGTAAATCTGCCGTCAACCTACTATTTGCCTCTTCCTCTAAAACAAGTAGTCAGTCTTAGACAGCAAAATTATTCTAGCCCTTACTGTTGAGAAGATAAGACACTCCCCTTTTCAACAATTGGAGACTGATTAGTATGTACATTGGTAGGGCGCATAACACACGGACAGTTCTATACATAGGCTTCCCTACTTGCAGACATGATTGTTAATCATTTGTTAAAGCAACAATTTGTTTTCTCAGAATGACCGGGTTGGGGGATATTTACACCAATCAGCAATAACATTATTATCACTGACAGGTGACCACTGACCTGTCAGTGGGTGGGATATATTAGGGCAGCAAGTGAACATTCTTTCCTTAAAGTTGATGTGTTAGAAGCAGGTAAAATGGGCAAGCGTAAGGATCCGAATGACTTTGACAAGGGCCAAATTGTGATGGTTGGACGACTGTGTCAGAGCATCTCCAAAACTGCAGCCCTTGTGGGGTGTTCCCGGTCTGCTGTGGTCAGGAAAGGTGGTGAACCAGCGACAAGGTCATGGGTGGGCTCACTGATGCACGTGGGGCCTGTGTGGTCTGATCCAACAGACAAGCTACTGTTACTCAAATTGCTGAAAAGTTAATGCTGATACTGATAGAAAGCTGTCAGAACACACAGTGCATCGCAGTTTGTTGTGAATGGGGCTTTCGGGGTGCCCATGCTGACCCCTGTCCACTGCCGAAAGCGCTTACAATGGGCAGGTGAGCATCAGAACTGGACCACGTAGCAATAGAAGGAGGTGGCCTGGTCTGATGAATCACGTTTCCTTTTACATCACGTTTCCTTTTACACCAGGTAAGCGATGCACAATGATGTTCAATGATGGCTTGTGCGTCGCTTACCTTTAGAACCCATGGCACCAAGATGCACTATGGGAAGGAGGCAAGCCGGTGGAGGTAGGGTGATGCTTTGGGCAATGTTCTGCTGGGAAACCTTGAGTCCTGCCATTCATGTGGATGTTACTTTGACACGTACCACCTACCTAAGCATTGTTGCAGACCATGTGTACCCTTTCATGGCAACGGTATTCCCTGATGGCATTGCCCTCTTTCAGCAGGATAATGCGCCCTGCATAAATGGTTCAGGAATGGTTTGAGGAACACAACACGGGACTTAACACTAGGACCGCCAAATGGCTACGGGAATTTACATTTGAGTTTGTAATAAAAATAAAACACCCTCCTCTTTCCATGACTTTTCCTAAATAGGCGTATTGTTCCGTTGGCAGAATTCTAAAGTCACAAACTATTTAGAGACTGTTTTCCTGTTTTTCAATTTAATCGCCAATATCCCACGGCACTTAGTGTCGGTACCCAGGCGCTAATCACCCCTCACTGAATGCATGACGTCAATGGATGAATGCGCCATACTCCCTCATGCTAAATTAAAATACAATATAATAAAAAAAAGAATTATAATGTTGTCCCAGTAACTCAGTATTGTGACTCAGTTGTTGGTGGGTGGGACTTTGATGGCTCAGATTTATCCATTGGGACTTGGATTCAGACTGAAGTAGTGACTGAACTACATCTCTGGTGACGAGCAATTGTTTATTTTTCGTGATTTATATTCTTCAAACAATTTGAAGATCTGTATTGTGTTTACAGCTAACACATTTTACACTGATGTAAACTGAACATTGAACACTGATGTAAAAACTTAAATCTCCATCTCCCTCTCTGTTTCTCCACAGGACATCCAGGCAGAGATTGATGCCCATAATGATATCTATAAAAGTGTAGACGGGAACAAGCCCAAGATGGTCAAGGCCCTGGGCACTTCTGAGGAGGCGGTTTTCCTGCAGCACCGACTGGAGGACATGAATCAGCGTTGGAGCGACCTCAAGACCAAGTCTGCCAACATTCGGTCAGTGTAATATCACAAAAACAATATATCCATGTTGTTTGGTGTGTACTGTACTGTACTGATAACACTTATGTGTAGTCAACATTCAGATATTTGGAAAATGTATTTAAAGGGGCCTTATGTAACATTTCTCCTTGGTCCTAAACTTTCTCCCTGGTTAGGGCAACATTCACCCAACATACAGGGGCAAGCACAGACAGCCCTGTTATTATGTGTCATACAGAAACTAAAACTAAAAAAAAATTAAAAACATTATAATAGTCTGTTGAACAGTTTAATGTCTGAATCCTTCAGTGCCATTCTATCCACCTAAAACTCACTCTTTACAGAATCAACTACACAGGACCTCCTGAATGGTGCAACGATGAAAACACCAGTTAGTTGAGTGATTGCAAGACCCGGTTTCAAATCTTATTCTCTGATTAGCCCACGGGTCCCATGGCGGCCCGTGGAATTTGCCAGCACTGTCCGAGTTTGGGGGGTTAGTATTTGAATAGGATTGTTTGCATCGTTGCATTATAGCAACTCCCTTTGGCGGCATGGCACCTGTGAGCTCAATAAAGATTGTGGTCTAAACGGTGTGGTTTTATCAAACAGCATTATAAGAACCAGAACTTGTCTTGAGATAAGTTTCGGGGGGCCCATGTGGACATCTAAGGTCTCATGTCATCTAGGTGTTGCAGTCGTTATAGAAAATTACAAAATTGAGAAGAAAACAGTAAAATATTTAAATGTATTTAAAAATATTGTACTTTAAATAATGTATAGTTACAAATAAAACCCTGTAAATATAATTTCTTTACAAAGTCATATTTATAGTTGAATAATCAATTTCTTCAACATTCTCATTTACATACGCAAGTAGTGTATGTTCCGACCATGCTGACCTGTTTTTTGTAGATGAAACCCATTTTTAACCAGCCAGGGCATGTGTGCTTCACAGTATTTTGGACAAGGAAATATGGCCCTGGTGAAAGTTTAAGCCAATATAGTGTCAAATGACTGTGGACAGCAGATGAGCAGCCATAACCTTGGCATGAATAGTGAAAGAGATGGCAAGAAGGAGGGAGTAATTGAGGCAGTCATGGGATGATGGAGCCAGAGAAGGAAAGATAGAGGGAGAGAGGGAATGATGGAGTGACAGATGGAGAGCAAGAGAAAGATGGAAGGAGAGGGGGAATGATGGAGGGAGATATTATAGCGGGGAGGGGCAAGATAGTGATGTTAAAGCACTTGAGTCTTGTGAAGTGGAAGAATGGCTGTGGTGTGCAGATTTCTTTTTTTTTTATCAGGAATATGTAAGGAATATTACAGTGCTTGGAAAGAAAGAAAGAAAAATAAACTTTAACTCCAGGTTTGTACCAGATTAAAACCTACAGGAAGAGAGCTTTCCAAGGAACAGTGCTGGATTTAAAACCTACAGGAGGGTATATCTACATGAACAAGGTTGAAATTAAAACCCACAAGAGGGTAGATCTATAGGAACAGGGTTTGACATAAAACTGACTGGGGGGCAGAAATTCCAGCACAAGTTTGTAGTTAAAACCTACAGGAGGGTAGACCATCAGGAATAAGGTGGGTGTTAAAACCTACATTACAGGAGGGTAAATCTACAGGATGATGGATCTACAGGAACAGTCTTTGCATTAAGTCCTACAGGATGATAGATCTACAGGAACGGGCTTGAGTTAAATCCTACGGGAAGATAGATCTACAGGGACGGGGTTTGAGGTAAATCCTACAGAAGGGTAGATCTACAGGAACAAGGTTAGCGTTAAAACCTACAGGAGGGTAGATCTACAGGAACAAGGTTAGCGTTAAAACCTACAGGAGGGTAGATCTACAGGAACAAGGTTAGCGTTAAAACCTACAGGAGGGTAGATCTACAGGAACAAGGTTAGCGTTAAAACCTACAGGAGGGTAGATCTATAGGAACAAGGTTAGCGTTAAAACCTACAGGAGGGTAGATCTACAGGAAAAAGGTGAATCCCTATGGCAAGGAGACAAGGCTGAGCTGTCAGCAGGTTATGTTGTGTTTGTGTGTGCTTGTGTGTGCGCGTATGTATTATTTAGGGCCCATTATGTCTTAATTACTCTACATGCATAATTACTATAGTTGCTTTGGGACTGTGTTGCTGAACATAATGTTCAGACGCATTATAGTGAGCAGAGGATGTCAAAACATTTAAGAACACACACACAGAATATTAATATGCCATCGTGCTGTTTAACTACACACTTTGATGCACCCCCTTGCTCATTCACGCCCCTCCCTACCTCTTAACCTTTTGGCTGGATACTCAGTGAAGCATTCACTCTCGTTTCCGGCGTGGTCTTAATTCTTCCAGATGTTTTACAGGAGTTATGCAGCAGACACCCTAGTTTGTAATGGTTCTCCCACCCACCCAGACCTCCCCAGTGTAACAGTGGTCTTACCATATAGTATTAGGTATGAACCTGATTTAACTCTCGGCTTGGCTTGGATGTGGACCTGATCATGACCATGATTGTAACTGTTTGTACCATGTCATAACCACCTTGTGTCCTTTCTTTAGCCATGTTTCGTCATTGATGTAGTATGGCTGTGATATGCAGTTCTTGCCTTTAACTGCTTTAAGGAAATTGGCTTGTTTAATTGAGAGCATTTGCTGAATGTTTCTACTGTACAAAGGGCTGTTGTAACCATATTGTGAGATCCGAAGAAACAATTCAACATCTCCTAATGCAAGTCATTTCACAGAGGCCTGTCACCCTGTCTCCTCCATGCCGTTCTGTGCACAACAGATCAGTCACATTAGGGTTGGGAACCTTTGTCTTAGTTTACTGCAGACGGAGTGAACATTCTTTATATTATCCTATGGGACTGAATGAAGAACTAGCATTAAACTGCTTTCTCTAACTTGTCAATTATCTCATTGTTATTTCCTTTTGCCCCTTTGGACTACCTACTTGTTACAAGTTTATTACTCGTCTTTTGTTGTTAGTGATTTATTATTTGATTTAGGTTAAAATAAATATTTCCTATGTTACTCTGTTCGACTTTGTCTATATTATATAACATTGAAACTATGTATTTGTGTATTACATTTTTAAGTACATATACTTTTGATCATGTGACATTTAATTTGGTCTTTAAATGTGTGCGTGCACAATTTTTTCCTTTACTACGTTGATGATTGTCTGACCAAAACATTTATTTTTCACTTTTTCTTTGTGCACTATGCACTTTGCATATTTTAGCATTTGAGCCTTAGTTTTTAACTAATTTTGCCAGCGTGCTGGTCTTTATTTGCACCTAAAATTGACATTTTTTGTCAAGACATGCAGCCTTTCTATGAATGCAAATGGCCCCTTTCTATTTCTTTAACTATATTGTAACGTGGTTGTTAAGGTGTTTTACCAGTGTATTATCTGCGTTTTAACAGTTTGTAACCGTGTTTTAACCGTGCGTGTTCAGGGCTCATTTGGAGGCGAGTGCGGAGCGTTGGAGTCGTCTGCTGAACCTGCTGGAGGAGTTGTGGAGGTGGATTTGTCTAAAGGATGAGGACCTGACCAAACAGATGCCAATTGGAGGAGATGTCCCTACTCTGCTGCAGCAGCACAACCACTGCATGGTAAACACTGCATGGTCCATAACGGAACCACCGCACGTTCAATACCGTAACAAAACCCCTGCATAGTCAATACCATACCACAGCAACTGTGTGGTCAATACCATGACACAACCACTTCAAAATCAATACTAAAACAAACTAATTGCATTGTTTACAAATTAAAACAACCACTAAATGGTCAATACCACAACAAACCTGTTGCATGATTTGCACCAAAACACAAATACCAGTGTCAATACCAAAACAAACCCACTTCATGGTTAACACCATAACACAACCACTGCACAGTCAATACCAAAACAAACCCATGGCATGGTTAACACCATAACACAACCACTGTATGGTCAATACCAAAATAAACCCAATGCATGGTTAACACCATCACACAACCACTGCACGGTCAACACCAAAACAAACCCACATGGTTAACATCATAACATAACCACTGCATGGTCAATACCAAAATAAACCCAATGCATGGTTAACACCATAACACAACCACTGCACAGTCAATACCAAATAGATCCCATGGCATGTTTAACATCATAACACAACCACTGCGTGGTCAATACCAAAACAAACCCACAAGGTTAACATCATAACACAACCACTGCACAGTCAGTGTCAACATGAATCTCAGTCAACACGACCATAGCCACAACCCCTGTAGTCAAAACAGTGTCTATTATAAAGAAAACCACAACTACGACCTTACGGTATGGTGTATATATAGTATGTCAACATTACCAAAACCCCAACAGCCACTTAGTGACTCCTCGGTGACCAATGATTCGGTTTACTGTGCATTCATTCATACAATTACCCTTCTGAGAAGTGATTCAGCCTGTGGTCATGTATAAGCCTGGCTGTTTGTCTGCAGCCGCCGTCACTGCTGCTTTTGTCGCTGCTGTTGACACATTAATGTGGTTGTAGCCTTTCTCTCCATTTTATTCAGAAGGCTATTATTTTATTCACACAAATGCCTGGAGAGTACACACACTTTTGCAACTCTATAATGGTGTGTTTGTGGGCAGGATTTACTGTACTTGTGCGTACCATAAATCCCCACTAGGATAATACAACATGGACATTTAGACTTTGGGGACATTTCACAATTTTCCTTAAAGAAAAAGGCTATCTTTGGCTTTGAGGTTAGAATTTGGGGTTACGGTTATGTATTAGGGTTTGGGATTAGGGTTGGGGTTATGAGTCAGGGTAAGGAAAACATTATTATAAATGGAAATATTTCAATGATAGTAACACCAACATGTGTCAGTGCAAAGGTCCAGAGGATGCGCCTTGCTTTTTATATAGTTGGATCGATGTGCTGTTAAACTTGTCACCATGAGTGGCCAGAAACTGTTTGTGTTTTTAATGGCAGATGGATAGAATGTCATTTAAAACATTGAGAATGTATTTTTACTTCATCCTGAATGTCTGTTTCTGGCTGTAGTCATGCTCAGTTCAGGTTCACAGTAAATAGTGATGACGAAGTGGAGAGCTTGATCAGACAGTCTTTACTAAATGAGGCCACAGCTGAAAAAAGGCAATATTCACTATGGGAGAATTCAGCTTTCACATCAGCCACCTGCTCCTCCTCCTCCCCTTCCTCTTCTCAGTAGCCTTTCTCTACCTCTACCTATTCTCCCAGGTTCTCTGCATCTCCATCTCCGTCATTTCCTGTGTCATACTGTTTCTGCCTTACTGTTTCTGTTACACACACACACACACACACAGTTCTCACTTTTCAATTTATTTTTTGCCTGGTATTGCTACATACATTTCTTGAAATGCAATACATCAATGATATTCATGCACTGTTTTTGGAATCCATATGAGTTTGGTTTAAAGGGGGACTAAGAAAACAAGCTCAATGGAGTTTTCTTTTGAACTTGATTTTTTGAGTCCTTGACTAGGCTTAATCCATGTCTGCGAAACTGGACCATAACGTTTTTGCTTAGTAATATAAGAACATTTCTAAAATATTGCTGTGTTTCTCACAACATTGATTCACCCGAAGTGAGTTTGCAAGGGTGCGCTCCCCCTTCATCATCAGCAAAACAAGTTAATTTGTGGAAACTTGCATTCTGCAGTGTGAAGTTAATGTTTTTATATTAACAGTTGTTGCTATAATTCAGCTAATTTCCACAAGGTGGGACCAAAGTTTGAATGTAGCAAAAGTATTAGGAAATGGTTATTGACAAGGTTAGATATAGTGGTTTTTAATTGATATGATAATTGTGTATTTGCCTTTGTCAAAGAAAACTTTGTTTCTGTCAAAGATTCATCCATTTACATTACAGCCAATTACAGCCTTGCAGAACTTTGGCATTCTAGTTCAATTTGTTGACGTAATCTGAAGAGATTCCACCCTGTGCTTTCTGAACCACCTCCCACAAGTTGGATTGGCTTGATGGGCACTTACGTACACTACCATAGAATGCTCCCACAACAGCTCAATATGGTTGAGATCCAGTGACTGTGCTGGCCACTCCATTATAGACAGAATACCAGCTGACTGATTCTTCCCTAAATAGTTCTTGCAATAGTTTGGAGCTGTGCTTTGTACAAGATCTTCAGTTTCTTGGCAGTGTTTGACATGGAATAGCCTTCATTTCTCAGAACAAGAATAGAGTGATGAGGTTCAGAAAAAAGTTTTTGGTTTCTGACCATTTTGGGCCTGTAATCAATCCCACAATTGCTGATGCTCCAGATTGCTGATGCTCCAGTCTAAAGATGACCAGTTGTATTGCTTCTTTAATCAACACAACAGATTTTAGCTGTGCTAGCATAGTTACAAAAGTCTTTTTAGGATCAGTTTGCCTTTTTAAATGAAACACTTTATTTACCATTAGCAAATATGATGTGCCATTGGAACACAGGACTGGTGGTTGCTGATGTTGATATTCCATAAAAAAACAGCAATTTCCAGCTGTAGTAGTCATTTACAGCATTAACAATGTGTACAGTGTTACATTTTTTTATTTTAATGGGCAAATTATTTTATTTTCTTTCACCAATAAATCCATGTGACCCCAAACCTTTGAACTACATATACGTTTTGACATTATGGACAGTCAGACCTTGCACCTAAAGCTATCTCTATGAATTCAAGACTGGTTTAATTTCTCCGGCCAAATCCGTTACCCTTTAACAGAAACTGGGGTTGGGAGACCACTGTTATATTTCAACTGCTGTTCCCAGTTTTAATATATTGGCTTTGAGTTTCCTCCAACCCAGAATCAGAGAGTATGGGCTGAGCATTACAAAACACCAGGCCTTCGAACATGTCACAGTCCATTACTGACACACAATACACACGGGACTCAGAGTGAAGGGGGTGGGGGGAACATACGTATATGTATGGGTATATGGAAATCAGAGGTTTGATGGGAAGCTTAGAAAGTTACACATGAATATCTGGGAGCTGAAGAAGATTGCACAAAATATAAAGAGGGTTACCAAAGCCCAAAAAATATCGGAGGGCTGGAACAGAGAGGAAAGGAGACGAAAAGAAGTATGAAATTACCGTCTGAGAAGTCAGGGGGACCTGCGTGAGTGACAAAGAATAAAAGATTGAGCGAGCAAGAGGAGTTGGATGTTGAAGGATAAACAGGCGAAGAAGCAGAAATTATTGAGATGAAGAGGTGCTAAAGAGTACTGTTGTATTCTCTGAGTACTAGAAGTTGAACAAATAAACCATTGCATTTGTAGCGAGACATGCAGAGATTATATTGCCAAGTTACCATCTTCACTTGTCCTCTTTACCCCTGAATTAGTCTAGTTTTTACAGTGCAAATTGATTCATGTTAAGAAATGGAAAGGCGGGAAAGTGAGAATGTAGGACCTTTTTGGGGGGAGACCAGTGTTTTAAGCTTCAGTGAATTGTATTGATTGTGTCTGTGTTTATGTCTGCTCTTATGGCCGTAATAGCTTTTATTAATCAGACATTCAATTATCCAATGAAAGACCTGCGTTAGCGTCCAACTGATTAAACTCATCAATCAGCTTTATAAAAGGAACGGCTTTTAGAGTGCGAGACAGAGGGGATGAAAAGAGGGGGAAGGGGAAGGAGAGAATGAAGAACCAAGCATGTTTGGCAATTTTTTATTTCGCTCTTTCTTTGGATGTATATCCTTACAACAGTTGTCTGTGTGTCAGTGTGGGGAAAAGCTACTATCGTTTGTCTACATAATTTAAACTGGGAGTAAATATAATACAAACAGAAAAATAAGAAAATACTGCCAAAACAAAAGGGTGAATAGAGGAGGGTGGGATATTTACTGGTTTCGAAGTCTTTCGGGTGGGAATTCAAACTTGTGTCGTGATTAAGATTAATTGTAACACTAACAGTGTTAATTAACCCCAGTGTCCTGGGTTTCCAATCTGGTCTTCATATCATCATGACAATTTAATCATCCCATCTTCTAAATTTGCTGAAATTATTTATTACAATAAATTATTGTGATGTACAAAATGCATGCAATTAATAATGTACGGTACAGTAGGTCACTCCTAGATAAAGGAATAAAATGTAGAAGGCATTAAATCATCTAACTATTTGTGCACGTTTTAGTTTCAAGGATGTTATCATTGTTTTGTCTAATGTTACCGTGAGTTGAGAGACTATGCCAAGCTAATAGTATTTACACAGCCTATGCTAAGCTAGTTAATGCAATAATGGAAACCAATATTAAAGCTAATATAATCAGAATGGCTAAGCAAGTTTAATCACACTGTCTATGTGATTGATTAGCACCATTTGTACCTGGATGGGTAGGTCGAAAAGGAAAAGAAAATGAATTAAATTGCTGCATTGCCACAACCTTATCTCTCTCTGTGAGAAAGGGAGAGAGACTGAGAGAATGAAACTGAAAGAGAGAGAAAGAAACGTCTATGAATAATTGCCTATCATTGGTAACTTAACTTTAAATGAGTCGCTCCTTGTTCAACTTTGTAAAGACTCTCTTATAGTATTGAGGAGTGCCTATGTAACTGTATTGGGCCTGGGAACTACTGTGTTAGTTGGCTTTGACTTTGTTTTTCTTAGCCACGTCTCAAGTTTCATGTTCAACAGCATTGTAGGATTTTTCAGATTTTCAACAGCAGAGGAACCAAGGGAGGTAGACCAGTAGAAATTTAGCACTTGGGGTTCTCACAGAGTATGGTACATATTTCACTCAGCACCGTCCAGGGTGGATGGGTAGGTTGTCGGAAAGGGCATCCACATGGATAGGCAATAAAATAATTATGCCTGTATGCTTGTAGTTTGTAAGGATCTTTCTACAATTGAAATCAAATATTGTTGAGAAAGTTCTTCCCTACATTGTTGCAGAAGTTTCCAAAAATGTGTTGCACTTTCACCCTCCTGCCCAGTTCATCCCAAATCAGCTTGATGGGTTTTAAGTCTGGAGACTGTGCTGGCCATTCCATGATTTGAAGGCTACCATCTTGTTCTTCTCTTCTATGGTAGTTCTGATTTGACTGGAGGTATGTTTTTGTTCATTATCTTTCTGTAAGATGAACCTCTGACCAAGAAGGCGTACACCAGGTGGTATTGCATGGCACTGCAAAATGCTGTGGTATCCGTTTTTGTTCAGGTTTCTACTTTGTGCAAGTTGTCGATTTTGGATTCAGCCCAAAGAATGCTTCCACCTCCATGTTTGACAGTTAGTGTCACACTGTGGAACCCTCCTTTTACCTACTCGATGGTGTACAAAACCCTGCGTGACGAACCGAAGATTTCAAATTTTCATTAATTTAAGACCTTTCAGTTTTCAGTAGTCCACTGGCGGTGCTTCAAAGCCCTGGCAAGCCTCTTTCTTATTTTGCCATCTTAGCAATGGGGAAGTCTTCTCTTCACAGTTGAAACGGAGACTTGCTTACTTCGACCTGTGTGAAGCTGTTGTGCTGTGACCACCCTATTATGCAAGCTGTTGACTCTGAAAACCTGTCTTTTGATTCTGTTGGGGCTTTGGGTCTGCCAGACCTCTTCGTGTCCGAGTTTCCTTTTGTTTCCAAGTGACTTCTGATGGTGTAGGAAGACCTACACTTTTAAGGGATAATAATGGTCTTTCTGTCTTCCTTTGATAATTGCAGTTTTCTTGACATTATGACAGCAATATACTACTACCTGCTGTATAATACTGTCCAAATAATGCTTGAGAGGGTGTGGTAACACAGTCTGTTTGTAAGAAATCAACAGAAGTTGGGACACCCAAGTTGGAATTGTTAATTTTCAAGGCTTAATTCACGTCTCTTGCTGAAAAGCAGATGTAAGTTGTTAATTTCTTACTTGTTCCCTGGAAAATGCCTTTTTATATAACTCTGAGATGTATATTGTTTTTCAGTTTTTGGTAACCTAAACTTTTGTTTGTTGTCCCTTACCTTGCTACATTTTAGTAAAAACTGGGGATGTTCAATAACTTTTGCCTGGTAGTGTATTGTGATTACATTATTCATCCATATCACCCAGCCCTGAGTCCTGTTCTCATCGCACTTTAGCATTCCAGAATGGGCATGTTTCTGTTCCAAGTTCTTACTGAACTGCCTGCCTACTTCTTTGTGAACTAATAAAACCAAATTGAGCTAAACAGCACTTGTTAAAAACAGATATTCTCTTTTCCTCTCTTTTTCTTCCTCTGGCTTTGTTTCTACATGATAAAAAACACATGAGTCAGCAGCAATACGATAGAAGATTGTTTGTAACCTCCAAGGGGGTGAGACACGTCAAGCCAAGTTGTTTAGTGGCATTTATCAGGAGCTTTAGTGGGATCTGAGAACATGGCATCTAGGCTGTCATTTATAGTATGAGGAGACGGAAGTGGGAGAGAGAATCACAATGAAATGTACACATCCTTTACATTTGAACAATGGTAATGCTAGTTAGTCAATTACAAGAAACACAATCTACAAAAATTTGACATTCAACTATATAAAATGTTTAATGAGCAGATTTACTGTAAGCAAGAAGGCAGAATAGTTGTGGTATATGACTATTATACCACAGCTAAGGGCTTAGGTACATATCCATGGGCTTGTGGTATTTTGCAAACATACCACAGAACCCAGAGGTGCCTCTTTGCTGTTATAAAAGCTTACTAACTTAATTAAAACAGTTAAAAATGTATTTGTCATAGAATTTGTCATATTGGCTTTCAGCCAATCAGCATATTTTTTTTGAGGTATTATACTGTCTTTTAGGCAATCAGCATTTACTCTGTGAAAGATAAGATATTTGGATAGGAGCGGAGAGTATGTAACATTACATGGATTGAAAGTTGATAAGAGAGACCGAGGGAAAATATGTAAAGGGCTAAATGAGAGAAGGGGCGGACATAAGGCGGAGAGGAGATGGAGGGATTGATAAAGAGAGATGGATGACAGGAGAGAAGAGTCTGGCTTCACGGAGGTCTAGAAAAGAGCCTTCTCTCTGTGAAGTGTGGTGTCGCTATCTTCCCCTCATCACATGCACATGGACACACATAAACACAGTCAGTCAGACAGAGACACACACGCACAGCCAAGGTCATGACGTGCAGCTATAAGATACACTCCAGGATTGTAGTGCATCGGTGTGTAAAAATGTTATCCTTCTAGGCTTTTTGTCACAAACTGTACTGCAGCGTTAGTGTGCTCTCCGTTGAAGTGGTTTCCTTTTATGACGGGTCACAAATTTGTCACCCGGCAATGTTAGTGCCCAAAACTATACAGCAGCTTTAAGAGCGGGGTTGACTGACTTCAACCTCTCTGACTTTCCCGCATCTTGTTTTCTCATCTCTTCCTCTGATGGATGATTATCTCTTATCTCATCCTGTCAACTGAGGACATTTGTCAGATTTTTTCTTGAAGGATACATAAGCTTAATTTAGTTTTCTACTTCAGTGTTTTTGCCTTAAGCAAGAAAAACACTTTCACAATCTGACTAATATCTTCAAAATGATGTTAACATGTTTTTAGGCAAAGCCAGTAGTTTCTACCTGATTTGTCCTTTGAAAAATCCATGTTAACAGTAGCATTTATATTCCATTTTATTATATCCTAAAACAAGCGGATTACATTGTTGCACAACTCGAACCATGTTCTTCCTTTTTCCGCATGACCAGTGGTTCCAGTGCATTCCCCAGTGCAAGTCTGGGTGAAAAACATGATGCTGAACAACTTCTACCCTGAAGCCAAAAGGCTGCTACATTCATTTTGAAGACGTGGTTGTCCAGAGCGAAGACGCTAATTCTGACTCAAAAATATGGATCTGTATCAAGCAATCGATTTTGTGTGACCATGATTTCTACAAACTTTCATACTATTATAATAAATCTGAGGGGAAAGAAAGAAGTGGATTTCTAGTAATTAGTGTGTGTAAAAAATATTACTTTGTGTGAAGTAGTAACATGTTCTGTAGAATAAATTATGTTAAAAATATTTTAAAAGGTTTGACACCCCTGACATTTTTGCTATTATTTGATTGTCTTTTCATGTGACAACACTGAGGAAATGACACTTTGCTACAATATAAAGTAGTGAGTGTACCGCTTGTATAATATTGTGAATTTACTGTCCCCTCAAAATAACTCAACACACAGCCGCTGGCAACAAAAGTGAGTACACCCCTAAGTGAAAATGTCCGAAGTGTCAATATTTTGTGTGGCCACCATTATTTTCCAGCACTGCCTTAACCCTCTTGGGCATGGAGTTCACCAGAGCTTCACAGGTTGCCACTGGAGTACTCTTCCACTCCTCCCAGCTGTACACTCACTACTTTATATTGTAGCAAAGTGTCATTTCTTTGGTGTTGTCACATGAAAAGATATAATAAAATATTTACAAAAATGTGAGGGGTCTTCTCATTTTTGTGAGATACGGTATGTACCATTTGTAAAGATGTACCATTTTTATTTCTTATGGGATCCATATTCAAGTGTAGGTTATAACAGAATGGCACAATCATAGAACAAAACATGGCAACAAAGAAAAAAATTAACTGACCCCTGTTCAAATGTGTGCATACTAACGTAGGACTTTCACGACAGCCATGGATACTTTGCGGTTTACTTTTGTGTAACTGAGGTAATGTTAGCCTTCTGGCTAGCCTAAGCGTAACTTAACTGTCTATAACATTGCCTGTTGTTGTCGCCTAGTGTCATGCATGCGTTTTTGCCAGACTGCGTAACCGGAGCTGGCTAAGAAGAGCAAATGTCTCTTACTGACTGAGTGAGTGATTGACTGACTGACTGAGTACCCCTTGTTGAATAGCGTAGTGATTAGACAAGCAGACTTGTGAACTATAGGTCCCGAGTTCGTATCTCCTCGCAGGCGATCTGAAGTACACATTATGAATTATTCTGTATAGATAAAAACTTTGCTGGCTAAAACCGTTAGTATCCATGGGCGTCATTATGGTCCTACTTTAGTGGATTTTTTCGCCTTTATTGTTAGTTACTGTTTAAATGTAATTCACGAATGAAAGAAAAAAAAATGTTCCTATACCATGAAATGAAATAGCTTTGGCAAACTTGCTAACAATTGCTCAAGTTAGTAGATACCGGTAAAGCTTATTACTGGCTAATACGCTGTTAAAACTGCCAGTGGCAAATGGCATACATAGACGCTATTTGTGGTGGAGGTAAACTTAGTAAGAAACGTCAGTCAGTTTATGTTTATAATTGTCATTCACGGATGGCCAATTAACAAATATAATGGCCAGTGACAAAAGACGATTTGTTCAGGATATACAGATGCCAGGTGTCAGTATAGATGAGGCTATACTGACAGCTGGCAAATGTATAGCTCTGTGGTGTAGTGGTTAACGACGCAGCCTTTCACGTGGATGACCTGGTTTCGAATCTTGACATGACGGGCCTGTCATGTCAAGATTCTTTCTATTACGGGCCTGCTGAACTAGGCTTGACTGGTTTCTTGTTCTTATCAGCAATTCAAGTTGTTTATTCGTAGGCTCCAAATCTTCCTATTTCACTCAGTGTCCTTTGTTCCCTAAACATATTTGTGACACCAAAGGCCAAATGGCCTTGCCCCTAAAATGACGAAATTCCAAGCCTGCTGCATACCTTTAGTTCTTAATACTGTGTATTGCCCTCTTTAGCATCAATGACAGTGTGCAGTCTTTTGTAGTAGTTGTTTATGAGGCCCTGAATTCTTGCAGGTGGTACAGCTGCCCATTCGACCTAGCAAAATGCCCCCAGGTCATGCAAGTCTTTGGTCGTCTTGCATGAACCGCACGTTTGAGGTCTCCCCAGAGTGGCTCGATCTTTTTCTGCTGTAACCACTTGAGGGTCAACTTGGTATTGTTCTTAGGGTCATTGTCGTGCTGGAAGGTCCAAGCACATCCCATGCGCAGCTTTCGTGCAGAAGAATGCAAATTGTCTGCCAGTATTTTCTGATGACATGCTGCATTCTTCTTGCCATACGTTTTCACAAGATTCCCTGTTTCTTTAGAGCTCACATACCCCCAAAACATCAGTGAGCCACCACCATGCTTCACAGTGTGGATGGTATTCTGTTCACTATAGGCCTTGTTGACCCTTTTTTACACATAGCGCTTATGGTTGTGACCATAAAGCACTATTTTGGATTCCTCACTCCGAATTACACTGTGCCAGAAGCTGTGAGGCATGTCAAGTTGTTGTCGGGGCTTATTGTAACCAGGCTTTTTTGTGGCGTTGGCGCAGTAAAGGCTTCTTTCTGGCAACTCAACCATGCAGCTCATTTTTGTTCAAGTATCATCGTATTGTGCTCCTTGAAACAACCACACCGTCTTTTTCCAAAGCAGCCTATATTTCTCCTGAGGTTACCTGTGTGTTTTTCTTTGTATCCCAGTCAATTCTTCTGGCAGTTTTGGCTGAAATCTTTCTTCGTCTACCTGACCTTGGCTTGGTATCAACAGATCCCCAAGATTTCCACTTCTTAATAAGTGATTGAACAGTACTGACTGGCATTTACAAGGCTTTGGATATCGTTTTATATCCTTTTCCATCTATATAAAGTTACATTACCTTGTTACACAGGTCTTTTGACTGTTCTTTTCTGCTCCCGATGGCCCAGTATCTAGCCTGCTCAGTGCATCCATGTGAGAGCTAACAAACTCATTGACTATTTATACACAGACACTAATTGCAATTTTAAAGAAAAGGCACGTGTGGGAAATTCACATTTAGTTGCCATTTTCACCTGTGTGTCACCTTTTGTGTCTGTAACAAGGACAAACATTCAAGGGTATGTAAACTTTTGATCAGGGCCATTTGGGGGATTTCTGTTATCATTATGATTTAAAAAGGAGCCAAACAACTAAATTTGATAATAAATGGCGTCATATGGTCACTATCCTTAAATAAAATAGTTTTTGCATGATCAGTCATATTTTCAAAATCAATGCCAAAATTTCACAATTTCTACCAGGGTATACAACATTTTTGGTTTCTGAGGGTAGGAAGATTGACGACAAAATGGCTCTCACTGACTGATCTTGTTCCCAGTCACTTTTGTCCAAATACATGGGAGGTCCGGTGGAACGATGACCACAACTTGGCCTTCATTAGGCATTAGAAATTCCCAGTGCAATAGGCATTAGCTAAATCAACTTAGTCCACCAACCAATTATCTCCAACCATAATTGTGATGAGATGATGTAACTACTAGTTAGCTAATTGAAAGACCATTTAATTTGTTGCTGTACAGATGTTTTACGTCCCTTTTTTAATATCAAGTGAATGATTCAGTGAATGGCTCAACTGAATGACATGGACAAGTGTTTTAACATATGTTCAAATACTGCCACATTTAGAGCCACGCCTCTCATATTTTGCTTTTCTGTCATCAAAAGTTATATAAAAAAAATACTATATTAAATTACTATAATATACTATAATAATTTACTCAGTAATCTCCTTACAATAGATGAATATGGTTGCTGCAACTAAGGTCTACTTTTAACTGTTGTTGTACCGGGCTTGCGTGACAAGGTTACCGAATGACGTTTGTGCAAGGACAATGTGGCATGGGTGAAGCCGGGTGTTGCCATGGTGACTCGCCTCAGCCTTGACATGGTCGCCTTTTTGATACATTTACTGGAAACAATGAGTCGTCCTGTTGATAGGAAGACTATTAAAAAGTAGCAGTTGTTACACTCAATGCGAATGCCAATACCCTTTTATTCAATGTGTTTGAACCACCTATGCCTCTCTGTGTGTGTGCCCTACATCCTTTTCTCATTCACATCCATTTCTTAGATACTTACACTCACCTAAAGGATTATTAGGAACACCATACTAATACTGTGTTTGACCCCCTTTCACCTTCAGAACTGCCTTAATTCTACGTGGCATTGATTCAACAAGGTGCTGAAAGCATTCTTTAGAAATGTTGGCCCATATTAATAGGATAGCATCTTGCAGTTGATGGAGATTTGTGGGATGCACATCCAGGGCACGAAGCTCCTGTTCCACCACATCCTAAAGATGCTCTATTGGGTTGAGATCTGGTGACTGTGGGGGCCATTTCAGTACAGTGAACTCATTGTCATGTTCAAGAAACCAATTTGAAATGATTTGAGCTTTGTGACATGGTGCATTATCCTGCTGGAAGTAGCCATCAGAGGATGGGTACATGGTGGTCATAAAGGGATGGACATGGTCAGAAACAATGCTCAGGTAGACCGTGGCATTTAAACAATGCCCAATTGGCACTAAGGGGCCTAAAGTGTGCCAAGAAAACATCCCCCACACCATTACACCACCACCACCAGCCTGCACAGTGGTAACAAGGCATGATGGATCAATGCTCTCATTCTGTTTATGCCAAATTCTGACTCAAATTCTGACTCATATGTATATGTGCGGGTCATATAATTAGAATATCATAAAAAATTGATTTATTTCAGTAATTCCATTCAAAAAGTAAAACTTGTATACATTAATTCCACACAGACTGATATATTTCAACTGTTTATTTCTTTTAATTTTGATGATTATAACTGACAACTAATGAAAACCCCAAATGTAGTATCTCAGAAAATTTGAATATTACTTAAGACCAATAAATATTTAGTTTTTTTATTAAATGTTGGCCAACTGAAAAGTATGAACACGAAAAGTATGAGCATGTACAGCACTCAATACTTAGTTGGGGCTCCTTTTGCCTCCATTTGACTCCATTCTTGTACAGTCCAATCCTTATGGTCTTTTGTAAACTTCAGCCTGGCTCTTCTTTGCTTCTCATTGATGAAGGGCTATTTTCTTCAGCCCTGCCCCTAGGGGCCTGTTTCGAAACATCCTCTCCGTCCACTTCACCCCAGCTGCTGTTTGCCATTCTTTTTGTAGGTCACTTGATGTCATCCTATGGTTGTTGAGTGACATTCAAATGAGTTGCCAGTCATCTCGGTCAGAGTACAGTCATTTTCACCCTCTGCCAGTCTGTAGCTTTGTTGTCCCTAATGTCTGTTGCTTGACCTTGTTCTTATGAACTGCCGTCTTTGATATTTTCAGGATGGGAGCAAACTGATGTTCACTGTATCCCTCTGCCAGTAAAGCCAGAATTGAACCCTTCTTTTCCTCACTCAAAGCTTTTCTTTTTAACTGTTTTGTCATGCTGAAGTTTTTTTTCTTTCTTCAAATTACCTTTGAGGTGCTACTTGCACTGTTTTTGCCATCCAGCTGGTCCTACTGCAAGAGGATAGTGATGACCACAGCAGTGGTTTTTATACTTTTCCTCATTAAATTAGATTTGGTTCAAGTAATCACCTAATCAGTACCTCATTAAGTAAATTGAGGTGTGCCTGTGTTGGAATTTAACAGACATGTTGAGATGCTGATTTAAGAAACAATAGGAGTGGTATCTTAATTCTTTCCAGAGCTGTGTGTGTATATATATATATATATTTATATATATATATATATTTATATTTATATATATATATTTATATATATATATATATATTTATATTTATATATATATATTTATATATATATATATTTATATATATATATATATATATATATATATATATATATATATATATATATATATATATATATATATATATATATATATATATATATATATATTTATATTTATATATATATATTTATATATATATATATATATTTATATATATATATATATATATATATATATATATATATATATATATATATATATATATTTATATATATATATATATATATATTTATATTTATATATATATATATATTTATATTTATATATATATATATATTTATATATATATATATATATATATATGCTTTCGTCAAAGTTTCCTTCTTTTGCAGCAATTACAGCCTTGCAGACCTTTGGCATTCTATTTGTCAGTTTGTTGAGGTAGACTGAAGAGATTTCATCCCATGCTTTCTGAAGCACCCCCCACAACCTGGATTGGCCTGATGGGCACTTCTAACGTTCCATACGGTCAATCTGCACTCATAACCGTTCAGTAGGTTTGAGATCCGGTGACTGCTTGCCACTCCGTTATAGACAGAACACCAGCTGACTGCTTCTTCAGGAGCTGTTTCTCAATGTCAAGAAAGGATCCTTCAAAGCCAGAATTTGGTGGATGCTACGTCATCGACGTCCGTCGAAGGACCTTTCCAATGTCGAGGATCCTCCGAATCCCACCAAGGACTGAGTCCTTCATTCAAAGAATTTCCCATAGACGGCAAAGGATGCATATGTGTATCCTTCGCGCTCCTATATTACCCACAATCCTATGCGCACGGCTTTGCCAGCTCGTAAATGACGTAATGACACAATGACGTGCACTTGGTAGCCTGTTCCATTGTACGTGTTCTTCAAATGCTAAGGAGGAGCCTGGCCTAGCCTCTGAAGGATCCTTCTTTGGAAGGACTAATCCTACCAATGAAGGATCCTTGACATTAAGAAATAGCTACTGTTCTGAGTTGCCTTGTTACTGTTGACGTTGAGACTGGTGTTTTGGAGGTACTGTTTAATGGGGAACTGTGAGGCATCTGTTTCTCAAATTAGACACTAATGTAGTTTTTGTCTTGCTCAGTTGTGCTCTGGTTCCTCCCACTCCTCTTTTCATTCTTGTTAGAGACTGTTTGCAGTGTTCTGTGAAGTGAGTAGTACACAGCATTGTACAAGATCTTTAGTTTCTTGGCAATTTCTTGCATGGGATAGCCTTCATTTAATAGACTGACGGGTTTTGGAAGAAAGTTATTTGTTTCTGGCTATTTCGCGTGTAATCAAACCCACAATTGCTGATTCTCCAGCTACTCAACTAGTCTAAAAATGGACAGTATTTCTTCTTTAATCAGAACAACAGTTTTCAGCTTTGCTAACATCATTGCAAATTTGTTTTGTACTGGTCACATAGCCTTTTAAAATGATAATCTTGGATTAGAAAACACAATGTGCCATTGGACCACAGGTTGCTTATAATGGGCCTCTGTACGCCTATGCCGATTACATTATAAATCAGCCTCTTCCAGCTAATGCAGTCATTTACAACATTATCAGTGTCTACACTGTGTATGATTTCTTTTATTCTAATTGATAAAATGAACTTTTCTTTCGAAAGCAAGGGTCTAAGCGACCCCAAAACTTTTGAACAGTAGTATATTTATCTATAAAAATATATTATGTATTTCTAACGTATCTACAGATCTTATGGCAGACTGGGCCCGTGCAAGCTGGCCGAGGTTCACAGGCGATCAAGCGCTCCTCCCTCGGGCACTTTGGCTTTCACCTGGTCATACGTGTGCTGATGTAAAAAGCAGCATTTGATGTGACATGTCAGATGGTGCACGCACCAGCTTTTGACTGTCCCAAGAACATTGGAGTTGCTGCCCCAAGACAACTAATAGCAAACTTGCGAAAAAATGGGGTGACAAAAACAGAACAAAATGATATATTCTGCTACTAACCTCAACCCAGCATTGTGTCGTAAACCCTTTAATGGACTTGGGCCGGTGTTGCATGACAAATAGAATCCTCGGAAATCCCCCCACCTCGTCGTCCTCATCTTATCCTGTTTGATAAAAGCAAGGCCCCTCATCTGATGGAGTTCCTCATAGCATTTTCTCTCCAACATCATCCTCTCCCAAAGCAATCACACAGTCTGATAAGCATCAGAGGCCCCCAAGGGTCAGGACTATATTATAACGAGAATAATTACCCCGGTACATGGATTCCTCTTTTTCCTTTCAACACAAGTGGTGAATTTATTTGGCAGTTGTGTTAGTGAGATCGTTTAATGTTACCCCTATTTCCCATCAGACTAACTGGACTGTTAGTCTGTGTGTGTGACACAGACTAACAGTCCAGTTTGTGTGTGTGTGTGTATGTGTGGATTGTGGGTGATGAGGATGGTTGAGTGAGTTTGAGTAACTGAAATAGAATCAGGGGAGGGAGCAATCCTGTATGGGTTTGTGTGTGTGTGTGTGTGTGTGGGAGTGAGTGAGTGATATAATTTGGCATTACTGAGTCCTCTGATGAAGGCTGTGTTGTAAACAGCGCTGGGTGAACATATCACTTTATTCAAAATTGCCCAGCTAATTTCCCTTTTGACCCGCCCTTCTCTCCTTCGATCGCTAATCTGTTTTGTTTAGTTCCTCAATCTCCCTCCCCCATCTCCCTTAGTTTTTTTGTTCTCCCTTTCTATGTGAAGGCCAAACTGGGAGCACGTTACTGAATTTACTGCCATCTCCTGAATAGCTGTCAAGATTTTTATTTACAACGCTGGTGGAACAAGGTGTGTGCCTGCAAATAGACTGTCACCTCTTTGAACCGCAAACATCTCATTTGAGAATGAAAGGCGCTGTTGATTAAAGTGGAATGGAAGCTTTTCAGTTGTTTGATATGGAGATGGCCAGTCTATGGGGGATAGGCTATCATGGCTATCTATACAGAGGGAAAAACAGGGTTTGCGCAAAGTTCACAACATTGATTGTATTGGGAGAAGACAGCTGTGATTCCAATACAGGCACTTCCATTGTGGTACTAAGAGGTTAGAAGGTAGAGATGCTATTAGAGCAAATATATTTTTTATGAAAATTACTTAACTTCATAATATGATTCTAATGTGGTCCACAACACTGTTTTGGGCATACCAAGAAAAAACCCAAAGTATCTAAATTATAAAAGATTAATGGGTTGTGGGTCTCTATTTAGAATGATGACATTTTGACTAAGACTTTTGGGTTGAAAGGCACAGTGAATTGACCTATACCTTTGTGTGTTTTACAAAGGCATTGCAGTCGGAGCTGAAGGACCGTGAGCATGTTGTGGTCAGTACCCTGGACCAGGCACGCATGTTCCTGGCTGACCAGCCCATCGAGGGGCCAGGAGAACCACTCAAGAACCTACAACCCAAAACAGGTTAGTCTTCTGTGTACCCAAATTAAACACAGAGTATTGTACCTGCATGTTAGTCAGTGTCCCCCCACCCCCGAACACACAGTCAGCCACTAAGTTAAATTATAAAGCTGAGTACAGCAGATGCCATGTTAACAGTTTTTTCTACTGGTTAGTGGAGGCTCTATTCCGTTAGACTGCCATGCACAGTGGACCTCCATAACCAGGTCTGCCCAGCAACCCTGTATCTTTGGCCCTGAATGTCGTTCAAAAGCACTTCTGAAGTTCCCCAGTCCACTTTGTTTATGCAGTGTTTGACACAAAGTTGAGAATACACCCAAACAGTAAATATGCACCGGAACGCCAAAATACCGATTCTGTCTCTGAAGTCTGTCTCTGCCGGGCCCAAGTGGATGAAACCAGCCATGGCAGAGTCAGCATGTTTTCCTCCTTTAACGCGTCAGCATGTTTAATAATGTAAAAGAGCCTTGAGACAACCTGGTGTGGCCAACATTTCAGAGCAGACAGAGATCTGGCCATTTCATCCTGCAATCTTTTGATGTAGTTTTCAAAGGAACATCTCAGGTCGAATCAGTTGAGAACCGATGGAAACGATGGTTTTATAAAGGAACTAAACTGAAACCATCAATGAGCCAACAGTGGGTCTGACTGCAGAGGCTACAGCCTGGTGCTTAGAGCATTTAGAGTTTATTAAACCTATAGATGTGACCCTGAGCAAGGCTCTTTCATGTGAGTCTCTAAGAACAGGGGGTCTGCAAAATGAATTAAATGTAGAGGCCGTTTTCGGGATTATTTCAGATAACATATATTGGATATTACTTTATTTAAATTTCTAATGAAAACGTTACTGTGACCCGTGTTTAAGCGGCTGCATCTGTTGCACTGCTGCTGCATGGGTTTAAAAACGTCTGCTTTTTTAAAGCAATCTTTCTTCACTTTCTTATCCACCAAAGCAAAAATCTTAATAAATGCTTATTAATTAATTAAATAATTGATCATTTAAACCTTGAATTAACCTTACCACCAGTATATGTATAATCCTTTCTTTATTTTTCCCCCCTCATAATTAGTTCTTTTCCCATCCCCCGACTGTAAAGGGACACAGTGCCACTACATACAGACACCTATTGTTTCATGTATAATTAGCTTCACCTAATTCCCTTCTTTATACGGGTTCTCGATTTTCAAGAAATATTGTTTGTCCAACTATTCAACCAAATCTCAGTTCCCACAGTTTGATGTCCTCAGATCAACTCACTTTCCCCAGCATATCACCCTTTTGCCTGTTCCTTTAACATTACACACTTCAATTTTATCTTGGTGTCTCCCAAGGGATTTGGACCTCACATTCTGCAGCGCTTTTGCTGTAATTGCTCTAAAAATAAACACCTTAGAGCGCAGTGATTTTTCCTGTCGTCTCATTCCTCATTTCTTACAACAGCATAGTTGGCAGGTCCAAACGCACCCTGATATTATTATATAAAAAAACAATCCTGGACATGAATGCAGAAACCTGCCACCAATGCTTTCATTTATTGAAGTTGTCTCAGTTGTCTCATGGGGCGGCAATACGAGAAAAGATGATCTAATGACTCAGTTTCCTGGCGATAGACCTGCTCAGACCAAACAGTCCCTGACGTTGCTTTTATCTGAAACATTATCAAAGCAGACAGTTCCCACACTAAGGTGTCTAAGGTGTGCAGCTGTCTGTATCTGGTGGTGCATGCGTACACTTCAATGTTTGTTAATTTCAGGTTGTCTTGATAGTAAGAGATTCACAGGCACAACGATTCACACCCAATAAAACATTAGGCTGTTAAAAAGCTTTTACAATGTGACATGCGCTTGGGAGAGAAGAAAGCATGCTTGCTTGCGTCAACGCTTCAGTTCAGGGCATCTTGAGGTTTAGAGATTCACTGAAATGTCAGGCAAGATCAAATACTGTGCTATAAACTCTTCTCCACCCTCCAGACTTGACACCAGAGGAAAAGGCGAGGGGCGTGGCCAGGGCCATCAGGAAACAGACAGCGGAGGTGCAGGAGCGCTGGGAGCGTCTGCAGGGCCACGCAGGCGGCTGGCAGAGCCAGGTGGAGAGGGCTTTGGAGAGGCTACAGGAGCTCCAGTGCAACATGGACCAGCTGGACCTGCGGCTAGCCAGGGCAGAAGAGACCAAGGCTGTCTGGCAGCCTGTAGGAGACCTGCTCATAGACTCATTGCAGGATCACATTGAGAAGACCACGGTGAGAACAGTTACCAGCGTGTTTCTGGTTTATTAGGTGGGAGAGAGACAGGGATGTTTTTTTTTTATCCATTAGCTGCTTTCTGTAGGTAGTGTTAAACCATCAAGCAATCAAATTATTTTATATAGGGCTCTTTACATCAGAAATTGTTACAAAGTGCTTTTAAAATTACCTAGCCTGAAACCCTGAAGATCAAGCAACAACGGAGTTGATGCACAGTGGTTGGGAAATACTCCCTAGTAGGGACGTAACTTAGGAAGAAACCTAGAGAGGAACCGGACTCTTAGAGGTCCTCTATAGTCCTCTTCTGACTGTGTCGGGTAATGATTATATGAGTACATTAATTTTTTAGCTACGTCCATGTTTTTGCATGTTCAGATGACAAGCAGGTCAATAAATGCATGTGGGCTGTGTCCAGAGTCCTTAAACAGAATCCAGGTCAGCTGCATAACCAGATGGCCAAGGACGGGGACAATCAGATGGGGTGGCAACATTATGTGCAACACAACCAAAAAGTGAAAATGTAATTCATGTATGGTATTAGAACAATTTTGTGTTTAGGGTCCGGGGTATCTTAAAAAATATGTTTTTAAATTAAATTATAATTTCAAATAAAATAGCTTTTTCATTACTTCATGGACTTACATTTTGCTTTATGTTGCCTTTCTGCATGTTTGAAACCATGGCTATTCTTGGTTCTATTTAGATGTAATCTTAGTTTAGAGTTATTTGTCAGTGGCAAGTGTTTCGGAAACCCCAGATTCAGTTTTTTGTAATTCAATAGAGAACTAGAAAAGTATTTACATCCTGGATTGTGTGTGTGTGTGTCCCAGGCCTTCAAGGAGGAGATTGCCCCTCTGAGGCAGGACGTGCGCCTAGTGAATGAGCTGTCCGGTGAGCTGGCTCCGTTGGACGTCCAGCTGTCCTCCATCTCCTCCAGACAACTGGACGACCTCAACATGCGCTGGAAACTACTGCAGGTGTGCAACGGGGATGGGGGCCATTGCGTATCACATCTAAAACCTTCCTTCCCCTCTAAATGTGTCCCATTTGAGAAGAGGGGTCACCGCTACAACCTTCCTCCATTTATGAGCTTCCAGATTCTTGACCTGGTCTGCTTTTTCGATGTGTGCATTCATGTTAGTCCCCTTAGTGGCTGCTCTCTCTCTGTCCTTGGACTCGTGTACATCTGTCCATTGCTTTCAATGTGTGTGGATAAATTTTTTCCTTTGGTCTCTTTCATTATTCCTTCCCTTTCTGTCATTATGCTGTTCTTCAGATGTTTCTGCCTGTAAATGGGCTCCAGCACCATACTGGAACTTCTTCATCCGTGACAGTTTTGGCCAGTGCAGACCCCTGTTTAGATCAGCTGGTCTACCACGATTCAGGATGTACAGGGCCCGCTTTGACCCCAGGTTGTTTTAGGTTGTTTAAATAGAAAGGTTTAGGTATATTTCCAAACGCTGGTGCCATTGCTTAAGGTCCATTGTTAAAACTCCAAGTAGTGTGTGTCCTGTTCCCACCTGTTGAAAGCTAGGATCAGAGAATTCTTCTGACATCCAGAGAAAGAAGAATTCATTACTAATTTTATATTCACATCCCTCATTGTCTCGCTGTATTATTGTGTGTGTGTGTGTGTGTGTGTGTGTATGAGAGAGAAAGAAAGGCCACAAAAGATTATATAATTCATTCCTTTCCTTGTTCATGCCTCCCACCCCTGGCAATGCCATTCTGGATTGGATGATGGCCACTGAGATAGGAAGCTGCACCACTTTGATCTGATCAAACGGCAGGACACAAAGCATAGCAGGACACGCTTGGCCGGTCGATGTCAATCTGCTGGGTGGAGGTTTGTGGGTGTCTAATTCTAGAATTCCTCTTTCTGGTGTGCAGGTGGCTGTTGAGGAGAGACTGAAGCTCCTTCAGGAAGCCCACCGGGACTTTGGCCCCTCTTCCCAGCACTTCCTGTCCAGTGAGTGTCCAGCGGCCGTACTTAATGTTTACCTGTTGATTATTTAGTATAGGAATGTCTTGGAGGTAGCCAATCGTTGTCTGTTGTTGCTGTTGTACTTTTTCTCAGGGTTGTCAGCCCCCATCCACTGCCGCAAACACACATACACCTTTTTTCCCGTTTCATTCAATTTGTAATTAAAGCCCTGCTTGATCACAGCAACTCCCACCGGACTCTGGACAATTGATGTTGAAATATGTATCTTCCAAATGACCTTCAGTTCTGTTCTGGTTCTTATCACGCTGCTTGTCCCAGCCGTCTAGATTAGATTCTTTAGGCAGGCACCCAAAACCATGGTAAGTTGCTGCTAGAAGAATGATGAAACAAGTCAAGACAATTTGATTGCCAGGCCCCCAGCCCCAGGGGGGTTCTAGCCAATTGAACAACCTTCCGTGGGACGGGTGGGCTAATCTGAGATGCGTATTTGAACCCTGGTCTCCCAATGACAACACGCACATGCTCTAAAGCAGGACACAATGTTCTTTACTTGAATAATTTAGGGATTAATTATACCTTTCCTCTGGCTTCTTCTCCTTTCAGACTAGTGGTCATGAATGAACAAGGGAGAGGGAGACAGGAAGGGAGAACGAGTGAGGGAGAGAGTGAAGGAATGAAGGAGAGAAAAAAGGAGAGAGTGTGAGAGAGGGAGATGGGGATAGGGGGTGGGAGAAGAGATTTACAAAGAAAAAGATTTGTGGAGAGATTGAGAGGAGGAGGAAGAGGGGTGTCGGGGAGAGGGAGTGGGGAGGAAGAGGCGTGGGGGAGAGAGAGAAGGGGAGGCCATTAGCTTCAGAAAGAGAAAGCCACTCTACCTCTCGCTCCTCATCGCATCCTTCCATCCACATTTTCTTTCAGTTCTACGGAGTGTTCTTTGTCATTACTATGTTCTTTTCCTCTATTTCATATCCAACCCCTCTTTCATCTACCACATTTGGCTCTGACGTGAATGCAAAATGTCTGCCTTTTGATGATAACGGAATCGGATGGGGAGGAAACTGAGCTGTCGTGTGCCCACAGACATGATGGGTGCTGACATCTGAGTTACTGATTCAGACGACACCTGACTGGCTCCCCTTTCATCATCTCACACAGAAATAATCAACCATTGCTTCTTATCGTAACAAGTTGTATCCCCTAAGAGATTGACAGCAGCATTTCTGCCTGGCAGTCCACACATCCATTTATTTTTAAATATATACACACAATATTTAATGTTGTTTCTATTCATCCATTCATCCAATATTGCAAAGTAAAATAAAAATACAAATATATGTATGCATGTTTGAAATCAGTCATAGTTTTCAAAATTATTCCCCCAGGTTCCCATTACCAAATCCACCCAATCTGAATTCAAGTAAAAAGGCTTTTTAAATAGAAAATGATTACACTGTCATTGCTCTGTTGACATTTCACAAAAATATGCTGCTTCATACTGTAGGCCTTTTGGATGCAATTTTCCAGATTTCTTATGGTTTTCTTCTGGATGCAAATTTGGATGCAAAGTAATTTATCGAAAGTAATTAGGCAGATGTTTTTTTCCAGTGTGACTAAGATTAGTGACTGCATACATTTACATACCTTTTCGAACTGTCCTTCCATTGACGTAGTAGTGGCCCTTATTCCGGACATCCAACAAGACTAAAAACACCAATAACCTTTGAACAGACTACGCTGAAGAATTTGGACCATAGAGGTTATCTTTAAAACATGATTTGACCCATTTGTCAAACAATGCATTTATAACTGGACACCCCGTAAAATACAGTGTACTTCAATGGCGTATACAGGGGAAGGAAAAGCAACTGTCAACGACTTCTGAGTACCTCGCTGAATGGTTTACGACAGCTTGTGAATTAAAATGACACCAATTTCTATTTTATGGGCATTTAAGTTGGAATAACACACAGACCGTTTTTTCTTTTTCTTTGTAATCTATTAATCAAATGCCGTTAGAACGCGCTAACTGGCTACTATTATGACTGTGCAGCAATGTATTACCAATATGGCCTACCTAACTCGCTCCCACTATCCAAGTTATGCCCATTACATTTTCAATTTCATGCACAGTGGGACTGGGTCTTGTACAGCAGGCCCATTCCATTATTGAACTATTAGCGTGTATTTGCAGAAGCGTATAGCTTGAGCGACCACATTGATTATTGGGCTGCAAATAACACTTTGTTTTTATATTTACACTATGCCATTTTCTTCTCCTCCCTCCAGCCTCAGTGCAGCTGCCATGGCAGAGGGCTGTCTCTCAGAACAAGGTTCCATACTACATCAAGTGAGTAGCACCGTCTGCTAACTACCTTTTCATGCAGCATCTTTATTATACGCTAACTACGTACACGCAAAACTGTTGTACAGCGTGTATTTATGTGTACTTACTTTCGGATGTTTGTAGTTCTTTTTTGTTATGTTGATGAAATGAAGAGACACTGAGAGGAACAGATAGGGGCAGCATTCGAGGACATGGTCAGATAATCACAGTCCGCATTCTACGTGTACAGTATCCCAAACAAACGGGATTCACCAATCAAGGTTTTCCAGTTTTAATGGTTTGAATAAAGTTGTGAAAGTTTTAAAAGTATATTATTAAATAGTAAGTGATTCAAAGGGCCAAGTCAACTGTTTTGTCAGTTATGTATTCATAGATGCCATTATAGTTGAGTCTATAGCATCAGTGTTACAGCTTAAGGTGGGACCCATTGTTATACATTCAGTCATGTTAAGCAGCATGACGTGTCCATTAAAAAAGCAGAGGGAAAGAGGTTTGTGCTGATAGCTAATACGTATGGCTTTCAGACCTCAGTGCACCTTCAACACCCGCATATAGAAAGAGGATTTTGAAGCAGAGTGATTCATGGGAACGGACAGTGGCTGAAGGAAGAAGGGCGGGAGAGGAGGTGATAAGACGGTGAAGGTACCGAGGCAGATTGTCAGAAAGAGCGATGAGAGAGGGAGTGAGAGAGGGAGACATCCCTGTGAACACCTGCGATTTGTTTAGCCCTAGAGCTTTGCGCTGGAAGGATCAGAGATGAAAGCTGCGCGTATCTGGGAGGACAGGGGAAGACAGGCTTAGAACTCTGGAATCAACAACAGCTGCCTGTGATCACTGGGGTTTTGGCCCTTCTTCAGTGGCCGACCACTGACCCCCCCCCCCCCACACACACACACCCACAAGACTCACACACACTGCTGCTTCTCACCACATGTCCCCTCATTGACACACACTGCCATGTGTCCCCTCACTACCTCAGCCCCATGTTTTGCTGAGCCCTGCTTGACATTCGTCCAAGACGGTGTAGAAAGGGAAATCAGCCTATTGAAAGCCTCACCTAAATTCCAAACACTGTGTGGCTTTCATCTCATTCAAATGGACGCCACCACAGGGAACTGCGCTACTGAGCCACTGTTGTGATTAAACGTCTCCCAGATCTCTCTGCCTGCCCTCCCTAACCCCACTGAGTGAATTCAAAAAACTCTGCCAAGGCCTTCTCAGGGCTGATAGTAGGTCATTTAGAAAAGTGCAACGACATTACTGTGCCTGCAACATCAGACTGTGACACATTCACCCCCCCACCTCTCTCTTATCCCTCTACTGCACAGAGGCCGCTGATTAAAACCTAAACACCCCACCCCCCGTCAGGATACTGGCCACTCCATACACTTTCACATAGAAACCACCGCTCAGTGACCTCCTGTACTGACCTCGGGGTTTCAGACGTTCAGGGTGTCAGGGAGAAATAATAGAGCACTGCTCTCTTCTGCCAACTGAAACGCCAATGGGAGCTTCCTGTGGCTACATGACACCACTGTAGGACTATACAGGTCAGCTGACTTCTGCTTGCTCCCGTCCATCAGGACGCCTTTGTTGTGTCATTCCCATTGACACAATTCTTTCACTTTAGTTCCGGCAATTCAAAGGGTTGAAATGTTTTTTTATGCATTGGAGAAAAACAAGGTTTTGAGCGGAGGAGAAGAGAGGAAAAATGTGTTTTTGGAATATGACAAGTAGAGAATGCAGGCACTTATCACATGTCACTTCTGGGTGAAGATAAATCTGACAGAAAGACTGTCACTGAAGAGGCAGGAGAAGTCTCCCCGCATCGCAAATGTTTCCCTAATACTTTCAAATGTAATCAGTCATCTGTTCATGAGTATTCTGTCATGATTATTCATTCTTGCGTGACAGAGACAAAGTCCCCCTCATGAAAGAAAGATGCTTCTCACCCTGCTGTGACTCGCATGTTTATGATTCTGTAACTCTGACTGTGAAGTCTGTCTCGGTGTGTCAGTGGAGCATCACTAACCCTAGCACAGCTCTGGGCTTCACCTAGCTTTACATAAACTGAGGCTTACTGCCTACACCGTTGCTTCCAATTAATTCCAAGTATGTTTGGCTTGGCAGACCTGGACGTTTGCTTCTTGGGCATTTTTACCCACAAATATTGCATCCTATTATATCTGTCATATTATTATTATGAAAACAGACCCATCAGCACTACTGAGACTTATTAGCAATACGGTGGTGGTAAGCTTGTGGTCTCCACTGGCCTGCTGGGATAAGCTAGATCTGTGAAAAAAAGATTTTTCTTTTATCTTCCTCTAATCTTCTGCGCTGGTCTGGGATTTGGAAGTAGCCTTGCCCAACAGGAAATGCCAGTCTAAGATGCCATTATGCAGATATATTCTGAACAATGTAATTAGGCTGCCTGTAGCCGAGGCAACCTGGAACCAGGGAGAAGCAAAGTAGCACTGGCTTCTTTAATGCTATTCACACTACTGTACTCCAGCTTGGCTTGGCCACACTCCCGTAAACAGCACTTTCCAGTTGCTTACTGGAACCTGTTATGCAGTAATCCGTCCCACAGTCCCGTTTCAGTCACAGTAGTCATTTGATTATGATTACAGGGGAAATATCCATAACTGCTTCAAGCTGTCCCCAAACCGGATTATTCTTCAAGCTCACTGTGTTCTCTACATCACTCACTTCCCTTACCTCAACTTACCTTTCCTCACCTAACTCACTCCACCCACTTAATCACTCTCTAACTTCACCTCACTCATCTCATTAACTTGTCATGCTACACACTTATCTCACTAACTCACCTCACTTTATCTTACTACCCCATCACACTAACTGACTTAACTTTAACTTACTCAACTCACTTTACTGTAATCACTTTACCTCTCTAACTCACCTCACTTTCGATAACTCACCTCACTTCTCTAACTCACCTCACCATACTCATATCACCTCTCTAACTCACCTCACCTCACTTCTCAAACTCACCTCACTTTATCTTACTCACCTCACTTCTCTAACTCACCTCACCATACTCATATCACCTCTCTAACTCACCTCACCTCACTTCTCAAACTCACCTCACCATACTCATATCACCTCTCTAACTCACCTCACCTCACTTCTCAAACTCACCTCACTTTATCTAACTCACCTCACTTCTCTAACTCACCTCACCATACTCATATCACCTCTCTAACTCACCTCACTTCTCAAACTCACCTCACTTCTCAAACTCACCTCACTTTATCTAACTCACCTCACTTCTCTAACTCACCTCACCATACTCATATCACCTCTCTAACTCACCTCACTTCTCAAACTCACCTCACTTTATCTAACTCACCTCACTTTATCTAACTCACCTCACTTCTCTTACTCACCTCACCATACTCATATCACCTCACTTTACGTAACTCACCTCACTTCTCTAACTCACCTCACCATACTCATATCACCTCTCTAACTCACCTCACTTCATCTAACTCACCTCACTTTATCTAACTCACCTCACCATACTCATATCACCTCTCTAACTCACCTCACTTTACGTAACTCACCTCACTTCTCTAACTCACCTCACCATACTCATATCACCTCTCTAACTCACCTCACTTTATCTAACTCACCTCACTTTATCTAACTCACCTCACTTTATCTAACTCACCTCACTTCTCTAACTCACCTCGCTTTACCATATTCAAGTCACCTCTCTAACTCAACTCAATTTACCTTACTCACCTCACCTCTGTAAGTGACTTCACTTTGTTATACTCATGTCACCTCTCTAACTTGCCTCACTTTACATTACTCATCTTACTATTTCGTCTCTCTTAATCACCTTACCTCACTTAACTCACTCAGTGGGGCTGCTTCCAGAGATTCTGTCTGAGCTCTTTACCAAAGTTTTTTTTTTTTTTTTTTTTTATCTTCCATGTCACCAATAAATATTCCATAACAATTATATACCAATTCAAAGTAAAATTTTGACTTTAAACCATTTCTGCCAACATGGAAAACCCCAAATCTCTAACCAGTTTAGAGAATGAATGGCAAATTCTATAGATCACTACTAAGAGCCGTGGGTCCTCTCCGACAGTACCTTCAGAACTGCAACTGCTTTTTGAGGAAGACACCCTTTGATCTGTGGGTGTGTTTTTTTGTTTTTTTTCTGAAAGATTCCAACTGTTTCCCAACCTTTCAGGAACCTTCTAAGGATAAATGAGAGTGGTGACCTAAGGAGAAGCTAGATCCCTGGCCCTACTTAATCATGAGTTGATATGCCAAAGACATGTTTCCATTTCACACCAATGTATCTGAAGAACAGGACAAATATCAAAACCTAGTATTCTATCTTTGAGTGAGGAAGATTGAGGAAAATCCCTCAACCCAGTCCACTCGAGGATTCTGCAAACTTTAAGGGGGATATCTGCAGGCTATAGTGCTTTATTGTCCTGTAAATATAATTTGATTTTGAGTTGCCATGCGCAAAGAATTTTACAAATGTATAACAAAAGTGCTCAGTTTTGGCATATGTGACTTCACTGAATCATATTATTCAGTTAAGCCCTCGCATGATACCCTGGGAATTGTTGATTTTGCTGAAAGGAATCTGCCATTTGTGAATCCTCGAGGGACCCTGTATCGGTTGTCTTCGTGATGACAGACCTAAGCTGTCAATCCAGATAGTTGTAGAGGCAGTCCATGTACTGGTTGAGCCAGTGGCCTTTGTTGTTAGGTTTGTCATTCTGCTTGCTTTGGTCTGAACACTCTCTGTAGAGGAAAGACTCCGGCAGGTTGCCAGATCACATTTAAAGGCCGCTTTAGCCTCACAAATAAAACACAAGTGTTCTCTTTTTTTTTTTTTTTTTGCTAAGGCAGGCTTCTCTTTGATGCACCTCCTACACTCTCAGCGGAATGGCAACCGTCATTGTGTTTCCTCCGACTGCTGTTGGCAGAAGTTTTGTCACTGTCGATAATTCCCAAGTAATCCTCCCGACGTACATGCTCGCTTAGGCTAGGTGCGCATGTGGCCCAGGGGATGGGCGCACGCTTACACAGTAAAAAAACCTCAAACTGTTCTAATAAGAGATGTGAATCCATTTCTGGCAGCTAAAAGCAATTCTCCAAGCTGCACTTCAGAGATATTTGCCATGCGAGACGAGTTGGGAAAGGAGTAAGCCATTTTGGAGCATCATGAATCAAGGACCTGCTGATGGCTTCTGTAGTCCATCTGCCCTGTTTTCTATTGTCAGCCTTTCACCTCGTAGATACCTTCTGTCAACCTCTCTATCTTTGCATCAATCTCTGAATCTCAGTCTTTCTCTCGTCATCTCTATCTACATGCCTCATGGTGAAATTTGGGTATTACAAATGATTATATGTGTGGCATTGTTTCAGGAAGTTTGGGAACTTGGTGGGGAGGGGGTGCTCTCTGGGTGGTTAGTTTGGAAATTGGTGCTGGAGGGTGTTTAGGCTGTGGTATATGTCTGTATATGTTTGTAAGCAGCAAACTATAAATGTGTTCAGGAACACAGGTTTGTATGCAGTGAAATGTGATTGCGTCAAGGTTCTGGTGTACTGTAATACAGGATTTTATAACGTGAGATGGTGTGTGGGTGGGTGTGTGTGTGTGTGATTCTGTTGTAATGTCAGTCTACAGTCAAATATGATTGTGTATGGGTTGTAGTACAACACCATGAGATTTATATCGGATGACGGTGAGTGTGTTCTGGACGGTAGTTGGGTTGGTGTGGATTTCTTATTGTGATAAAAATGTCTTTCTCATCTCTCTTTATATCTCTCTTCATTTCTCACTGTCTTGAGTCTTTCCCTTTTCATCTCCGTTTCTTCCTATCCCTCAATATCTCACATGCTCTTTCTCCCGGTCTCTCTTTGTGGAGACAGTCAGCTTAATCACAGAGACACTGCCGTTCACAACAGAAGATGCCTCGTTTTCCAGTGCCGTACAGGCACGTATATTCTGCCCAAGTAGAGAATCACTCACTATTAATCAGCATCCTTATTAGATGAGCGGATGCAGAAGACAGGTAGACACAAACCCCATACTGGCTTATTAACATCGTTTAGGGAAGAACTAAACTCACAATGCCTTATGCCTTAGCAGATTAGAAATAGTTTTATTTTTCACAAATGTATTTCAAATATGGTTCTTTGTACATTTTAGGGCAGTTTTCTCTGTACACTCCACACCTGGAGGCGTTTGTCAAAAGCTGAAACATAAACACGATGGAGACAACGCGTCCCTCTGGTAACCCCAGGGGTTCTCAGTGGGGGTTACACATGGCTGTCAGAGGCAGGTGGAGATGAGAGCTGTGTTGCTGGGTGCCCTTGTGCTTCACTTTGAAGAGGCTTTGTAATCACATGTTTTCGAATTTTATGCATTTGTTTAAGTTTGGTTCATTAAGAAAATAGGTGGAGATGGCTGAGTAGACTGAATGGAGAGCAGCTGACGGTATCTGTGTGTGACAAAGGCCTTATCAATATCTTGTCTTGCAGCCACCAGACACAGACCACCTGCTGGGACCATCCAAAGATGACAGAGCTATACCAGTCACTTGGTAAGGGACACACTTGTTTTATAATCCATCCATCTTCTTCCGCTTATCTGGGGCCGGGTCGCAGGGGCAGCAGTCTAAGCAGAGATGCCCAGACTTCCCTCTCCCTAGACACTTCCTCCAGCTCTTCCAGGGGGGGGACCGAGGCATTCCCAGGCCAGCCGGGAGACATAGTCCCTCCAGCGTGTCCTAGGTCTTCCCCGGGGTCTCCTCCCGGTGGGACGGGCCCGGAACACCTTCCCGGAAAAGCGTCCAGGAGGCATCCGGAACAGATGCCCAAGCCACCTCAGCTGACCCCTCTCGATGTGGAGGAGCAGCGGCTCTACTCTGAGCTCCTCCCGGGTGACCAAGCTTTTCACCCTATCTCTAAGGGATCGCCCAGCCACCCTGTGGGGAAAGCTCATTTCGGCCGCCTGTATCCGGGATCTTGTCCTTTCGGTCATGACCCAAAGCTCATGACCATAGGTGAGAGTAGGAACATAGATTGACCGGTAAATCGAGAGCTTCGCCTTGCGGCTCAGCTCTTTCTACACCACGACAGACCAATACATCGACCGCATTACTGCAGAAGCTGCACCGATCTGTCTGTCAATCACCCGTTCCATCCTTCCCTCACTCGTGAACAAGACCCCTAGATACTTAAACTCCTCCACTTGAGGCAGGCACTCTCCACCAACCTGAAGTAGGCAAGCCACCCTTTTCCGACTGAGGACCATGGCCTCGGATTTGGAGGTACTGATTTTCATTTTCACACGGCTGCAAACCGTCCCAGTGCATGCTGAAGGTCCTGGTTTGAAGGGGCCAACACGACAACATAATCCGCAAAGAACAGAGACGAAATCGTGTGGTCCCCAAACCTTCTTTACTACCTCTTTGACTTCACCAGGTGGTGATCAGTTGACAGCTCCGCCCCTCTCTTCACCCGAGTGTCCAAGACATACGGCCGCAGGTTAGATGAAACAACAATAAAGTCGATCATCAACCTACGGCCTAGGGTGTCCTGGTGCCACGTGCACTGATGGACACCCTTATGCTGGAACATGGTGTTCGTTATGGACAAACTGTAACTAGCACAGAAGTCCAATAACTGAACACCGCTCGGGTTCAGATCAGGGGGGCCGTTCCAGTGAGAGACCTATCCCCGATCCGTAGGCACAGGGAAATGACCCTCTCGTTCACCGGGTTAAACTCCAACACATTGTGGCAGAGCTGGGGAGCTATGAGCAAACCCACACCAGCCCGCCGCCTCTCACCATGGGCAACTCCAGAGTGGTGAAGAGTCCATCCTCTCTCAAGGAGTGTGGTTCCAGAGCCCAAGCCGTGCATAAAGGTGATCCCGACTATCTCTAGTCGGAACCTCTCAACCTCACGCACGATCTCAGGCTCCTTCCCCACCAGCAAGGTGATGTTCCACGTCCCTAGAGCTAGTTTCCGTGTCCAGGGATCGGGTTGTCGAGGCCCCCGCCTTCGACTGCCGCCCGATCCTCTACACACTGACCCCTTATGGTCCCTCCTGCATGTGGTGAGCCCACGGGAAGGCGGCCCCACGTCGGTCCTTCGGGCTGAGCCCGGCCGGACCACCAGGCGCTCGCATACGAGCCCCAACCCTGGGCCTGGCTCCAGGGTGGGGCACCGGCTGCGCCATACCGGGCGACGTCACAGACCTCAAGATTTTTCTTATCATTAAAGGGTTTTGAACCGCTCTTTATCTGACCCGTCGCCTAGGACCTGTTTGCCTTGGCAGACCCTACCAGGGGCATATAGCCCCAGACAACATAGCTCCTAGGGTCACTCGGGTACTCAAACCCCTCCACCACGTTAAGGTGGCAGTTCATGGAGGGGCTTATAAACCCCAAACTGAAATCTGAAAGCAAAAACCATTCGTTTTCCTCAGCTCATAAGCCAGAAATCATATTTATCATGGTGAAGAGCTGCCAAATCATCTTGTGGGGATTCATTTTTTCAGGTTTTACCATGTACACAGACCTTGATCACACACATGTTTTTCTAACCTTGGTGGACCATGATTCTGTAATCCTTACCTTAACCTTATCCTCAGTACCTAACCTTTAGGCCTCAATTTAATCTAAACCTAATGCTATAACCTAAAACTAACCCCAATTGTATGTTTTAATTTAATAATAAACCTTAAGCCAACAAAAAAGGTTTTCCTTGTGGGGACTAGCTAAATAAAATGACCGGTTGTCAGGTTTTACTATCTTCAATGGAACTTCTGTTCCCCACATGATAAAACCAGCATTACAGGCACATACTGTACACACTGACTAGAATGATGTAATCACAAAACTCACTTTCCCTCTGTTCTAATTTGACATAATGCAGTAGCTGTAAAGCTGTCGTGCATTCTTACACTCAAAACAATCCCCTCAAATGCCCACACACCCTTCTATTTATACAGCTGTAACCACTGTATTTCTGTTCTCATCCCATTGTGGTGGTGAATGGGACTGTTCTTTAATGAGCAGATGGATCAGTAATAAGCTGCGACACTCCGGGGACATTTCCTGAAGGCCAACGCTCAACAAATACGACTAAATTCCTTTGAGAGGAGGACTAACCCAATTACCAGACTTTTCCAGCCCTCACTGTGTGAATGCATAGACATTGCACTACAGCGTTTCCTTTTCAACAGGTTTCCAGCTTTTCAACAGGTTTTTGACATCATTATCTCCTCACCATTTCCAGTTACTGTCGGTCCGTGAGTCGGGTGGCCATCATCCGTTTTGTTTTATTAAGTTCCTCACTCTGTTTCTTTCTGTCTCTCTCTCCCTCTGTTTTAGCCGACCTGAACAACGTGAGATTCTCCGCGTACAGAACCGCCATGAAGATCCGCAGGCTACAGAAAGCGCTGTGCTGTAAGTGTCCCTTTAGCCTGCAAGCAAGGAATGAACACACATTTAACATCTTAATTTTTGTCATTTAGCAGGCCACAATCAACGTACAATATCCATTTCTAATATCAATAGCTAGGTATGACCACTATGCAACCCAGTAATAGTAAGTAAATATTGTTTAATAAAATAGACATCAACAAAAGTCAGTGCTGGAACAGGGAAAAGATTGATGTACAAGAATGACTTAACATTAGGAGATTCCAGTGCTGTCAGTATTTTTCCCTCTCCTCACCTCCTTCACACCAGCATCCAGGTGCCAGGCAGTAGATTCTTGATCCACTGCCAGGCATTCTGGCTCCAAGCTGGCCATGAATACTAGTCCACCCCACCTGCTCATTTTGAAACGTGTAAGGAATACAAGTCCACCCGATCTCGCAGGCACACATGCGCGCAGGCACTCGTGCTCCCATGTACGTAATTTAGTCAAGTCGAGAATCTGCCAGCGCCGCTGGGTTTTAAAAAAAGGGAACAAATTGTCTTCTAGGAGAATCAGCTGGCCACAGCTCCTGCTGTGTCGGTTATTCCCCTGGCGACCGCCGAGAGCTGCTGGGTCCGGGCCAGACACTCGAGCGTCATTGCCCAGGTTGCTGAGGTGCCAAACCCAGCAGCTTGACTTTCGTTCTTCTCCGTTTTTAGTCCAGCTAGGGGCAACAGGTGTTTGTCATTTCAAGAGGAGCTGACAGGTGAACCACATGTAAGCGTAGACAAGGGTGTAAATGACTTGTGTTTTTGTTGATAGTGTCATAGTCATGCTAATACCTATTGAGGAGTGCTCCCGGTGCGTCTGACTCATTTGTACCAGAGGTGTTTATTTGAACCCCTCACTTTAAGCTGAAGTTTATTTCTTAAGTATTCCTATGACTTGCGCTATAAAACTGGAGGCAAGGGAGGAGGGGAGAGAGCGAACAGTTTTCCCTCAAAGACCTTCTCATTAGCACATGTTTTGTTTTTCCTCCATGACCCCCGCTGTGAGACTTTTGTTTATATGTTTAAACCTCTCGCAGCAGGATGTCCCTGGAACAACTAATTAGGTTAAGACTGAGGATCTACCTGCTCGGGGTTAACAGCCACCTCTCATCCTGTCTGTAGCCTTGTTGGTGTTATTACAAACATATGTCATTCAATGGGCCAGTTTCCTCTTCCCCTTCCCTGTATATAATGCACATTTTTAGCAGTTGTGTAAAAACAAAAACTCTCCCTACTTCCTTCCCTCCAGTGGACCTACTGGATCTGAATGTGGCCCAGAGCACTTTCGAACAGCACAAGCTTACCCAGAATGCCCAGCTGCTGACAGTGCCAGACGTGATCAACTGCCTGACATCCATCTATGACGGGCTGGAGCAGCAGCACAAGGACCTGGTCAATGTCCCGCTGTGTGTCGACATGTGTCTCAACTGGCTGCTCAACGTCTTCGACACGTACGCTGCGACAACGCGCTAAAATCATACGAAACACACCGACACACACTCCTTGCCTTGATTTCACACATGCATGTCTTTCCTCATTTTGTAGGGGACGCAGCGGGAAGATCCGTGTCCTGTCCATGAAGATAGGGGTGCTGTCGCTCTCGAAAGGCCACTTGGAGGAAAAATACAAATGTAAGTAACTTTCAAACTTGAAACATGTCAAACACCATCATCATCACACTCACTTGGCACTCATCCACACTAACACACACAGATCCCTACTGAGGTCATTCAAGAACAGTCCCTACAGTAGGTTAACTTTGTAGTGTAAACCGTGCCAGCATATACCATAACACCCAGCACCAGGCTGTTACCCCATCATTTAACCAGGGTCCTGACCGCCTGAACCCATGGCAGAGGACACCTTCGACTGACCCATTCATTAGACGAAACCTAACACGTTGTGTATTTGTATTTTATTTGTATTTTTTCGTTATCTTCATCGCAACGGTATAAGGGATAGTGGCTAGTGCTCTCCTCTGGTTTTCTCTTTCACCCGTAGTCTTTTTCTCTCTCTCCTTGCTCTCATCTTCCTTGTGGCGTGGAGTCTGTCCAGCCTATTCGTTCCACTGGAAATTTCTATTAGTCTCAAAAGGAGATCAAGTATGCTTGGGCGAGTCCCTCTTGTTTAGAGTCACATTGATTGTCAGGCCCAGGCACCCATCCACGGCAACACACTAAATCACAGGCCCACAATCCACCGGCACAGAAGTCACCCTATTTGCATTGCAATTTGATACCTTGTGCGTATATCAATTATGATTGTGTGGCAGGACATTTGTGGCTGGGTACTGATATTATGCAAGTTTGAGGCTCATGCATTTTTGTGGCTGTGATGTCTTGGGCGTATTGGCTATGAAAGATGGTTGTGTGCAGTTGAAAATGTATGCCCTGTGTCCACTATCGAATAACTGCCACTGAAAGAAACTCCAAAGCGGGTTATACATTTGAAATTCTTCATTTGAATCCGCAAATCAAATTTACCAACAAATAAGATTTAAACATTCTAAAGATATTGTGGACCTACTGGATATAGGCCTCAACACTAAAGAATAGAAATAGCAGTGTCTTACCTTACAGCATGACTGCTGATACGGACCAGTACCTAGCTAGCCTCTTTGCTTTTGTCTTATATAGGCCTGCAATCTGAAAGGCACCTACACATTATTTTTACTTTCCAAATGATCTAACATATATGCAACAAAGTCTGTTAAGTTAAGCTTAGCGTGTGAAATATGGATCATGCTTTGCAGTGCATCAGAGTGCCAGAACGTACATTGTCGTTAGAACATGTAACATTGCCTTCATAGTAGAGATGAGAATTTCCTTAACAATGATAGCATTTTGATATATGGAATAGTGGACAAAGTGGTCAGCACAGCCCAAAATGCAGAGACAGATTCACACACAAACACACACAGTATCAAAGAACACCCATAGTTACTTAATGCAAGCTGACATCAAGGCATGTTTGTGCACACTAACATGTGCACAGTACAGTAGAAACATCATGAATACTCACCATAAGGAGAGCTGACATCAAGGCAGGCTCTCACAGATCAAAGACCTCATCCGACAGAACAGATAGCTGGGAGAGACACCTCTACGTCCTTGTATTGCCCCCTCTCCACTCTATCACGTTTCACCACTTTTTCTTACTCCATCTCTCACTCTTCCTCCTTCACACCTCACCTGTCCCTCCAATCATTCTATCTTAAAAAGTACAAGAGATCGACAGTTTGAATCGGTTCTGTTGTTCACAATATAGATAAGCATTCCTGAAATATTATTTTGTTATAAAATAATATATTTTTTAGACTGCCATTTGAATTGATTGGATGCATCATTTAAATACAGTATGTATAGGACGCCATATGCAATTTGGACCAGACTGCTTTGTAATATTGTCAAAGACAGTTTCCAGTAAAGTCATTATGTTTTGACTTAGTTAGACATAATGGGTAAATGCGAGCATAGTTTACTGCATAGATGATGAGTTTAAAGTAGTTGTCAAATGCTTTTTTGTTTTCTTTGAGTTGTATTTTTACATATATAGTGGTCTATGAATCATACAATTCTACAAAAATAAACAATTCTCTAAGATATAAATGTGTACTATTGGTCAGAAGTAGACAACTGATTGTCAGGGTGGCTTTTACCAATTGTTTGGATTTTCTATTTTGATCTCCACACACACTCACACAAGTGCGTACACACATCATAAACACCGAGCACACTCGTACTGATCAACAGTGACAGTGGAGGAAGAAGATGCTAACGCCCCACCCCCTCCTCTCCCCCCAGACCTGTTCAGCCAGGTGGCATCGTCGGGCGATACGTGTGACCAGAGACAGCTGGGTCTGCTGCTCCACGATGCCATCCAGATACCAAGACAACTTGGAGAGGTTGCCGCCTTTGGAGGGAGTAATATTGAGCCCAGCGTCCGGAGCTGCTTCCAGCATGTATGTTCATCCACAAACTTTCAGGCTTGCGCATCATAAACAAGTCCCACTAAAGTTCAGTGACATTTTACTGTGGGCATTATGGCCAACTGTGAATGTTGACATTGTTGGCTGGCTGGTATGATCAAATGTGGCTAACCAAAAGTCCCCCTGAGTTTGTGCCTGGCCACCAATTACTGTATATTGACATTTTCATCCCTTGATTTTTTTTTTGGTCTCCCTGACTCATTTCCGAGGTGGCATTCAATTAAGAAGCATTCCTAGATTTCACCGCTCTGGCTTCCAAAATAGTGAGGTGATGGAGTATGGCTGACATTAGCAAAGTATTGCAAAGTTGCAACAGGAGCTATTTCAAATGAGGAGATTGTTTTTTTTCTTGCCTCCTGCTCTCACTCTCTAACCTTCCTAATTCCATTCTTCCATTCTCTCTCTCTATTTATATGTTTCTCACCTCCCAATTTTTCATGATGTCCTGTTTGCTGTCACGGCCATGCCTTGTCACAACAAATCCACAGAAAGTTTGAGAGTGTTTAACCACTGGATGTGTCTTTCAGTGCACATCTAGCCAAGGCATTTAGTTTCTTATCCCACTGCCCGACCCACCACAAGGAGTTGCTACAGCATAATGTGTCTGGGCAGCCCTTACAGATCAGTAAACCCCACGGAGGAAAGATTGAGGGAGGGCGATGAGGAGGGCCCCCATATGGACCGTCTTGTCCCGTTGCTGTAGCTACTCCTTTCGGTGGGTTGGGCGACTGGGAAAATGTGTTCACCTACAGTGCGTGGATTTACACATGCTCGTGAATACTTGGCTTGAGTGAGCAGTGTGGTTAGAAGCGGAAATGGGCTGAGTCAGTGACATAGTCAACTGTGTCACTCGACGGGCCTGTGACGCATTTGATTTGATGGAAAGAATGACTGATGACTTTGGCTTCTCTGCCCAGAAGACTCCCTCCCTAGCTCCTTGTTGTCTTCATTGCAGGAAAGGCCCTGGGCCAGCCGCCCTGTCCATCTGGGTTAACAGGGCAATAATGAATGAGGTGGGGCCCATAAATACGGCGTGCTTTACGGGCATCACCCTCCCTTCTCCTTGCCGCTCCTCCCTCCGCGTGGTAATTGATCTATGAGTGCCGTAACTCTGGCCCGTAACTCTGAGGACAGGGAGAGAGGACGTAACGAGGGAGATTTAGGGAGGGATCGGTTGTGTGCCTGGCCTTGACACTTCCCTGGATCTGAATCCGTCTGCATGTGGGATCTCAGGGCTACATTACACATCATTCTGATGTGCAGTCATAATGGATGCATTCGGCTAGAGGTCACCGCCAAAGAAGATTGGCGCACAGGCATGCGAGAAAAAGGTTTTAAACGTTCCCCTCATTGACTTGAAACCATGTTGATGTTTGTTTTTGTGCATGTGTGTGTTCACACGTGCCAGAGCATGTTGCAGCCCATGCAAAGTGTCTTCCTCAAACCGCCTCAGTTTCCTTTCAGAATGTTTACTCGATGACCTTTGTGGGTAGCCGTGACAACCGAAAGGTCAGGTGTGTTGGCTGTGTATTTTCGGACAGAAGCCGTCTCAAGGTGCAAAGGATTCACTCTAGGGATTTTTTGTCTAGAACGATTGAGCCTCTGGCAATGCCCAAGATTGAAGTCTGTGTGAGTGTCCATAATGCCACCACCACTCCAGGATAGTGCACTACATTTCCTATGGGCCCCAGTGGAAAGCAGTGGGGATTAGAACACAATTTTAGACGCAACCCACTTTATGAGTTGAATTTAATTTGATGCCCCCATTTCTTCTTCCTGTCCAGGTGACCAATAAGGTGGAGCTGGAACCCAGGCAATTTGTCGATTGGATGAGGCTGGAGCCCCAATCCATGGTGTGGCTTCCCGTGCTCCACAGAGTAGCGGCAGCTGAGACCGCCAAGCACCAGGCCAAGTGCAACATCTGTAAAGAGTGCCCCATCGTAGGGTTCAGGTAACGGATGCACATACGCAGTGCATTCACACAGGCATTCGCCTTTAGCTCCTCAGCACACACAGAAACAGACCAAGAAAAGTTGTAATGCTATTGCATACAGCCCCCACCCCAGACACACTCACCCACTACACACACAGTGGATTCTTGGGTAGCAGTTTTTTCTTCCCTAAGTAAAGCAGAAAGGGCAGGTCTGCTCCGGAGGCTAAATGTCAGCAGATGATACAGTCCAGACTAAATACCATCCAGCATCAGGCAGTCAGGCAAAACACACACACAGAGGGTCTCAAAAGACAATTAAAAGGGTATCTCTTTCAGAAACACTACCGTGCAGAGCCGTGTTCCAGTGGTAACACTCCCGGCTCCATGCCACAGGAGTCCAGGTTTCAATACCCATCTCTACTTTTCTCTGCTGTTTTAGTGCCATATGGGCATTACATTTAAAATTACACCGCCTGCTGCTCTAATGTTCAGTGGAATCCAAATACTTCTCTTTGATGAGTGAAGACATGCACTGGCTTAAAGGCTAAACACAATTACGTAATATAATACCCTCACAGAAAGGATGTGACATCGTTCTCTGTGTCAAAAAACCATGCCCTGCCCAAACGGAGTCTGCCGTAATGTTTACCTCTCCTCCCTCATTAGGCACGGGTGTTTTTAATGAGGTGGTAGAACAGAGAACTAGAGGGCTACGGCCCTTGCAGGGTAAGAGTTGAATACCCCTGGCATAAGCGATTAAAGAAACACTATTACAAAGGCTTTCTGTTATTCCCATGACATTTTCATACGCTCCCAATAACCAACAGCTTATTTTCAAGCCAAACTGCTTGTCCAGACAACAGGAAATCACAGCATGGAAATATCAATACCATAGAGTGGTTAAGTAGTGGCAGTCAGGGGCAAGTCTCATGAAGGATGGCTGGGCAGCAACCGGCTGCGTGTATCTGTGTAATGGGCCGTGTGGCACAGGGGCGGATTTTGTTCTACCATCTGATGTATCACTGTGGCATCGCCCAGATCACCTTGGCTGTTGTAGGGGGGGGGGGGGGGGTTGACCTGTTGCCTTGAGAAAGGGCTGTTGTAGAGTAGATGGAGGAGAGAGGGAGAGGGGGAGAGGGAGGTTTGACCTGTTGCACTACCATCTTTGTCGTGCTGAGACTGACTTTCTTGTATTGCGTCTGAGTTCTTCCCATCTCTGATGTACTTTGTTCCCAGTGATGCACGTACTTCATGTTAATTGCAATCAGACACGCACTGTAAAAAGTACACCTTTAAAAGTGTTCGGCTGTGTTCACCAGTTTAGGGAATTTTGAAATCAAGAGTTAAATGATCCGATAAAGGGAGACAGTGTGGTTGGCCTTTACCGATATACACTCACCTAAAGGATTATTTGGAACACCCGTTCAATTTCTCATTAATGCAATTATCTAATCAACAATCACATGGCAGTTGCTTCAATGCATTTAGGGGTGTGGTCCTGGTCAAGACAATCTCCTGAACTCCAAACTGAATGTCAGAAAGGGAAAGAAAGGTGATTTAAGCAATTTTGAGCGTGGCATGGTTGTTGATGCTAGAGGTCAGAGGAGAATGGGCCGACTGATTCAAGCTGATAGAAGAGCAACTTTGACTGAAATAACCACTCGTTATAACCGAGGTATGCAGCAAAGCATTTGTGAAGCCACAACACGCACAACCTTGAGGCGGATGGGCTACAACAGCAGAAGACCCCACCGGGTACCACTCATCTCCACTACAAATAGGAAAAAAGAGGCTCCAATTTGCACAAGCTCACCAAAATTGGACAGTTGATGACTGGAAGAATGTTGCCTGGTCTGATGAGTCTCCATTTCTGTTGAGACATTCAGATGGTAGAGATGGCAGATGGTAATTTGGCGTAAACAGAATGAGAACATGGATCCATCATGCCTTGTTTCCACTGTGCAGGCTGGTGGTGGTGGTGTAATGGTGTGGGGGATGTTTTCTTGGCACACTTTAGGCCCCTTAGTGCCAGTTGGGCATCGTTTAAATGCCACGGCCTACCTGAGCATTGTTTCTGACCATGTCCATCCCTTTATGACCACCATGTACCCATCCTCTGATGGCTACTTCCAGCAGGATAATGCACCATGTCACAAAGCTCGAATCATTTCAAATTGGTTTCTTGAACATGACAATGAGTTCACTGTACTGAAATGGCCCCCCAGTCACCAGATCTCAACCCAATAGAGCAGCTTTGGGATGTGGTGGAACGGGAGCTTTGTGCCCTGGATGTGCATCCCACAAATGTCCATCAACTGCAAGATGTTATCCTATCAATATGGGCCAACATTTCTAAAGAATGCTTTCAGCACCTTGTTGAATCAATGCCACGTAGAATTAAGGCAGTTCTGAAGGTGAAAGGGGGTCAAACACAGTATTAGGATGGTGTTCCTAATAATCCTTTAGGTGAGTGTATGTACTGTCTAGTGGCCTCCGGGTATTAGTTGGGAGAACAAGAGCTTCAGACCGATATCATGGGAATGTGATGACGTGGACAATGATTAGACAGTCTTTATACTCAACTGTGAAATTGATTGTTAATGGTCGAGTTAACGTTAATTTCAAACCATGTGCTATGGCTCTTCGCTCAGTGTTGTGTGTTTTAATCGATTCTCTTGGTAATGTGCATCTCAACAACACAAAGGAGCGATTAACAGGGAAGCAGAGGTATCTATCTGAGGTGATTGCAGCATGCATACTTCCACCCATCTCCCCGGTCCCTCATTCTGGCTTTCCCTCCCTAGGTATCGCAGTCTGAAACACTTCAACTACGACGTCTGTCAGAGCTGCTTCTTCTCTGGACGGACCGCCAAGGGACACAAGCTCAACTACCCAATGGTGGAATACTGTACGCCGGTGAGGACAGAACACACACACACGAGCATCGCACTGGTGCTGCTGCGCCCACCTTATCCAATTCACTGAGTTCTGAAAGTTGTCCTACGGTCTACACAAACCTCTTCTGGAGCCCGGAGAGCAAATTGGATTCAACCGAATGAACAGTAAAATACTGCTGTTCTCGGAGCTGTTTATAATCTGTGGGAAAAGCGTGTTTTTTGTCTCCCTACCATGATTGATAGTTTCTGGAGAGAAGGGGGGGGGGGTGGAAGGAGGGAATCTGCAGAAATTGAACAGTGTTAAAAATATATATATTAGTAGTAAAGCTCTCACATCGAGTTGGAATGTTGCTGAAAGTCACCCTTCACCTGGTCTGGGAAAATTTGTTTCATTATTTTTTTTTAGGGGCTTTCATTTTGTTTCAATCTGCTAATATCATAGCTGGAATAAGGATAGTGACCTCCAAACATGGGGAACTCTTTTTCTAGGCTGTACTATCCACCTCTTGTCACTGAGCAACAAAAACAATACTCAAGTCAGATTTTAGCCAATATTATTCATATTTTCCACTTTAAGACTATACTTTCAACTCAAAGCAGCAATTTTATAGCACACCATCTTCCGCACAGAAACAAAACACAAATTTGACTTTTATGTCTCCAAAAACAGATCTAGCACTTATTGATACTGAAACACAGCAGATGCTTCGGAGATGATTTTGGATCTAAAGATCAATATGATACTTGCATAAAATGGCCGCCTCAGGTCCCTTTAGAGTCGTTTCAGAAACATTGCCTTTTTTTCCCCCTCATATTAGTTCCCCTGTTTATTGTACAGTAGGAGCGCAATATTGCTTTTTCATTTCATGGTTATTACATTTTCATTTGATGGATCCCTCTTTCCTATTGTACATTATTGATATTGCTGCGGCGAAACCAGGGCAGAGGAAATTGTGTGCTGTGGTTGGCATCTCGGTTCCTCCAAAGTAGTTGTTTGGTCCCATTGATTTGACAAGTCGCTCTATTGTGTTTTTATAGACTTCCCCAACTCTCTAGCCTAACACCAGCAACACACTCCACTTCTGCTCGCACTCACACATTGCTTCTGTGGTACTGACATGCCTTACAGCCTCTCTATCATCTCACCTCACTTTATCTCTCTCTCTCTGTCTGTCCATCTCTGTCTCTCTTCCTCACTCTACTGCTTTCTCTTTCCCACACTCTTTCTTGCCATCTCTGTACTTGTCCCTCTGTCCCTGTCTCCTCTTCATCTGTCTGTCATTTATTTTAAAGCCGTGAGGTAACCTATTCTGGTGGTGTTGACTCTAGGCTTGTCTTAAGTTCTACAGATTAGTTAATAAGCCGCAAAGAATCATCGGAAGCTGCGTCTAGCCCTCATTCTGTCAGCTTCTAAAACACGGGTGTTCCTTATTGTGGAATACATTTCCTCGCTTGCCAGAAGTGAAATCACTCCAGTGGTTCTCCGAATCCCAACACAGCAGAATGGTTTATCCTCAGGTCAGGGCACTACTGTAATTTTTTTGGCAAAGTAGAAAACTCCACTCCGAGAAAATGTGTCCACTAATGAACTCATTAACACCACAGCCAGATAGAAAAACGGGAATACATTTGACACACTCCTCCCCCTCATGATCTTTCTCCTTTCTCTCTGTTTTTCATTCTCTCTCTCCCCGTTCAGACCACTTCAGGCGAGGACATGCGTGATTTCACCAAGGTGCTGAAAAACAAGTTCCGCTCCAAGAAGTATTTTGCCAAGCACCCACGCTTGGGTTACCTGCCGGTCCAGACCATTCTGGAAGGAGATAACATGGAGACGTAAGTAGATTGGGGGGGGGGGGGGGGGGGGGGGGGGGTCACTGGGTTTCCCAGTGACAGACCTTTAATTCGCTCTGTCGGTGTGATTATTTACCTGTCTGGAGAGCGTTATCCCCCTCAGACAGACTCCACGCCGTAGATCTTTCTGGCGTAGTGCGGAGCCGTTGAGCAAAGCCGCTCTGATCGGAGTCTGTCTGGAATCACGCCGGCCGCCTGCTCAGATGCACATAAATCCTCCGTAATGGTGCTTCACTAGCGACAGATTATGCAGATGCCCAGCGGCAGGTGGTGGTTGGCGAGTGTGTCCCCCCCTTCCCTCCCCCGTTTGAAGTGTGAGTTATGTTCCCCCTCTCTGATTTGAGCCCTCTCTGTCTCTATCTCCTAAAAGCTCAATAGACTCCATCGCTCCCCCTCTCTCTCGCTCAGTATCTCTTAATCACACCCTTATTTTTTTTGCTTTGTCCTTGTCTGCCTCAGTATCTTTCCATTTCTGCGCGCTTCTGACTCTCGATCTCCCTCTCTCTTTCTCTTGCTCAACCTCTTTCTCTGTTTCTCTCCGTCTATCTCTCTCTCCCCTGCTACCTGAGTTGCCCAAGCGGATATTAGAAACGAACTCTCTGAATTACATCCTGACCCCAAGAGAGTTGCACATCCGCATGCATACACACGCAACGGCAGACGCACACACAAACGTGCGCAACCAAACACACACACACAACCACACACATGCGGAGACACAGTCCAGATGTACACTGCCACTTCTTAAATAGATTGCTCCACCATCTTCATTCCTCTCTCCTCCACCACCCTGTATCCCTGAGAAATGACTTGTGCGCTGCCACCTACCTGACAAATGCATTTTCAAAGGTGGGAAAATGGTGGCAAATCGGGAGAGGTTCTTTAAAATGGAGCCTTGGAGAAATGGGACTATTATATGACATTCATTTAGCCATTTTTCTCCATCGTCTGACTTCTCTGCAATCCACAAACGGCTGAAGGTCGGGTACACTGAATCTGCAATTCTTCATTGTATACCAACACACAGAAAAACCCACACACTTATTTCAATATTTTTTTTAATTATGTATTTGTTTAACCTAACTCAGTGTATTATTCTGTTGTTTTTGAGGGAACCAGCAAGCAAGCATTTTGTTGAATGGTCCATATCTTGTATATCCTAGTCATATAATAAATAAAACACAGGCAGAAAACAGAGTTGGGGTCAATTCGGACCATTCGGTGTGTAGACATGAGCCACCATCAAAAGAGAGAAGACGAAGACATAAAGAGTGCTAAAGGGAGGGAGAAGTAGAGCACCAATTATCTCTTTTTTATTGTTTCTGTCTTTTTCCTTCTGCTCATGTTTGTTCAGTTTCCACCCACATCTTTTCCCCACCTGAAAAACAGCCACCCACTGGAACCATGACTCGTTCCACCCACTTTGTCACACTGCAAATAGGTTTCCAGACACGACAGCAACGCCTATGCTAATGTGAACGACGCCTCTGAGCCTCCAAGCTCGGTGTGTCACACACCACTCAGGATTAGAATGTGGCCTACCTTACCTTTAGGAGGGAGTCGGGGGGGGGGGGGGGTTCAGTTGTGGTGGGGGGGGGGGTTTGGAGACTAGTCCTGAAACACCTTGAGTCTGGGTTTTTCTGTCAATCGCTCTCTCTCATTCCATATCTTGGCCAGTAACACAACACAGTGATACACGGGCATCCAAACACACTCACAGAGGGGCAGCATTTCCTTTCTTCAATTTAAACTGAGGGATGGCCTCAGTTTAAATTGAAGGCAGTCGATTCTTGAGGTCATGTGCATTTTTTATTATAGAACAAAGATACTTTTGAAATAGCTATACCTTTCAGTTCACCTGAGAGTAAATCTCAGTAAACAAAATAATTGGATGTCCTTTTTTGTTTCACATTTTATTTACTTTCTAAATTGATTGCCTTCAATTTGAATTGACCTATGATGGAAAAATCCACCCCCCCACAAAACCACAGACACCGAGAAACACTCCCAAAGATGTCTGTCAACTCAAGGAAGAAGCCCTGGCGGAGGCTGCAGTGGTGAGGGCAGGCTAATTAAACTCCCACCTGAACATATGGCAGAATTCCTGGGTTCCCAGCAGCATCTCTGCCTGTCAGTCTAGCGAACGGCTGTCTGTCTCTCTGTGAGACTTGTTCCAGTATTGATGACTCAACACAACCTTATGCCTTATAAGCCCTCCATTCCAGCAACTCCGGCAACAGTTCATACAGCAGGAACCGAATTGGCCTAGCCTCCCATTCAGCAGCCCAAATAAACAGTGTCATGTCATCAAGGCTTCACAAATGAAAATGCCCCACAGCTTTAGCCAGTGGCACAAGCATGGGACTCTTGTCTCTCAGTGTGTGACCCAGCTGAGGTGCTCTATAGAGCTCTCCCAGAGGAATGCAGAGACTTATTTTTTTTGGTAGTCAAGAGACACGCTGTGCCTGATATTCACTGTATTTTCATGTCATGCAGTTGTCGGATCATTTCGAAGAGTAAGAATGGTAAAGCAGAGACGAGTGACGCCTTCACAGACAGGTGCTCCTCCGCATCCTTTGGAAAACATGAAAAAATGCTGAACGCGTGTCTTCTTTGTGTCTGCCAAGTGATTCAATGCTGTTGTCCCTACAGGTGCAGGTTATCAACAGTGTCAGTACTGCAGTTGACTGTGGTTGATCACTGGGGTTGCTAAGGGAGGTGGGCGATAATAAGTCTGGCCTTTGACTCGCCACTGTCCCAGAGAAATAGTCTTTAGGCTCCGTATAACTGATTCTCCAGGCTTCTCGCTGCCTGTTCTGCCTGCGCTCTATATCTATTTATTTTTTCACCAGAGTCCATCTATTCAGAGGTCAAAGCGCAATGGGAGAAGTAAGGGGAAAATTGAAGCAGAGAAAATCATTTCAGCACAGCGGCGTGTCTGCTTTGGAGAAAGCAAACTGAAACAATGGTTGGTGCTCTCCTGTGAAAAAGCCAACCTCCTAATTCAACCGGGGGGGGGGCTTCAAATTCTGCAATGTCTCCCCCACCAAGCTTCCTTAAACACTGTGAGACTCGTTACCTCAATGCACCGCTTTGAGTCTGAATGTTACTGCCTTTACAGATAACCAACACAACAACACACAAGGAACGACCTAACCTCAGTGCTCCTGAGAAATTATCCTAGTATCTCAAATGTCGTCAAGAAAAACAAGGTTTTTGTTCTTAACACATCTATATTTAGCGACCAGCCTTTCCTTTTTTTGTTAGATTGCATTCTGGTTATTTTCTCCGCTTGCCAAAGAAGGCTTTTCATTTCAGTGCACTGCACAGGGTGTATTTTTAGAAAAACATTTTTGAAGACTGCAGTTGAAACTTCTTACGGGAAAGGCGCAGATTGTCATTATCTTTGTGGAAATGCTGCCAAATATCAAGGGTATCTACTTTCAAATTTGGCCTAGTAATCAGTGTGGTAACTTAAACTTAAAAAATTGCCTACTTAACTACTACAGTAAGTACATGCCAAGGGCTTTAATGTCTCGCTTATAAGTGAATATTCAACTCTAATTCTCCAAATGGAAACTCAATTGCAATATCACTTGAAAATGAATAGTTGAATCATTAGAAACCCTTGGACTGTAGCCTTAGGATGAGAAGAGAGATTGTATTTGGAGCCCATAATATGATCTTGGTCCTAGACACAGATTGAAGGGCCTGTTCAGTGATTTCCTTGTACTGGAGAAAGTTGGAAGTTTAGGCGGGAAAGGTCTTAGATCTGTGTCTAAGTGCAGCTTCTACCTGGTGTGTTGCGTGCCCCTGTTATTGCCCCCCCTTCTGGCTCAGCCAGGTATAGCTCTTCCGGTGCTCCTGGTTGGAACTATACTTTCTACGGCATCTTCATTTTGCCAAACAAAGCATTTTAGTTGTGGGACATGTATAACCGACAGCGATTCTGTCGGACAAATCCAGATAGTCCCCTCCCCCATTTTGTTCCGTTTGCCAAACATTTTCACAACTAAACCGTTTTGCTCAGCAGGAATGAATACACCTCCCCCTGCTCCTGGTTCTCGACAGTGTTCCCGCTATGTGTTCCTAAATATTGACGTTCTGTGGTGCCTTTCCCCTTCCTCCCCCCGTTTCTCTTACAGTCCTGTCACGCTCATCAGCATGTGTCCGGAACAGTACGAGTGAGTATCTGCACACCCCCCAGATCAGAATGCTCCTGAACGGGTAGTCTGTTCCCTCCCCCATCCCTGCATCCAAACCCCCCCCCTCCCCCCCACTAAGCCACCATACCGCATGTTTGCCTGTCCGCCTTGATCTACCAACCAACCAAGCTCTTCCTCCTCTTCCTCAGCACGGCATCCTCTTCTAACATCCCATCCTCATGCTAGTGGTGCGATACACTCCTGGCCGGCTACCTAGATCACCATCTTCTGTTCTGTCATTGTTTTTTTGTTTTTTTTATAGCCGGTTGATTTCTAGCTGTTGATTTGGTTTGGTTTATTTTTTTGGGGGGTTGTGTGATTGTTTCTAATTTTTTGTATCCACCCCCCTGCCCATTCTCTCACTCCAGACTTTCCCCGTCACCGCAGCTTTCTCATGATGACACTCATTCTCGGATAGAGCAGTACGCTAGCAGGTACTGTATGCTTCCATCACTGTTAACGGTCCCGCCCCTTGTGGATGACCAGGTAATGCGTACCGGTTCCCAACGTCAGAGTTGGGGGTTCAATTTCCACATGGGGACCGGTACAATATTATGCTGTACGTAATCATGTTGGTGCTCAATATTGTAATTTGCTCTGTATTAGAGTGTGTCCTTTAGTAAGAGGCAATATGGCTGGCCAGCTCTGCCAATGTAACTGTCTGGTTGGGGCCAGCCATTCCATATGCTTCTCGGACATGGACTTGACCTGCTGGTCCAATTCATCTTTCCCTTTCATAAACCATTAACCCACAGGTCAGCGGCTACAATTCTTCAATGTTGCCTGCACTAGTTGCCTCTGAAACACACACACTCAAACTCTGTATTAATGGGCTAGACCTAAGTTAGCCTTGGGCCAGTCTGGGGATTGTTTTATCTTCGCTTACTAGGCTCCCCTTTCCACAGTCTATCAAAGAGCTTAATAAATATAGCCTTTGATCTGCTGGCCCAATCTATTAGCATGTTGTGTGGGCCTGGGTGTGCCTCCGTGTCTGTAATCCACTGGTCCCAATCCCCTCCGTGACTAATGTAGTTCTGAACCACTGTACCATAATCTCATGTCATAATTGAGTCCCGTATTTTGTCGGCCAATCCCCTGACTGTTGAGCCGAACATTGCCCAACACTGCCTGATGTCAGCTGTCCACTTGCAATGTTATGTCACGTCGCATCCGTTCAGCTAGAACGGAGCGCTAGCCGTGATTGCCTGTGTATCGAGCCATGTCTGGGTAGTTGTCGACCCCTGGGTTAGCGTTCATCAACTCACCCAGTCTGTTTCTGAATCTGTTTCTCAGGCTGGCGCAGATGGAACGCTCCAATGGTTCTCTCCCCACAGACAGCAGCTCAGCTACAGGAAGCATGTAAGTAACCTTCGGTAAAAACAAGGACATTTCAATTTTTGTAATTTAGCACAAGTACTGAGTGCATTCTTTCATAAAAAAAAAAAACATTACCCTAATTTTCTTCACATACCATTTTGTGATTTGTGTCTTTTAGCACAACAACACCTTGGGAAGGTGTAAGCTAGTCAAACATTAAGACAAATATATCATGCCAAGACTTTACAATTATGAGGTGGCTCACTCACCCTGGGATATTTTTCTGGTACACGTGCTTAAGAGAATGCATTCCTTAGTCAACAACCAAGATTGACATTGCAGGGACCCGACCTACCAATGATTCACTGGAGTTGCAACGTACATCTGGCAACCACTGGTCCGCCTGTGACAGAGCTGAGATAGATGTTGCTGCCCTATGCTCGAACCATATTGTCGATACTACGATCAGGATTTGATCTTAGATGTAGTCTACCATAATAAATGAACTTCCATCGTATTCTTGCTTTACCTTTATTTACTGGTGTGATTTGGATTTCTTTAGGAAATTAAGGTCACTTTGGTTAGGGAAGGATCCTAAGCAACCATTAGTTGCTGGAATGTTAACCAGGACCAAGAGAACAGAGCACATCACTCTGGTTCTTAAATCTTTGCATTGGCTTCCAGTTTGTTACAGAATAGATTTCAAAGTGGTGCTTTTAGTTTATAAATCTCTGAATAGTTTAGGACCCGAATACATTTCTGATATGTTGGAGGAATATAAACCGAGCAGGGCCCTTAGATCCATGAACACAGGTCAGCTAGTAGAACCCAGAGTCCAAACTAAACATGGAGAAGCTGCGTTTAGCACTTATGCTGTACACAATTGGAATAAACTACCAGAAGATCTTAGACGTGCCCCAAACGTATACATTTTTAAATCCAGGTTAAAAACACTTCTCTTCTCACGTGCCTATGACTGAGCACTTAAACTTAACCACACTGTTTAGCCTTATAACTTCCAATGTTTTTATCCCAGTTTTAATCTTTATATGTTTTCTTATTGTATTTTTTATCATTATGTTTTCATTTGTTTTGATGTTTTCATTTGAGAATTTGTTTTTATGTTATTGTACTTTCATATATTATTCTTTGTAAAGCACATTGAATTGCTTCGATGTATGAATTGTGCTATATTAATAAACTTGCTTGCTTGCTAGTAACTATTAGGCTTCCCGCTTGCTGTCCAGCTAGCTGTCAACCTGTAGGTTGTAATAATGTCACAACTGTTATGTATAGCTCAGCAGACTGAGGCATTACATTACACCACGTAGCTCCCCACAATGAATACCCGGCTCAGAGCTTTGAGTGTTGTCTGAAAAAAAAGTAGAACAATCGCTACCGGCGTCTAGAGGGATTTGACAAATAACATGGACGAAGCAGGCTGGAAAGAGGGAGGGAAGAAAACAGGATAGTGCAGAAGGAGGAGATGAAATTGAAGAACTGAGGACCGAAGTTGGAATTCCACATGGGGGTTAGTGAGAGATAAGGATGAAAAGAGTGGGTTGGATGGAGAGGGCGGCAGTATGTTACTGAGGGAGATGGTTTGCTTTGATAGAGATGAAAACGAACGATTTGGAGGGGGACGACAGTTCTGGAAACGGCAGAAGGAAAAGCGAGAGGGGACGACAAAAGATAGCGAAGAGTATAGCAGTGCAAAGAAAAGGAAAGTGCTGAAGCTCCAGATTTGTGTGTGTCTAAGGGAGAGAAAAGTTGATAGTGTTTCTGTAGACGTTCCCTTGGAACTGCCTGAAGGGCACGTTAAGACCTATTCCCGGCTGAGATCCTAATCGGTGGGGAATAATTTCTCTGAGGTCTCACACACACACACACTGATTGGAGCTCTCCATGCACCCTGTGATGCTGTGATGTTATGTTTGTTGTGGGGTTAGCATTTGGTGATCGCTCAACCGTGATCTGATAAGAGGCCAGAGCGGAGCTGAAGTCTGCTGCCTCAGATGATCTGCGCCTGTGTGTGTACATACACTAAATGGCATATGTAGGATTTGTGAGTGTTTCTTTTCCCAGCGAGGACACATGGACGATTTATGGGATCTAGAGACAACAGCGTGAGATCAGAAATAAGAGACAGGGTATGCACCATGGACAGATTATAGAAAAAAATTATAAGAAGATTATAAGAAGACAGGAAAAGGAAATTTGGAGGGACAGACAGCATTGGTAGACACTGAAAAGTTTTATGGTCTTGAGTCGCTCAGCCGACCAATTTTCCACACTGACACGTGCTACGCTTGCCTGTACGAGTGTTCCCTTCGGCCCCAATGCCTCACCCTGTCCGCCTGACCTCCCCATGAAGAGGTTCTATTTTAAATCCCTGGCCCGGTAGACTTTGCCAAAGTCCCATACTTTTTTGTTGTTGCTCTGATTACACTCAAGCTACTTTTTTTCTGCTTCAGATAGTGAAACACTTCTGAAGGTAGTGAGTAAAACAGTGTTAGATAAATGAAGAGTGAGAGAGAATTATGCTTGGCTTTTTTAATCAGGCCCAGACGCAGCAATGATAATGAGGATGATGATTATGAGGAGGAGGAAGGCTAATGTTAAAGCTCTATTTGAAAAAGGGTTTAAACAGTGTCGAGGCTCAACCAATTATCCTCTCATGCTTTTTTCACTTATGTCAGCTCAGTAAGACTAATGTTTCACATAATCTCCCATTGTATAGCCTACTTTTATCATGTTTTGACACTTATTTGCTCAAGTAGATTCCCCACTCTACACCTCAGGAATAGGGTTTATACAAGTTTTTCTATGACGGGCAACACTAAAAGTCAAGTGTGTTAGCCATTTTGGGACAAGCACACTTTGTCAGTGTTATCCTTTTATTTTTATTTTTTTAAGTCGTCCACTAAATGTAGATGCTATGTTACAGTATGCCTGTGTTACCAGGTGAGTCAGCAACGCCGACTGTAGAAGGACCAAGATGCCTGGAATTTGTGGGCAAAAGTGTTAAACCCCTGTGAATCCTGTATAAGCTGATCCAAGCGCAGCAATTTTGCCCAAATCAAATCGTCACTTTGCTTGAACGGCGACCAGGCTTAACACTGCGATCCGCTTTTACTCTGCTAAGGATTCATTCCAATTCCCTTTTATTTCACACTGTTTGATTTCAAGTGGGGGTGTTTTCAAGTCATTTTAATTCTATTCTGCCTACCCTTGATCTCTAGAGGCCTTTATCTTTGAAGCCATCTGTGTGTGTGTGTGTGTGTTTGAGTATATGTGTTGGATTATGCATTGGTGTCTATGCGTTTTATCTGGTAGCAAAGCCTTAATCAATGGGAAGACAGAGAGCTGCCTATTTTGTGTTATCTTCAGCCAAGGCTGTGTTGTCATTGATGATGCTGTTAATCACCAAAGAGCTCTCACATCCTGTCCTTCCTCTCTTCTCAACCTTCTTCTCCTCTTTCATTCACACTGAACCCTCTTCTCCCTCTATACTGTGACTTTATTTTACTTCATATATTTCCTTCACGCACTTTGTCTTTCCATTCTTCCCTTCGTCTCTCCCTACCTCAAGTCCAATCCAGCACACCATTTCATTCAGCTCTCGTAAAATCAAGTACTTTTGGGCTTAATGAGCAGTTTTTGGTCATTCCACACTGAACTCAATGCTTTTCATTACATAGAACAACCACAACAAAATGCATTCAAATTAACCATTTGAAGCGGCCAACACCAGACCACAACTAACTAACAAAAGGGTTTGAAATCTGATCTGAAGTATGGCATTAATTTTGTCTATTAGCTTTAGTTGGGCTACTTGTGTTTTATGATGGTGTAGAGACATAGCCTTGAGCCCATTCTTTTACTAAAATGGACAACTACTACTTTAACTGACACTGCCCTTCTTTGATACACCACCTTGAAACTGTACATAAGGAAAACCGATTTAATTAATGTCAAACAAATAACAGGGATTCCAAATAATATACATTTCTGTAAAAAAAAAAACGCATTTATCTGAAAATGTTTGGGGGTGGTAGTTAAGTAGTGCTTTTAAAGGAATGTTGACACAATATGACGCAATTAAACATTCAAACTTTGTAAGATCACAACCATTCAATTGAAGAACAAATCAGAAAATTTGGTGTAAAGCTCCCTTTTCACTCGCTCTTCTCTTCTCCAAGGAAAGAATTTGGCTCATGGGCCAATAAGGTCCTCCAAGAGGATAGATTTTCTGTTATTTACAGTGGTGCTCAAAATGTTGCATACCCTTGGAGAATTGGTAATATATGTATCATTTGTAAAGAAAACATGAGTGAGCAGGAAAAACATGTCTTTTATTTTTTATGGGATTCACATTCAACATGGTAACAAAGAAAACAATGAACTGACCCCTGTTCAAAGGTCTGTATACCCTTAGTTCTTAATACTGTGTATTGCCCTCTTTAGCATCAATGACAGCATGCAGTCTTTTGTAATAGTTGTTTATGGTGCCCCAAATTCTTGCAGGTGGTATAGCTGCCCATTCGTCTTGGCAAAATGCCTCCAGGTCATGCAAGGTCTTTGGTCATCTTGCATGAACCGCACATTTGAGATCTCCCCAGAGTGGCTCAATTATATTAATGTCAGGAGACTGTGATGGCCACTCCAGAACCTTCACCTTTTTCTGCTGTAACCACTGGAGGGTCGATTTGCATCTAATCACACAGCTCACATTCCCTCTCTCCTTGTGCCTCTCCATGTGCCCTACTCATTCCATATACTTTATACACTTGGCACCCCTGCTCTTCATTCATTCAATTCAATCATTTTGTCTAAAAAACAGCCATCAAATTGATCAGAAATACAGTGTAGACATTACTGTTGTAAATTACTATTATAGCTGTTTTTTATGTTTCTCTTTCCTAATCACATAAACACACATGAAGGCGATCTGATGCCATTTTTAGACAGCAGACCAAAAATGTATCAACATAGAACCGGCTAAATGGCAACACCATTGGTAAGAAATGTTAGATATGTGTGTTTCTTTAGATTAATGTATATTTTATGGGTTAAGTTAGACTATCCAGTTCACTAAACAGTTCATGTAATAATGTGAATTAATCAGTTTACCTGTCCAGAAGAAAAAGCTCGAAATCAGAGGCGAGCTCCATCCCTTTTAGCAAGCAAGTTTATTTATCACAATTCATACATAGAAGCAATTTACTGTGCTTTACAAAGGTAAAGATTAAAATACAAGAATAAAAACAAATACTAGAATAAAAACATCATATTTGCAGTTGAATGTACTTTACATAGAATAAGAAAATAGAAATAGAATAAAAATGAAAGAGAATAACAAGAAACCAGGCAAGCCTAGTTCAGCCGGACTGCAATAGAAAGTATTGAACAGCCGTTTGAACAGCTTATTAGCTGGTAATAGGCTTTACCAGTATATACTAACTTACTGGAATATTCATAGGAATTGAGCAATTGCTAGCGAGTCTGCCAAAGCTATTTCATTTCATGACATAAGAAGGTATTTCTTTCTTTCATGGCATAACAACATACACATTGAAACAATAACTATCAAGAAAGGTGAGAATAACTTTTTCATAAAGTGAAACGATGAGAGAATCGTGGAAATAAAATAAATAAATGTTGTTTTTCAAAATAGATACGAACTTGAGCCTTCCACATTGTCAGTAAGGTATTCTGTCATGCGGTGCAGGAGTAAGGGAACCAGGCGCAGGCAGAGGTAGTCGGTGTCCATCTTTTAATTAAACAAACACAGAGCACAACAAAAACACAACGAAAGTAAATGGCTGACCTCAGCAGCAAAACGACTGTACATAAAGGTTCTCAAGACTTACATTTAACGGCAACACCCACAACGACATCCAATGACAACAAAAACAATGATCCACAAATGCGGGGAGCAGAGGGGAAACATTTAAACACTTACAAATGGTGTGATAGGGACCTGGTGTGCATGATTGAAGACGTGACAGAAAACAAGTCTGGGATGTGTTCGTAAGTGAGGGGAACTGAGGGTGTATGGAACGGTGGCGCTGCTGCTCACTGCACCATGACACACGTGAGAGGCAGCGTCTTTAACCATAACGCCACAGCATTACGCATTTCACCAGTTGCTAAACACTATTGAGCATTGTGTTAAACTGACTAGTGTTTCTTAAGTTTACCTCCACCACAAATAGTGTCTATGAACTGTTAGCTTTTGCCACTGGCTGTTTGAACAGTTTATTAGTCAGTAATAGGCGTACTGGTATCTACTAACTTCCTAGGAATGATCATAAGAATTGAGCAATTGCTAGCGAGTCTGAAGATGAACCTTTCCATGCCAGAAACAGTCGCAATATAACCGAATACAATTTTAGTTATGGCTCACTGTAACGTAACTACTGTGGCATATGTTGTAGCCAGCAAATATGTTTGTCTGTCCTGACCCAAAACACATGCACGGATGCGTACTTTGAAAATCCACCAGAAACAGTCACGCTAAACTGTTTTATTTCAGGCTGACTATAATGTAGTCACTGGAGGTTTTACCCAGCAAAGTTTCCATCTATACGGAATAATTCATAATGCGTACTTCGCTTTGCCTGCGAGGAGATATGAACTCGGGACCTATAGTTTGCAGGTCCGCTACTCTAACCATTACGCTATTTAAAAAGGGGTAGTCAGGCACTCAGTAAGAGACGTTTGTTCTTCTTGGCCCGCTCTGCTTATGCTTTTTTTATTGTTTTCGCTCTTACTTTATCCAGATCTTCTGTCTTCTTTATTTTCAGTGTATATGCTGTGTTGTAAACAACGGTGAAATTTGCATTTTGTTGTCATCTCTAGCTGCCGTTGCAGCTTCTGTCTGAATTTTTTTTCTTCGCTCCTTATCTCAGACTTGTGCTACCTCCAGGCACTATGCGCATTCACAAACAGAGCCAATCCCTGCCTTGCCAAAGGCAGTTGGCTAAAGATTGGCTGGAATAGGACTGGCTGCATTGTTACTACCAGTGGCACATTGTCAGAGCTGGACTCCGGGTGCGGGGAGCTGTCTGTGGCGCTAACTGTCTCTCTCACAGAGGGCCTCATTTAACTTAGACACCATGCTGTGTACCACTCACTTCACAGAACAACTCCCCAACAAAACATCAGTCTCAACATCAGTCTCAACATCAACAGTGTCCGGGATGCTGGCCTATTAGGCAGAGTTGCAAATAAAAAGACATATCTCAGACTGGCCAATAAAAGGAAAAGATGAAGATTGGCAAAAGAACAGACACTGAACATTGGGAAAGATTGGGAAAAACGTGTTATGGACAGACAAATCTAAATTTGAGGTTCGGATCAAGAAGAAGAACATTCGTGAGACGCAGGCAAAATGTAAATGTGCTCAAGGAGTGCTTGATAACTATGCAACTATACAAGTTATTTGGGTCCGCTTGTATTCTGTCTTCATGGGAGTGGCCACCAAAGTCACTGGATCCCAACTATATTGAGCTTTTGTGGGAGCAGCTTGACCATATGGTACATAGAAAGTACCCATCAAGTTAATCCAACTTGTGGGAAGTGTTTCAGGAAGCATTGGGTGAAATCTCTTCAGATAACCTCAACAAATTTACAACTAGGTCTGCAAGGCTGTAATTGCTGCAAATGGAGGATTATTTGACGAAAGCAAAGTTTAAAGGACCATTATTATTTAGATTAAAAATAATTATTTCTAACCATGTCAATGACTATATCAGAGGTGTCATAATGGTTCCATGGAGAGCCGAGTGTCTGCGTGTTTTCACTCTCACCTTGTACTTGATTGATTAATTAGGTCACTAATTGGTTAGTTTCTACCCTCACCTGGCTGTTTAGGTCTGAACTGCAGACACTCGGCCCTCTGTGGGACAGTTTTGACACCACTGGACTATATCAAGAAGTTTAAGGCCCTTCTCACTGTAGCTAACCTGCCAGGACTTGGCCACAAGAGAACACATGAAGGTTGCAGCAAAGGATTGTTCAAATCTTAGAGAAAGCACGTCGATCAACACACATATTCAACTTGACTTTCAGAGTTAAGGTACAACAGTTTCAACTCACACCATCCATCGCCAAATCAGTGAAATCAGTTTGTGTGGTAGGAGACCCATTGCAGAGAGAGAGGGACAGTCATATGGGGTGGTTTAGGACTTGACTGTTCTGAAGAGGCCAGGAATCAGTCCAAACCTAAATCCTATTGAAAACCTGTGGAGAGATCTGAAAACAGCAGTTAGTAAGCACAGCTGAAATCTGGAGAACTGGAGTTGGCTATAAGATGATTTGATTGCATTTCCATAATCCAACGGCTATACTCCATAATATTTATTCTTGAGTGTCCATACTTTTGTCAATGCCATTTCTGATATATTAGGTTTGGTACTAAATACTTTGATTAATTTATTTTAGAGACAATGTGACTTATTTAAAGGAAGTGCAAGGGTGCTGGTACTTTTGTCCACAACTGTAATACATCAATATTTCCAATGTAAACCTGTCCTGCTGAGATGTAGTTCCCTTCTCATCCCTGGCTCTTATGTCATTACCTACATATCAGCCATTTCCAGCAAAGCACTCATTCTATAAGGGAAAGAAGATTACGGTCTTTGAGATGAGAGGGGTGTACATCAGGCGTGCATGTGAAATTATACTGAATAGGATTTCAATCAGAGTTCATAGTTTTATTGTACATTTATACCTTCATAGGTCATTTAATTCCTACACAACATCACAGGCTTGAGGCACACTGACTGACAAGTTATGATGACAATCTAGTTTGGGATCTTTATCTAGTTTTGAGTAGTTTTTTTTTTAGCAGCAACGTTCCACTGCTGGCTTTCTTCTATTTCTAAGCAAAGTCTGTGCAGGTCGGTCCCTGGATGCATTTATGGTCATTGTAAGGACATTAACCCGGATGCATCAGCAACATTTTCAATCTGGCCCTGCCTTAATCATCCTGAGATTTCAATTGGCTCTTTCCTCTGTATTCCCTGGGTTGTTGCTGTTTAAATAGTACAAATGTGTTCTTGGTCAAGCTAATGTTTAAAAAGATTATTTGAATCATGTCATATCTAAATGCGTAGCTTTTGTATTTCAGAAGCGTTTCTTGGCTCTTTATATCATTCCAATACTCAGTCGATTCTCCCTTTAGTCCTGTTTTTTACGATTAAGGATCTGTGTCCTGCTGAACACAATAGAACCGCAATTACCTATGAAACAAAGCATGCCTAGTCCATAAATAATTTCATGTACTCAACAGTATGAATATGTATGTAATGTTAATGAGGACCTCAATGCTTGGGACATTTATGGAATGCTGTGTTTGGGTTTTGTAATAGGTCTCACGGGTGCTGTTAATCAGGAGTTTCGCACAGTGTTAGCCAGATGGTATTTTCTTAGCCTATCCATGCTAACAATTCAGTTAGCTGTTAGTGTTCCACTCCATGACGCTTGCAATATAATAATATAACAACATCAGTTATTAAATTGTTTCATTTTGAAAGCTAACTAGCTGTCCCAGCTAAAGAATGACAACTGTTTTGGAGGTAGTCATTATGGATGGATAACATTTGACAAAGGAGAGCCAACATGGCATCCAGTTTCAATTACAGACAATGCTTTCATCGCCAAATGGAAACTCTTGCTGTCAGTCCAGCTCTGGCGATAGATGGCATTTACTGTGGTAATGGACAGGGGATTGAATCATCTTATCCTCCTTCCGCTGTTTTGTGTGTGAGTGCGCCCGCACATGATGATATGTCTAAGTTAAATCTCTATAATCCTTGGGGCTGTGTGTCTGGTTGAGTGAAGGTGACAGTTGTGGCTTAGGAAGACCTGCCACCGCATCTCAGATCATCCAAATATGACACTGAAATCCTGGACCCATCCTTTTATCCACCACCTGCCCCCCTTACCTTTTCTCTCCCGCTGCTATCTGATGGTGGAGATTAGCAGATCTATGTTGGAGGGCTCAGGCTCCCAGTTAGACAGTACAATCCTACAACAGCTATCTTAACTTAAAACCACAGAGCATATAATGAAACTGGCAAATTTAGTTGTTTATTCATTTGGTTTATTCAAACAGGGGCAATGTGCAACAAAACTTTAGTCTCAAATGTGAGAAGTGATCCTTTTAGCCAGGTCAAGCTAGCAGGTAATTTACAGATTGCTTTCAAAATGTTTTCTGTTTTGCAGGCAATAAATGCCTCAAGTCTGACCCATTGACTCCACAAGGCACTGGCTATGTTCTCCTGTAATCCTCTGCAAAGCCTTAAGCTACAACTATTTTCAGTGTTTTGTTTTGAGAAATTTTTGCCTCTAGCTGCGCTGACTAGCTTTTTGGGGGGGGCTAAGCAAAATTTGATTTGGGGCCCCCCAGGGACACCGACAAGAATGACAGGGCCCGGGACAGAATTTAACATTTAGGACCCCAACCACGGGCCAAGGAATTTATTAATAGTAATTATACTACAGGTCATAAACGTTTTGTTCAATGTTTTCATTCATAACTAGGCCACATTCAAATCCCTTTGTTTTCAACACATCTTTTCAATTCATAACCTACTCAGTCCCAATCAGCCATTACTTAACTGCTACACATATATAGACTTTCTATTTTAGTTTTGTCCTTCCATTTCTGTGCTCCTAGTTTTGATTGCATGGTGGCAATGTTTTAACCAGACAGCAACAGTACTGTAGTTAGATAACTGTATTGGTTAAATGTGATATTTTTAAGCTGCATTATGTACGTTTTTTTTCAGTAATTACAGCATTTTACTCACCCGTCAGAAAGCGGTTCCGCAACAATGCCCGATAGAGAATCATGTTCCAAATAAAAATATAAAAAATTGAATTACCTGTACAAAAAAAGCGCTAACTCAGAGTTCAACAACGTTCTTCTTAGCCTTGCTAACATTAGCTTAGGGTTCCTGGTAGCTAGCTACAGAGAGTTGGTTTTAAGTCTTCTCCAAAACGCATGCACGGATGCGTACTTCGAAAATCCACCAGAAACAGTCCCACTATAACCGATTTTATTTCAGGCTTACTATAATGTAGGTTTTAGCCTATACGGAAAAATTCATAATGAGTACTTTGCTTCGCCTGCAAGGAGATACAAACTCGGGACCTAAATTTTGCAGGTCCGCTTCTCTAACCACTACGCTATTTAACAAGGGGTAGTCAGTCAACCACTCAGTCAGTCAGTAAGAGACATTTGCTCTTCTTAGCTGACTCCGCTTACGCGGTTCAGCAAAAAAACAGCAAAGAGTAAAAAAACATGAATCCCTTCATCAATGCAATTCTCAGTTTAATAACCGTTAACCTTCTCAATAGTACTAAATACTAACATTGACTGACAAATGAATAATTATATTTAAGCCAACCAAAAGCCCCCCCCCTTACCTCAAGTCTCATTTTCAACAAAATAAAAGCATTACATCACCAATGAAGACAAGTTCCAGTGACAGTAATGCATACCAAGCTATAACTTCCACCTACTAGATTTCAAAGATGAGGTTGTATCCTGTGGATCTAGCAGTACCTTTTTTCTTTTGCTCTCACTCTGATACATAATTATCTTTGTCTCATTTATAAGCCTAAGGGTTTGGTTATGTTTCAGATGAACGTTTTCAGATTTACTAATGGCTTCCTTGACTTTTATTGACACTGCTTTCCTAATGTTGACAGACACCAATAGCAAAGGCTAGAATCAAGACAAAAAATCTACACACCCAAGCCGAAACACCTGTCTGGTACATTTTCCAAATATGTATGTTGCCTTTAAGCTGGAGTGTACACATTCTTGTGGGTACCGGAAAACCAATTCTCCATGTTCCCTATCCCCTTATCCAAACAATTTCCCTAAATGTAACTTTACCCTAACTTTATATATAAACCTAAAAGTAATCCCCATGGTTACCACATGTATAAAATAATAATATAAAACCAGGATCTCGCACACAGATGTTTATAAAAGTGCAGCACACAATGGAGGTGGAGGTCACTATGAGGAGAATAAAAGCATGAAAAAAGTACCTTTAGATACTATTCTCTTCCTCCACATTTTGTTCTGTCCAAAACTACATTTATTTAGCTAAGTCATCTCAAGGATGATCGAAGGACACAGGATGGATTTAAGCTAAATTTGGAGTGTCATGGCAAAGGTTTTAACGACATTTCAAGTTTTTATTTTCAATAATAAATTGTCAAACTTTTCCAAAAACAAATTTTCCCTTTGTAGTTATTGAGTTTTGTGCATCAGTTAATCGCAAAAATAGAAATCAATAATTTATAAACACAAAAATATGTGGAGAAAGTGAATGGGTCTGAATACTTTATGAAAGGCAATGTTTGCACTCACTAAAATAAGTCTGTCTGGATAAGATCCCCTGCTAAATGACTAATAAAACGAATTTAGTTAATTTGTATTGATTAGTTCCTTTTCTCTTTCCCGTAGGGACGACGAACACGCTCTGATCCTGCAGTACTGCCAGACACTTGGTGGGGAGTTGTCTCCCTGCAGCCAGCCCCAGAGCCCCGCCCAGATCCTGCAGGCCGTGGAGAGGGAGGAGCGCAGCGAGCTGGAGCGTGTCATCCAGCGCCTGGAGGATGAACAGAGGTGCGGTACCTCGACTGAGGTGTCCTTCAAAATGTGCACCGCCCTCTTACCAAAGAAGCATGCCTGGTGTTGTCGTCTTCTCAGAGTTCCTCTCCTCGCTATCTCTTTCGGCCAGGCAGACTTTCACACACGCATACCCCCGCGCCCACAGTCACCTCAGGCTCACTCTCAGCTTTCACCCCCTCCGTCTCTCTGTTCCCCTTTGATTAGCGAGCTATTGTAAGGACGGCGGTGACAGTGCGCTTTATTGTTCCCGGAGCTTCACTGTCCACGGCTGTGTCACTCTGTTGGTTTGTGTCGCAGAAATGTAGCAATGCTCCCAGTCCCGGTGTGCTTTATGAGCCAGGATATATGTAATGTAAACCAGTCAATATGCAGCCTACGGTTCTCCACACACACAAACACACACACACACACAGGCCAGGACTCTATCGGTTCTACCTAGGACTGAACTGAGAGAAGGGGAGCAGGAGACTCCAGTAGGGTTATTATGCAGTCTGTGTTGGTCAGATTGTGTGTGCCTCTGATTAATATGCTGTCGGTGTGTGCTTATTTGTCTGCACGTGTAATATGTTGTTTAATCAAGTGCAAGCGCACGTGACAGTCATCTCATCGGTCTGTCGATTCCACAGGAGCCTGCAGAGGGAGTACGAGCTGCTGAAAGAGCAGTACGGGGGCCAGCGGGGGCCCGGCTCTGTGGGCCACTGGGACCCTGAGGGGTCCCCTAACCCTGGCGGGCCGGACGAGGCTGACCTGTTGGCCGAGGCCAAACTTCTACGGCAGCACAAGAGCCGACTGGAGGCCCGCATGCACATATTGGAAGAGCACAACAAACAGCTTGAGTCCCAGCTCCATCGGCTCAGACAGCTACTGCACCAGGTTGGCAACACTCCCAGGGAGAAAGACACTTGCATGTTCCAGCTGTGGCTTTACTTATATTGCACTGATCATACAACAACAAATCCTTCGTAGCTTGGGAAATTGTCATTGTTGCAATCCTAAGTCATTCCTCTCAAGTTTGAATCGGATCATATTCTTGGCTGAGCTAATGAAACCTGACAATATAGTAACCCAATCAGTCTCTTTCATGTTGGTGCCTCACCTGATCGCTCAATATGTTTGGATGGATTTTGAGGTCTGCAGAAAACAGCAGCCCTCGAACCAAACTGAGTCAATCAGAGCAGGCCAATCAGCCGAATGGTATTGACTCGGTCCTGGAGCTGAAAGCAGAGAAGCAGAGCATTAGCCCAGAGAAGATAACGTGACTTGCTGATTATTAGGGGATAAAGGGCTTATTTGAACCACATAATACACACGCCCCACTTTCATGATCTTTGTTCGCCTCAAATCTAACCTTTGCATCTTCCATATACATTACAGACAGTACTCCGATTTCAACATCCTGGCTCCAGGGTGGGAGAAACAGATCCAATCTACAGGGATCGATAAGAATTCTTAATCCTACAAACGTGCTCTGACATTCACAGACTAGTTTTTCGCCTTTCAGCCCAACATGTCGGTTTCTGGTCAAAGGAATTGTTTTCTCTTGATTTCTTCACAGTGGTGAACAGTTTCACAATATTGCATGGACCCTTTAAAATCCATTAAGTGTTTTAGTTTAGATTCCATTCTCTGTTTTCAGGTTTAAAACAATAAAACACAATTAAAAGGCCAATAGAAGATCACATTTAATTTAAACCTTGGTTTGGATTTTTTTTTTCTATGATAAATATTAGCATCATTGTTTACAGTTAAACAAAGTGATTTATACAAAATGTCAACACAGCTATCTTCAATAAAATCATCTGTGACCCGTGGACCAATAAGTGATGCCAGCACTTGTCTGGGTTTGGGGGCTTGGCAGTGGAATAATGTGGTTTTGCCTTGTTGAGCTCTAGCAATGCTTTTGGGGCTGGAGCTCAATGGAGGTAGAAGGCATTTCTTCCGGTGGGTGAAGATTCCGGGTTGGACTGCCTGGTTGAGCAAGCAGCATGATAAGAACCAGAATGGCATTGGATGTATTCCTGCAAGACACATGTCAACCTGAAGCAGTGTCTTAATACTGAATTGGATATCATGAAATGGGGAGGAAAAACTGGGTAAAAGTAAAATTTTTTTTAAATCAAGCAGTCAACATAATTTGCACAGGTTAATGAAGTTAAATGTTTTTGTTTTTAAATCTTATCACATACCAAAAAAAAATCACAACGGTAGCCTTGCCTATGTCCTCTGATACAAGCCATTCTGATACTTATCACAATGCTCATTTAACCAGGATCTATACACCAACACTGGAGGTAAACTCATTCCTTTGCCAACAACGAGTGACCTTGCAAGGACCCAAACTACCACAAGGAGTTGCCTGAGCGTCACAAGAAAAGGCAGCCCTGCCCAACATCCATGTCCCTTTTATGGTCCTTTTGGCACTGTTGGTATGCAGCAACCAGGAGGATTCAAACAAATGTATTTATTTTGATCATGCGCAAATTGAGAGAATTCGACTCATTTCATTAAATATCACATTTGTGCATGTTCACTGCCTCTCCTAAAGAACCTTTCCACTTTTTCAAAAGCAGGCCAGAAAGAAAAGTAGATGAGGACATTTTCAGAAAACACCACAGCCTTTCAAAGCTGCAGGAAATACAAATCACTTCTGCGTTCTGAACATGTCTTATGGTCAAATACATTTTCAATACATTATGTTGATTCCTATGATTTTTGAATATTGCTGAATTATGATTCATTGTCTGTATTCCATGATTCCATCCATGTTTTTTGGCCTTACATTAGATAATAGCTGTACAAAACAGAATTATCTTAAATCCCAGTCAAACAAAAAATAATACATTTAGCACTTGCTCCGTGGTTTATTGAGAGCTATTTACAGCTCTTTTTGTGCTATTCCAAGTGAGCCCTAAAGACGTAGTGTGAATGCTCTGGAGAAGCTTCCATTACGTTAGCCTTTACCACAGCTTTGGGGCTGGAGAGAAGTAAGGAGAAAAGCTCAGGATGGGACAGACAAACAGTCAGGGAGGCAGAAGAGTGGGGGGATAGTATATGCAGGGAAGCTTCATTGATTCGGTCTCTGGAAAGCTAAGGGGCATGTTAGACTCAATAATAAATGTCAGTGGACATCAGAGCAGTTCTGTTCTATGAACCTCAGGTGTGTGTGCGTTCACACGTGTGCATGGCATCACATTTATTTATATTTACCAGAGAGGAAATATAAAATACAGAATTAACTTAGAATACCGATCAAATTATTAAACTCTCTCTGTCTCTCTCTTCATGAGACAAATGAAATGCCTAAGCAGAGTTTGAAAGCCGTTCACGTGGTCCTGCTTTTTCAGGAAAATTAGCTTCACCAAGCAGCCTTCCGTGATTCAGCTGATCTCAAAGCAGGGGCGTAACGGTGTTTGACACTAATTGGGATGGGGCTACAGACGCTGTAAATATCATTAGTTGTGGCGACGCATCCTTTATCCTGGCCCCATTGTGTTCCCCTTGTTTATGACTGATGACTTCTATATACAGAGACCGTTTTGTTGGAAGTCATCACCGGTGAAATACGCCACTCTGAATAATGACGAGCGAGGACTTCATGTTTCAGTAACGGCTGCATGTCCCTCTGTCGCCCACCCCCTGTCCTCTTTTCAACTCCATCCATCTTTCTATCATTCTTTCCCTTTCTCTCAGCCGGAGATAGACTCCAGGGTGAATGGAGTGTCGCTCCCCAGCATGGCAGAACAAGGGTCCCTCACGGAACACACAGGTCAGTTTAGTACACAGACACATGAACATTAATATATACCGGCACACACAGTGTGTTTGAAAGATTTTGTTTGTGCGTTTGTTTCAGATGAGATGTTGGACCACCCACACAACAGCAGCTCTGACCTGGCAGACGTTATGGAACAGATCAACAACTCCTTCCCTGCATGCAGTCGTAAGTTCTGTCTTCTCCACTTACCCTGCCTAGCGATCCTCTTGTCCTCCCTCTCCTCACAATCCCTTTCCCACTCTTTCTCTCAGTTGAGCTAGTTACTGCTGAGTGTGGGTGCTACTCTTGGGCAGGAGCAGGTTATATTTTTCATACTACAAATAGCTTCTGTGTCCCGGCGGGGTTCCATCCTTTTCACTTGTCAGTTATTGGAGCCATGTCTTGTCTTTGGAGCTGACTAAAGGGCGGGCTACGTTATTATCACTGTTTAGAAGGCAAACTAATATATGCCTAACAGTTAAGTACACACGTGCACTACGGTGCAACAGGACCGCTGTCAAGAGAAAACACACCTGGGGGTTTTCCTGACCCATGTAACACAAAAGACTTACCACAAGAGTATGCTGTATGGTATGATATTATACACTACAAGGGTATTTTAGAATGAAATGTAAGAGGTTTTGAGTAGAGAATTAAGCTCAAAGTGTCTTTCAATTGCATTTGAATGACTTAAATCTTGAAATGTAGTTAAAAATCCATTGTAATCTAAATAGTGCTGTGGGGGTATCAATACTGGTTTAATGCTCACCTGACACGCAGGATGGCTCATCAATCGATTTGTTTTAAATCTCAACAACAACAATAGATAATTCCTTGTTTAGTGTGTAGGAGGGGCTCAGGGGTACCTGAACGTAGGCTTCAAACAATCAGTCTAAATGCATGGAGATCTATTTTGTATTGTTTTTTTTTTATTCTCATATGTTGTTTCTGTTTTTCATGTAGCTACAAGCCTCTCCTCGAGACCACAGGTAAGCAGTTCTTCACCCACATTATAATTGTTTCACTCAGGATCAGATAATCTGAAATTATCTGACGCTAATAATAAAGTATGTTATACTGTCATTAGCGGTAGATGAGGACATGGTTCAGGGGAGGAGCCCATTGAAGTATATTCTATGTACAGTGCTGCTTGAAAGTAGTAAAGAGTTTGGTCGGGACTCAGAGACAAGCAATGCAAGTAATTGTCCACTGAGAGACAAATTATTTACAAATCGAGTGCATTTAACATGATGGACTGAGGCGAAGTGGAAAACTGTCCTGTGGTCTGACGAATCAAAATGTGAGATTGTTTTGGGCATCATGGACACTGTGTCCTCTGGGCTAAAGAAGAGGGGGTCCATCCGGTTTAAGTTATCAGCGCACAGTTCAAAAGGCAGCATCTGGGATGGTATGGGGGTTCATTAGTGCACATGGCATGGTTGATTTGCACATCTGTAGAAGCAACAATATATACAGGTTTTGGAGCAACATATGCTGCCATCCAACCAATGCCCTTTTTCAGGGAAGGCCTTGCTTATTGCAGCAAGACAATGCCAAACCACATTCTGCACGTATCACAACAGCATGACTCTGTAGTAAGAGTCCGGGTGCTAAACTGGCCTGCCTGCAGTCAAGAACTGTCACTCATTGAAAACATTTGGTGCATTATGAAATGACAAATACAACAAAGGAGACCCTGAACTGTTGAGCAGCTGAAATCCTACATCAAGCAAGAATGGGAAAACATTTCACTTTCTTAACTACAGCAATTGGTCTCCTCAGTTCCCAAATGCTTAAAGAGTACTGTTAAATGAAGAGGTGATGCAACACATTGGTAAACATGCCCCTGTCCCAACTTTTTTGAAACGTGTTGCTGGCCTCAAATTCAAAATGGGCATGTATTTTCCAAAAACATTTCTCAGTTTTAACATTTGATATGTTGTCTTAGTACTATTGTCAATTAAGTATAGGGATGAAATTATTTGCACATCATTGCATTCTGTTTTTATTTGCATTTTACGCATCATCCCAACTTTTTTGGAAACGGGGTTGTGCATTGGCTGGATCTGACACAGGCAGAACATGCCAGACACCCCTCAAAACTCAGTAGTTTTGTAATGAGGACTGGGCAAAAGTCCATTAAAAAGATGTCAGGACCTGATTAGTGGCTATAGGTGGTTTTCTTATTACTGCTAATGGAGGTTCCACAAGAAAGGGTTTACATATTTTTTTCACACATGAAATATAAATCATAAATGAAAATAAATCCTATATCTTATGTCCCTTATTTGTAATGTCTTCATGGGTTTATTTTTTTATTTTATACAAAAATAATGATCATCCTTGTAGGGTTCACAAACTTTCAAGCAGCACTATGTATCTTGGATCTGTAGGCAGGGAAGGATTTTGACTGAGGGCCAGTTGATGAGACAAAAATGTTAACATGCTGTCACTGTAATTACTGTTCATTCTGCTTCTGTTCACTCCCTTTTCCATCTCCCTTTGTTTCTCGCTCTCCTGCCTCTTCACATCTCAGCACATCTCCACTCTCCCTGTTGCCTTTACAAGCCAATTAAACCATGTATTTGTTACAAGACACATTTCCCCACCCTTTCACAAAGGCTTATTTCTTTTCCCTCTCTAGTTAATAATAAAAAAAAAATCTCTTAACCCTATGTGAGCCATTGTTCCCCCATAATTAAATCTAACCTAGGTCACTTTTGATATTTATGCACCTTAGTCAACACACCAAGAAATGTGCTTAGGACAATTTTTTCCACGCTCAGTTTTCCTTTGTTCTCTTCATTCCTATCTAACTCCATTAAAAGGGGTTCCTTGGTTGTTATTTTTTTAAAGCCCAGAATGCAGTTGAAATTGGTTCAGATGTCAATTCTACTGTTCCAAGAGGAGACCCCAGTGCTGCATTAAAAATACTTTCCACAAACCCGTAGCGCCCACCTGTGCTCATCCTGTCTCTTAATGGATAGTGAAGGGCTTGAGGGATGGCCAGTCCATGTGCCATCCTGCCCTGATTGCATTTTAAGAGCCTCCTGATTCTCTCCATGCAATATCTGCTGATGAAGAGAAATCAACAGCTTTCACAGTACATTGCAAAATATTATTATCTACGCATCCCTGAACTCTCATTTTCTCCCCTTATACAGTGGGGAGAACAAGTATTTGATCCACTGACGATTTTACAGGTTTTCCTACTTACAAAGCATGTAGAGGTCTGTAATTTCTATCATAGGCACACTTCAACTGAGAGAGACAGAATCTAAAAAAAAAATCCAGAAAATCACATTGTAGGATTTTTTTATAATTACTTTGCATTTTATTGCATGACATAAGTATTTGATCTCCTACCAACCAGTAAGAATTCCCGGCTCTCACAGACCTGTTAGTTTGTCTTTAAGAAGCTCTCCTGTTCTCCACTCATTACCTGTATTAACTGCTCCTGTTTGAACTTGTTACCTGTATAAAAGACACCTGTCCACACACTCAATCAAACAGACTCCAACCTCTCCACAATGGCCAAGACCAGGGAGCTGTGTAAGGATATCAGGGATAAAATTGTAGACCTGCACAAGGCTGGGATGGGCTACAGGACACTAGGCAAGTAGCTTGGCGAGAAGGCAACAGCTGTTGGTGCAATTATTAGAAAATGGAAGAAGTTCAAGATGATGGTCAACCTCCCTCAGTCTGGGGCTCCATGCAAGATCTCACCTCGTGGGGCATCAATGATCATGAGGAAGGTGAGGGATCAGCCCAGAACTACACAGCAGGACCTGGTCAATGACCTGAAGAGAGCTGGGACCACAGTCTCAAAGAAAACCATTCCTAACACATTACGCCACCATGGATTAAAATCCTGCAGCGCAAGCAAAGTCCCCCTGCTCAATGTCCAGGCCCGTCGGAAGTTTGCCACTGACCATCTGGATGATCCAGAGGAGGAATGGGAGAAGGTCATGTGGTCTGATGAGACAAAAATAGAGCTTTTTGGTCTGAGCTCCACTCGCCGTGTTTGGAGGAAGAAGAAGGATGAGTACAACCCCAAGAACACCATCCCAACCATGAAGCATGGAGTTGGAAACATCATTCTTTGGGGATGCTTTTCTGCAAAGGGGACAGGACGACTGCACCGTATTGAGGGGAGGATGGATGGAGCCATGTATCGCGAGATCTTGGCCAACAACCTCCTTCCCTCAGTAAGAGCATTGAAGATGGTTCGTGGCTGGGTCTTCCAGCATGACAACGACCCGAAACACACAAGCAGGGCAACTAAGGAGTGGCTCCTTAAGAAGCATCTCAAGGTCCTGGAGTGGCCTAGCCAGTCTCCAGACCTGAACCCAATAGAAAATCTTTGGAGGGAGCTTAAAGTCTGTATTGCCCAGCGACAGCCCCGAAACCTGAAGGATCTGGAGAAGGTCTGTGGGCCAATATCCCTGCTACAGTGTTTGCAAACATGGTCAAGAACTACAGGAAATGTATGATCTCTGTAATTGCAAACACAGGTTTCTGTACCAAAAATATTAAGTTCTGCTTTTCTGAGGTATCAAAAACTTATGTCATGCAATAAAATGCAAATGAATTATTTAAAAATCATACAATGTGATTTTCTGGATTTTTTTAGATTCTGTCACTCGCAGTTGAAGAGTACCTATGATAAAAATTACAGACTTCCACATGCTTTGTAAGTGGTAAAACCTGCAAAATCTTCAGTGTATCAAATACTTGTTCTCCCCACTGTAGATGCAACTGCTTGTAGACTAATTTTCTACATTTGGAAGAGAGAATTTGCTCTGTTTACTGTGAATTATTTTGACTGAGTGATTATTTTGACAGTGAAATGCTCTACCCAGAAATAACACTTTTTGGTCTTGATCATTATTGACATCTCTGGCAAGTTTGTTTAGTGTAGCTAATGTGTTTGTGGACGTCTAAGTGGATGTTACAATAGGTAATGTGTGTTTTATCTGTGTTTTTAGGTCATGTGAGGACCATCAGCAAAGTTTGTGTCCGCGCAAGCGTGTTTTTGGAGAGACACATGTACACTTTCCTTGCTTCAAGTTTCCGGAAGGGCAGAACCTAGCAGGAGACCCCCCCCCCCCCCTTAAAACCCAAAGACAGACAGGACCACAAAACGTTACTATTACCACGTCGTAGTTGTCTTGTACTATGCAAAATGTAAATTTTTTGAACAGTAGATTGTACTTGGAGTCGGTTAAACATTTGTCAGTGATTTGTATGATTATGCCCATGAACATCATGAACTTGGGACTACGAGGCTTTGTAAACATGCTTTTTGCGGGGAGGGGATTAGATTTTTGTTGTTTGCTTTATGTTCTGCTTTTACTGGGAATCAAACTGTTACATGGCTTTTATCCCACTGCTCTCCTCTGGTTATGTTCTACCGCCGTCCTCCTGAAGAATATGGTCACTGTTTTTCCGTTGATTTGGGAAATAATTCCCTGTTTTAAGATAATGGCCTCAAATGATAATTTTAGACTCTTGTCTTTTAGACTGTCCATAGGCTCCCTGTCCTCAAAGCAACACTTTTTAATTGTTTTTTATTTTATTTGTTTACTTTTCCTCCCTTTAAAATGTCATGTGATTCTGTCGACGTCGTCATGCCAGCCACAATTTTAACTTAACCCCTTCTGTGCCTATACAGTTGTCATTCCAAGTGTGGCAGACTGACTTTAACTTTGTGGAAATTGTTAGATTGTTGTGTAAAGGAAAAAGCGTCCGAAAAAATAAATCAATTGAACCCAAAGCGGTTCCGAAACAACCATGTTTGTAAGAAGGCCACTGTTGGTCATTGTTTAGAATAGTTTTATAAATCTGTGTGTAAAAAAATCTGAAGAAAGCCATGATTGCCTTGCTACCTCAGACACAAACACATTTTCATTTTGCGTAGTCTGTAACTTGCTTCATTTCCATGTTACTGTACTTGCAACAAGAAAACATCCTAAGTGTTATGCTTATAGATGTGTACTGCTGTGGGGAAATATCCGGTTAGAGTAAAAATAACAGACATTCTATAATACTTCACTGTCAATGGGTTGCTGCTCTCTGCACCACCCCAAATCAATATACTGTATTTGTATGTGATGATTTCCATTCAGACTTCTAGCACTGCTCCCTATCTCGCTCTCCCTCTCTCTCTCTTCCCCCTCAAACACAGTAATGCGTTGTGTTTTGTGCTATGCTATCCTGTAAGAGTTTTTAACAACACTACTATAACCTCCAAGTATGTCTTTGGACTGAAGATTATGGTGATAATATAGCTGTATCTTCTTCACTGAGGTATGTAGTATAGATTGACCACACTACATGTAATATGGCTACATATGTTTTATTCTAAATAAATTTTTATAACAGCTGTTCTTTACACTGATTCTTGGTTCACACATGTACTCATAATGAAGGCTTCTCTAGAAAGTGAGTTAGGCGACTGGATTTTGGTTACGTAATACGTAATACCACCCAACGAAAAGTGTTAAAATGGCTAGATTAAGTATGGTTTTGTTTGCAGTACAAGTGTCCACTGCAAAAAAGTTTAGCAATCAAGTGACATTGTGAATGTGAATAATAAAGCTTTGTTGGGTTTGTCACAGATAACATCCAGTAAATATGACTTTGCAATAAAGCTTTCAATCACCATTGGTACATTTTGCAACATGCCTTATGTAAACTTGTTTTTCACTCCCTTCCTGCGAACTTCTAACCAGGAGAAAATTACCCAGAATTCAACGGCGTCGCATGGCTGTCATCCGTAGCGGTTCTAATGGAAATAGTCCTCATTATCAGCAGAAATCTGCTACTTCACCAGGCGCCCATTGAAGGCTTTATCATTATTATTTATCAAAGGAATTGATTGCGCAACGGGAGGTTTCGTCATTATAATAGGTTACTAGAGGAAGGAGCTGAGCAGGAACTGAGGGCAAATGAATGATGAGAAGTAATTAGCCAACGTACTCCGCTTCCTCCCTGGCTAACTCCGTCCTGTCGACTCACTTTTTCACTAGAGAAATATTACTTGCATCCAGAAGTGTTCATCATTTATTTCCCTTTTATTGAATGAGTAAGGGATGTCTTATCTCGGGGATTAGAGACATGTTAGGGTTTTCAGTGTTGTCAGCCAACAACACCATGAATTACATTTCACTTAGATTAGATTCCACTTCATTGTCATTGAACAAGTACAGTACAGTACAACGAAATGCATTTAACATCTAAACAAAAGTGCAACTAGAACAGGGCAGAAATGTACAAGTATTAAGTATAATGAATGTTACAGACATGATATACAAATGTGCAATGGTTAGGTGCGCACTTGCTAATTCCGTGCTGTCCACTCCTTTCACCGGAGAAATATTACTTTCATCCAGAACTATTCATCATTCAGGCCCGATTCCACAGGGGGGCAAAAGGAGGCATTGCCCCCTCAAGTAGAAAGTCGTGCCCCCTCAGTTTTGTTTTCCCATATACAACTATCGTATACTTTACATGCGTATTTACGTTTCAACGTAATTCGTCTCAGGGGGCGGGGTGCGCAGTGATTAGACATGCCTCCTCATTTATACAAAATGCACCCACAGCCATCTCATCCTGACGCCGGCCCTGACATCATGTATTCCCGTTTTATCGAATGATTGTGGAATGTATCTCGGGGATGAGAGACATCTTGTCAATTCACAAACTACATTTATGTATGCTCATCGCTGATACAGCAATATTTGCTATTATTTTTCATAGATTAGTTTAGCAATCATTCACATTTCTTTCATTCCATCCATTTTTTCTGGACATCTCTCCACCATTAATCTTTTTAAGTTTATCGTGACAAATCCTTATGCTGTTAGGAAATGGCAATGTTGTGGAAATTCTCACTCAATTCTCCTCACTGTTCATACAGCATGGTGATCTGCCATAGAAGACATTATACTCAGACAAACCCCCTGATAGTTTCCTTAATCTATTTGTCAAGCCTTCAGCATTTACCTCAGAGTCACCCATTCGTTTTATTGCAGCTATAGACATCTGCGTGCTGGACAAGTCTGTGCTTCATCTTATATCCAGTCGCACACTACTGTTCCACGTTCCTTCCAATAGTTCAATAATGCAATAGCAGCCAGCAAACACTAAATGGTAAGTAGATCAAGTCTTTCATTTCCTATGGCACTCCTGTTCAAATACAGATATGAATTTCTCCTACTTCTCGCGGTGTCAATTAGTCAGAAACAACCGCAGCGATGTTCTCACTTGTAAAGATAAATACATGAATAACTTATAAATGTGTGTGACTGCACTGCAAGATCTTGACTGTGATATGCAGTGCAGTCACAATTCAGACAGAAAAAATTAAGTGCAAACTGACATTTTTCGATCTATGTGTAATGATGTAATCATCAGAGGACACAATGGAATCGATAGAGACATGACATGGATTTTCGGAATGGACTGACTTTGTCGCAAACCTGTCATCACTTGGTGGATTAAAGCTACGGTCCTTCTACCTCTGAGTGCTGCTAGCTACTTCATTGTGTAGAATGTACTTACTATTACTGGCTTGTGTGGTGTTCGACTCAGCTATCTTGCATCGAATGCTCTGTAAGTAGCACTGCTAACTTTGAAAAAAAGTTATAAATTCACCTTTAGAAGTACATGCTTTGACAACCACTACCTTTTGTACCCTAACGCAAACTTTGAGAGAAGTTTGATAGCGGAATAGCTAAATGGGCTAAAAGCAAGGCCAAAGCCATGGATTCAACATTGGGGGGACAATATCTGCCAAGGGGTGTAGGGGTCCCCCCCAGAAAAAAAGGGTTAACCATCAATATTTACAGAATCTGATATTGGCATGCTGGTGTTGTTCCTAAAACATCATAATTCAAGTAACTTGGTTACCCCAGTCCAAAGACAGAATATTCCCCTGCCCCCCACCCTTTGACCCAACACTAACCTCAGAGACACCTGTGCCTAAACCTAACCTCAGTGGTACCTGTGCCTAAACCTAACCTCAATTATTTATGACGTTGTAAGAACAATACCAACACGGCGATATCAGGTCAGTCAACAATATTTGCTCCTTATCTCACTCACCTCCATGTCACCTGCTCTCTCTGCCCTGTTGGCATCCTCATGCTCTCTCGTTCTCTACTTTGAACGCACCACAGTGAACATTAAAGGAACCGTATGTAGGATTGTGGCCAGAACTGGTACTGCAATCACTTTAAAAATACTGTAGAGCGGTGTATCCCCTCCCCCTCCCCCCTGACTCGAGGTTGCCAGACAAGCTGCAGGATTGGGCAGAAACGTAGGCTGCTTATACGAGCTTCCAATGGCAAGTGAAGACTAGTCGTACACAGTACGTTTTTTTTTCTGTTAATTATGTTTAGGCTTAATTAACAGAGAGATATTTTGCGATGTAATTATGTATTGCAAAAATGTACTAATTGTCATTAGTCAAATATAATCGTAAAGATGTATGCTCGTCTGTGACAGTACATTGTTAGAACAGTAGTTGTTAGTCTAACTTGTAACGTTAGGTATCTGTCATTAACGTAAGTACAAGCACAAGCCTATGTCACTATGTGTAACCGATATCAAAGATACAGCTATTCATTTACCTGACGCTATACGTGAAAGCGGCCAGCTGTATTTTTTAACTTACCCTGCAGCACACGTTCATAACGCTAAAATATGTGATGTGAAAGATTACATTACATTCTACTATTTTTGGCTGTAGAACTTGCATGAAAAACAAGTAGGCTACAAAACGTTCTAAGTGGGCCAACTTTTTTAACACTGTGCTTTTCATTAGTGTTATGGACATTAGAAAAAGTTATTTTACCTTGGAATTGCGCCTAGTGCTTCCAAACCAACACTAACATAGTGCATAGCCCAAATGGTAGAGAATGTTTATTTTGAGTTAGGGTTCTGTCTCAATTATGTTTCAAATTGCCATAATGGGCGTGCTAATGTTGTTTTCCTCAGCATCTCAGCATAAGGATAGAGAAACGGGCTCTGATAATGCATTGCTAATGTTAGCATACATCCATATGAGCTAACGTAACGTTACTTTGCACGAACATGCATAACTTTGTTCGACTGTTATGAATATATGAAATGTCCATTGACATCAAGTACAAGTTAGTCAAACATAGATGAATCTTACCTGTCCAGGAGAAAATTAGCAACGTTGGCGTCTGTCTTCAAATTCTTCTCCGTTTTCAGCCGTCTCCATCTTTCAAAGGCATCTCCTGTACAAATTCTTGTTTTATTTCGGACTTTGTCACGACATATTTCGGAATTATAACGAGGTCTTTTAGATTTCATAACGTTAGACATTATTTATCCAACTAGAGTTAGGGTAAGTTAGAGCAGAGCTGGCTACCCGGATCCTGAAACACTACTGACTTCGTGATTGGTAGATAGGTGGAGGGTGGCGCATCAGGCCAAAACACAATGACAACATCAACATCAGTTGAGGGCTGCAACTCTCACTTTTAAATGACAATATCCTGGCCAGACTACTGTTGTCAGTGATATAAGTATTTGAAATGAACATGATTTCTTAATGTCTAGTGACACATCAGGGCCATTTTATGATTAATTGAAATAGATTTCTTACATAAGGTTCCTTTAAATAAATATTATCAGTAAACAGGTGGTGTTTCTTGCCATGATGTTGAGGAATGGATTACTAAGCATTTCTGATATGAATGGCAATTATTATTTTATTAAGAAACATTGACACATCTCTTGTACTACTGTTTAACCTGCTTCTATCATCTGACTGGAACACATTTTCTCACTGCTCTCAACTTACTTTTCTTATTTTCTGAGGCAGCCCAAAAAACGTCCTCTTGCTCATGATGACACTCACTGTGTACTGACTAATAAAACTGCTTGCACTTTAATCACTATTAATGCTATTTAGCATAAGCAAGTACAGCTATACGATATTCTATATGAATATGCAATAAATGAAAGCTACTACTGTCTACATAAATTACACACTGACACATGCAGCACCACATAAATGTTGACACTCAGACTTCATGTGGGCTTTCTGACAAATTCTACATAATAAAGACATTAACATTAGTTGAATACGCCTGTGGGCACCATTGTTAGTTGCTGAGTGAATGTGTGGCTAATTAACTTTCCAGGTAACTTACCCATGATAGCTAACATTAGTGATGGTTGATTGATTAGCACTAGCAAATCGGCCCATTTTCACCAAAAACTTTTGTTTCCACATACAATTGCTGACAAGGTATAGCAGCATTTTCTTTAGTTTCACAATTAGGCCTACATTTCCAGCGTAGAAATTATGTATTGACATTGTGGTTAAAACTATCACAGTTGACAGTGATATAGCCTATCTAACACTCATTGTTATTATTATTAGAAAATTCTTGTTTTCCACTTTTTAATACAATTAATAATAAAATAACAAGACAGTAGTGTTTGTACTTTCCAACAGCAGTCGATCAACGGCTTTTGCTGGGGTACGGCTACACCACTTGGACAAACCACATGCAGAACTGCAGTACACCGTAATACTAGAACCAGTAGAAATAATAATGGCAATTTGGTGAGTTTAGCACTGATTGCATTTGCTAATGATTATTGCTGACGGTGGAGCTTGGTTGCCTGTAGCATAGCAAATTTTTATTTTATTAATATTTTTTATATCAATATATTGGGGGTGATATTTTGAGCATATTTGAATATTGGAAGTGGGGGGAGGGGTGTCCCCCAATATATATAAATATTACGGCCTTGGCTAACAGGTCTCTGAAAACATCTTGCCATCCAATCTGAAATCAAAGTGCCAAGATGTTCAATCTCAGTCTTGGAAACATGTTTAATTTCTGAACAAATGCAAGGACCGATACCTCAAACATGGTTTCAAGCCTGGACTAGTCATAATCTTCTAACCAGTAGTTCCAACAGACTGTATTACAGCTTGTAAATTCATTTTCAAGCTTGACTGTTATATCATGCATCAGCCTACATAGATCATTGGCTCAGTTCCTCGATAAGAAGCTAAACTATAAAAGTCCAATTTAAGTCCTTTGTTTTTCTCTTCCTTCAAGTGTCACAATCTGTTTGTACTAATTGTCTTTGTAACTTAGGAAAATAACTGTAAATCAATGATCTTCCTGGCATTTTCCTCATCTCTGTTGTATTCTCACTGGCTTACTTTGAAGTGGCAGGTCATGGTGGATCTAGCACAGGGGACAGAATGAGAGGTTGAGATGAGAAGGAAGGGAGGAGATGATATGTCAGGGGAGATGGGTTAATTTTCCTGGCCGTAAGTGGTGCGGCTGGCATACTGGCACGCTCTCTGCACTTCTCCTTTGAGCAGATGCCTGGCAGCAGTGTTTGTGTGTGTTGGTGGTGAACGGAGGGACCTGCATTTTGGCACGGAGGAGGGACAGGGAACAGATGCTGTGAGAGATGGCTGGTGTGGGCTGGAAACTTGCGAGAGGGATTGTTACATAAGTGAAGAGGCAGTGATAGGCCCTATTTACATTATGCTACCTTCACAACACAAAGTAGGTCTAAGAGAGATACTTGTACAACTCCATTTACAAAAACATTGGGACGCTGCGTAAAATGTAGGGTAATGCTAAAAAATTCAACCTTGTAGAAGACCACACAACTAATTAGGTCAATTTGCAACCGATAACATGATTGGGTATTAAAAGATCATTCCAGAGAGAGGATGGCTCTGTCAGAACTGAGAATGGGGAGGGGTTCACCACTCTGTGAAAGACAAAAGACACACTCTGTGTACCACAAGTTTCTGTGATTCTCCGTTTTCCTGAGAATACTCAGATTTTCTCTGAGCTGGTGTCAATGGGGACACTTAAATTTTTTGACCCTGTATCGCTCAACATGTTCACTAAATTAGTAATGTGTTCTAAACCCACACATTGTCAACTAGACCTGATTCCAACAAAACTACTTAAGGAGCTACTTCCTGTTCTAGGTCAGCCAATGTGGAACTTAATTAATTCCTCCCTATCCTCCGGATGTGTACCAAACTCACTAAAAATAGCGGAAATAAAGCCTCTTCTGAAAAAAATATATCTGGAAAGATGGATCCAGATATGTTAAACAATTATAGGCCAATATCAAACCTCCTGTTCCTCTCAAAAATCTAAGTGTTTTCCAACAACTGAATGCCTTCCTGAAGACAAATAACATATATGAAATGCTCCAGTCTGGTTTCAGACCCCATCATAGCACTTGTGAAGGTAACAAATGACCTTCTAATGGCCTCAGACAAAGATTCCGCATCCATTCTGTTGCTTCTTAATCTTAGTGCTGCCTTTGACACTGTTGATCACTCTTCTCTTAGAGACACTGGAGACCCATATTGGGCTACATGGACACGTTCTAGCCTGGTTTAAATATTTATCTGAAAGATATCAGTTTGCATGTGTGGATGGCATGTCCTCTGACAAATCAAAGGTATGTTTTGGTGTTCCTCAAGGCTAGGTTTTGGGCCCATTACTGTTCTCACTATATATGCTGCCTCTGGTTGATGTCATCCGGAATCACAACGTACATTTTTACTGTTACGCTGATGACAGACAGTTGTATATTTTGATGAAACATGGAGAAGCCCCCAAATTAGCCACTTTGGAAGCATGTTTTTCAGATATTAGGAACTGGATGACAGAGAACTTCTTGCTTTTAAGCTCAATAAAAACAGAAATGCTCGTTTTTGGACCCAAGAAACTGAGTTTTGTTTGCAGACCTTACAGTGAACCTAATCGGTTGTATCCCAAAAACGGTAAGAAACCTCAGCGTTACACTTGACCCTGATCTCTCCTTTGATGAACGTATAAAATATATCTCAAGCTGCTTTTTTCCATCTTCAGAATGTGGAATCTGAGCATTATCAATTACAATGTGAATGTACGTTTCATTGGAAGTGGATGTGCCTAGATAATGAGAACAACAGAAACCTCTCTGTTTAGATAATCTCTCTGTAGGTTGCGCTCTGATAACCCCAGGAATGTTCACATTGACCATTTGGCATGGGGGTTACTGTCTTGGAAACCTGATCTTTGCTATGTAGAAACACCCTTAATGTATAGGCTAGCTGGCAACTAATATTACAGTGAGAAGATAATGGAACGTTCACTGAATGACATCTGTGCTGCAATTTTCCAATAAGCTTGAGCGAACTTCTCCCTCAATTTGAAATGGGTTCTACATAATTTGACCACTGTATGTAACCACCGATTTCTAACACTTTAGTGCTGTGAGCCATATGGTTGGAGATTTAGATTCTACCATAAATTACAGTTTTTTTTGCTGGAGATCCTGAGACGAAGCTGGCTGCACGCACCCGTAAGGGAGTCGTTCTTTGTTCCTGTTTCTTATGAATAGCTGAAAAGTTGTTTAACAAACAAATCGAGTAATACAAGAGCACAGTTAGTGATAGGAGACCTATTTACTCCCTAACTAGGCCACGAATTGCAACGTGTACAATATCTCTAGGGTGGATAAATTGGAGAGAAGACTTAGTTACTCCCTGACTGGGCCACAAATTACATTGTGTATCATGTGAAATATCTCTAGGGGTGGATAAATTGGAGAGAAGACCTAGTTACTCCCTGACTGGGCCACGAATTACATTGTGTTACGTGTAAAATATCTCTAGGGGTGGATAAATTGGAGAGAAGACCTGGTTAACGCTGAACTGTATTTCGTTGACAATGCTAATTGCTTTAGGCGATTATACAAGTAAAATATATTGCGTCCAGTTGTACAAATACGACAGAAAAAGGAGTGCAGCCTCTGGCATGACGCGTTCATATTTAAAGAGCATGGCTGGAATATGACACCATCAAGAAGAAAAAGATCATTAACAACGATTCATGGAGTCGAAATGGACAGAAAGAAAAAGAACGTTTTCCGGCTAAACAAGATGGATTCCGAGGAAGTTGTATATGGACAGATGGAGAGTTTGGTACATACGAAGAGAGAAGACAAAGGAAAGTTAAGATGGCCGATAAAGTACAACAGTCGAAAGGCTGGAAAGGAGACAAAGGACACAATGATAATGGATAATGGATGATAATGGATAATGGATCTCTTATGGGATCCTGGAATCATGGACAATACTAGGAACTGATGTGAGCTTTCATAATCATTGATTCAGAGTTCTTAAATGTTCATTTCCTAAAATGTATCGTACATAACCATTAAATTAAGATGGAACTTATCAAGGAAACCTGATCACCTTCCTCGGTAATAGCGTTGATGATAATGTTTAAAACCGTAAGGCCTCAAGGGGTGTCTCACGACAATGTAGGTAGGCCTTAACCAAGGTCCACCACGTGGTACCCGACTGTTGCGTGCTGAGTTGTTCGCTAGCACAAGTGGGTACATCTGAAACCTAGTGATTAATTGGAAATTGGTACAATGATTTTCTAATCTGGTAAAATAGTCTCATGGTTGTCTTACAAAAGGTTAAAGTATTGTGTTTCTCTCTCCTTGTACACTCACCTAAATAATTATTAGGAACACCTGTTCAATTTCTCATTAATGCAATTATCTAATCAACCAATCACATGGCAGTTGCTTCAATGCATTTAGGGGTGTGCTCCTGGTCAAGACAATCTCCTGAACTCCAAACTGAATGTCAGAATGGGAAACAAAGGTGATTTAAGCAATTTTGAGCGTGGCATGGTTGTTGGTGCCAGACGGGCCGGCCTGAGTATTTCACAATCTGCTCAGTTACTCGGATTTTCACGCACAACCATTTCTAGGGTTTACAAAGAATGGTGTGAAAAGGGAAAAACATCCAGTATGCGGCAGTCCTGTGGGCGAAAATGCCTTGTTGATGCTAGAGGTCAGAGGAGAATGGGCCGACTGATTCAAGCTGATAGAAGAGCAGCTTTGACTGAAATAACCACTCGTTACAACCAAGGTATGCAGCAAAGCATTTGTGAAGCCACAACACGCACAACCTTGAGGCGGATGGGCTACAACAGCAGAAGACCCCACCAGGTACCACTCATCTCCACTACAAATAGGAAAAAGATGCTACAATTTGCACAAGCTCACCAAAATTGGACAGTTGATGACTGGAAGAATGTTGCCTGGTCTGATGAGTCTCCTTTTCTGTTGAGACATTCAGGTGGTAGAGTCAGAATTTGGCGTAAACAGAATGAGAACATGGATCCATCATGCCTTGTTACCACTGTGCAGGCTGGTGGTGGTGGTGTAATGGTGTGGGGGATGTTTTCTTGGCAGACTTTAGGCCCCTTAGTGCCAATTGGGCATTGTTTAAATTTGAGAGCTGTTTAACTATGTTAGACAAATTAGTTAATAGGTTATATGGTTTATAATTCCTTCGCACAAGATGTCTCTGATGTGTTAGTGAATGTTTGTTTTATTCACATTTTCACTTTGTTTTGATGAATATACAAGATGCAACTCCTTGTCGTATGGATTCCAGATCCCTCCCTATTACCAATTCTCTATTTTTCATGTTTGTCCTGAAAAGATGGCCAGTGCGGCATCAGGATGGCGCCTCCTGTGGCTGTATTTGTCATTTCTGCATTCACTCATGGTGTCATTTTCCATTGACTTAATGAAGTGAAGGCAGGGGGGATTTATGATATGATAATTGATTATGATTGAAAAGAGTTGAGCTTAGGGCTCAAGGCAAATCAAATTGGCCTATGGGCCCACCACTCATGGGAGGAACCGCTGGGGTCGGGTGCGCTGCCATATGTGTGGCAGTGAAGGCCAGACCCAGGCGGCAGGGGCTGGCTCTGGGGACGTGGAATGTCACCTCTCTGTGGGGGAAGGAGCCGGAACTTGTGGGGGAGGTGGAGCGCTATCAGTTAGATCTGGTGGGGATAGGGGTTAGATCCTGGATAGGGGATGGACTCTATTCTTCTCTGGAGTTGCCCAGGGTGTGAGGCGCCGGGCGGGGGTTGGGATATTCACAAGCCCCTGGCTGAGTGCCGCTATGTTGGAGTTTACCCCAGTGGGTGAGAGGGTCACCTCCCTACGCCTACGGGTTGTGGGGGGGGGAAACTCTGACTGTTGTTTGTGCATATGCTCTGAACAGCAGTTTGGAGTATTTGGCCTTCTTGGAGACCCTGAATGGAGTCCGGTATGGGGATCAAGTAGGGGACTCCATAATTCTGCTGGGGGAATTCCATGCACACATGGGCAATGATGGAGACACCTAGAGAGGCGTGATAGGAATCCTGATCTGAACTCGAGTGGTTGTTTGTTGTTAGAGTTCTGTGCTAGTCATGGATTATCTATAACAAACACCATGTTCGAACATAAGGATGCTCATTAGCAAATGGGTAGTGCAGGTGAACTGGTAACATCTGGAGGAGGCCCCCGTCCGAAAGATCTTCAACTCACACCAGAGCTTTTCTGGCATACTTGTGAAGGTTGGGGGCATTGAACCTGAGTGATTGAGGTTGGGGGCATTGAAGCTGAGTGGAGCTGTGGTCTAACGGTCTTAGGTGCATCAAGGGGCAGTAACCCTCGAACACCCTGGTGGACACCGGTGGTCAGAAGCCGTCCGACTGAAGGAGGCCTTCCGGGAAATGTTATCCCGGAGGACTCCGGAGACGGTTGCAGTGTACCAACAGACCCGAAGGGCTGCGACCTCTGCTGTGAAACAGGCAAAACAGCGGGTGTGGGAGGAGTTTGGGGAAGCCATGGAGAAGGACTTTCGGCCAGCACCAAGGTGTTTCTGAAAAACCGTCCGCCACCTTAGGAGGGGAAAACGGGGAACCATCCAAGCTGTGTACAGTAAGGATGGGACACTGTTGACCTCAACTGAGGAGGTAATTGGGCGATGGAAGGAACACTTTGAGGAACTCCTAAATCCTACTAACACGCCCTCTATAGTGAAGGCAGAGCTGGAGGCTGATGGGGAAGCATCGTCAATCTCCATGGCAGAAGTCACTGAGGTAGTCAAACAACTCCACAGTGGCAAAGCTCCAGGGATTGACGAGATCCGTCCAGAAATGTTGAAAACTTTGGGTGTGGAGGGGATGTCTTGGATGACACGCTTCTTCAACATTGCGTGGGAGTAGGGGACAGTGCCAAAAGAGTGGCGGACCGGGGTGGTGGTTCCCCTGTTCAAAAAGGGGGACCAGAGGGTGTGTGCCAATTACAGGGGTATCACACTTCTCAGCCTCCCTGGGAAAGTCTACTCAAAGGTACTGGAAAGGAGGGTTCGGCAGATAGTCGAACCTCAGATTGAAGAGGAACAATGCGGATTCCGTCCTGGTCGCGGAACAACTGACCAGCTCTTTACTCTTGCAAGGATCCTGGAGGGAGCCTGGGAATATGCCCATCCAGTCTACATGTGTTTTGTGGATCTGGAGAAGGCGTATGACCGGGTTCCCCGGGAGATACTGTGGGAGGTGTTGTGGGAGTATGGGGAGAGGAGGTCCTTTCTGAGGGCTATCCAATCCCTGTACGTCCAAAGTGAGAGCTGTGTTCGGGTTCTCGGTAGTAAGTCAGACTCGTTCCAGGTGGCAGTTGGAGTGCCTCCTCCGGGTAGGGAATGAGGCGTTACCCCAAGTAAATGAGTTCAAGAATCTCTGGGTCTTGTTCACGAGTGAGGGGACAATGGAGCGGGAGATTGGCCGGAGAATCGGAGCAGCTGGGGCAGTATTGCATTCGCTTTCCTACCCTCACCTATGGTCATGAAGGCTGGGTCATGACCGAAAGAACAAGATCGCGAGTACAAGCGGCTGAAATGGGTTTTCTCAGAAGGGTGGCTGGCTTCTCCCTTAGAGATTGGGTGAGAAGCTCAGTCATCCGTGAGGAACTCTGGGTAGAGCCGCTGCTCCTTTGCATCAAAAGGAGCCAGTTGAGGTGGTTCGGGCATCTGGTAAGGATGCCCCCACGACGTCTCTCTAGGGAGGTGTTCCAGGCACGTCCAGCTGGGAGGAGACCTCGGGGTAGGTCCAGGACTAGGTGGAGAGATTATATTTCGACACTGGCCTGGGAACGCCTCGGGATCCCCCAGTCATAGCTGGCAAATGTGGCTCGGGAAAGGGAAGTTTGGGGTCCCCTGCTGGAGCTGCTGCCCCCGCAACCCAATACAGGATAAGCAGATGAATATGAGATAGGTAAAACATTTTGTTTTTCCTGTTTGTATAGTTATAACGGAGCATTAGTATCTGTTATGTTTACATTTTCCATTTACAGGAGGTTTTTAATTGGTTTATTTGGAAATTGTTTTGTTTGATGTAAGGTCTAACATTTTAATGATTGAATAGCATAAATCTAACCATTTCTGATTTGGCTAAGCAAAGTCAAGTCTGACAATCTTATTCCACTGCTAGCTGGCATTAATATAGCACAAGAAGTCAAACATCAACCAAGCTAGTTCTGGATGGAAAAGGAACTTTGACATAGACTTTTATGGAAACTTGTCTGAATAGGGTGGACGCTTCACTCTGATGATGAAACTTCTGAGATCCACAAGTTTTCAGGACTGATCTATTGTCTTCATTGGGAGTTGACGGAACAATACCCAGTGGATGAAAGTCCAATGGACTGTTGAACCACACTAATTGTTGTTTTGCAGTTATACTTTCAACAGATCGTGACATCACAACCCCTTTTATGATGATACATCACGTCACTGACTGGACACAGACAACTGAGTGTGTGAGTACCAGCAACATGTTCAAGAAGGATTTCTACAACTACACAGGTTGAATCTGTTCCACATTTTCCTGACCACTCACATGGCAGAAAGATACCAGGGTCAGATCACTTGGCTTCACACTCCATTTTTAGATGAATCATCAACAGCAAGATGAGAGGAGAATCCACCTGAGTCCTGAAGGACTCCACATACTACAGGTCAGAGTACCATGGGTCAGTTGACTGGACAGGTCACATGGTCCCAACACAGTGGAAGACACTGTTTAGCTGTTAATCTTGAATTAGTCAACTGTTCCATTATACACCTACACTGACTTGTTAGGACAACCAGGAAATTTGCTGGGTCCACATCACACTGACTGTAATAACTGATATTGCAACTTTCATCACTGATGCAAGACAAAGAAAACTAAATACAAGAACTAAAGGACACTTGATTGGAAACTAACTTCTTTACTTACAATCTAAGATTTTCCTAAATGAATTGATATGGTGATTTCGTATGTATGAAGGGTTGTTTCTCGCAAGACAGGTGGGAAACTCTGTACGATGACAATCCCAGTATTGTACTTTGACGTATTTGTGATGATGCTTAATGATCTACATTATGACGGCTATCATGGTATGTTTGGACAGTGAATTGTTCCCTATTATAGGTGGTCTCTGTCAAAGGTAGAATCTTTCACAGGTACAAAAGGATATGCATAAGTCTTTTGTATGTTATTGTCGCATGGATCATGATACGGACAAGGGGGGTTTTGATTGTTCAATGGACTTGGGGGAAATGTTTTAATCATGATGTCATGTTGAGTCAGATTTTTTGCTGAACACCTTTAACACTGATAATAACCTGTTGATGTCAAAATGTTTCTTGACCTTTATGATCTGAGGTGGGGACGGGATTGATGTCTGTCATACACTGAGTCAGAGTGTGGTGTGTCAATTGTCTTGTTTACATTCATTTTCATTAGAGGAACGATAAGACCTGATTGGTTAGATACTCCTTTTGTTGCTTCGCCTTAGTCATTTGTAACTTAAGTCTATGGGCCTTTTCTTTTCAGTAGGAATTGAATTGTACTTTTATCAGACATGTAATTCCATCCATCCATCCATCCATCTTCTTCCGCTTATCCGGGGCCGGGTCGCGGGGGCAGCAGTCTAATCAGGGATGCCCAGACTTCCCTCTCCCCAGACACTTCCTCTAGCTCTTCCGGGGGGACACCGAGGCGTTCCCAGGCCAGCCGGGAGACATAGTCCCTCCAGCGTGTCCTAGGTCTTCCCCGGGGTCTCCTGCCGGTGGGACGGGACCGGAACACCTTCCCAGAAAGGTGTTAGAAATCGGCGGTTTTGTATAGTGGTCAAATAATGTAGAACCCGTATCAAATCGAGGGAGAAGTTCGTTCACGTTTATTGGAAAATTGCAGCACAGATGTCATTCGGTGAACGTTCCATTACCTTCTCACTGCAATGTTGGTTACCAGCTAGCCTATACATTAAGGGCGTTTCTAACTAAGACCATGTCTTTAGAAGTCAACCCCCCATGCCATATGACCATCGTAAACATTCCTACAGAGAGATAATCTAAACAGAGAGGTTTCTGTTGTTCTCATTATCTAGGCACATCCACTTCCAATGAAATGTACATTCATATTGTAATTGTCAATGCTCAGATTCCACAAAGGCGTTCCGGAGGCATCCGAAAAAGATGCCCAAGCCACCTCAGCTGACCCCTCTCGATGTGGAGGAGCAACGGCTCTACTCTGAGCTCCTCCCGGGTGACCTAGCTTCTCACCCTATCTCTAAGGGATCGCCTGGCCACCCTGCGGAGAAAGCTCATTTCGGCCGCCTGTATCCGAGATCTTGTCCTTTCGGTCATGACCCAAAGCTCATGACCATAGGTGAGAGTAGGAACGTAGATTGACTGGTAAATCGAGAGCTTCGCCTTGCGGCTCAGCTCTTTCTTCACCACGACAGACCGATACATCGACTGCATTACTGCAGAAGCTGCACCGATCCGTCTGTCAATCTCCCGTTCCATCCTTCCCTCACTCGTGAACAAGACCCCTAGATACTTAAACTCCTCCACTTGAGGCAGGCACTCTCCACCAACCTGAAGTGGGCAAGCCACCCTTTTCCGACTGAGGACCATGGCCTCGGATTTGGAGGTACTGATTTTCATCCCCACCGCTTCACACTCGGCTGCAAACCGTCCCAGCGCATGCTGAAGGTCCTGGTTAGAAGGGGCCAACACGACAACATCATCTGCAAAGAGCAGAGACGAAATTGTGTGGTCCCCAAACCTGACACCCTCCGGCCCCTGGCTGCGCCTAGAAATTCTGTCCATAAAAATTACGAACAGAACCGGTGACAATGGGCAGCCCTGCCGGAGTCCAACATGCACTGGGAACAAGTCTGACTTACTGCCGGCAATGCGGACCAAGCTCCTGCTTCGGTTGTACAGGGACCTGACAGCCCTTAGCAAAGGACCCAGGACCCCATATTCCCCAAGCACCCTCCACAGGATGCCGCGAGGGACACAGTCGAATGCCTTCTCCAAATCCACAAAACACATGTGGATTGGTTGGGCAAACTCCCATGCACCCTCCAACACCCCGTAGAGGGTATAGAGCTGGTCCAGTGTTCCACGGCCCGGACGAAAACCACACTGTTCCTCCTGAATCCAAGGTTCTACTATCGGCCGTATTCTCCTCTCCAGAACCCTGGCATAGACTTTCCCGGGGAGGCTGAGAAGTGTGATCCCCCTATAGTTGGAACACACCCTCCGGTCCCCCTTCTTAAAAAGAGGGACCACCACCCCGGTCTGCCATCCCAGAGGCACTGTCCCCGACCGCCATGCAATGTTGCACGGGCGTGTCAACCAAGACAGCCCCACAACATCCAGAGACTTGAGGTACTCAGGGCGGATCTCATCCACCCCCGGTGGCTTGCCACCGAGGAGTTTCTTGACCACCTCTGTGACTTCAGCCCGGGTGATGGACAAGTCCACCTCTGAGCCCTCATCCTCTGCTTCCTCAATGGAAGACGTGTCAGCGGGATTGAGGAGATCCTCGAAGTACTCCTTCCACCGCCCGACGACATCCTCAGTTGAGGTCAACAGCTGCCCACCTCCACTGTAAACAGCGTTGGTAGGGCACTGTTTCCCTCTCCTGAGGTGCCGGACGGTTTGCCAGAATCTCTTCGAGGCCAGCCGATAGTCCTTCTCCATGGCCTCACCGAACTCCTCCCAGGCCCGAGTTTTTGCCTCCACAACCACCCGGGCTGCAGCCCGCTTGGCCTGTCGGTACCCGTAAGCTGCCACAGGAGTCCCACAAGCCAACCAGGCCTGATAGGACTCCTTCTTCAGCTTGACAGCATCCCTTACTTCCGGTGTCCACCACCGGGTTCGGGGATTGCCGCCTCGACAGGCACCGGAGACCTTACGGCCACAGCTCCGAGCAGCCGCTTAGACAATGGCGGTGGAGAACATGGTCCACTCGGACTCAATATCTCCAACCTCCCTCGGGATCCAGTCGAAGCTCTGCCGGAGGTGGGAGTTAAAGATCTCTCTGACAGGAGACTCGGCCAGACGTTCCCAGCAGACCCTTACAGTACGCTTGGGCCTGCCGAGTCTGTCCAGCTTCCTCCCCCGCCATCGGATCCAACTCACCACCAGGTGGTGATCAGTTGACAGCTCCGCCCCTCTCTTCACCCGAGTGTCCAAGACATACAGCCGCAGGTCAGATGAGACGACAACAAAGTCGATCATCGACCTGCGGCCTAGGGTGTCCTGGTGCCACGTGCACTGATGGACACCCTTATGCTTGAACATGGTGTTCGTTATGGACAAACTGTGACTAGCACAGAAGTCCAATAACTGAACACCACTCTGGCCGTTCCTCCCAATCATGCCCCTCCAGGTGTCACTGTCGTTGCCCACATGGGCGTTGAAGTCCCCCAGTAGAACAATAGAGTCCCCAGTCGGAGCACTTTCCAGCACCCCTCCCAGAGACTCCAAGAAGGTTGGGTACTCTGCACTGCCGTTCGGCCCGTAGGCACAAACAACAGTGAGAGACCTATCCCTGACCCGTAGGTGCAGGGAAACGACCCTCTCGTTCACCGGGGTAAACTCCAACACATGGCGGCAGAGCTGGGGAGCTATAAGCAAACCCACACCAGCCCGCCGCCTCTCACCATGGGCAACTCCAGAGTGGTGAATAGTCCATCCTCTCTCAAGGAGTGTGGTTCCAGAGCCCAAGCCGTGCGTAGAGGTGATCCCGACTACCTCTAATCGGAACCTCTCAACCTCACGCACTAACTCAGGCTCCTTCCCCGCCAGCGAGGTGACATTCCACGTCCCTAGAGACAGTTTCCGTGTCCAGAGAGTTGTCTAGGCCCCTGCCTTCGACTGCCGCCCGATCCTCTTCGCACCGGCCCCTTATGGTCCCTCCTGTGGGTGGTGAGCCCACGGGAGGGCGGCCCCACGTCGCCCGTTAACAAGAACATTGCAAAAATATGAAACTTTTAATCAAAAACTGATGCAGAAAAACAAATCCATGCTTTTGTCACTTCTAGATTACTGTAATGCTCTCTACGGTTGCTCTCTACGCTTGATACTGTCCACTGTTACTGTCTTGCCAGGTGGGCTATCATTGCCACTGGGAGGCCCTCTCTCCAATACAATTCGGGGGCGGAGTCACTGGCTTGTTTTTGTTTCTCCGTTGCACCCATTGTGCAATTGGGGTGAACTCTGGCAGTACTCTGCCCACATTTCAGGGTGGTTACCCCCCATCTCAGCCCCAAGGTTCTACTGTGCTATTTTTATGTGCTCATGCTTCTGACCTGGATAAGGTATTATAGACTCTGTACACAACCCAAATGCATTTACTAATTAATTCCACTTGTACTCTTAAAATGTTCAGCCAGCACAGCCAGAAGAGGACTGGTCATTCCTCCGAGCCTGGTTCCTGGTTTCTTCTTAAATTTCCGCTCCTCTTAGGGAGTTTTTTCTAGCCACTGTGCTTCAACATTGTTGTTGCTTGCTCCTTGGAGTTTCAGGCTGGGTGTTTTTTAAAAGCACTTTGTGACAACTGCTGATGTAAAAAGGGCTTTATAAATAAATCTGACTGATTGATTGACATGGCATGGGTGACTTGCACATCCGTGAAGATAGCATTAATGCTGTATAATACAGTGGGGAGAACAAGTTTTTGATACACTGCCGATTCTGCAGGTTTTCCCACTTACAAAGCATGTAGAAGTCTGTAATGTTTATCATAGGTACTTTTCAACTGTGAATGATGGAATCTAAAACAAAAATCCAGAAAATCGCATTGTATTAAGTAATTAATTTGCATTTTATTGCAGGTTTTGGAGAAAAGGTTTTGCAGGTTTTGGAGAAATATATGCTGCCATCCAGACGATGTCTTCTTGGGGTTTGGTATTGTCTTATTTTAGCAAGACAAAACCAATCCCTATTCTGCACATATTACAACAGCATGACTCTGTAGTAAAATAGTCTGGGTGCTTAACTGGCCTGCCTGCAGTCCAGACCTGTGCCCTACTGAAAACATTTGGCGCATTATGAAACGAAAAATATGACAAATGAGACCCCAAATCTTTGAGTAGCTGAAATCATATATCCAGCAAGAATGGAAATACATATCAATTTCAAAACCACAGCAATTGGTCTCCTCAGTTCCCAAACACTAACAGAGTATTGTTAAAAGAAGAGTTAATTCAACACAATGGTAAACATGCCCCTCTCCCAGCTTTTTTTAAACTTGTTGCTGACCCCAAATTCAAAATGGACATGAATTGTTTATACAATATCCCATAATTATAAAGCAAAAACATCTTTTTAGAAATGTGTGCAATTCTTTTTGAAAATGAAAAAACTGAAATACCTATATTGGTATACAGTACCAATCAGAGGTTTGGATTCACCTACTCACTCAAGGACGTTTTTTTATTTCTCTATTTTCCACTAGGGGTTTTCACGATGTACCGGTATTGACGAGTACTGTTATATTAAAAAATAAATAATATTGATATCATGTTAATAAAACACAATATCATCATCGTGAACTCCTTTGGCCACGATAATCATCTAGTGAAAACCAAAAAGGTGTAAAACAGATCAAAATATATTTAATATTGTAGATTCTTCAAAGAAGCCACCCTATGCATTAATAACTAGGCACACTTAGCAATTTTGAAACCAGCATCATTTGGTTAGCCCCTGAAATGTGAACATATGTGCCTTGTTAAAAGTTAATTTATGGAATTACTTCTTAATGCGTTTGATCCAATCACTTTGGTTGTGACAAGCTAGCATTGGTATACAGAAAACTGTCATTAAGTCTACTGTAGTAGTCCATATTATGGAAAGAATAGCTCAAATAAGGAGATAACTTTGAAAGTTAGTTCAAGTGCACCCCAAAAACCATCAAGCGCTATGATTAAACTGGCACACATGAAGACCACAAGAGGAAAGAAAGACCTAGAGTTACCTCGACTGCAAAGGATAGGTTCCTTAGAGTTACCAGACTCAGAAATCGTCAGTGAACTTCACCTCAGATAGCAGCCCAAATAAATGCTTTACAGAGTTCCAGGTCAGGGTATCTGCAAGTTTAAATAAGTTACATTTAAGACTTCTTAACCAGCTTAAATACTAGACCCATGTGTACCTCGTAGGACCACTATCTATACTCACTGAAAACAATTTCAAAAAGTTTAATATAATTTATAGCACTGAGTGGATTACTGTTCAAAGTAAAACTTACCCTTTTAAGAGAGGACGTCTTGCTTTTGCTGTCCAACACCCTGGACAACAGAACTGTAACTATAACTTGGTAAAATTGTAGTGGGTGCCACGCAGCCAGATAATCTGTTGTAAACCGGTTAGACCATGTTGTCACAGTATTGTAATCCTGCAAAAACGTTGTTACTTCTATACATCTCTTAAGATGTATCCGGAATGTACTCTTCCAGCTTTGTCTTTTAGGGCGTGCCATTCAATGTTTTGGTCGAGTTTACTGTTGTTTTGGACATTAGGACAGATAGTAACAACAGCATTTAAAAAAAGAATGCGATATTCCTCTAGTAAGAGCATGAAGCGATCGCTTCCCATCCAAAACACACTCATTTATTTGAAAACAAAAGGGCCTGGCCCAGGCCTTAACAGTGACGTCCAATAAGGTTGCATGGTGGGCCCAACGGCTGGCAGGAAAACCCTGTGCGCATATTACATAGTACACAATATGCAGTCATCCATTTTGGCTCTCAACTAGACGCCAAATAGCAGAAAGTTGCAGAACGCCTGTTTAAGGTACCACGTCTCTGGCATAAAAAATTACCAACCTTTCATTAATATTTTGGGGGAACTATGAGCTGCTTTAGCTGAAAATGTATAATGAGTTTTGAGATACTGAGTACATGAGTGTTTAAAAGCTTAATAATTTATATAACAGTTTGAGTAGTTTAAGGCATTATCCACATCTCTAACATTAAAGATGACCATATGGTGAAGAGCGGATTTCCTCCATTCACGGCCATTATTATTTTTTCTGCCATTCTGGTGCCAACGTTATGCATGGTATAAAAGTGAAATGGGTCTTATTAAGCTTAATGACCCAAGTAGTTGAAGGGTGGAATTGAGTATTTAGGATGAAAAAATCTAATGGTGTCCAAGTGAAATTTTGTCCCATTAACTAATTGTTTGATTGCTTTTGGTTGCCATAGCAACAATATTTTAAAGAGTATAGTCAAAAGCCATAGCAAGAGTAAATACTTTAATACTTTGTTCAAACTCCCTTTGCAAAGATTACAGCCCTGAGTTTTTTTTTATGTGTAATGAAATTGTAGAACATGACACAGGATCTGAGACCATTCCTCTGTACCAAATCCTTCCAAGTCCTTCATATTCCGGAATCTTCTCTTCAGTTCATCATTTAATATGGTATTTAGATCAGGGGACTAGGATGGCCAAGGCAAAACCTTGATTCTGTCGTCAGTGAACCATATTTGTGTTGATTTTTAAGTGTGCTTATATCATTGTCCACCATACTTCATCATGGGGATGAGGTACTTTCCTGCATGGCTGTCTTTCGGTCTATACCAAGCCCACCTCTGGAATATTACCATTGAAAGTTCCAGTCACTTTTGGCAAACTGTAAGCGATGACAGCAAAGGCAACCCACCAATACAACGTGTGGTTATGTAGGTGTCTGATCGTAGTTTTGGAGACTTTCTGACCCCAAGACCCAACTGTTGAAGTGTATGTTTAGTTTACAACAGAACATCTGTTTATCCGTACACAGGAAGTCCCGTTCAGTCAAAGCGCAACACTGATTACCCAATGGGCTTACATTACTGTGATGTGTATTCCAGGTTGGGATGTCTATAAAGTAGAGGACAACCAGAGGTTTCTTTGAGATTGAGTGAGAATAGTTTGTAAGACCAAGTCTGTAACATCATGAACAATAGACTATCAAATGCTGCAATAAATAATTGAATTACTCTCTCCCTTGACGACCGGGTACACAATCATTATTTCAGACACTATACGATACGGCTGCTTTCTAAAACTACTAACATCTTCAATTATACATTTTTTCAATCATTTTAAATTTAAAAGTTAGATTTACAGGATAAACAGCAAAGGCCATTTTTTTCACAGACCACTTTGCTCATATTACCAAGACTATAAGAGCCATCCACTAATATTGGCACTCTTGGTAAATATATAATAATATCAACAACATATAAGAGTTCAACACTGTGTATTGTTTACAGTAAGTGCACTAATTAGTATGCACAAGTTAAATAATTTGGATTACTTAAGAACACTAACTTCATTTTAGTAAAAGTGCATTTAAAATTCATTGACCGTCAATCTATGAAATCTTGGATCTAAGAAATGTAACCTTGACATTTCAAGTGATCACTAGGTTAAGCCAATACAATTAGCTATTTTGTTTAGTGGGCACCATTTCTGTATGTTAAAGGGGCAATATGTATGATATTTACTGTACTACTGGCATAAAAACAAATGAAAATGACCAGTAAACATCTGCGGTTAATGTTTACAGTAAATGTTTCTAATAGGTTTCTACAAAATTAAATCAAAGTAACTGACATATTCTCGCTGGTCTAGTTTGCATTGACTTGTAATTTCCTTACACTGGCTTTAGTAACTAGCACTACAATCTGTATCACATATTGTACAGTACAGTAATATTATAATTTTTATAAATACCAGCAGGGGTGTACAGAGTGCAGACAGAGAGAAAGGTACAGGCCGTTGGAAAAGAGGTTATTGTTTAACTTGCCCAAATATAAATACCAAATGAACAGTTTCTTGTATATCTCTCTATTGTGATAAACTTTTCAGTGTTTATCTTGGTAGTGTTTTGTTCTGATTCAAGAAACCTTGGTGATATCATAACTTTAAGGTGTTTGTAGGATAAAGAACTGTCTAAACCTCAAGCAAGAGTTACTCTGGTAACCACTGCCTTAGCAGATTTAGATTCATTTTAACACCTGCAGGAATTTAACCTTGTTCAACCAACAGCTCAGCACAGGGATTCAGATTTTTTATTCCATGTCAAGTGAAACATCAGTAGCTTACCTAGCATTCTAGATATATTTGCAGTATCTTGCAGTCTACACTGTTTTAGGAAAAAAGTTGCTATGTCCACACACACTTAATTATAAAAGCTGCCCTTTCTCTTTGAGAAATCCAGACATCTAACTTCATTTGTTAATTGTTAACTAATGAGATTGGAATGATTTTAGTAGTCAGGGTTGCCAGTTTTCACTGAACAGCCCTATCCGTAAATCAACCCAACCAAGGCCATTTTTTGCGCGCACAGTCATTAAAAATAGCTCTATTGTGTGGGAAACTTCCCCGTCAGGCAACAGTCCTGTTTAATATGTTGGTAACCCGGTGGACTCCACTGGTATAACTGAATGTTCAGTGGCGTTTTTATATGTAAAAAATTGGTGGGGCACAAACCATTTCAAAATATAGGATACATACCAGTAAAGCTACAAAACTCCCTCTTGCTACTGATGTGTTTATTTAACACAACAAACAGCGTGGCTCCACAAAACACTTTTAACGACAGAGTGGCTTGCTTCTACCAGGTGTTGTAGTACACATACTGGAGAGAGAGAGGGGGGAGGGAGAGAGAGAGACCTTGTGTAATTGCTCTCCTTCTCTCTCACACCCATGTATAATTACCACTGTCACATTTAGAAACCAGTATATTTTTCGTTCCTACTCTCACCTATGGTCATGATGGTTGGATCATGACCGAAAGAACTAGATCGCGAGTACAAGCGGCTGAAATGGCTTTTCTCAGAAGGGTGGCTGTCTTCTCCCTTAGAGATTGGGTGAGAAGCTCAGTCATCCGTGAGGAACTCGGAGTAGAACCGCTGCTCCTTTGCATCGAAAGGAGCCAGTTGAGGTGGTTCGGGCATCTGGTAAGGATGCCCCCACGATGTCTCCTTATGGAGGTGTTCCAGGCACGTCCAGCTGGGAGGAGACCTCGGGGTAGGCCCAGGACTAGGTGGAGAGGTTATATTTCGACACTGGCCTGGGAATGCCTCAGGATCCCTCAGACAGAGCTGGCAAATGTGGCTCGGGAAAGGGAAGTTTGGGGTCCCCTGCTGGAGCTGCTGGAGATGCTGTCCCCGTGACCCGATACCGAATAAGCGGATGACGATGAGACATTTACAAACCTAAATTAGGAATGCAACCAAGCTCAGAACCAATGTGCCTACAGGGCCATACGCGAACAGCAATGAGCTCAACACCACTGAAATCCACAATGAAGCGGAAAGACAACTTTTTAGGGACTCAGATCCATTTTATGATGACAACCTTAATAGATAAGCATGGACACACTGACACTCATCACCATCTATATCAATCGATCCAGCACAAAAATATGACCAATGCACAGACCAGCACCACAAAGGCAGGATGATAAAATATGCTTTCACTCACCAAGGCTGAGGGCTCACTTGAAGAGAAAGTTGGCACGGCAGCTCTTCCTCTGGGCAAACTTTTCGATGACTTTGGGAATGAAGTCATGTAGCTGCTGAATCAGCTGGCTCTCGATGGACAACATGACCAATGTGTTGAGTCGTGGCTGTCCCATGGTATTGCGAGTGAAGGTTTTTACCCTCTTCAAGGTGGAAAAGTTCCTCTCTGACTCGGATGTCGTCATAGGTGTTATGATAATTTTAAGCAGAGTGACGGTCTCAGCAAAAACCTCCTCTAGGTTATTCTCATGGATGGATCTTAACAGAGACCGGGCCGTCTTACCAGTGTGAAGCTCAGTGTGGGGGTACAGAGTGGTCAGCTCAGACTTCAACATTTCCTCGTTTCCTAGAGGCCATAGTTTCACCGCACAGTCAAGCTCAGATGTATGGAATGATAGGACAAATGGTAGGAAGAGCGAGCTGTCAAACAGATTGGCAGCGAACAGGTGGTCACTTTGTGAAAACCTCTGCTCCACCTGGGAGATGATTGTGTCGCATGCCTCCTTCATCACCGGTGCTGTGTTGGTTACTCGTTGGCCTGGCTCGTCTGTTCGATCGTGAACGGTGGCCGCCCATTCATCAGTTTGCTTCCGCATATTCTGGACATTCTCCTTAAAACGGAGGAGCACACTGCTAATCCCAGATGCATCGATGTTCCGTTTTGGCAGAGTGTTATATAAAACATCAACTTCTGGAAGAAAAAAAATGTCCAGCAGCTGCAGAAAGGCTCGGTCCTTGGACAGTTTTTTGGACAGGCCGTATGCCTCACTTATGGTGGCCTCATCCCATCCTAGTTGTGTGCGTATGTCCTCCATACACAGGAGCAGCGCAGCACGGTTTTCCCAAACTGCATTGACAGTTCTACTTTTAAAGTTCCATCATACAGCAGGTGGCCTTGGAATGTGTCTCTGTGTTGCCTCAGCAAGTGCCGCAAGCAGTGAACAAACTAGGCATGTGGGTATGTCTCTTTCATCAGCGTCTGTAACCCTCAGACGTTTCCACTCATTACAGCCGCACCATCATAAGTCTGAGCGATCAGCTTTTATCCCAGCTTCAGTGGTTCCAGCTCACCCTTGATGCTATTAGAGAAGCCGAGTCCAGTTTTATCTTTGACTTCCACAAACTCCAAAAACCTCTCTGTCACTGTATTGTCAGGCAACATGTATCACAACTCAACCACCATTTGTGATTTACAGGAGACTTCAGTTGTCTCATCTGCCTGTATGGCAACAAATGATGTCTCGTCCACTTGCATGGCTATCTCCTCCCTGTACACTTCATACATACAGTTCGTTTTGTACAGTGCTGGAGGTCCCTTTGAAGATGGGCTGAGCGTCACAGTGCCTCTGAAGTCTTAAATCGCCCTCACACCTAGTCTCAAACATGCATCTGAATATTCCAGGTTTCAGAGATTCCACCGACTCATCGTGCCTGCAGTGTGTTTTCACATTTTCCACACAGTTTAATACATGTTATGATCCGACTGAGAACGTACCTGTTTTCCTCCACCTGTTTATGCTGCTCAATGGAGCGCCTGTATGCACTGTCAACTTGGGCTGTGACATTTACCCTTCCAAGTAAGCCCAATTTCACAGCATTGTCCAGATGACTCCCGCTGCTCTCATGTTTTGTAATCCTCTCAGAAAGATGTTTCAAATCTTTGTAACCCATCCTCGACCAAGTACCATCTCCACCAAATAGCAGACTTGGAAAACAGAAGTGCGCCTTCTTTTGTATGCTAACCATTGTATGCTAACTTTACTTCAAGTGTTTCCTCCAAATTAAGGGTTTCAAACCGGTGCTCGAGTATGAAATCCACTCTATCCTTTTCTCAAGTTATCTGGCGTTTATGAAGCTAACAAGCTAGCTAAGACAATCTACCCACCCCTCTCTTCTTGCCGACTAATATTGGTACAAGACAGACAGACAGCCAATCAGGTCTGAAATACAAATGACGCTTTAGTGGGGCTACCAGCTGTCAGCCCCACTTGGCATCAAATTTGTGTGATCAACATTGATCACACTAACATTCTGAGCATGAGTATAATTATTTTGACACGTGCAATGTACATGACATCGTGAGAGAGGGGCTAGCCCCAAATTCACGCTTAGACTATGGCCAACTACTGCGAACTCAAATCGGCAGAACGCAGTCTGAAGCAGCAAAGCAGGGACCAATGAACATGAAATAAAATCCAAACACAAATTATATGCACTTTAGGAAGATGCTATATTCATAGATAATAAATTATAGGATGAATTCTGAGAGCAGTTAAGATAATGGCAAGAATCACGCAAGCTAACAGGTGGGCCAAAAACTGGCAAATAACAGGACAATAGTGGTACGCAGAATGGCATCTTGGAACATACAACTCGTCAGTGACAAATGGGTTAATAAAACAGACAACCACACCGGGTGCCATGCTAACAAAAACAAAAAGAAATGGCTACCGTGGTATTGATGTCTGTTTTGGCCACATCCAAGGTTAGTGTAAACCAAAAATATGCAAATCTGATGTTGAAGAAACATATTGTTGATCTCAGACATTGTCCCACTTAAAGATGGGGGAGACATTTGGAGACTTATGTAAAAGTTCCTGAGTCACGCTAAGTGACTAAGCGTCTTTTTGTAAAGTTCCATTTGCACACTTTGAAAAGTGCTGGTACATACTAGATCTAAAATCTGCTGACTGAAAAACAGTGGTGTCATTAGCTGCATCATTGCCTCTTTCTGGGAATTCTTATACTTTACTGTTTTTAAGTGCTGTTAATGGATCTGGGGTGAATGCTACGTCGAGGACAAGGCTACAAAACTGCCTCTTGATGTGAGATACGCAGAGCACATTTTGTCCTATTCAGAGTCAGCACCAGCAGCATAGCAGGGTCGCTCCCTGAGGGTTGTTCCCTGCTCAGGCCCTTTTAGAAATGACAAACATGCTCCACTTTGAAATGAAAGCATGGGCCTTGATTATATTTGGATGACAACTCACCTATGTTTTTTCATATTTTCAGTCAGGTTTGCCACTATATAGCATTCACTAAAATTATTGCAATAAAAATATATTTGGTTTACATGAACTGTCACTGAACAGTTTAAATGTAATGTTCATGGTAGTGCAAAGAATTCTAGGTTTTCAATTCCTATTTGGCTTGTACCATAAATGTCTGTGAACATCACCTTCAAGTGAGATAGAACAATTGAGGGAAGTAAGACAATGACAGCAATCGAAATGTTTAAATATAGCCACTAAAATGGCGCAAAAAAAATTCACAAAAAAAGAGCATGAAGCAGCTAAGATGCCAACATGTTACACATATTTCCCCAAAGCATTGATTAATTGAAGTTCATGATTAAATTAGTTGAGTTAGTAAGCTATTCTAGTTTTTTGTAGCCGCTGCGCCATTTCATTGAAATCATTTTAGCACATGGGCAAGAGAGCCTGAGCTATGGGAGAGAAAGGAGAGCAAAGAGCAGGCACTAACGACTCCCTTTTTTCAGCGATATCACAGCTGCCTAAAGCACTTCATTAGCACTTCCCTCGTCACAAGAGTGCAGAAGGAGTGCCAGGTCGGACAGTGCCAGATCGGACAGTCACAACACTGCGGCTCTAACATATCACACTCGTCATCTTTCTCGTTTTTCTCACATGATCTCACTTTCCCATTCAGTTCTTGTACTATAGCTCTTTCTCAATTCTATCTAATGCTTTCTCTCTCTATTACACACCTCTTTATCTCCAAAATGTGTTTTCCCTCAGTTCTCTATCCATTTCCCCATTTGATTTAATCTGTTAATCTGTCACCTTTTTAAACTTCTTTCTCTACTGTGCCTTCAGATTCATGCACTAACCAATCGACTAGCAATTGTCCAGGCCTTTATCAACCAGCTTTTACAACATGATTGTGCTGCCACTTTGACACACACACACTCACATACACAAAAAAATTTCTCTCTTCACACCTTTTCTGCCGCCATGATCTTTAAAGCTTTCTAACATTGTTTAGTTCTGTTTCTACTCTCCTGTCGCAAACCTGAATCTAATAGAGGGGAGACGCATTAAAATCACTGTGTCAGTGTGGTGACATGGAGGACAGGTGGGGCAGTTAGTCTCAAAAGCCCTTGTTGGAACCTTGTTGGGGTCACTAGCTACCATATGATCGCCACTGCCCCCCCCCCAACAACACTAACTTCGTCAATAAAACAGTAAACGACAACATGCTGTAATTTACTATGTCAAGACCCCCTTTTGTTTCTGCTGCATTGTTGCAATCTGCAAAAGGGTGAACTGGGCCCGAAGCTTAAGTAGTTCCCTTCTTACAATAAAAAAAGAGTTCACGTAAGTAATGAATAATTACTGTTATAGTGAACGATACCATAATTGAAAGTTTGCATATGATTGATGGCAACACTTTTTAATGAGAATAATGAGAATAATTATTCAAACATGTAAAGTTTTGGCAAGTACTAAAGGTAACTGTTGTTTGTTTAGCCTCAGGTGTTTTACCAAACTAATATTTTCAAGTTTTTACAAAAACAAATTAAATCTTAAGAGATAAAATGCAAAACTGTATTCCATAACAAGTTTCATTTGCATAATATGCCCTTTTCTGCTGGGAAAAGACCTGCTGCTGATCAGTTTTTCTAAGGCAGCACTGCTATATATTTGCCACACACCAATATAGCTTGGTTGGCCCAGTGGGTTTAGGAAAGATGGACACCTCCTATCTCTCCCTGCCTTGCCTGTCAGTTTAGCATATCTCTGTTTTATTAGTCATCTGGTATACCATGCATCTCTAACACACACATCTACAATCTGACATACCTAGTGCTAATAGGAAGGACACCGCTTTAACCCAGGCTAAAAATGAGTGGTCTAAGGCACATCATTACAGTGTTATTTTGTGTCTAGTCTTCATGATAGCCCAGGTGGCTGGTGGGGATGTCCTTCTACCATCACTCTCTAGTTACTCCTTCTGGCAAGTTGGCTGCTTGAATGCTGAGGTCAAAGGCAAAGATAGGTTATCCTCCCACTTACATCCTGGTTAAGCAAATTGTGTGATAAGAAGCAGCATATCTTGGCAGGGCAATTGTCTAAGGATTCAACTCTCTATTGGGAGTTGCAGTAATTCACCAACATCTTAACTGAGTATCATAATAAAGGGATAAAAATGTATTACAATGAGATAAGAAGCAATCAAACTTGGGAATCTGTGTAAGCTGTGGTGTTCCTTGTTCAGTCAAGTACTGTAAAATGTATTCTGAGTGTCCAGTTCGCAGATTCAGATGTGGCCGAACCAGGACAGATGTTAGTATAGTTGCTTCTATGTGAACTACTGCAGGTGACAGAACAATCTGAGAGTGAATGATGAATGAAATTGGTAGTGTGGCTTGCAATGGCTTTGTTAGCTTTGTGTGTAACAGGAATCCATATGGCTGAGAGTGAAGTAGAATGGAAGAGATGTTATCAGGCAGGGGGAAATGGATGAGAGTGGAAGAAATGATGGATGAGATGACATAAGGCTGGAGGAAAGTGTGGAGGGAATGTTAACAACAATATGGATGGGAGTAGCAGAGAAAAGGAAATGCGCAACTTGTGAAGGGAGCGAGAGAGAGGGAAGTGGTGGCACACTGACTGACTAAGTCAGTCTGAATCATTCCTTTTGTGACAGGACTGAATAGTGCAATCACAATTCCTTCAGATGCAGAGATTCTGTCTGCACTATTCAGTTACACCTACGAAAAACACATTTTTACTTAAGGACTGGTGATTAACTGTAACATGTTATAAATGAATGGTATTGTTCAGTCCATTTCACAGAATACAGTACTATAAACAATGTGGTTGGATTATAAAGATTATTTGTATTGACTGTTTATAATGGGCAGCTCCCATGGATGTAGCTAGTGGTGTCAGACAATGTGGGAGCAGTTATCCTGTTCTATCTTCATTTGAAATTACATGGAGCTGGTAAAACAATTTTTGGACAATATATTGATAAATATGAAAGCAAGAAGGGACATTTGCAGAACCACATGTTGTGTGTATGCTAGTCTTACGTATGTTAGTTGTAGTGAGTTATTCCTATGTTTTTTTTAGGTCTGCAGTAATTATGGACTTATAGTGTGTTATGCCACCTTCACTTTACAAAGTATTATACCACACATCATAAAAAAGTGCTTATCAAACAATCTCATTCTGTGAGGTTAACTGTATCTTAGACATTTTGGTTTCAGCCATGTTTATAAATGACACTCCGCAACTGGATTCCAACTCCTGCTTCGTGTGGATCGTTCCACATTCCGCTACAAGTGTGCATTCTTTTTGAGTGTGGAGAATAGCCGTCTCTTTTCGGACAGATATGACTTGGGCAAATTATAGCTGAAATATTACATTTATATTCAACATAGGAGAAATACTCACTTGACCGGTCTCTTTAACGAGGGAAAAAATAACCTTTTGGAGACATGGCTATTTATCCTAAAATGAGACATATCTAAAACCCTCCCCCAAATAGTCATTAGCATTACATTACCTTGGCAAACACAATGAAGACAAAGGACAGGAACTGTCCCTCTTAATCAATGGAAAATTATCGAATGGACGGGTCATTGCTGCCAGTTGTTGTCTGACATGCAACACAGACAATCATTTCTTTGACCTATAACCCGTACAGTACAATAAAGCATATCAGCCAATTTTTACCCTTCACGGGGAAAAGGGAAAATCCAAACACTATAGATAAATGTCCACAATATCATGCATTTAGTTACACTCCAGTTTGCTCAGTTTCCCACCTCTCCAGCTGAGCTCAGGAGGGTGGGGCTCATGGCCCACACCTGGTGTTCCAGATCTTTGGAGAAGCAAATGTTACCCAGGACACTGATTAACATCATCAAGGGTCTGTTGGAGACCTGGTGGGGCCAGATCTTCAGAGAAGCAAATGATATGCAGGACCCCTGAATAACATCACCAAGGGTGTGTTGGAGACTTGGTGGGGCCAGACACACCTCTTCATCGGATACCCTTCCACTCTTCCTCGACAGACATTTCTCATTACACTACACACCGGCTTGTTAACTCAAATAGCCAAACAACAAATAGTTTAGTTGCAATTGAATACATAAAAGATGAAGACGTTTAAGAGGTTGAGTTGTGGTTTAACAAAACACTGGAAAGGGTAAGATTAATTATCTAAGGAAATTTGGCCATGGTATGATTGATGCTGCCAGACATGGAGGTTCCAGTTTCTCAGAAACAGCAGACCTGGGATTTTCATGCACTAAAGTCTCTAGTTTACGGAGAACTAATACCATCCAGTTAGCAAGAGTTCTGTAGTGGGAAAAAATTGTTAATGAATGAGGTCAGAGGAGACCCTTTCAAGCTAACAGAAAATCAACTCTTCAAAACAGTAGTATGCAGACTGAGGCAACGAGGGTTCCTACCCAATACTAGATAGGTGTGGTTAATGAAGTGGCTGTTGAGTATACATTTCAGAACATATTTATAATAAAACGTTTCTTTACGTAAGCTCCTGAAATTGTTTCTGTAATTACAGCAAGTAAAGCTAGTCTATGAAAAAGCTAGGCTGTTATTGTCCAGTTATGTTGACCGACTAAATGCTACGAAATGAATCAGAGCTTCCTCCTGTATGTTGTGAACGCAATAAGAGTATACTCCAATATTCTGCTGCTGTACATAGTTGATCGAAAGTAGCGTTTCAGGGAAACATGATGATCTGCTGACTTCCACTCTTCCACTCTCATCCATAACACACATGCAAGCATTGTTTTGAATATGGTCTACTGCTATTATTTCACCCTCTCACCTCTGCTCCTACCTTTTCTCATTGTCCTACCTAATATAAAGATTAACTGAAAAATAATAGACAAGGTATAAATATATTCTGGAAAAGGCAAAGTAATTACAGAATCCGGTCAGGAATATTGCAAAGGTTTAGTAAAATTTTCTTTGCCCTACGTTTGACCAACAGAGGAAGGAAGTTGGCTTTAGGTAGGTAAGAATATTAAGAAATGTTTTGTATATATATATTTTTTTTTTAATCCCCAAATAAATAAAGTTGTTTTTAAATTGGAGATGCTCCGAACAATATTGAGTTTTGCATCCATTTGTGCATCAATATGATCACTGGGATTCAATTAGAGGGAGGAGTATTTAATGTGCATACAAATACATTTCAGTTACAGTATTAAGTTAATAGTTGAAATGCAACATTAGAACTTATGGTTTGAACAAGAGATTCAATTGCCATAGCAAAAAGCAGGGGCAAAATTTAACATCCCTGTCTTGACCCTCTAGAGCAGTGGTACTCATTAACGTGGCCCATAGGCCACTTGCGTCCCGCGAGCCCTTAATTTGTGGCTCGTGGTGATTTTCCTATTTTCCATTCATTATAAATAAAAATACAATTTCTATTTGATTTGTTTAATGCAGGCCTGAATCACGTCATTGAGTATATCTATTCCCAGCAAGCAACACACCAGTGGCCCATCGGCAGCCAACTAGCTTTCTGCCGCTGCGGCCACCCAACTGTTAGCCACTTTTTCTTCAAAAACCACTCCACGTTAAACCTGCAGTTACTTTACCAGCAGTTTGAGTGATGACAATATCCCGTGGCTGATGGGCACCAAGTCGCTTTATTTCAAGTTTCCCCTCCAAATTAAGGGTTTCAAACCAGTGCTCGAGTATAAAATCCACTTTATTCATTTTCTCATGTTATCTGGCGTTTGTGAAGCTAAAAATCTAGCTAAGACAATCTACCCTCTTTGCTCTTCTTGCCGACTAAAGTTGATTTCACCAAATCAGGTCTGAAATACAAAATGACGCTGTAGTGGGGCTACCACCTGTCAAACCTACTTGGCATAAAATTTGTGTGATCAACATTGATCACACTAACATTCTGAGCATGCATATTATTATTTTCGCACGTACAATTTACATGGCATTGTGAGAGAGGGGCTAGCACCACATTCACGCTTAGACTATGGCCAACTACTGCGAACTCGAATCGGCAGAACGCTGTCTGAAGCAGCAAGGCAGGGACCAATGAACATGGAAAAAAAACCCTAACACAAATGATATGCACTTTAGGAAGATGCTATATTCATAGATAATAAATTATAGGAAGTAATCTTCGAGAAATAAAAATACTTTTTTTGTTGCAGTTCTTTCTATTGACAACAGATGGGGCTGTGCCCCACCTGCCCCTAATGACCAGTCGCCCCTGTGCCTAATAGTCCTGGGGCTGACTCTCATCACTTGCTGTCATCACTTTCTTACAAAGGTGCTTATTCAGTAGCCTAAAGTTAGAACAAAGCTGCGTTTGTTTAGTATATTAATCATATACAATTTTTGATTGAGTATTTTACCAGTACCAACAGCAAAGCAGTTTGGATGTTTCACAGAGACGGACCATTTTCAATGACTTATTAGTTTTCTTTTAGGGTATTAAAAATATAAATGTTTCTTAGGTCAATAGTCTGTGTGGGCATTGGCAGACGTTAAAATAATAATAGGCCTATTCAGTCCACTACATCTGTCGGTATGGCCTAATGGGAACAAACTAAGTTTCAAATATTTAACACAAACACTGGCAGTACAAACATACTTGGTGTTTTTTTTATGGTTTCACAATTTAAATATAGAAACAGAAGTTTAAAAAGAAAGAAAAAAGAAAAACAAACAACACATTGGAAAGGTGCTCCATTACCACCGTCCCCCAGCATTCCTTTCTTTTTTATCCCCCCACTCCCTTCAAAACAATCACCCCCCCTTCCACCCTAAAAAAAAATGTGGGTTAAGGTTATGCACCCAACCTGCAAGAAAACAGCCCTACAACCCTACTACTCACATGCCTCATTTTACAGTGCTCCCAATGGACAGTGTCCAACTGGCAACTGGTCAAATTACCTCTATTCTGACAGTCTCCTCATCCAACCTGTCCACCTTTCCCATGTCCAATCCCCCTCAGTCACACCTTGAAATTAACTCAGAGCTATTTTTCACATTACGAGAGAGAATCAAACGCTAGGTGGGCTTATCCTGGTTTGCATAACCCTTTCTGATGCATTTGAATTTACAAAGGCATGTTCGATACATACCACACAGGATTGTGGTTGTCAATCGCAGGAAAATAGTGATATGTGTGTGCACTGCACAGAAACCTGATACAGTTTTGACACAGTATGGGAGGGCTCTATCAAAAATGTGGGGCATGCTACCTCAGGTGACACCTTGAGCTATTGATATCTGCAAGTTTACACAACAAAATTATCTAGCGTCTTAAGTCTATGTCTTGGAAAATGTACCGTAATGTAAAAAAAAACTCAGGACAGCTTGGCAGCTTGACAACCCTTTACTGAGCTGCATTCACTGTTTCTTCATTCTTCTAAAAGCACAATTCTAAACAGGTACTTTGCTGAGTCAATGTACTGGCATGGTGTTGCTTAATCACATCACGTAGGCAGTGAGCAATTGAACAGAAGAAAACTTTTGGACGTGTCCTATACTGCCTTCATATACACAGAAGAGCTAGACCCTCTTCTCATTATTTACTCATCTCATTATTAACACTTTTAGTCAGGAAAGTGTTTGAAAGATTGCTGAAGGAGTTTATGCTGAAAAGGGCAATGGGTTGGATTCAAACCAACACATCAGACACAGCAGGGTGGGTCGGTGGGCCGCTCTAAGCCACCACCTTCATGTTATCACCACACCACACAATAGCTCACACCAACACCAGCAAGTACTCCTGCACAGTCCTTTCATCCTCCATGTTGAGTTGTAATCTATTTTTCTCACTCTCTCTCTCTCTCTCTCTCTATCACATCTATTTTCTATATATATATTTTTTTACATTAAACTTGTTCTCTCAGCCTTGGTCTCTTTCTCCCTTCCTAGCACCATCTCTCCTTTCCTCTTGTGTCCAGTAACAAGGCCGTAGCCTGGATTCAAAAAGTAGCCTATATTTTTACTTAGAATTTGACTTGGTGGAACGGTGCTGTGATATTTAAGAGACAGAATACACAAAATCAACACAAAGTTAACATTTTATAAAAGTCAGTAATAAGAATAAGATTACATATCTGGATGATGTACAAATTTACATTATCAGTATATCTAAATGCTGGGAAAGGAACAGAGTTTAATTTCAGTATAGCTCAGCTATTCAGTCTACTTGGTGGTGGCTTTCTGTGTTGAACATAGACCTGTTTGTTTCTGAGAAATAAATGGCCGATTGATGAGGGCTTAAGCACTGGGAAATAAAATGTTCAGGTGGAAGTTATTTTATTAGTTAGGACTGACCTGTTCTTCCTGCATGGTGGAGGAGCATTATTTTTTTTTATGTGTAAAGGTAAGTGGGGTTGGAGGGGTCATCAATGATCTTTACTGCATGCCCTGGAGTCAGATAGGAGCTTAATGGAGAGCAGGCTGTAGCTGAAGACCCTTTCTGCTAGAATCAGTGCACATGGCTCTCATAAATGACTCTGATCTCTCTATTGCTTTTTCTTCTTACACACTTCCTAAACCCTCCCTGAGACTAGCAATTCTCTTAGTCTTCTACTGCTACTCTCATTCCTTTCCTTATTCAAATGAGGAAAGGTAGAGGAGGGAGAGAAAATGAGTACGGTGGGAACCAGTGAAATAAAATGGGTGGATAGAGACCTGTGGGTTGAAGTTTTAGTTTTCCCAAATTTACTCCCCCACTGTTCCATAATTTATAGTTACAACAGTTGCCTGGAAAACTGCTGCCTCACTTTCTCCACTCAAGTTGACGTGGGGCTGATTCAGAACATAGTTAATTCAACTTTTCTCTTCATGCATATTCTGACCTTAAACCTCATATGCCAGCTATTTTTAAATGAGTTAGGTGATGGAAGTGTCCTCCCCAGCCTTATCCAACTTTCATCAAGTACATTTATTAGCTAAGAGTTTTGAAAAATCAGCCACACAATTGAATCAGATTATATTTTACAGGAGAAAAACAGGCTCATGCTAATTTTTGTTTCATCAACAAATTGTCTTGTACGACGAACTATATGGTGATGAGCCAAAACATTTATAACCACTCACGAGTGAAGTGAATAATGTTGATCATCTAACAAGGACACATGTCAAGGTCAGGGTAGATTAAGCGGTACACAATCAGTTCACATAGTCAATGTGTAGGATGCAGGAGAAATGGGCAGGAGTAAAGACCTGAATGACTTTGACAAGGGCCAAATTGTTATTGCCAAACGATTGGGTCAGAGCATCTCTGAAACATTAAGGCTTGTGGGGTGCTCCCAGCCAGCAGTGGCGAGTTCTTCCCGACCGTGGTCCAAGAAGGGACAAACCATTAATCGGCGACAGGCTGTTGGGCGCCCAGGCTCATCGATGCACAAGGACAACGAAGGCTATTCCATCTGGTCCGAACCAACAGAAGGTCTACTGTGGCCGATTGTCACCGCAAATGTTAATGATGGTTACACAAGGAACGTGTGCGTCGCACAGTGAGTCGCACCCCGCTGTATATGGGGCTAAGTAGCCACAGAATGGTCCGAGTGCCCACGATGACCCCTGTACAGTTAAAAATGCCAACAATGGGCACATAAGCATTGGAACAGCTTTCGAGTCAATTGTCCAATTACTTTTGGTCACTTGAAAAAAAGGGAGCTACATATTAAAGAGCTGTAATTCCTAAACCCTTCCTCCAATTTGGATGTGAATACCTCAAATTAAAGCTGAGAGACTGCACTTTAAGCCCATATTCATTACTTATTAACTGTAACTTGAATATATTTTGGTAAACAGCCAAAATAACAAAACTTGTGTCAGTGTCCAATTATTTCCGGACCTAACTGTAAACAGGATGCATGGGACACATTAATAATGGGCATCATATGTCCTACCATTATCTTTTGTGCAGTTTCAACCAGTACTCCTAGCATTGTATCAGATCAATCATTGCTTTTCATGCCCAGTGTATTCACGCATGTTGTGATTGTGTGCTGCCTAAATGTTTTTTAATGAGATCAGTTCATATCCTATATAAATATTTAAAAGGGATGCACCAATTTATTTGGTTGGCAGATAACCATCTGTTGTTAAGATTGTCAGAAACAAGATCATCGTATAGTGGTTGAAATAATGATTGCGTACCCGGTCGTCAAGGGAGAGGGTAATTCAATTATTTATTGCAGAATTTGATAGTCTATTGTTCATGATGTTACACACTCGATCTTACAACTCAATCTCAAAGAAAGGTCCGGTCATCCTCTACTTTATAAATATCCCAGGACAGAATACACAACACAGTACTGTAAGCCCATTGGTTAATTACTGTCGCGCTTTGACTTAATGTGACTTCCAGTGTATGGATAAACAGATGTTCTGTTGTAAACTAAACATAACAAGCATACATTCATACACTTTTACAAGATAAGTAACCGGAGAGTGACCTGAGGCTTGAAGCAGGATTTGGTGTTTGCGAGCTAACTTCAGGTTGAACCTTGGTTGTCAGTGTCACGACAGTGGTTCACTTGTTACTGGGTTACATCACCATGGTAACTTATGCTGCATACCTAAAATGCTCCGAGCAGGTTATATTTGAGATAAAAGGTTATATTTGAGATAACACGTATAAAAGCATCACCTACTGACCAATCAATTCTCAATTGAAAATGCCGTCACCATTCTTAGAAGAGCTCAGAGTTCGCGGAGAGTGAGAGGGAAAGCAGGAGAAAAGCAGGAATATTTAGAGACCGACAGTACCCGTTGGCTTTCTCTGATCAGTATCTCTATGAAAGATACAGATTCTCATAGAGGGAATAACGTATATTTTTCAGCTTCTTGAGTCGTATATATGTTGCCAGGGCGACACTTTGAAGTTGTGTGCTTACAGTTCCACAGACTGTATGCATAGCATGCATGTTTTTTTTTTTGCTACAGGTAGTTTTATGTATGCTATGGGTTATGCGGAGAACAAAGCAAAACCATGGTCTGCTGCACAATTTGCAAGGTGGTTCTTGGTCTAACAGAGCTACTTGATGCATTTGTTGATTTCCCAGGCCACTCATTCAATTAAAGATGGCTTTTATGAAATAGCTGGTAGACAATAACTTACGCTGAATATATAATCTATGAATAATGTAGACCCTATGACGTTTACTGTTGTGTATTAAATGGAGCATACTCCTTTCATAGGGTTCCCAGAGTGATCGGTGCCATAGATTGCACCCATATTCCGATTGCAGCATCACTGGGTGAGAATGAAGGCGATTATGTTAATTGCAAGTAATTCCACAGCATCAACGTTCTGTTAAAGGAAAAATAAGGATAGTCATTGTTTGATCATACTGGTACATTGCCTGTTGTAACGGTCCCGGACGGACGGGACTGTTCCACTTCGTGTTTTCTGTGTGTTCTTGGTTTGTCATGTCCTTGTTTGGTCTTTCCTGTTCTCATTTCAGTTAATCGGTTTATTCCTTTCACCTGTGTTTAGCCCCCACCTGTTTCTGTTCTCCTTGTTACTCTGTGTATTTAGTTCAGGCATTTTCTCCCCATCCTTGTTGGGTATTGTGTTGTTACTGTGGCGTTCTGTGTTTCTGTGTATAGTCTATTTTTGTATCGCAGTGCACAGCACTCGGTTTAGTTTTTCTTCTGTTTAAAAGCTCCTTCTTAACCCTGCATTTGCCTCTGCCTCCCTTGCAATGTTACAGAATGACCAACCGAATAAAATGGAGGCAGCATAGGTGGACTGTAGGGGAACTCTTCGGATGGCCGGATTCTGAGTCTGAGGAGGAGGACCCCTACTGTCACCCATTGGAGCGCTGGGCATCCTTGTGGCCACCCTAGAGCCCTGTCCAGCTCTGCGGCCTGCTGCTGCCCAGAGCACCCTCAAAAAAAAAATTTTGGGGGGCTATGGGCTGTCTGAGAAGGCCCGAGCCGCAGGGGGCACCTGAGGACCCACTGCTGCAACCACCACCAGAGTGGTTAGAAGAGGGCTACTTTCCTGCCACCCCCCTGCTCCTGTCCCTGTGTGCATTTTCACTCCCGAGGCGGGGCTCCTGCTCTCCCTCCTCCTGATCCCCCGCCGGCTCCTCCTGATCCCCCGCCGGCTCCTCCTGATCCCCCACCCCGACTCCTCTTGAGCCCCCGCCCGGTCCTGTCCCCATCCAGAGGCGGAGCCTCCGCCTTTGCGCCCCCCCCCCCCACCTCCCTTCTGTCTTGCGACTGGAGCCGCGCCTGGAGGGGGGGGTCCTGTAACAGTCCCGGCCAGACCGTTACAGGACCATTGTGTTACTGTGGCGTTATTGTGGGGTTCTGTGTTTCTATGTATAGTCTATTTTTGTATCACAGTGTATCTCGGGCTCTCGGTTTTGTTTTTCTTCTGTTTGTATTAAAAGCTGCTCCTTAACCCTGCATTTGCCTCCACCTCCCTTGCAACATTACACCTACATGGATTTTCAGAAAAAGCAGCCGGCTGGACAACTAAAGGTAATTCCTTTTTAGCACATATGGAAATATTAACACAGCACAGATGTCACAGTTGGACTGTCTTTGTCTCCACCATGGCATCCTTTTTTTAAATGCTCATTGATGTTTCACTTTTTCACGTTATATATTTTTTTTTATTTGCTCCCAAAACGCTGCCAGGGTTGCAACTGAAAGAATAAAGCAAAAATGTTATTACACACCGTAAGAATTCATCTAAGCAACACATAAAATGAAGTGCACAATTGTAATTATAGTTTATATTAGATTCAACTTTAGTGAGATTGTACAAGCACACTACAACAAAATGCTGTTTGAGTCTAACCAGAAGTGCAAATAAAGGCGGGCACAACATTTACAAGTATTAAGTAAAATGTATGTAAAAGTGGGATAAATAGTTGTGCGTGTACAAGTGGCAATTCTCAATGGTATTCACAATTTGCAGTCAAAGCAAATTAAAGGAGTAGGGCACCATGTACAACTGAAATGCAGGGATAGCAGCAATGAGGTTCCCAAAGTAGGCATGTGTATGTTACAATTGAAAATGCAAGTACAGCGGCAGTTCTAAATGTGCAATGAAGGCAATTTTTAGGAGCAAGTCGACATGTGCAAATGAAATACAGGAATATCAGCTATTTCACGTACCTGTAGACAACTGAAGAACCTCTTTGAGACTTTGTAAGGCAGTGACAGACTCCAGTAGTACAAAGTGTGGGTATGGATAGTGATGGGTCACAGAGTTTAGCAGGGTTACAGTAGACGGGAAAAATACTGTTCCTGAGCCTGCTGGTGCAAGAACAGAGAGATCTGTACCACCTGCCTGATGGGAGGAGGGCAAACAGTTTGTGACATGGATGATGCTGCGAGCCCTGTGCAGATACCGCTTGCGCTGGAGGTCTACAGTGCCTGGGAGCTGGGTATCCGGAATGTGCTGGGCGGTTTTCACCACCTGTTGCATGGCCTTCCGGTCGGCTACGGAGCAACAATCAAACCGCCACACTGTGGTGCAGTTAGTCAGAATGCTCTCAAATTTGTAGCGGTAAAAGTTCACAAGTATCTTGGAAGACAGGTGGGCTTTCTTCAGCCTCAAGATGTACAGGCACTGCTGTTCATTTTTGACCAGGGTTGAGGTGTTGAGAAACTAAGAAAGGTCCTCGGAGATTTGGACACCCAGGAGTTTGAAGCTGGACACACACTCCACCTCAGTGCCATTAATGAGAACTGGGGCATGACTGCAACCTTTAGATTTCCAGTAATCCACAATGAGCTCTTTGGTTTTCTTTGCATTGAGGGCCAGGTTGTTATCAGTGCACCATGCCGCCAGGCACATGACCTCCCCCCTGTAGGTTGACTCATTATTGTCATTGATCAGGCCTACCATTATGGTGATGTCTGCAAACTTGACGGTGGTGTTGGATCAAACTGTATACAGGAAAGCAGTCGTGGGTGAAGAGGGAGTAGAGGAGGGGCTCAGCACACAGCCTTGTGGAACACCAGAGTCCAGTTGCAGAGAGAGGGGCAAATCCCTAAGTCATTGAGTTTGTTGACCAACCTAGAGGGGATGACCGTATTGAATTCTGAGCTAAAGTTTATGAACAGCATTCTCACATAGGTGTTGGTTTTGTCCAGGTGGGTCAGGGCAGAGTGTAAAGCTGTGGAGATGGCATCCTCTGCAGACTTCTTTGACCGGTAGGCAAACTGGTAGGGATGCAGTGTTAGGAGAGGCAGGATCTAAGGTGGGCCAGAACTAGTCTTTCGAAGCACTTCATGATCGTGGGGGTGAGTGCGAGAGGTCGAAAGTAATTCAGGGTAGACACAGGTGACTGCTTCAGCACTGGCACAATTGTTGCACAAGTGCTGTTTAACTTGTTTGTGATTAATATGTCGCTGGCTGTGGGGGTGGGGTTCTCTGGCTGGTAGTCTGTGATGGCTTGGATGCCCTGCCACATGTGTCAGGGATTAGAGTTGTTGAAGTGTTCCTCAATTGCTCTGAATGAGCTGTAGGCCTCCGCTTTGCTGGATCTGAATGCAACATTGCATGCCTTTAGCACTTTTTTATCCAAGGCTTTTGGTTGGGGAAGGTCTTTATTTATGGGTGGTGACAGGTGTTGATGTAATCCAGAACGGAGGAAGCATATATTTCAATGTTAGTATGGGAGTCAAGGGTGGCTTGAGTGGCAAACAATCTCCAGTGAATTTGTTGAGACTGGTGTTGTAGAAGGGAGTCTGCTCCCTCTGGCCACACTTTGACTGACTTCACTGATGGTTTCACTCATTTAATGTGGGTTAAATACTTGGGAAGTAGGTACAATTAGAGGAGGTCAGACTGACCCTGGTGGGGGAGGGCAATGGCTTTGTAAGCCTCTGGAATGTTTGTGCACACCTGGTCCAGTGTATTGTTTCCTCTGGTGGGGCAGAAAACATTTTGATGGAATCCTCCGCTATTCGGTCAGCTCTGAAGACAGCACGTCCTACGGCATGATTACATTGTCGGGTATGTATTTGTGTAGCCACGTTTCTGAGAAATCATGTCGCTGTAATTCATAATCCTTTCTTGTGAGATGACTCGTAGTTGTATTTCATCCATTTTGTTAGCCAGTGGCCGTAAATTATCGAGGAAAAGGCTAGGTAGTGAAGGCCAATGGGGGGTTTAGCAATAGCCTAGCGTGGAGGTCACCCCGCTTCCCTTGTCTTGTTTATGGTCTCGACACTGTCTGCGTGCACTTCCTGATAGCGATATAGTTGGCATCTCCTGGGGCAAAGTCTTTCCGGTGGAAGTTGTCAAAAACTATCTGTGCATTGTGTTCCAATATCCAGGAGTTTTTGTCAGCTGTATATACTGTACATATTCTAGGTTGTACCAAATGTATTAACTAGAAACGTTTAGGTAAATTATTACTAATTTGCAAAAACTAGGTAGAAACTGGGCCTTGCAATGTACTCGCAGTCGTGTAGTTGCCCTCTAAATGCCAGATCTAGTTGTGCCTAATGGATGGGGCAGTAATATTGATAAGCATTGTAACTTTTTGCCAGGTTTCCTTCCTGTTTTTGGCAGCAACAACAGTATTGCTTTTAGCTGGGATTGTATTTTTATAATCATGTTTATCTAAAATGATCGTTTGCTCCTCTTGAGTGAAATATGTGGCTCTGGTAGACTTGTCCATGTTTGCGATTGGTCATATGGTACAAACACCGCCCCTTTTATGTGAATGCATTCATCGCTAGACTGGGAAAACCTGGGTTGATTTAACAGATTGACAACCACCGTTGTGACAGCGCTTATGCAAGTTTGCGGTTGTTAGGTTTAGTAAAGCCAGCTAATGAAAATAAATCCTGCACATTTGAACTTGCTTTGTAGTATAGGCCTCTGGTCTTTGAGCCAAAGGAGTAGAAACACTTTTGACCCCTAGGCTGTCTGCTGTAAACAATGCCTGTTCTGATCTTGCTTTGACCTCAGTTTAGATAAATCTATCAAGTCTACTAGTTAAACAAGGATATTTGTCCTTTTATACACTCACCTAAAGGATTATTAGGAACACCTGTTCAATTTCTCATGAATGCAATTATGTAATCAACCAATCACATGGCAGTTGTTCAATGCATTTAGGGGTGTGGTCCTGGTCAAGACAATCTCCTGAACTCCAAACTGAATGTCAGAATGGGAAACAAAGGTGATTTAAGCAATTTTGAGCGTGGCATGGTTGTTGGTGCCAGATTTGCTCAGTTACTGGGATTTTCACGCACAACCATTTCTAGGGTTTACAAAGAATGGTGTGAAAAGGGAACAACATCCAGTATGCGGCAGTCCTGTGGGTGAAAATGCCTTGTTGATGCTAGAGCTCCGAGGAGAATGGGCCGACTGATTCAAGCTGATAGAAGAGCAACTTTGACTGAAATAACCAAGCGGATGGGCTACAACAGCAGAAGACCCCACCAGGTACCACTCGTCTCCACTACAAATAGGAAAAAGAGGCTACAATTTACACAAGTTCACCAAAATTGGATAGTTGAAGACTGGAAGAATGTTGCCTGGTATGATGAGTCTCCATTTCTGTTAAATACATTCAGATGGTAGAGTCAGAATTTGGCGTAAACAGAATGAGAACATGGATCCATAATGCCTTGTTACTACTGTGCAGGCTGGTGGTGGTGGTGTAATGGTGTGGGGGATGTTTTCTTGGCACACTTTAGGCCCCTTAGTGCCAATTGGGCATCGTTTAAATGCCATGGCCTACCTGAGCATTGTTTCTGACCATGTCCATCCCTTTATGACCACCATGTACCCATCCTCTGATGGCTACTTCCAGCAGGATAATGCACCATGTCACAAAGCTCGAATCATTTCAAATTGGTTTCTTGAACATGACAATGAGTTCACTGTAATGAAATGGCCCCCACAGTCACCAGATCTCAACCCAATAGAGCATCTTTGGGATGTGGTGGAACAGGAGCTTCGTGACCTGGATGTGCATCCCACAAATCTCCAACTGCAAGATGCTATCCTATTAATATGGGCCAACATTTCTAGAGAATGCTTTCAGCACCTTGTTGAATCAATGCCACGTAGAATTAAGGCAGTTCTGAAGGCAAAAAGGGGGTCAAACACAGTATTAGTATGGTGTTCCTAATATTCCTTTAGGTGAGTGTATATGAATAAACTTTATTATTCATACTTTCCATACCTTAAATAATACAAAAAATCTAACATATACCAATTGGTGACAAAATACAAAATTATGAGTGTTGAGAAAGTTTTTATTTTAGTGGAAGACTAACATCCAGAACCAGATAATAGGGAATCTGTTAACAAAATGCCAAAAGGCATATAAAATTAAATAGGACAGCTTAACTGAAAACAAAACAAAAACTAAGTGTGGATACTAATTACTGAGAAGCGTGTAGGAAAGGCGTACATCTCTACATCGGAATCTAGTCGTGTTTAGAAATTAAAGTGAAATCCATAGATTGATTAATTTAGTTTAGCCCTCTGTGAATGTATTTCTTCACTTCTCTAAGTAATGGTATTCCACCTGAATGGATTTAATGAGGTTATTATTAATATTTTAAAAACCAGGTTATTCATTCAAAAAGGCATGATCTTCTCTGTGTCTAAATCTACAATGTCAACAGTGTGTGGAAGAACATGTCTCCTCTCCTCTCCCCTATATACTGTGAGCACTCTGGTTTCTGCTGACTTGGGACTGAGTACCAAAATGGAGCAGCATTCAACTAAATATAACAATACTTCCAGATATTTCATGAGTGCAACATAGTGTGTGAATGTGTGAGACGGAGTGACTAAGAGAGAACTGAATGAGTCTTTTTGTGCATACGTAATGTTTCTGTCAAGTGTGTATGTATGTATGTGTGCTGCCCAGTTCTGCAGAATAGTATGACTTCAATCTTGGGATTATAAACACCATCTGCTTGTGAGAAATGTGTTTCTTGGCCTGGGAATAGAGAGGGAATACATTTTGGCCTAGAATCTGAAATAATTTTCTACAGTACCTGTTTGATACTCCACTCCCACTGTGACAGAGCTGGGAAAACATTCAACACACAAATTTAGGATTGTAAATTACATATTTTATTTTGAAATACATTTTTGCCCACATTTCTGGTTTACTGGGTGGTGTGGTAGAAATATCTAAGCTGTAATCTAAGATATAACTCAATTTGTGCTACATGAATGTTATTGTTAAACTGCACAGTATGATGAATGAGCACCCTGCGAAACACAAATGTATGCATTTTATTATCCTATGTGTGTACTAAAATAGGAAACCAGATTTGTCCTGTTATTCTTTTTGTCAATACACATGTCCTTTTATCTCCATAAATGAATGTGTACATGAATGTGTGGAGCGATAAGTAATTTATATATCCCATGTACTGTAGGAACCAGTTAATTATCTTCTTCCTTGCCTTTCACACTCCCCTAAAAGTGTACATATACACACACCTCCTATATCCCTCAGAAAGGGGGAATTCAGCAAGGTTGCATAATGCTTTGTACCTCTGGCTTTCTCCCTGAGTTCAGAGAACAAAGAATATTTGATTTCAGAAACACTCAACTTAATGTCTTTAATTCTAAATTTCCATGACAATTTGGCACCCCAGTTGGGACTGACGCATCGTTGACCAGCTTCTCCTCCAACAGCAAAGGTCAACTGCCGGCATGTGTTTTTTATGCTGTGGACAATTTAAGTAGGGTAAATTCCTACTCAAATTGAGGGAATGGAGACATGAGTGAGGGTGGCTAGGGAATGAGGGTCAGCGATCAATCAGTCCGAATTTATTGCGGTGAGTGTGGATTCCATGATTCTTTTAGGTGGAGGCCGAAGTCAATTTACGCAAATAACTAGAGAATGCCGTAGGGACTGAGAAGAATGTTGACTATGAGATTAATAGGTCTAAGTCACTTTTATGCAAGTGACTACAGAAAACCATGGTATAAGAGTATTAACTATAAGACGTATAAAAAAATATTAGTTCTATTACAAATATTTCAGCAATAGTGGTGGTAAATACCACGGTTCGTCTAGAGTGACAGGCAGACGAGTGAGACATACAGAAAACAGTTTATAGATGTAAAACAGTAGTCGTTTTCTATGTACGTCCAATAATGAAATTAACAAATAATCACATTTTACAGAAACATATTAATAAATATTTCACCTGTCAACCTTTGGAATGGTTTCAAATTAACAAAAGAAATATATTTATGTTGAGAGTCGGTTTTTCAGCATGAATGGGGAACAGCTTGCCTTGCCTTCCCTTCCAGACCCTCTCATAAGGTCCGTAAAAATAATGAGTGACAAATGGGGTTTTAGTGTTTTGGAGGATATTCCCCAATGATGGTCTCTCTGATGGCACTTTTCCCATAGTAGGAACACTAAGTGTAGGTTAATTGGTGGTGTGTCAAGAGATACTCAAACGTATTGAAGCAGAAAGGAAGAAAGAAAAGAGAAAGTGCAAACCACATAACAGACAATGGGATTATTTAAGAAAGTGGAAAAAATATGCTACCTCATGAGCAGCCAAAGAGGTGAAAACATGTGAAGCAATACTTGCTAAGGCAGCAGGAGACAAAGTAAACAGGAGTGATGACAAGGAAACCAAAGGTAGGAGGAGAGCTAAGCAAAGGGAAAGTTTCCTCTGTACGCCCCTGTCTGTCTGAAAAATCAGTGCTATAGTGCTAAAGCCAGAACGAAACCAGAAAAATTGTTCAGCCAGCCCGCAATTAAAGGTGAAAAATGTTGTTCCCTCACTGGACTCAAACCCAGGTCCCCCATGTTAGAGGCTGTGTCTTTCACCACTATGCCACAGAGCTATGTGTTTGCTGAGTGTCAGTATAGCATCTCGACATTAGATCATTTTGTTACGCATTAACGGCAAGTTTTTATATTTCGCTATACACCATTAAGTTTTGTTTTAAATTGACTAACGATCCTTACTTCCACCACAAATACCATCTATGAACTGTATGGCTTTTGCCACTGGACGTTTTAACATCTTATTAGTCAGTAATAGGCTTACTAGTATCTACTAACTTACTTCTTGGAATAGTCATAAGAATTGCTAGAGAGACTGAAGATTACACTGCCAAAGCCATTTCATTTCATGGCACAAAAACATTCATTTTCTTTCATTCGTGAATTACATTGATACAATAACTATCCATTTAGGTGATGATAACTGACTTTTTCATCAAGTAAAAAGATGAGAGAATTGTGAAAACCCTTTCTCTTTTACTGCCCATGGGGTTTTGATAAAGCCTATCAGGGTTTTTCCTGGCTCAGAATAGGCCTTTGGGGGGTGATTACGCACAACAGATTCCCTAGCATGATCGGTCCATGTACAGTAAAGGCAATGTTACCTTATGACAGAAATCTATGCATTTTCTTGTTGTTTCTGACCATTTGATAGACATTTTTGTTAATCATGCTTGAATAAATGAAAACCCATTAAAAAAACAGGTTAAAAAAAAGAATTTTATTACAACATTGTAAGGGGGGAGAGGAGTGATTTTGAGGGACGGGGTGTGGGGTTGGGAGAGGCAGTCAGTTGGAGAAGTCAAATCCTACTTCAGAGCATTTTACTCTCCTTGTCATTAACTAAATAAAAGGATCTGACAAGGCCATGGTGGTCTATAGGACTGGACGATATGCCCTAAAATCAAAATTAATTGAACATTTTACCTTGATTACGATTAATGAATGATACATTTACATTTTTTTGCTTTGTATTGTAATGTGAAGTTGACATTGTAACATCAAGCACATTGTAACATTAAGTTGATACATGAACAGTTTTTTTTATTGTTGTCACAGTATTTATTTAGTGTGCTAAAGTAAAATATTATTTATATAGCACCTTTTTAAACACAATATAACAAAGTGCTTAACAAGAACACCAGCACAGAAAAGAAAAGAAGAATAAAAAGTAATATAAAACATAGACATTATCGTTTATGACACATAGCTTACAAACAAACACAGAAAGAATATCGCCCAGTCACCACCTAGATATCCCCAATTAGATTACTGAATGTTGTATAGCATTGTGTTTGTTAAGCTGATGTGCACTTACCGATTGCAAGGTGCAGCATGTGTCCAAAACACTGCTGTTGTGTCCATCCATTGAGCTGTGCAGCTTTGACAACATTAGCGCCGTTGTCTGTCGTTGTGCGAGTTCCCACGCAGAAAGCCTATCTCTTAGGCCCTGTGCAATCATCTCTGACGTGTGATCGACTGGAAAATATGCTCTGAAGAAGGACGAGGCTTCGGTCCGAATGAAGATTTTACACAAATATTTATTAATAGAAAATGGTAAGTCAAAATACATGAATTACGCTGCAGCGGTAAAATAGTTGTATTAACCCTCAGGTGTCCACATCTATTTCCCTGAATCTACCTCCCTCTCCCGGTTTTATTTCTCCCGCCACAGGGGCGGTTCCTTTTCACTCTCGTGAGAAAAAAACATCCTTATCCTCTTCGCTCTCCAATGAAGAAGGGCATGCTCTAAACTCTCCCCCTTGGGGTTATTTTCGGTCACAGATCAACAGATTCTCGCATACAGATGTGAAATCTTTACAAAGTTACAGTAATTTACATTCTATTGTCCTAACCTAGACTAGAACATCAGGGGGTTGGAGACAGAAGGTTTCTTCCTGCTGTATAGGAGGCGGTTTCTTTTGCATGTTAATTGTTGGGTTTTAATCCTGTCTCTCTAAATAACACAAAGGAAAATCAAGGTGAGTGTGAGACAGAAGGCTGTTTAGACCTATTAGTTAGAGAGGGACAAGGAGTGAGAATTACAAAAGCAAGAGTTTTAATCTTTGATGGTTGTTGTATCCAATCATATTTTCCTAACCTGACTGCAACATACAATTTAATACAACAAAAACATAGAAATACATGGTAATTAAATCAGCATTATTTAAACTTCATTTATCTCAACAATAATGTGATTGTGCTCCAAGTGTTGAAAAAGATTGGTGGTATTAACTTTGGTCTCTGAATCTGTTTTTCTGTTGTGTTTACATTTGACTTCTTTTTGTTAGGTGACATCTTTACTGAAGCCAAAATGAGTCCAAACGACAGACAATGCGTTTTTCATTGGTACAAGTTGCTCAGATGACTTGGTGTTTAAGTTCTCCTCCATGTTGCTTCATGCTGCTGACTGGACCAGGTGGAGTCACGTGACTACACACGTGGTAGTATGTTAACAGGATTAAAAAAATGAAATAACCGGAAAATTATGTTGGTTAGAGGATCTCATTAGCCTAAGTTTTATGTTCTGCTTGTTCAACAGTTGTTTGATAAATTGCTATTAAACACATTCGGAGAGGATTTGAAAAGCTATTTTTTTTCAATTCTTATCATTTTGCCGCTGGTGATTTTCCTTTGGCGCTTGCTAAAACCTCTTTGGAGGGTGCCAAAAATGACTCTATGCTGGATAAACTCTGCCTATATTACCCCAAAAAGTATAGTGACATTCTCTCTTCTTGGCAGGTTCCGCTTACGCGGTCCAGCAAAAAGGAGTACCACAGAAGAACTCCCCAGATAGCAAAAATTTATTTTTGCCGCCGGCCCTAAGCTGTCGGCTGTAGGTGCGTCCCACTGGCGGGGATGAAACGTTTGCCGCTGAATACGTCACTCCCATTTCTTGCATCTGACTGCTTAATTTTCTCTGGCGGTTGACAATCGTTTTGGCTTTAAAGGTAAATGCATTGTTAGTCACAATGTCTAGTTACTGGGCCAAAAGGAAAATAATAGAGTTGAGAGGGACAAACAGGACATTGCAGCTGCAAACAATGCTCTACTTGCTGTTATTCCTGACTTTGACCAAGTTATTGAACTACATGAAATGGCTTTCTGTTTATGGTGCATAACTGACTCTTTCATTCATTATTCCCTGATTTAGAATCTTGGCAAGAGGTGATGATATATTTGGTGCGCTTCCAAACAGGTTCCAGCATTGAAACGACGGACGCTGACAAGAATGGAAAGCGAAAGATAATCTCAAATTCCAAGTACCGACCCCAGGCCTCTTCTGATGAAGTGGAGTCTAGTCATCCACATGCACCAGCAGTGCTGTCGTTTTGACAACCTCTTTTGAGCTTTGAAAACATTGTTCCTGGTAACAAGGTTTCAGTGCTGCCCCATGCTCCAGAAGTTGCATCGATTCAAGAAAACCAGGAAAATGTTGAGCCATCTGTAGACTTCAGAGCTGGTATGTAAAATGTATTGCTGTGATGCTTAATTTGTGATCCTGCTACTAAACTGTAGCCTTTGTTAGATTTTCAAATTTCTGTTCCCTCTTTCTCGCAACCAGGATTCTCCCCAGTAATCCAGACTCCACTTCACAGAGCCAAGTGTTTGAGTACATGTAAGTGATGTTATTTATGTTTTTTGTCTTGGAAACTATTGCTTCTATTTAAGATAAGGAATCCTTTTATCCGTTATCTGTTTTTCATTAGGGCATTTTACTTTCTGGATGAAAGGTGTCAAGGTGTGTTGTACATTCCATTAGCTTTGCACAGTTCAATTACTGTTTCATTACTGAATATGCAATCTCTGCAGTGAAATTAAAGCTGTTATGTTTGTTCCCCCAGCTTGTCAAGTACTAAGCTTTACGCCCCCCAGCAGCAAATTTGCCCTGGCAGCATATGGGTGAAAACGCTGGAGGTATGTAATACCATGCGCTAAACTAAGTGTTGCATTTAAGTCCAATTCATTAAATGTATGCAATAACTTCAAACATATTTTTACTTCAATGATTATCAATAGGAGAAAGTCATCGCTTTGTCATAGGCCCTTGGACTCCCCTGGCATCTCGTGTACAGCATGCAAGTTTTCAGCTATGAAGGTATATTCTAGGCCTATGTATAATGTCCAGTGTTTTAACAATATTGAAAATAGTGCCTTTAGGTAATTTTTCTCTTTTATTTTTTTACATTTTATTTAATTTTTTAATGTAGATTTCCAGAGACTCCAGAATGAAAACCAAGCTCTTGAGGGAGGAGAACCAAGCCCTGAGGGAAGGCAATGCACGAGCAGGTGAGAACATTTTCTTAAATTTTACTTTTTGTGTGTAATGTAGGTTCAGAATTAGCATTTGCCTTTCATTTTGTAGCTTTGGATGACAGCGGCTCACTTCAAGAGCAGGTGAAACCCGTTGGGACAAAGTTGAAGACGTTTGCTCGCACTGGGCAATCAGGTACAACTTGCAAACAACACCTGTGGTTGTTAGTTTAATACCTGTACTTGTAGTAGACCTAGATATAAATGTCATAGTTTAGTATTTGAGGGACCAGGACAGACTACTTTATTATTTTATTCTGGGGGACCCCTGTAGGTGCGTTACGCTTTTCCTGAAAGGAGCATCTGACCGTGAAGGCGGAAAAAGGCGCTGCACAGCTGAGAGGGACCCACAGCTGACCCCTTAAACCTAGGCTGACTACTGACACCCCAGCATCACTGACAACTGGAACCCTATTTTATCCTGCAGTCAGTAACATCAAGAAGCCAGAAGTGCCAGACTACACTCACCAAATCCAATGTCCACTGTGGAAATTACTTTTTTAAAGTATTTTAACTTTAGTATTGGCTTATTCATTCCGTCAGTGCTTAACGATTCTATTATAGTTTGTAAATCCTATTTCATACCAATTACTTGATATTGCACATTTAACTAGTACCAACATTATTTCATTCCATCAGTGTGCTTAACAGTTATTATTAAAAATAGCTTGGAAATCCTATTTCATACCTCTGATACTTGATATTGCACATTACCTGGTACCAAATATTCTACTTACTCTGTTGTTAACATTAGCTTTTTGAATTCCGTCACATTGCTTAACTGTTATTCTATTGTTAAATATAGCTTGTAAATCTTTGTGCCACAGGTCAGCATTGCAGTTATAATGGTCGGTTCTACTACTGTTTTTACCTCAGTATTTTTATATATATGTCAAGTTTTGTTTATCACAGATACAAGAGATACAGATCTTATTGCAGCACAGTGTAAATCTTGTGCCCCAGGTTAGCAATACCATTATAATGGTTTATTCTACTCCAGAGCTTTACTCTAAATTATTACCACTTTTCCTATTGTTAGAAATGGCTTGAAAATGTGATGTTATACCTTGATTTATTTGGAATCCTGCACATTCTTTGGTACCAAATATCCTCATTACTTGTTGTAATGTTTATTGGTAATTCTTTTCATCCCAGACCTGACCTCTTTTTATTATTAACAAGTGTTATAATTTGCTTGTAAGGCAGTTTTTTTTACCAAAATTTAATTGGAAACATGCATGTTCTGTAGTTTGTGTATTTATATATACATATATTATTTTTTTCTTCTGTTATTTATATTTCAGTGATCTGACACATCTTGTTTCAATGACAGTTACTGTACATTGAAATGTGGAATTAAAACGCCAAAAGGAAATTTGTCTGGTTTGACCAATCATTATTCTTGATAAACTGCATGCTATACATATAAAAAAAAAATATATATATATATATATACACAAGCGGCAGATCGCTCGAAAATTGCGTTTGCCTCTGACGGTCCGCGGAAGGTCCGCCTTCGGTATAACGGCGGTTGGAAGGCGGCTGCCGCTGGTGGTGAGCCGACAAACGTGTTTGCGATTAAGACATTCTGACGCTTCTACTGTCTCTGGAGGACCACCGCTGGTCCGTCGACTCATTGCTATCTGGGTCGGTGAAGGTGATCCACAGGTCAGCCAGGGTTGCAAAGAGAGAGAGACACTCAGACATTCTCATGTTTACAAATCTAGCATTCGGGAGGGATGAAGATGCACCTCAGACTATGGAGGTCCAGCAAACATGGGATATCAGTGAAATTCGAGACATAGTAAAGGACTTACCACCTCCCCAAGCTGGCGCTGATCAATGGTGTGATTTGGACATGATGACAATTTTGTACAGGCCATCGGCCTTGCAACTAGACATGATTTTGTTAAAGCCTTTTAAGTAACACTACCCCAGTCTGTAAAGAACATTCACAACCAATGGAACAAATAATCAACCCATATTGTGTGGACATTTCGGCAATATTGAACAACTCGTTGATCTAAAAACCCATATGAGACATTTCCAATGAAGACTGACTAGTCAAAATTACATTCCTTGCCCAATTGAGTCCTGTCATGATTTCGGCGCCAGAGGAGAAGCTTTAAACCGCTACCTGGAATTGCTTCCAATAATGACGCCTGAGAAGTACTAGTAAAGGGCATTCTGATTCATGGACTAAACCTTAGCCTATCCGACAAAATATGTCTGACGTGCATAAGCTGGGAAACAACCTCACTGGACTAAGAGTGGCAACTCGCTGTTTACGCAGAGAAACAAAACAGTGACAAATTAGGAAAGCAACAGAAGAAATTGTTCATCGCTAAGATTATATTTTATTAAGGTGATAGAAAAATTATGTTAAATTAGGTACCATTGACACATCGGTTTATCTATTCACTAGATTGTCCTCTCAATTTTCTTGGTCGAGATCTATTATGCAAACTTGACTATTCTGTGTGGGTAAGATCGACTGATGATTGTGTCTCCAGACATGTATTATAGTGGTCAAAGAGAGGGTAAGCCCATAGATTTGGTATTATTCATGGGACCTCACTGACCCTTCTAAACACCCTGAGTACGTTTAAACAACCAGGCCTAGACACCCCTACGTAATTACATTGTACTGCAAGGTTTAGTCCCCCAGTCAGAGATTTGACTTTCAAAGCAATGCAGAACAATACCCCTGCAACATATGTTAGGTGTCTTAGCTGATATGAACCACCCCCCCGCTCAGCAGTGTGTTTTTTCCATTCAACACTCAGCCCCGCATGACTCTGTCTCCAAGCCACACAATATTGCTTGGATAAGCTTAGGCCCATGGTTATGGCATCTGATACTTTAGGATTGACTGGGAGTTCCAATCAGGCAACAGAGAATATTCAGTCTTGTTGAAACAAATAGGACATACACAGCTAAAACATTCACTGTTGAGCTGGCTGAAAACTATGTTCAAAGCACACCTGATATTTTCTCTTCATGTCAGTGAGCCTAAATGTTAGTTTTCTTTTACTTTCCGTTGTAAAAGATTCACATGGATGTTGTGCCACAGGGAATATTAGAGTCCGGCTTTGCCAAAGCAGTTGTCTCCCCTATTTAGAAAATGATTTGTCCTGTGCGCAGTCTCTAGCTGTTAATGATGTCTCCTTGTTACAGCAGGGAGCTGATGCTTGTGTGAAGACTGGATGGCACTGATAACGCAAGTATGACCCCAATCACTATTTGTGGTCTAGATCAGTGGGTGCATCATTCCCTGCCAAGTTTTCACATGTGTCAAAAGGGGGGGTGTAAATATGGGAATAAATATTGCCATGCACCTAAATTCACAGATTAATTCTGCAAAAAGGGCATAATTTGGGCAGAGTACAATGTTGGCAGAGATAAGAAAATTGAACAGTCCTTTTACCCACCACCAGACATGCCATTCGACCATCAAATACAATCTAGTAGACATGCTCTCCAAGTGAAATGAGCTGCTGCAATGTCCTGATGTGAGAGGTAATCCCAAGGTTGGAGACACCAAAGAAGTTGAGCAGCAATAATGGATCACATTTTGTAAATAATGTCATTCATACCCTATCAGACTGCCTCCAAATTGTGTTGTGAACACATTGTGCTTACCACCAGGCCAGTGGGGGCAGTGTCACCTAAGCAGAGGCTCCAAAAGATGGTGAAAGAAATGTCGCTGTCATGGATTATGGCCCTACCAGTTGTTCTGATGCACATGAGTGGCTTCAACAGCCACCAAGGTCACATGTCATCATGTTTCTTCCTCTGTTGACCCCGGACTGAACCTTTCTCAAGCCTTGTTGATGGGGACACATGCTTGTTTAGGAATAGGCAGACTGGATCCCAATGCTCAAATGTGCGGGTTTGCCCGCACATCAGTGTTGAGGTGACAGCCATTAATGGCTGCAGCCTGACTGACTGTGAGACATGCCACCTGTTTCATGCTAAATTGACAGACTCCTCTCGCAGCTCTCAGAACTTTGAGATAAAACATCCCCTCATGAGACAATTACACTGCCAAAGTAGTAAACCTGGATGTGAAAAAGACTGTACTGCGTCTATCTTTGTTAATGTCACACCAAATCTGTTCTGATGGTGTTTATACCTGTCTAGAACGGCAGAAAATGCTGTTAAATTAGGTGACTTAAAAGACTTTACTTTATTATTTATTTTCTTTATTGCTTTATTACTATTAATACTCATTTAATACAAAGTGTCCTACTTATGGTACCGATATTTGAGCTGGCTTCCCAACTGTGCTCAGTAGGAGCACAAGAACAATTCTTTTGGCTGTGTAATAATACTGCATATCCTTATTTGGAAGGAGGTCCAAAACAAGGCTTGTGTATATTAACTAAAATTATTCCATCTGGATGGACGTGGAATAGGATAGATAACTCCCAAGTCAAGAGTAAAACATTTTGGACATAGAGAGATTGGCCATCACTTCCTGAACCAAATCATTTGGGGCTTGAATTCCTAATTACAATGTAATGTGTGCATTAAATCAAATAAGAGACTTTTCCATAGTAGTAGAAATAATGGCAAATATTCCAGAAGCAGTAGCAAAACAAGTTGTGGGTGACTTTGCTGGTGTTAGATTGCTCAGAGACCAATTCCAGATTCCAAATTTGAATTGGTGACCTGATTAGATGAGGGGATTCTGGGGTTTGGTTTGTGTTTATACTAATTATTCAGACTGTTGTTAATAGGGGTACTAGTAGCTTTCCTACATACAGTGTGGAGAACAAGTATTTGATACACTACCAATTTTGCAGGTTTTCCCACTTACAAAGCATGTAGAAGTCTGTAATTCTTATCATAGGTACTCTTCAACTGTGAGTGACAGAATCAAAAAATAATAATCCAGAAAATCTAATTGTATGATTTTTAAGTTATTAATTTGCTTTTTATTGCATGACATAAGTATTTGATACATCAGAAAAGCAGAACTCAATATTTGGTACAAAAACATTTGTTTGCAATTACAGAGATCATACGTTTCCAGTAGTTCTTGAGCAGGTTTGCACACACTGCAGCAGGGATTTTGGCCCACTCCTCCATACAGACCTTCTCCAGCACCTTCAAGTTTCGGGGCTGTCGCTGGGCAATACGGACTTTCAGCTCCCTCCAAAGATTTTGGGTTCAGGTCTGGAGACTGGCTAGGCCACTCCAGGACCTTGAGATGCTTCTTACAGAGCCCCTCCATAGTTGCCCTGGCTCTGTGTTTTGGGTCGTTGTCATGCTGGAAGACCCAGCCATGACCCATCTTCAATGCTCTTACTGAGGGAAGGAAGTTGTGGGCCAAGATCTCGAGATTCACTTGGCCCCATCCATCCATCCTCAATACGATGCAGTCGTCCTGTCCCCTTTGCAGAAAAGCAACCCCAAAGAATGATCTTTCCACCTCCATGCTTGCGTGCGCTGCAGGATTTTAATCCATGACGGCGTAGTGTGTTACTAATGGTTTTCTTTGAGACTGTGGTCCCAGCTCTCTTCAGGTCATTGACCAGGTCCTGCTGTGTAGTTCTGGGCTGATCCCTCACCTTCCTCATGATCATTGATGCCCCACAAGGTGAGATATTGCATGGAGCCCCAGGCCGAGGGAGATTGACCGTCATCTTAAACCTCTTCCATTTTCTAATAATTGCGCCAACAGTTGTTGCCTTCTCACCAAGCTGCTTGCCTTTTGTCCTGTAGCCCATCCCAGCCTTGTGCAAGTCTACAATTTTATTCCTGATGTCCTTACACAGCTCTCTGGTCTTGGCCATTGTGGAGATGTTGGAGTCGGTTTGATTGAGTGTGTGGACAGGCGTCTTCAAACAGGTGCAGTTAATACAGGAAATTAGTGGAGAACAGGAGGGCTTCATAAAGAAAAAAGCAAATAAATTATTTAAAAATCATACAATGTGATTTTCTGGATTTCCGTTTTAGATTCCGTCTCTCATAGTTGAAGTGTACCTATGATAAAAATTACAGACCTCTACATGCTTTGTAAGTAGGAAAACCTGCAAAATCGGCAGTGTATCAAATACTTGTTCTCCCCACTGTAGTTGTTGGCTGCGTTTGACTTCTATCACTAGACCGCAGGTTAATATTACTCATGAGCTAGGTAATGTAGAGCCTGTTTCTGTCAAGTTATTTCAGGCACTGCAACACAAGCGCACCCTGACCGAGAATATACTGATACTGATTTTGTAAGATACGTTATCTAGCTTGCTCACAACAGGGAGATTTTTTGCCTATATGTGACTGATATCATGTCCATGAAGGGACAGATGAAAGCATCATGTGTAAGCATTTTAAATTGGATAAAGGTTGAGCTTGTTTTTGCTATTTGCTGACATACTATACACGTTTGCATTTATTCTCTTACTATTCTAAACATATTCTATATTTATTCTATAATACTATACCACATTTCTCTAAGGGAGGGGGTGTGTAGTGGAAAAATCGAACATTTAATCTAAGATTAGATTAATAATGTGTGCTGTGTGAATTGTTTTGTTAAACTTCACAGAATAACAAGTGAGCACCTCGCAAAACAGGAGCATATGTATTATATTATCCTATATGTGACTGATATCATGTTCATGAAGGGATGAATGAAAGGATCATATGTATGCATTTGAAATAGGATAGAGATAGCTTGTTTTTGGTATTTGCTGACAGATATGTTGGCATTTATTCTCTTTCTGTTCTGTACCTAATACAATACCACATTTTTCTAAGGGAGGGGATGTGTAGTGTAAAAATCTTAGATGTATTCTAAGATGCGATTCATAATGTGAGCTATGTGGATGTTTATGTTAAACTGCACAGGATGATAAGCGAGCACCTCGCAAAACAGAAGTGTATGTATTTTATCATCCTACACTTTTATGAAAATAGGAAACCATATTTGTCCCATTATTCTTTTATGTCCTTTTATCTCCATAGTATGTTCATGAATGTGTGGGCTGATAAGTAATTTATATATCCCATATAGAGGACAGTTCACTATCTTCTCCCTTGCCTGTCACACTCTCCTAAAAGTATATATATATACACACACATCTACTATATGTCTCAGAAAGGGGGAATTCAGCAAGGTTGCATTACGCTTTGTAACTCTGGTTTTCCAGAGTTGAGAGAAAGAATAATCATTGATTTCAGAAATACTTATTGGATTAGAAATATCCACGACAGTGGAAAGTGGGAATGATTTTTGCTAAAAGAAGTTTGCCGGACAGGAGTTCCTTAACAATATGGCCTGACCAAGAAAAATGTATAATAAAACATATATCTATGGTTTTCAAGACTTCTGTCCCTGTAATCCGGAAATACTATCCAGAAATGTTCTTGGTGATATTATGTACTCACATTTTGTACAGTACTCAAATGTTCACTGAGGTTTAGGATTTCATGAGAAACCTAATGAAACATTATTCGGTTAATGCAAATTTAATTGAGTAATGAAGCAAATGGAAATCCTAAACTCGTAAAGGTTAATCTACTGTTCAGTACAAAAAGGTCAGACTTTGTATACTATGATTTTACATTGAATTGGATATGATTACTAGTAAGTAAAATTGAAATGTCAAAGTGTGAAATGAAATACAACTAATGAATTCCATGTCATGTCTAAATAATCGAGCACCGTGAAAAGTGAAGGTTAATCGAGGTGAACTTTTGGTCAAATTGAACAGGTATTTACATCCAGGTAACATCAAGTAACACAAATGGATTTAAAAGGTGTGTTCCTTCCAAATATCTTCCAAATTAACAAACACATAGCATCATACCATAAACCCATAATTTTCTGTTTAATCTCTTCTCTTTAACACAGACTAGCAGACAGAAATAACATGAAATGCCTTTTAGCAGAGCCTTTCTTTCAAAGCAACTTAGTTTTGTATGTCTACATTTTTATATATGTGTGGCCCCAGCGGGAGTCAAACCGTCAAACTTTGGCTTTTCACGCACCATGCTCTACTGAGTGTGCATGTATCTGCGTGCATAAAGTCAGCTTGTGTTTGTGTGTGTCAGAGAGAGAAAGTGTGAGAGAGACTCATTTCTAAGGCATCGTGATTACCATAGTGGCTTTGTGCCTCTCCTACCATACGGTAAATGACTGCTGGTGAATTAGCAAGCCCTGAGTCAAATTGGGGAAGCATGCGTGCAATTTCCTAATGGTCTGTATATATCCAGAACATTAACTTGCTTCCCTCTCTCAGCGTACACTTTAACTGTCTGTCTTTCTCTTTACAGCAATGAAACAAATTCCTCTGGTCCAAAATAATTCCTCCTCTGGTCAAAAAGAAAAAAGAAGCCACATACAAAATGCTGCAAAAAACTAACTGGATAGGGACAATGGTGAAGGGTAGAGTTTTTGCTCAAATAGCATGGGCTGGATTCAATTCCATGTAGCAGCAGTACATTCACATGGGCAGTTAGGCCGCACACTCAGTCACTTTGTTGACCATGACAACAATTGCAGAGGAACAAAATTTGATGGTTGAGTTTAAAAAATGCCTTTCAAAACCATTACATTATGTGTCGGAGTAGGTGGAAATGATGTTGAAATTAGGAATCTTCGCAGTGATGAGAAGTTCAATCCGGTTTTGTGCCAAGTGAGTGTTCTGAGCTGCACTGAAAACTAATTCAACTTTAGAGAAAACACTGCAGCTGTTTCAAATCGACCCAGTCGGGGAGAAATGTTCAGTATGTAAGAAACCAAGTCCTTGTTGTCCAATAGGGGAATGTGACTGCTCCCTGGCACCATTGTGTCAGTCAGTTTTACACTTTGTGACACTAATCAAGTTAGTCATGTATTTTGTATGGCTTTGGTTATCTTATAAAACATTCCATTGGCAGTGTCATTGTGACAATGGGACTTTCTGTTTCTAACTGTACTGAGTGAACAATGTGTCACTCAGTACATCATCTATTTGACTTCAGTCTTATAATGGAATTTTGCTTGTGTCAATGGATTCTGTTTGTGACCTTTACTGAATAGCTTTTCTGCCATTACTGACACAATAGCATTTTCTATGTGTGAAACCAAAATACCACCGTTGTAATAGTTTTCTAATAGTCTTTTTTCTTGTTCACCACCCCTACATTTTTTCCCTTTTTCTACCAATTTTAAGAAATCAACATTCTGACCTTGTCTCATCCAACAGGATTGGGAGAGTTGAAGACTGGGACATTAGTTATTTTATACCTGCCCTGGCAAGCCGTGCTGCTTCTTTTCATTTTTGTTTAGTCATGCAAAGCGACTTACAGGAGCAATTAAGGTTAAGTGCCTGACTCTCTTTACAATGACCTTTATAAATTGTGTGTGTATATATATATTCAAGAGGTGCATACCTTTAAATTCAATATTTATATGTATGTATACACCAATCAAAGGATGGATCTGTCGAAACAAGTCTGGACAGGATTCTGATAAATACTAGAAATCTGAGGCCTATACTATGAAGCAAGTTAACATGACCAGGATTTATTTTTGTTAGCTGGATTCACTAAACCTAGCAACCACAATCCTATATAAGCGGTGTAACGATGGTGATTATCAATTTGTTAAATCAACACAGGTTTTCCCAGTCTAGCGACCAATGCGTTCACACAAAAGGGGCGGGGTTTGCAACATATTACCAATCTCAAACATGGGCAAGTCTACCAGAGCCGCATATTTTACTCAAGAGGAGCAAACCATAGTTTTAGAGAAATGTGAAGATTATAACAATATAATCTAGGTTAAAAGCAACACAGTTGCTGCTGACAAAAGCGGGAAGGAAAGCTGGCAAAAAATGCGTAAAGTTACAAGGCTTATCAATATCACTGCCCCATCATTATGGCACAACTAGATCTGACTATAATTACAACTGTGCACTTTATTAAATTACTTTGTTACTTAGATGAATTCTTATGGTGTGTAAGAAATGTTTTGCCATATTCTTTCATCTGGCGGTATTAAGCGGTCGAGGGAGCAAATAAAAAATATATATAACAAGTGAGAAAGTGAAACATTCATGTGCATTTGAACATACACCATGGTGGATAGAAAAGATAGTCCACCTGTGACACCTGTGCTGTGTGAATATACACTCACCTAAAGGATTATTAGGAACACCTGTTCAATTTCTCATGAATGCAATTATGTAATCAACCAATCACATGGCAGTTGCTTCAATGCATTTAGGGGTGTGGTCCTGGTCAAGACAATCTCCTGAACTCCAAACTGAATGTCAGAATGGGAAAGAAACGTGATTTAAGCAATTTTGAGCGTGGCATGGTTGTTGGTGCCAGGCGGGCCGGTCTGAGTATTTCACAATCTGCTCAGTTACTGGGATTTTCATACACAACCATTTCTAGGAAGAATGGTGTGAAAAAGGAAAAACATCCAGTATACGGCAGTCCTGTGGGCGAAAATGCCTTGTTGATGCTAGAGGTCAGAGGAGAATGGGCCGACTGATTCAAGCTGATAGAAGAGCAACTTTGACTGAAATAACCACTCGTTACAACCAAGGTATGCAGCAAAGCATTTGTGAAGCCACAACACGCACAACCTTGAGGCGGATGGGCTACAACAGCAGGAGACCCCACCGGGTACCACTCATCTCCACTACAAATAGGAAAAAGAGGCTACAATTTGCACGAGCTCACCAAAATTGGACAGTTGAAGACTGGAAGAATGTTGCCTGGTCTGATGAGTCTCGATTTCTGTTGAGACATTCAGATGGTAGAGTCAGAATTTGGCGTAAACAGAATGAGAACATGGATCCATCATGCCTTGTTACCACTGTGGTGGTGGTGTAATGGTGTGGGGGATGTTTTCTTGGCACACTTTAGGCCCCTTAGTGCCAATTGGGCATCGTTTAAATGCCACGGCCTACCTGAGCATTGTTTCTGACCATGTCCATCCCTTTATGACCACCATGTACCCATCCTCTGATGGCTACTTCCAGCAGGATAATGCACCATGTCACAAAGCTCGAATCATTTCAAATTGGTTTCTTGAACATGACAATGAGTTCACTGTACTGAAATGGCCCTCACAGTCACCAGATCTCAACCCAATACAGCATCTTTGGTATGTGGTGGAACGGGAGCTTCGTGCCCTGGATGTGCATCCCACAAATTTCCATCAACTGCAAGATGCTATCCTATCAATATGGGCCAACATTTGGCGTTTTAATCATTAATAATGCATCAGGTTTCAGAAATTCCATAACAAACGTAAGGCCCATTTGTTAATCATTAAACATAACCTACCTGTTATAACACTAGTCTGTTTTGCTCATCACACGTTGTAAAACATCAAACACGGACACATCAATGTAATCATAAATCACAAAGTCACATGCATACGTCACTCCTGAAGTCCCACCTGTACACACGTCATACAGGTAGTCCCGCCCTAACATACGTCATAAAGGAAGTCCCACCCGAACATACGTCATACCAGAAGTCCCACCCTACAAACCGGATGTCCCGCCCACCTGTCACATCAATATGGTGGTCCCGCCCTCCAGGGCCATAATTCACCATTCTGACACATTATACCCTACATTAACTACTAGTATGAATAAGTGTATGTAAAGTGCGGAAGGCACTGTAGTCCAGTCCGGGTTTTCTGTGCAGTCAAACGGTGTGTTCAGCCCTATGTGATCCAGTGAGTGAAGCATTCTGATGACGTGTGACAGGTGCGACAGACCGTGCAGGTGACCAGATGAATGGAATGGATTGTCCGTGGTTGAAGAAAACAAACTTGCAGCGAGAGCTTCTGCGAATGTAACAGGGTCGACGTATAAGTCTGAACTGTTTGATGACTGGGATGCAGGATGGAATGGAGTAGTTGACGAGTTCGACCAGTTGCAGAGTTGAATATTTGAACATGATGCCGGGCGGAGGGACTGAGAGCTCTGTGGTAGCAGTTAGCCGTGGGCTAGGGGCACAGAGGTGGATTAATGATGTGAGTGCCAGAATGATCCACGACATTACAGGAGGAGATGAAAGTCTAGTCTCGGTCACGGCTCGCATCTGGTGGATGTTGCCTGTGAATAGGAGATCAGCAATCGGGTTAGCCGCTGTAGCAGCTAGGATTAGCCGCCACGCGTTTGGTGAACAGGGGCAGCCAGCTAGCGGCTAACCGACGAGGCGACAGTCCAGTCGAGAAGCCCAGGCGGCTTCGGGAACCAGCTGAGAGGCTGTCCAGAGGTACAGCAGCTGTCCAGAGGTACAGAGGCTGTCGAAAGGTAGGGGTACAGCGAACACAAACAAACAGGAACACAAGAGAGTAGCAGACGGAGAAGAACAATTATTGTGTTTAAGTGTTCTAATTTGCTTGCAAGGCTGTTTTTTTAACCAACATTTAACTGGAAACCTGCATGTTCTGTAGTGTGTGTATTTATATACACATATATATATATATATTATTTTTCTTTTTTCTGTTATTTTTATTTCAGTGATCTGACACATCTTGTTTCAATGACAGTTACTGTACTTTGAAATGTGGAATTAACAAATGGTCCAAGTGTTGTGTCAGTGGTAAGTTGTTTGGTGTTCAACAAATGATGTTCGTCAGATCTAAAACCCCCGGTGTTTAATCTTCTGATGCAAGTGGTGCAACAGTGTTGAAGTCTAACACTTCCCCGAGTTGGTTTGTTGGAAAGGAGAATAACACACCAGGAGTCATGTCAATTACCGTACCGTATATTCCGTTTATTACAGAAGCTTCTGGAGACAGAGTGTCGCCGCAAAATGTCCAAAGATTTAGCAGTCACACCAGTATTATTTATACTTCAAACACACCTAAAACGGGGGGGGGGGGGGGGGGGGGATGAGGTAGCCAAGTATGTGTGCCATTGGTCTAGTTTATGTCCTTTACCTTATATGTGTAAATGTAGCATCTTCCCCTTTGTGGATTCTGTCTTGTCTATTCTTAATTCAGCCCTGCCCAGACTATGTGTGTGTGTTGTTAATCTGTCCCCCTCTGTTTCCTGTAGTCTGACACACAAGCTCAGTCTGCTCTCGTTCCCCAACAACAGCCTAAATAAGATTTCCTGTTTTCCACTTGCAACTTTCAGTTTCAGCTTATGCCACATACATTCAACATTTTGCTTCAATGCTCACAACAGTTTGACACTTATACATTCAATGTATCCACAAAAAGATGGCCTACAACCGGTGATTGTTAACCTTTCATGTTTTATGGGATGATTGGCGTGGTCTGCGTATTTAAACCACGTAGACATCAGTGATGGTCATTCAGTCTTGCCTGAGCAGACTTACCTACACAATACAAAACATGGAGGATTGTGCTGCGATCAATGTTTTGGGTGAAACACCGGTGAAAGCTGACATCTTAAACATAGCTCAGCGATTTGGTAAGAAATTACAGATGGACCGCAGAGATGCAATCAACATGCCAGCCCCGAAGAAACTGATGCAGAGTTTAACCCGAATCCATCAACTACACCAGGATATGTTGGCACAGGAATGGGGAATGGTTGATGGTCGGATCGGTGGATACATTTTCAACCCAGAGCTACCGGAGATGGCATTTTATGAATTACACGAAGGCCATGTGTTTAAGGCTGGTGTGACCAATCAAATGGATTTTAATGCCGGATTATGGGCCACCTTTCGATAAGTATTTTATTTGGGGCCAAAACAAGGCCCACATAATACAGTAGATGTACTGTTTAAAGTTGTCGAGGAGTTGAAAGAGTATGAATCTGTTAGATTGGAACTATTTCTGGAAAATGTCAGCGGGGTCGATTGTGACTGCAGACAGTTCGACTGACGTAAGTCCCTGAAGCCCCGCCTTACGTTAACACCATCCTCAACACAGCATAAAAACAGACAGACCGCCAGTGACTATCAAGCAGTCTGAAGAATTTACGAAACATGTATCAAGAATACAACCAAGCTGTGATTGAAGAACCAAAGGCAGAGGACTGGCTGTGTGACACCTGGGATGACAACGCTGAAGCCTTCTACGGAACCCCTGACCCTGACAGCTCGATTCCACCAGCATACCCTGCAAGAAACTACCACTGGATTGACCAGATTGGTGATCAGCTAGGTCCTCTTAATCTGTCATACATTTCAAATGCTAACAAAATGGACAAACACCTTGTACCAAAAGTTTTAAAGATCATCAAAGCAACAATGGGTATGATTCTGGAAAACGTTCTTGGGGCTATTCTACACAAAACATGCATCGGATGCGAAGTGGACCACCCGAGCCAGACAAGACATTCATGTCTCGAACCGCCTGAGTATTTTTATGAGGCCCATTATGATGACATTGTGGCGACAGTTTTAACACCGCGACTGAAACGTGTTGAACAAGGCTTTGAATGCAACAGGTTTTCACGCACCGATGACTGATGTCACAACAGGTGGTGTAGTGCAGTGTTGCTTGGACAAGGAACCAGGTGCAGGCAGGGGTAGTCGGTGTGGATTCTTTAATTGATAAGAAATAAACAAACACAGAGCACAAAACACACAAAGTAAAGGGCTGACTAAAGCAGCAAAAAACGACAATATGAAATAACACAAGTACTTACAATAACGGCAACATACACGACATCCAAACATGACAAGCACAATGAGCCACAATGTGGGGAGCAGAGGGGGAACATACATACACATACAAATTAGCTAGATTGGGACCTGGTGTGGAAGATTGGAAACGTGACAGTCCGGGATGTGTTCGTGAGATATGGGAACTGAGAAACTATGGCATGGTGGCGCTGCTGCTCACCGCACCATGACAGAGGGGGGGCGGGGCAGCGCAGAACCCCCATCGGCACACATCCGCCGAGGGGGCGGAACAGCCGAGACTAACCAGGGCGGCGGAGCCGTCGGGACAGGCCGGGGACCGGCTGAAGATCAGGAGCCGGCGGAGGGTCAGGAGCCGGGAGAGCCGACGGAGGGTCGGTAGCCGGCGGAGAACTTTCTGCATGAGCTCAAGTTAGAGCCGAACATCACACAGAGACTGAGTGAGAACAGGGATGAATACATGGACAAATTTAATGAGGATATTGTATGCGACGCAGCGGCGTCATGGTGGAATAAAAGCTAAAAGTCTGTTGTCTAAGGCCAGGGTAGCTTCAGTTCTCATGTTAACATGTATATAAACAAAGACTATGAGAAATCTGAATGTTTGTGTAACTTTTCTGAATATCTTGGTTGTGTAATTTCGAAAACTCAAATAAAACGATGTATTAACATGTATTAATTCTCATTATTGCTCGAACACTCTACGATGTCTGAACAGGTTATGAAAAGTATTTACTACGACCCGGCAAACCCTGGTGCTTATGTTGGTAGAGAGGGTTTGAAAAGAGCATACTTGGAAAACATCGGGGAGATCCTAAAAAATGGTGAGGCCGATGACTGGCTGCTCGCCCAGGATGCATACACGCTACACAGGCCTGTAACTCTACATTTTAAAATAAATATTTTTAAAAGAGTTATTGTTCATGATATAAATTCACAATTTCAGCAGGATTTGGTTGACATGAGTGCTTACAGTGTGGAAAACGATAACATGAAATTTATTTTAACATGCATAGATGTATTAAGCAAATACGCATGGATTTGCATGCTGAGAAATAAAAGTGCTAGAGGTAAAGTGAGCATTTGAAGACATTAAAAGAAGGAAGAACACCGCAAAAAGTCCAAACGGACAAGGGGAAGGAGTTTTTGAATTCACATTTTGAAATATTGATGAAGAAGTACAACATAAAACATTTTGCTACAGGAAATGATGTCAAAGCGAGTATCGTTGAGAGATTTAATAAAACAATTAAATCACGAATGTGGAGGTATCTCACAGCTGCCAACACTCATCGCTATGTTGAAGTTATTCAAGATTTAGTTCACGGATACAACCAAAGCTACCATCGGTCTATTAAGATGAAGCCTGCTGACGTTTGTGAAGAAAATGTTAGATTAGTTCTCAAGAACCTGTATGGTACAACATTAACGAGAAATGGTAATCAAAACTACAAGTTCCATGTTGGGGATACTGTAAGACTCTCAAAGCTGAGAGGTGCGTTTACAAAAGGCTATGAAAAAGGGTACACAGATGAATATTTTACAATAACAGAATGCATTCCACGGGAACCTCCTGTATATAGAATAAAAGATTACGAAGGTAATGTGATAGTTGGGACCTTTTATGAACAGGAATTGCTGAAAATAATCGTGGCTAAGGATAAAACTTTTAAAGTGGAAGCAGTTTTGAACGAGAAAGTACAGAAAGGGAAGAAAATGTGTCTTGTGAAATGGCTTGGTTGGCCTGAGAAATTCAACAGCTGGATACCATCGGAACAAGTGCTTGACCTAGAAACTGGATAAAACTCCAGGATTTTCAGGATCACGTCATTTACATTGATTGCGATCAGCATGGGTGACAGTGGCTTCTACATAATGCTGCCCAGTAACTCATCGAGACATGTCTATCCCTGTTCTCAGACGGTAGACTTCTGGTGTTGTAGCATTAAAGTAAATAAGTAAATAACCAAAAGGCGGATGTGTTGCATCTTTAAAACTCTACATGAAGAATCAAGAAAGACTGGGGTATATCTGTCTGCTTAAAATGCTAATCTGCTGATTGTCGCGGGGGTTTTTAAACAAGATGAGGTAGTTTGTGTTCAAGTTAATAGTTCTACTAGATTTGCCTTTAACAAACATGGTTTGGACAAGGTAAATTGCACTCAGGTTACGGTGGTGTGAATGTTGGGTGAAAACTCTCTCCATCTCCAAACTCTCTGATGCACTTTTCATTAAATCATCAATAATTAAAAGGTTGTTTTTCTGAATCGGTAGCAGATTGTCATCACAGCAATGTTGGTAGACCTTCTATAAAAGTAATCTCCCTTACCTTTGTTGAAGTCAACACTTCCCCGAGTTGGTTTGTTGGAAAGGAGAATAAAACACCAGGAGTCAGGTTAATTACCGCACCGCATATTCCGTTTATTACAAAAGCTTTTGGAGACAAGTGTCGCCGCACAATGTCTAAGGATCAACAGTCAAAACAGCATTTTATACTTCAACTACGCCCAAAAGATAGAGGCGTTAAGTTAGCAAAGCAAGTGTGTCATTGGTCCAATTCCAATTCTATACCTTATAAGGATAATGCAAACATCTTCTTGCCCCCTTCTGGTTTCTGTCTTGTCTGTCAGACTATGTGTGTGTGTGTGTCTCTAACCTGTGTCCTGTTTCTCAAAAGACAGACAAACTAAATCTTTCTCTCCTGTTCTCCTACTTGCACCTTCAGTTTCAGCTTATGTTACAAACACTTAATATTTTGCTTCATTGCTTACAACAGATTATAACAGTTCACTAACTTATACAATCAATAAATCTACACCTTCAACGTTTCGTCATACAGCGGTTGCCAACATGAATAAACCCAGACGATATTTTGAATTTCTTTGGAGAAAACAACGTCAGCATTATCCAGCAACATCTTCACAAAATATGTTTTACCAGAATTACTGGGGCAACTAATGACACAGCTGAACGGGTGTTGTAGTCGTGGTTCAAAACCACTATCCATCCTAGACTGTGGTTTAGTACCCATAAGGCCTTGTGCTGTAATCAGGGAGCAGTACCCGCTTGTTGTACACACCTCTGAAACGCTTAGACACTACTCGGTTTTTCAACGTGAATGTTCTTTTATCTCTAGCAATTGTGTCTGCATTAGCAAGGACCTGATCATCATCACCGCCCTCACCCTGTACAAAGTTATCAACCAGTCATGTCAGCAAATTAACAATGGTTGTGTTGTAGCTGTTGAGCGTAATGCCTTTTGCTTTGAGACAGGTCAGACCTTTAACGGTTTTGTAACCGTATGTCTTTGGCCCACCACTAACAAATTGAGGTATGCTGTCACCATCCGGTAACTCGGTCAGGTCACCCAAGAACGGGCCCCGTGTGGGCACCCAATCCCCACGGTGTGTGACAAAGATCACGGAGTCAGTGTCTGTGTAGAGTACACGTCTATCTAACTTCTCCAAGAGTGAATACAACTCGAGTCTAGCATAAGCTTTTGTGAACGCGGCAATAACAAAATTGATGTTACGTGGTTTGATTGGTGTCTGTTTTGTGTAACACCACTGTACCATCCCAAAAGTGTCTGAGATGTACGAGAAATAACCAACATCTATTTCACTGGAAAAAAGGTAGTGGCAAAACTCCTCCAGATCTGTAATTAACATTGTGTTCATAAGGTTAGTCCGCTCACTCATCTTACCCCAAAGACTATTCATTGCCAGTTTACAACAATGTTTTCCTTGTCAAGCTGCACACCCTCCTTTTCATGATATTCACGGATATACTGGTCTTTAGCCTCATCGTCAACCACAGATGGCGGGAAGCTGCTAGCTTCCTGCTTGTGCTTCAGGAATGTTCTCATGTAATCTGCAAAAAGATCATCTGATGTCCTAGAGAAATCCCAGACTTCAAATATTTTGTTAGAAATCGGCCGTTTCGTATAGTGGTTGTAATAATTAGCATACCCGTTTGTCAAGGGAGAGAGAAAGTATATTATTTATTGCAGCATTAGAAAGTCTTGTTCATGAGGTTACGGACCTGGTCTTCCTTACACAACCTCAATCTCATCTCAGTCAATCTCTTCTCACTGTAATGTTGATTACCAGCTAGCCTATACATTAAGGGCGTTTCTAACTTTTTAGAAGTCAACCCCCATGCCATATGGCCATCGTAAACATTCCTGTCATTAGAGCGCTACCTACTGAGAGATAATCTAAACAGAGAGGTTTCTGTTGTTCTCATTATCTAGGCACATTCACTTCCAATGAAACGTACATTCATATTGTAATTGTTAATGCTCAGATTCTACAATTTCCACAATGCGATAACCTTTCTCAACAGCCTTAACCAGCTCAATAGAAACCCAGGTACCGGTTAAAGATCTTTCTGAATCAGTATGTGAACAATCAGTTACCTGGTTTTCAGACTCTGCACATAATCTACACAAGGGAAAGAACAGCTTACCGCCGACCCTGTGTGGTAAAACGGGGTGATAAAGGCCTTTCGGTGGACACACCGTAGCCTTAACAATACCAAAGTAGGTGTCTAGTGGTTTGAAATCTTAAAAGATTATGTCTGGATGCCCAATCGGATAAATCTTTGTCTTGTTGCAGAATGTAAAGACTACAGACATCGTTATACTGAATAGTCTCCCCTTCTCGAGCCGTAAACTTCAGATGAATCGCATTAGTACGACCGCCAAAAAGAGCATCCCGAGGGTCAAGGCGCTCTGGAGCACCAAAGGTCTTCAAGAAAGCTTTGACATCTGCGGATGTGTTTTCAAACTGATTCCACTCACACTCCCATATGTATTGAACATGTACGTTGTGTTGTTCTTTCAAAGCCTCTAGCTTTGTCAACCATTGCTGGTGCATCAACCCGTACTGAATGTTTGTCACTGGATTGATACTTGTTGAACAATGACACTTTGGGTGCCAGAAACAACCTAGAAATTCATAGGCCGTGCTCAACCCATCGCGTTCAGCATATCCATCAACACAGTAGGCACCGACTTTCACTTCACCCTTGTTCAGGGTGTACTGTATTGATATATTCTCATCGGAGGCCACATATTCAAGCTACTGGATTGAGCTGTTTGAGAATGTTTTCTGACAACGGTTGTAGTTGTCTGAGGGGACCGATGCAATGGTGTCCTTGGTGAGGAATCTGTTGCAAAAGGCTTTCATGCAAGCCGAAGCAATCGTAATTGACCGGAATGGGTCAACACCGCCACACTCCAGGATCTCAAGTCTGTTGCGCATGCAACCCTCTCTCAAGATGACCACATCATTCACACAGTAAGCCTTTATTTCATCCTGCATGACAAAGGGGTCTGCGGAAACAGTTCCATACCAGTGCAAAAACTCACCTTTTTCTTTAGCCATAATGGTATTCACACCATAGTAATGCGGTTCCGGATGGGGGCCAACATAGTTCTCATTCTCCTTGATGTTAAACTTGTAAGGAATGTAGCCTTTTTTCGAATACTTAAAACCCATAGCAAGTGGCAAGGCCGACAGCTTCATAGGTAGGAAGCAATGACTATCAATGTATCTCTAATTGAATGTGCTGTCTGTAAAAATCATGAGCTTGCTACCATTAGCAATAAGTGTTGTGCCAATACCATTGTTAGCAAGGTATTGCATCAAGATGTAACCATCGAAACCTTTAGAGCTGTGTGCTATAAATGTGTAGTCATTATATTTCGGTTGCCTAAACTTTTGGAAAAAAGCAGTGACACAACCATCTCCGGCTGAACACCACGTCTCGTTATCAAAGCTTATTGCGCATACAAAATTTGCAGTGTGTACACAATTCACCGGATTGGCAATTGTCTCGAAATCATAAAATATGTAGCGCTCACTGGGGTCCTCGGGCTTGGAGGGTTTTATAAAACACTGATGATTCATTTCAATCGCCAGATCCACGTTACAATTGTGACACATGTTAGCTATGGACCTGTGCGCTTTATAGTTGGTAATACTAACATTGTTATAACGGCCGCAATCGAATTTCTTCTGGTCACACCTGCTAACCCAACAATCCACACTTTTGTGGTGCTTCAAACGTTTATGCTGGCTATAACAAAAATCTGAATTACATATCCGTTTACAGTCAGGGCACTCAGGGTTGGGTATGAAAATCTTCATGAAGACAGACACTACAGCTATGTTTACAACCATGATCACCACGTGTGTTGAAACCGGTATAGCACCAGTCACAGACATAAGTCACACCCAGAAAACCCTTCAGATTCATTATGCCATATAAATGGTTATCGAGTTCTATGGTGGGTGTCCTCGCTGTTTTGAAACTTGGTAAAGTGACCATCCCGTGTTCGGTGAAAGACAACAATTTTTACACATTTTACATCATTTCTTCAAACCGAACAATATCTGTGAATGCCACACAATCATCTAATGCTAAACCAGCAACCCTTATGTAACTCAGGACCACTAACCAGGGCCCCAGGATGTGTACTGCGGGTTCAACATACCCAACAAACAAACAGAAAAACATGTAGAATCATCATTCACAGCCACATATAAATGTCTTCTTTTTTTATTGATAATCTGATCTATCAACAGTGTTTGAGCTTTACGTCGCGGGGCACCACCCTCACGGTTTTTGATCACCAGGCCCGTGTACAAAGTTTGAAGCTCTAACAATCAAAGTATCCAAGCTTGCCATAATACTTGCATAGAATGTGCCAAAATCACCAACTTCACCAGTATTTTGTAAATTGATCAACTGTCGTAATTCAACATTGTCAAACGCATTATGTTGTATAACTCTAATATCGCCATCACTGCACTGAGTTTGCATCAGAGAGCTTGAAGGAGAGTCAACTAGATCTTGTGAAAAATGGGGGCTACTAAGCTCAGTTAACAAGCCTTGTATCTGGGGGTTATTTTGTGCATCGCTGTGTAACAAAGTAATGGTTGGTTCATTTGTATTTTGGGGTGTGGTTGATTGATTATGTGTAGAGGTTGTTGGATGTTCCATGTCTGGTCTGTTGTTAGCATTATCTTTAGCCATTTCTCTGGCTTAACGTGTAAATAACAATTCACTTTTCAGGTTTAAATATTCTAACTCAAACATACATTTACATACAGCACAGTTTTAAAGAGTTGGCTGTATTACCTTCAGCTTTCAAGCATGGAAGAAAACAATTAAACAAAAATCCCCTCACGCTGTGCAGCCACAAGGTAGGGTGTCCGTAACTGAATCCATTGTGTTAATGTATTTTGTATCATCACCGGGCTGTCCTCAATCTGTTGGAATAAAGAATGTTGTACCAAGGTTCAGTATACATATTGTTATAATTGTCATAATTGTTAATAACACTTTAGAACAAGACTAAACATTTCTGTAAATAATTAAACTTACACAAAAAGTATCTGCTCAGGTTGTGTAAGATCACAACCGCCCAGTCCAACTGACGCAGATGTTGGTCTAAATACAAATAGGATTAACAAGCGTATACAGGTAATTAAAGCTGATTAACAATAATGTCAAAAGTCTACTTACCAAGATTTGAAGGTCCAAAAATGTATTTACCAAACAGGGCAGGTGTTTAATTCCGCTCAACCTAAACCGGAGATTTAAACAGGCAATATGAAAGACAGCTATAAATGCATGGATTGCGCAATCGTAAAATTTATTTACACATTCTTAAAAAGTTCAAATGTCTCATTTGTTAACGTTTGTAATTGCAGCACAAATAAATTACTTCAAATTAAATAACTTGTACTTACAACAGAAACGATATACTCCGCGCTATCGATATCGCAGCCGGGGCGCCTCCAGCAAGTCACGCCTCTTAACTTTGTCATTGGTTACATGTCATTGTTCTTCACGTTAGATTCAAATTGTGTTAAAACTTTACAGGCTGCAATGATAAAAATTCAGGATAAAACGTAACTATTTAGTTCTGATTATTGTTGCCGTTTAACAACCAAATATATGGATACATCCTGTCTGGTAAAACCGCCATTCTCGTTAGTTTTCGTGGCTGAGCCGCGAAGTCACATCATATAATTTTATATATTAACGATAAACTAATCTGCTTATATATAAACGCTGGCGATTGTCACCATATCGCCATTAATCTGTTCAACATTTAACAAACACAAGACCGTAATACAACAATCAAAAATCAGATTTCAAGAGTTGGTCTTTTTTTTTAACCAACGTTGCCTATTATTAAACATATTTACCAATGTGTAGAAAACAATCTCGCGTTGATCCCTGTTGTACAATTTCAAAAGACGCCTTTACGAATGTTTTAATTACCTGAAATAACATATCCTGCCCTATCAACGATTCACCCACCCCCGTCTTTATATCTTACACATAAAGCATGTCTCTCACGTGTAACTCTGTGCTTGTGGAAAAACACCATGTTACACGCACATTGTAAAACATGGTTTACAAGTTTACATCTGTTGTAACACATGGCAGTGGAACACTGGCACCCTTTTGTTGAACACCAAACTTACAGCTGACACAACACTTATTTATTGCCTGGGAATTTAACATTCCGGAACCCTAAGGCCCATTTGTTAATTACATCCCGGAAACCTAAGGCCCATTGTTAATCATCAACCCACCTGTTATAACACAAGTCGGGTTTGCTCATCACACGTTGTAAAACATCAAACACGGACACATCAATGTAACCATAAATTACAAAGTCACCGGACATGCATACGTCACTCCTGAAGTCCCGCCCGTACACACGTCATACAGGAAGTCCTACCCTAACATACGTCATACAGGAAGTCCCACCCTAACATACGTCATACCGGAAGTCCCACCCTACAAACCGGATGTCCTGCCCACCTGTCACATCAATATGGAAGTCCCGCCCTCCATGACCATAAATCATCATTCTAACACATTATACCCTACATTAACTACTCATACTCTCCAATCATTTGCAAATCTGCTCACGGTCCCCCCTCAAATGCAATACCCCCTCACCCCACCGACCACACGCACTGCTAACCAGGACAACCTCACATCTCTCCAGCCTGCCCCCATCCCACCACGCCAATTTTGCCCTCCTCAACACCTGATCGCTCAACAATAAAGCCCCTGCCCTCCATGAACTAATCCTAGACAACACTCTGGACTTCCTTCTGCTCAGTGAACCTGGCAACAACCCAATAATTTCTTCACTCTCAACCAAGCATCCCCCCCTGGCTACAACTACATCTGCAAACCCAGCCCCTCCCGCTGTGGAGGTGGCCTCGCTGTTATCTTCAATCAAAACTTTCGGATCACAGAACTCACCCTCCCCTCAGTATCATCGTTTGGATATCTCGCCTTCAAAGCTCTTTCCTCCGTGACAGTCATCCTCATTTACCGGCCACCTAAACCAAATCCCTCCTTCCTCTCTGATTTTACTGAACTCCTCACACTAGCCTCATCTCTCTCTCCACGTCTGCTGCTACTCGGTGACTTAAACATCCACATGGACTCCCCCACCTGCAAGCTCTCATCAGAATTCACCATTTAACTGGATAACTTCTCTCTCACCCAACATGTCACATTCCCCACCCATGAAAAAGGACAAATCCTCGACCTGGTCTGCTCCACTAACCAACTGGTGCTCGACCTCCATCCATGCCTCTTTCCCCTCTCTGATCACAAACTGATATGTTTCACCATCCCTTCTCCAAACGCACGCCCCCGCCTCCTCAGAGAAATCACCTTCCGCAACCTTAAATCAATCGATCCCCACCATCTCTCTGACCTGCTCTCCACCACTCTCCACCTGGACTCAACCCTCACCTCCCTCAACACTCTGGCCCCCCTCAAAACAAAAACTGTCACTTTTAACACCACTTCACCCTGGTACACACCTGCACTCCGGAAAATGAAACAAACTGGCCGCCAACTTGAACGTCTGACAAAGAAATCATCCCTCACAGTCCATCATGAAGCCAATAAACTCCATCTCACTGCTTACAAAGACGCCCCCATTGCTGCTATATCTGCCTACATTTTCACCATCCTCACCGACCCCTGCCAAAACCCCAGAACCCTCTTCTCCACAACCAACACCCTCCCGACCTCTACTCCGGATCTTTGTAACTCATTCTTCCACTTTTTCTCTGACAAAATCAACATCATCTACCAATCTCTATCCCCTGTATCTCACCTCTCAAGATCTACTCCAGCACCCACCATGGACCCTCCTCTCCCCATCCTGACCTCCCGACCCCTCCTCCTCACTGCCTCCTCTCCCAGTTTGACCCAGTCACTCCTCCTGAAATCTCCAAACCCACTACCTGCTCCCTTGACCCCCTAACTCCACTCATGAAGTCCTGCCTCCCCGTCCTATGCCCCTACCTCACTAACCTCTTCAACTCCTCACTGTCCCTTGGAACTGTCCCCTCTGCCTTCAAAAATGCAGCTGTCACCCCAATCCTTAAATAACCTGGGGCCTCATGTATCAATCTTGTGTACGCACGAAAACACGGCGTACGCCAGCTTTCACGTTCACGGTCAGATGTACTAACAGTGAAATTAACGTAAGAATGTGCGTTCTTCCACGTAAACTTCAGGCCTGGCGTACGTACATTTTTATGATGTTTGTCCGTTGGCGACTCATAGAGGCAATAAAGTGAAGTGGCAAACATTACACTACGAACTGTTCTATCGCACCTGCCAGATATTGCTTATAATTTGTAATTGATAAATGATTTGCCATATTATTGTCACACGAGTCTTATTAGAATATTCTATTAATTATGCAATTAAGTAAGAACATATATAAAGGATGTTAAAATTGATACAACCCGTCTAGCAATGGCAGCTTTGGCTTTATTAGAAGACATTTTCAATGGACAAATCCGGAGAGAACGGGTTTTTAGGGACCACAGTGATTTTCTGGCCCACGATGATGACTGGCTTATCAGCCGTTTCAGATTTCCAAGGGCTATACTCTTGGAGCTCTGCGCTGAGTTGGGTCCGAATTTGGAAAGAGAGACAGTGAGAAGCCACGCATTACCCGTTCCTTTACAGGTGCTTACTACACTTGGTTTCCTAGCAACCGGTTCTTTCCAAAGAGAACTGGCAGACCGCTCAGGAATAAGCCAGTCGTGTTTGAGCTGTGCAATGCCACCTGTATGGGACGGCATCATCCGCTTGTCTACCAGGTATATAACGTTCCCATACGATGCAGGTGACCAGCCAAACATCAAAGCGCAATTTGCAGCGATAGCCGGTTTTCCTAATGTAATCGGAGCGATCGACTGCACACATATTGCTATAAAGGCGCCATCTGAAGACGAATTTGCATATGTGAATCGGAAACATTTCCATTCAATAAATGTGCAGATTATATGTGATGCACAAATGCGCCTAACAAATATTGTGGCAAGGTGGCCTGGGTCAACCCATGATTCATATATCCTTACAAACAGCATGGTTGGGATGAGACTCCAAGCTGGCAGGGTGCGCGATGGGTGGCTACTTGGTAAGTTATGCATTTAAATGTATGGTTCTATCTAAAAGTAAAATGTTTGTGTCTGTAATTATTATTACTGCCCATCAGGAGACAGTGGTTATCCACTAAAGACGTGGCTGTTAACCCCCCTCACCAACCCACAAACTGACCGAGAGCGCAGATACAATGATGCCCATTCCCGCACTCGGTCAGTTGTGGAGCGGGCGATTGGGCAGCTGAAATGTCGGTGGCGCTGCCTTGACAGGACCGGGGGGATGCTGTTATACCGCCCTGACAAGGTTTGCCGCATCATACTGGCCTGTGGAGTGCTGCACAATGTCGCGCACAGGCATGGCATACCCCTTGGTGAGGTGGGGGCACCGCCAGATGACCCTGACCCAGGACCAGTATATGTGCAGCACAATCAACAAGCCATTCAGGCCCGTCAACGTGTAATTGCGACAATATAAATGGTACTCAGACACAAAGTTCATTTTTTGACCAATTCTTTTAATGTATGGCTTATTTCTGTGAGTGCGTCAGTGACATTTTTAAGGTGACTGTTCATTTCTTCAATGGCCCTAACAATTAGCTGTTGTGACTCCAGAACAGCATGCGTCAAGACACGGCCAGATGGACGGGCTTCAGCACTGGTGGGAACATTAGAGACACGGGAGACGCTGGACTGAATGGGCTCTGGCTGCTCAGGTGGTGGACTCTGAGTGCGTGCCAGTGGACGTTCCTGCGGTTCCTAAGTCCAAATAAACACAGGCACATCTTAACAGTAATTTCAGTCTGTTCCTTATTAATGGGTACACGCATTTGCAATAAAAGCAGTGGATACGTGAAATCTCTGGTGTACTTTTTGATATATTGCATGCATTTTAAAATTAAACGGTGGCTGGCTATGTATATCAAATCTGAGTCACCTTGCTGGCAGTCCTGTAGTATATCTGAGTCTCCTACATCAGCGGATACGATTCCAGAGATTAACGTGTCTCCTACAATAGAGGCAACTCTCTGATCAAAGGGTGCAAGTTCATCGGTCCCTGTACCACCGCCTGTTCTGCCCACACTTTGTCGGTGCGCAGCAGTTCTCCGCTTAACTTCCACCTTTATGTCTGACCATTTCTTCTTCAGTTCATTTACGGTGCGACTCTCAGATCCCACCGCGTTGACGGCATCAGACAAACTCGCCCACTCTTTTTTCTTTTTTTTTGTTATTAATTCCAGAGGACAGATTTCCAAATAAAATATTTTTTCTTGTTTCTACCTCTGATAGTAGCACCTCTAATTCGTTTTCAGTGAAATTTCGTTTCTTGCTTGCTTTAGCCATGTTCTTGCAGGTTTCTTTTGCCAAATTTGACTAATTACCATATTTAAATTGATTTAATTGAGGGAGGAGACAGGGTGTGGTGTGGTGCTCGTGCATGTGCGCTCAATTTCGCGTTGATTGGGATGTACAAAGAGAATGTATGTGGAATGCTGCGTACGCAGAGATTCATACATCTGATTTTTTTGGTGCGTACGCACATTTATGGCTTTGTCCGTACACAAAGTTTTAGTATGAATTCAACGCAAGTCTTTGTACATGAGGCCCCTGGTCTGGATCCCTCCTCCCTCAACAACTACCACCCAATACGCAACCTCCCATTTCTGTCTAAAACCCTGGAACGTATAGTCGCCACACAACTACAAACCCATCTTCATGGTAATAATCATTTCGAACCCCTCCAATCTGGTTTTCGCCCCCTCCACAGCACTGAAACCGCTCTCCTCTAAGTCCTCAACGACCACCTCACCTCTGCTGACAACGGTTCCCTCAACATCCTCATCCTCCTCGACCTGAGTGCAGCCTTTGATACCGTTAGCCATAACATCCTGCTCACCAGACTCAAAGACCTCGGTATCGAAGGTACTGCACTCAGCTGGCTCCACTCCTACCTATCCAACAGACCTCACTTCATCTCTCTCCATAACCACACCTCTGCCACAGCCACAGTCACTCAAGGTGTTCCCCAAGGCTCCATACTCAACCCCCTTCTCTTCATCATCTATATTCTCCCTCTTGGTCAGATACTCCGCCATTTTATCCTGGACTTTCACTGCAATGCCGATGACACCCAAATCTATCTCAGCACCAAATCCCCCCACAATCCTCCCCTCTCCCACATCAGCTCCTGTCTGTCAGCTATTAAAACATGGATGCAACACAACTTCCTCAAACTCAACAGTGACAAAACAGAATTCCTCCTCATAGGCTTCAAATCCACACTCGGCAAAACAAATAACCCCACTCTCACCATCGACGACCATTGTCTTTCCATCTCCCCAGGCCTGCAACCTTGGCGTTAACTTCGATTCTACCCTCTCCCTTGAGCCTCACATCCGTCAAGTCATTAAAACCTCCTTCTTTCACCTCCGCAACATTGCCAAAATCAGACCCTCTTTCACACCCCCCGCTGCTGAAAGACTCATTCACGCCTTCATCTCCTCCCGACTGGACTACTGCAACTCACTTCTCGTCGGCATCAGCTCTACCAACATCAACCGACTCCAACTGGGTCCAAAACACAGCCTGCCCGACTCATCACCCACTCCAAATCCTGGCACCACATCACTACAGTCCTAAAACAACTCCACTGGCTTCCTATCTCCCACCGGATCATCTACAAAATCCTGGTCCTCACCTACAAAGCCCTCCACCATCTGGCCCCCTCATACCTCACTGACCTCCTCTCCCTGTACCAACCCTCACAGTCCCTCAGATCCACCTCAGCTGGTCTCCTCTCCATCCAAATATCCAACCTCCGTAGTTTTGGGGACAGAGCCTTCTCCAGGGCAGCTCCCAGGCTCTGGAACTCCCTCCCCCAAGAGATCCACCCCTCTGAGTCCCTCACCATCTTCCAGTCCCACCTCAAGACCCATCTCTTCACCTCTGCCTATCCGTAGCACACGCCTCCCTCCCCCCTCCCTTCTCATCTGTGCCTGAATCTTGTTTTGTTTTGTTCTGTTTTTATAATCTACCTCCCCTGTAAAGCGACTTTGAGTCTAAGTGTTATATAAATTCAATTTATTATTATTATTATTAATAATATAAAGAGGTCAGCTTTTGGATGAAAATAATTACCAGTAAACATTATAACAAATAATGAGGATATTTGGTACCAAAGAATGTGCAGGATACCAAATAAATACAATTTTCAAATTGATTCAACAAGGTGCTGAAAGCATTCTTTAGAAATGTTGGCCCATATTGATAGGATAGCATCTTGCAGTTGATGGAGATTTGTGGGATGCACATCCGGGGCACGCTGCACCACATCCCAAAGATGCTCTATTGGGTTGAGATCTGGTGACTGTGGGGGCCATTTCAGTACAGTGAACTCATTGTCATGTTCAAGAAACCAATTTGAAATGATTCGAGCTTTGTGACATGGTGCATTATCCTGCTGGAAGTAGCCATCAGAGGATAGGTACATGGTGGTCATAAAGGGATGGACATGGTCAGAAACAATGCTCAGGTAGGCCGTGGCATTTAAACGATGCCCAATTGGCACTAAGGGGCCTAAAGTGTGCCAAGAAAACATCCCCCACACCATTACACCACCACCACAGTGGTAACAAGGCATGATGGATCCATGTTCTCATTCTGTTTACGCCAAATTCTGACTCTACCATCTGAATGTCTCAACAGAAATGGAGACTCATCAGACCAGGCAACATTCTTCCAGTCTTCAACTGTCCAATTTTGGTGAGCTCGTGCAAATTGTAGCCTCTTTTTCCTATTTGTAGTGGAGATGAGTGGTACCCGGTGGGGTCTCCTGCTGTTGTAGCCCATCCGCCTCAAGGTTGTGCGTGTTGTGGCTTCACAAATGCTTTGCTGCATACCTCGGTTGTAACGAGTGGTTATTTCAGTCAAAGTTGCTCTTCTATCAGCTTGAATCAGTCGGCCCATTCTCCTCTGACCTCTAGCATCAACAAGGCATTTTCGCCCACAGGACTGCCGCATACTGGATGTTTTTCCCTTTTCACACCATTCTTTGTAAACCCTAGAAATGGTTGTGCGTGAAAATCCCAGTAACTGAGCAGATTGTGAAATACTCAGACAGGCCTGTCTGGCACCAACAACCATGCCACGCTCAAAATTGCTTAAATCACGTTTCTTTCCCATTCTGACATTCAGTTTGGAGTTCAGGAGATTGTCTTGACCAGGACCACACCCCTAAATGCATTGAAGCAACTGCCATGTGATTGATTGATTAGATAATTGCATTCATGAGAAATTGAACAGATGTTCCTAATAATCCTTTAGGTGAGAATATATACACACACACACACACACACACATATATATAAAAATACTGAGGTAAAAACAGTAGTTGAACCGACCATTATAACTGCAATGCTGACCTGTGGCACAAGGATTTACAAGCTATATTTAACAATAGAATAAAAGTTAAGCACTGTGACGGAATGAAAAAATCTAATGTTAAAAACAGAGTAAGTAGAATATTTGGTACCAGGTAATGTGTAATATCAAGTAACAGGTATGAAATAGGATTTACAAACTATAACAGAATCGTTAAACACTGACAAAATGAAATAAGACAATACTAAAGTTAAAATACAAAAAAAAAGTTATTTCCACAGTGAACAGTGTGGATGTTACTGACTGCAGGTTAAAGAAAGTGTTCCAGTTGCTGGGATGTCAGTAGTCAGCCTAGGTTCAAGGGGTCGGCTGTGGGACCATCTCAGCTGTGCAGTGCCTTTTTCCACTTTCAAGGTCAGATGCTCCTTTCAGGTAACGCATAAGGCACCTACAGGGGTCCCCAGAATAAAGAAATCAGTCCTGGTCCTTCAAATACTGAACTATGACATTTATATCTAGGTCTACTACATGTACAGGTGGCCCCAGTGGGAATTAAACCAACAACCATAGGTCTCTGCTTAGACTGCTGCCCCCGCGACCCGGCCCCGGATAAGCGGATGATGATGATGAACCATAGGTGTTGTTTGCAAGTTGTACCTGATTGCCCAGTGCGAGCAAACGTCTTCAACATTGTCCCAACTTGCTTCACCTGCTCTTAAAGTGAGCCGCTGTCATCCGAAGCTATAAAATGAAAGGCATATGGTAATTCTGAACCAACATTATACACAAAAAAGTAAAATTTAAGAAAGTGTGCATGTTCTCACCAGCTCGTGCAATGCTTTCCCTCCGGGCTTAGTTCTCCTCCCTCAGAGTCTCTGGAAATCTACATAAAAAAATAACAACTAAAGGCATTATTTTTAATACTGTTAAAACACTGGACATTAAGACATAGGCCTAGAATATACCTTCATAGCTGAAAACGTCATGCTGTACACAAGATGCCAGGGGAGTCCAAGGGCCAATAACAAAGCGATGACTTTCTCCTATTGATAATCATTGACGTAAAAATTTTGAAGTTATTGCATACATTTAATGAATTGGACTTAAATGTAACACTTAGTTTAGCGCAACGTATTACATACCTCCAGCGTTTTCACCCATATGCTGCCAGGGCAAATTTGCTGCTGGAGGTGTAAAGCTTAGTACTTGACGAGGTGGGGGAACAAACATAACAGCTTTAATTTCACTGCAGAGATTGCATATACAGTAATGAAACAATAATTGAACCGTGCAAAGCTAATGGAATGTACAACACACCTCGACGCCTTTCATCCAGAAAGTAAAGTGTCCTAATGAAAAACTGATTATGGATAAAAGGAATCTTACATAGAAGCAATAGTTTCCAAAACAAAAAAACTTCACAAATAACATCACTTACTTGTACGCAAACTCTTGGCTCCGGGAAGTGGAGTCTGGATTACTGGGAGAAACCTGGTTCTGAGAAAGAGGGAACAGAAATTTGAAAATCTAACAAAAGGTATAGTTGAGTGGCAGGATCTCAAATTAAGTATCACAGCAATACATTTTACATACCAGCTCTGAAGTCTACAGATGGCTCAACATTTTCCTGGATTTCTGGAATCGATGCAACTTCTGGAGCATGGGGCAGCACTGAAACCTTGTTACCGGGAACAATGTTTTCAAAGCTCAAAAGAGGTTGTCAAAACAACAGCACTGCTGGTGCATGTGGATGACTAGAATCCAATTCATCAGAAGAGGCCTGGGGTCTGTACTTGGAATTTGAGATTCTCTTTCACTTTCCCTTCTTGTCATCGTCCGTCGTTTCAACGCTGGAACCTGTTTGGAAGCGCACCAAATATATCATCGCCTCTTGCCAAGATTCTAGATCAGGGAATAATGAATGAAAGAGTCAGTTATGCATCATAAACAGAAAGCCATTTCATGTTGATGTTCATTAACATGAGGATTTACTTGGTCAAAGTCAGGAATAACAGCAAGTAGAGCATTGTTTGCAGCTGCAATGTCCTCTTCGTCCCTCTCAACTCCTTTCAATAGTATTTTCCTTTTGGCCCAGTAACTAGACATTGTGACTAACAATGCATTTACCTTTAAAGCCAGAACAATTGTCCAACAGTAGGTCTCTTGGGTGAAGATAACTGGTTATGCTCTGGTCAAGGTATCTGCAAGAAAACGCGAACAAAACTGGATTGTTAACGTTAGGAATATACAGTAGCTATGCTGTGGGGGGGGAAACATTATCAGCCAAATGTTGAATAGTGAAATTGTTAAAAAATAAAATGTGTTCATTGAGTGTAGTAATTCAAGTGAACACAGAATTGTCCTCAAACATAAAAAGAACAGCAGTTCAGAGAATTAGATATTACAATCGCCTTAAATCCAGTACAGTAGCAACACAGCACAAAACTTACTAGCCACAGTGTGTACTGTAACAAAGGCAAAACAGCATGTGCTAGCTAACACTTGCTAGCCACTCTAGCTACGAGACTAGCAGCATAATTGTTCAGGCAAACAAAATAATTTAAACAACCTATATACAATGTTATTTCTGTCCGAAAACACCAAAAGTTAAACTTAGTCTTTCTAGATGTAAAGCTTTGGCTACCTACTGTAGCTAGTTACATTTCTACATGTGCTAGCAGCATTGCGTAAACAAGGCTACTTTAGCTTGACTAGTTAGGCAAGAACAAAGATGACTAGATTTTAAATATATAAACTAAAAACAATGTAAACATAATATTGCGTTACACAAAAAAGAAAGATGTACTTACTTAAACGATGGTAGTCGATGACTTTGCTAGCTAACAAACTACAGGCTGTAGTAACTCATGATTGAGCAACGCCAGGGAAAATGAAGTAGTCGCAAGAAATGGGAGTGATGTATTCGGCTGCAAACATTTCATCCCCACAAGCGGGACGCACCTAAAGCCGATAGCTTAGGGCCGGCGGCAAAAAGAAGCTCTGCGGATATTCTTTGTTATCTGAGCACCTGCAATGACCGCCCGTTCAATGTCTCCTAGGGCCAGTTGTTCAAAGGTAAACTGATCGGATTTCGGTCATCGGATTGGATCAAATCTTGAAAATGGTTTGTTCAAAAGGGAAAGAAGGATTCTGAAATAAGATTAGATCACTGAATCCAATCCTAGTTTCAATCTGGATCAAATCTTCAGTTTCTGTTGATCAAATCTTGTCAGTAGGATTTGGATACCTTTGATCCAAAAAAACTGAATTATCTTGATACCAGGATTTCAAGGTGGATTCCCGGAACAAAATGTAGTAAAACTTTAAAATTGGTCAAATAATACATTTGTATCATTTAGTGTATATACTTTTATTTATATTTTGCACTTGACTTGTGTAACCATTGTAACAGTGAAAAAGTAGACATAGGCTACCAATTAAGCGATTCAGTATAATAAAGTACAAATAAAATTAAAATGTCCCCATGAAATAATCCCCCAAACCGATTTCAATAACAAACAAAAATTATATATTAAATTTGTCTGTCATTCATAACTGTATATTAATTTTAAAGAAACAATCATCAGAGATGAGCCTGTCAAAAGTAATTTCTAACAATTGTCAGTCCCTCATTCTGACAGAATGCCAGAGGTTGGTCTGGTTCTTCAACAGGCTCAGGTGCATCATAGACATCATCAAAGAGAGGGACATTGAGCCTGGTAGCAATGTTGTGCAGGACAATACACGCAAGTATTATGTTGCATGCTCTCTGTGGTTCCACTCGCAAGTAGTTAATGCATGCAAAGCGTCTCTTCAGAACTCCAATTAAACGCTCAATTGCACATCTTGTTTGCAATGAGCAGTGTTGAATCGTGCCTGCTCAGGTGTGGTTGCTGCAAGAAAAGGAGTCATCAGCCATGGTAGGAGTGGATAGGCACTGTCTCCTAATACTATGCCATCCGATCGGTTGGTTTGGAGCTCTCTGTATAAAGCACTCTCTCTCAGGATACGTGCATCATGAACAGACCCAGGCCACTTCATGACACAGATCACTTCATGATGAGGTCAGCATCGCCCACAAGTTGGATGTTGATGCTGCGCCTCCCCTTTCGGTTGATGTACTCCCAATCCCTCTCATGAGGTGCTTGGATATGCACATGAGTGCAGTCAATAACCCCAATAGTATTGGGCATGTTTCCCAAAAGAAAAAACTTGTGCTTTGTCTGGGCAATCTGGACATCCTTTGGAAGTGAAACAAACTGATTGACCGGGCTGGCCAATGTAATTGACACAGCTTTCACTACATCACTCACAGATGAAGTGGAACCATGGACTCAAAAGGACCTAATTTCACATAGCTAGTAGGCCACAGGACGTTACATAGCTAGTAGCCCACATTGTGATATGTTGTCCAATTTAGAGCACTGGTAATCCGGATTTGGTAATCTTGAAAACTGTCCAATGTTGCTTTGAAAAACCGGCATAAAAGTAAGACGGATTACCTGATCCTGAATAGCAAAAAATGGGATTTCCAAATCTGGATAATTTTGATCCAGATTAAATGTTTTGAACAACTGGCCCCTAGACCTAGAGAACCGGCCATGCCTGCCTTTCACCTTTCGTCCTTTGCTGCAGCACGATTTGAAGCCACTGCAGTGGGCGTGGTTTCCTTGGGGATTTGAATATTTTCTAAATATTTAGCTTTACGCTTGGCGACACATTTAGATTTAACATTTAGATATATATTTAAGATTTAGATTTAGATATAACATTTAGATTTAACATTTAGATTGAGATATAACATTTAGATATACATTTAGATTTAGATATAACATTTAACATTTAGATATATATTTAACATTTAGATTTAGCATTTAGATTTATATATAACATTTAGATTTAACATTTAGATAAAATATATAAATAAAATTGAAATTTTTTTAGCTGATACATTTTCAACATTTAGTGCATTTTCCTCACATTTGGGACAGAAACTTGAACTTAAGGATAGTGATCATATGAAGCCATTCATAGTTGTTTGGCTCCTTTTTATATCATAATGATAACAGAAATCACCCAAATGGCCCTGATCAAATGTTTACATAGCCTTGAAGCCTTGAGTTTGGCCTTTTTACAGACACAAGTTGACACACAGGAGAAAATGGCAATTAAAGGTGAGTGTCCCAAACCTGTGGCTTTTTAAATTGCAATTAGTGTCTGTGTATAAATAGACTATGAGTTTGTTAGCTCTCATGTGGATGCACTGAGCAGGCCTGATACTGAGCCATGGGGAGCAGAGAACTGTCAAAAGACCTGCGTAACAAGGTAATGGAACTCTATAAAGATGGGAAAGGATATAAAAAGATATCCAAAGCCTTGCAAATGCCAGTCAGTACCGTTCAGTCACATAAGAAGTGGAAAATTCAGGGATCTCTTGATGCCAAGGTGAGATAGACCAAGAAAGATTTCAGACAAAACTGCCAGAAGAATTGTTGGGGATACAAAGAAAAACCCACAGGTAACCTCATCAGAAATACAGGCTACTCTGGAAAAAGACGGTGTGGTTGTTTCAAGGAGCACAATATGACGATACATGAACAAAAATGAGCTGCATGGTCAAGTTGCCAGAAAGAAGCATTTACAGTGCCAAAGCCACAAAAAAGCCCAGTTACAATATGCCCGACAACACCTTGATACGCCTCACAGCTTCTGGCACACTGTAATTTGGTGTGGCGAAACCACAATAGATCTTTATGGTCACAACCATAAGCACTATGTTTGGAGTGGGGTCAACATGGCCTATAGTGAACAGAATACCATCCCCAGTGTGAAGCATGGTGGTGGCTCACTGATATTTTGGGGTGTGAGCTCGGGGAATCTTGTGAATCTTGTGAAAATTGATGGCAAGATGCAGCATGTTATCCGAAAATACTGGCAGACAATTTGCATTCTTCTGCACGAAAGCTGCACATGGGACGCTCTTAGACTTTCCAGCATGACAGTGACCCTAAGCACAAATCCTAGTTGACCCTCCAGTGGTTACAGCAGAAAAAGGTGAAGGTGGGCAATACACAGTATTAAGAACTAAGGGTAGGCAGACTTTTGGACAAATGTAATTTTACTTTTTTCTTTACATGTTTTGTTTTGTGATTGTGCCATCCTGTTATGGACTATAGTTGAATGTGACTACAGTTGAATGTGAAGAAATAAAAAATGTTTTGCCTGCTCATGTTTTCTTTTTTTTCTTTCTTTTTTTTTAAACAAATGGTACATATAAATGGCACAACTGTAGAATGTAGACGAGCAAAGTCCCTGAACCTAGATGAGTTTGTGGATACTTTTTCCAGAATTCACAAGAACCATAGAATTCTGCTGTCATAATCTAGAGAGGGTCTAACAGCTCAAGTGCAATGGTAAGCAAAGTAAGTATCCCATAACGTTAAATGTTTAAACTAATGTTTAATGAGGTGCAATTACATAAATTCAGGTTGTTTCATAAAAGTATGTACTCAGGTGTTAAAGATGGTGATGGTATAGTAGGTGTATGCCTTTTATATTCAGTGAAGATTCTACAATGACTACATATTCTACATATGTTTATTTTCCTTTTTTTAGAGCATCATTAGATTTTTGGTTAGCTGCCTTTATTATGTACATTATGGCTTTTGTGAAAATATCAAGGTACTTTTGTTTTTTTGTACTGCATTGGAAATACATTGGTAACTTTCTTGTAAATTGTAATCTATGAAATATCTTTTAGTTTTATCCCATCAGTTTTTTTTTAAATGTTTTTTAAAGATATCTCCGATGTTTGCCTTTTATGTTCAGTGGGTCTATAATTTTTTTCCATTTTGTAGAAATGAATATGAATGAGTTTTTCTTGCAAAATGTTAATCGTAAAATATCTTTCAATGCAAATATATGCTTGCAAATGTAATGTTTGTAAATGTGCATTACATAAAATCAGTATGTTACAGAAGACGAACACCAGAAGAGGTGTGTTTTTAGATACCTTAGATGTGTGAGGGGATTCCACTCAGGACACAGATGGATAGTGATACTGTTGCCACATTAAGATATTTTCTGAAGATTTGGAGTAGGCTAGTTATTTTGGCCACCCCAGTAAAATCACTTGGTCTAACCTGGCTACATCAGTAGAAATGTTCTGGGTACGTCCCTGCTTTATGGAGGAATGGGTACAAACTCCTCAAAGATGTGAGAGACTGATTAGTGGCTATAGGACATGTTTACATCATTGCTGCTAATGGATGGGCCACAAGCTATTGAATGAAGGAGTTCACATCACTAAATTAAATTATATCATGTTTTTGTGTCTTTTATTTGGAATGTCTATCACAAATTGGATTTTAGATTTTGAGTTTATTTTAGTATTTTATACAAAAAGAATCCCTGCAGGGTTTATTCAACCAGCACTACATACATATGCATACACATGCGAGAGGGAATATATGGTTCTATCTGACATCCCAGTGCTTCTGCCATCTTATCTGGGAGCAGTTCTGTCAAGTCAAGCTGCTTGACACCATGTCTTAGTTATACTTAATTTGTGCAGCACCAACTTTCAAAATATTCAAGGGACACTGGAATCCCTTTTCATGCCTCAATAATAATGCAAAGAAGCAATATGGGATGTATTTATTTTATCCAACATATTTTGAAATAAATGAAAGCTAGCCTATTCTTGTTCTATACCTTTCAGCTACGTTTTCCTAACTAAGATACACAGCAATGTTGAACATCAATTTTATGTGCAACATTATATTTTAATTTTTTTCATGGAATCAACTGTGTCTGAAATGGACACAAGCATGTGATCCAACACTCTGCCTAAATGCACACACCAAACTTTAGAAGACAAAAATATACAGTATATGAGTATCACAGATGTAGTGTGTCAGATTTTCAAAGAGATACACAAACAGAGAAAGGAGACAACATGGTTATCAGGTTAAGATAGATGGCTTAACAATGTTATCTCTACACTGAGAGCAGTTTAATATTGTATACACTTCCTACAATAATGAATAGGTTCTTCCTTGCCTCTCTTTACCAGTCATATTTGCCATTTGGAAAATACATTTTAATCGATTCAGTATATATCATTTGTAACAGAAATGTATTTGTATTTGGGAAATGTAACATTCAAATAAGACATGTTCTGAGTGTACAGTTGACTGAATAGTGTGTTTAAATCCTTGCTCACATTTAACATTATCAGATCCATTTCTAATCCATTGGATTGATATTGTTCACATTACAATTATGGCATTGCTGGTATAACCCCTTTGCCTACTTGACTGCCTAGCAAGCTCTGTTACTTCCAAGATCAACCTCATGGTCAGGAGAAAAACATTATTAGATGTTATTTGAGTTAAGTAGTAGGAATAAAATAAGAATTCTACATGTTTTCCCAAGACAAAACATTTCAAGGTTAAAGTTCATAGACCAACAAACTGCTGAATTTTGACCATTGTGCATGTTGAGATAAACATCTATGGTTAAAGTGGTGACAAATGCCAGTTTTTGGCATTAACATGGAGGAAATCTTAGGTCAACTGTCAAACCTCTAACAGACACACCATATAAAGTGTTTTTTCTAGATTCATAAGTCAGTGATGAAGTCATTGATTGAATAAGTCTGATCTAAAGATGAATGTATTCATGTTTTCTAGCAATCATTGGGGCCTTTGTGTTTTGTCGATTGCTTGATAACACTAGTCACGGGGTGGATTCTCATTTTTACAGATTCTCTAGAGATTGCTATCCTCATCGAGACTGCGAAATAGCTGCTTCTGAGGAATTTGACTGGGACCTAGCCACGCACTGTCCAATTTAGGGCACTGCCCCTTCTTTCTTGCCGGATTGTGCAGCCACACCAACTTACCCACCTCAAAGTGCCGTCCTCTCGCATGCACATCGTAGTGCCGCTTCTGACGTATGCCTGCGCTCAGTAGCTGTTTTCTGGCGAACACGTGGGCAGACTTGAGCCTCTGGGCATAGTCTAGCCCAGCCAGCACTGGTGTCTCCTCTACTGTGTGACCGAACACCATTTCAGCTGGGGTGCAAAAGTCCCTTCCTAGCATGAGAAGAGCCGGTGAGTAGCCAGTGGAGTCCTGGATAGCTTAGCGACATGCCATGAGGACTATGGGAAGGTAAGTTGTCCCAATCTTTTTGGAGTTTTGCCGTCACAATGGCCAGCTGCTGAGCTAAGGTACAGTTGAATCTCTCTACCAGACTGCGTCTCTGAGGGTGAAGAGGGGTAGCGCAGGTTTTCTCCACACCCAGTCGCTGGCACATTTCAGTGAACAAACTGGACTCAGAGTTCCTCCCCTGATCGTTGTGGATCGACTGAGGCACCCCAAACCGGCTGATAAACCCCCCAGCATTGCAGTCAACACCCACCCACAAACCCGATTCCAAAAAGTTGGGACACTGTACAAATTGTGAGTAAAAAAGGAATGTAATAATTTACAAATCTCATAAACTTATATTTAATTCACAATAGAATATAGATAACATATCGAATGTTGAAAGTGAGACATTTTGTAATGTCATGCCAAACATTGGCTCATTTTGGATTTCCTGAGAGCTACACATTCCAAAAAAGTTGGGACAGGTAGCAATAAGAGGCCAGAAAAGTTAAATGTACAGATAAGGAACTGCTGGAGGACCAATTTGCAACTTATTATGTCAATTGGCAACATGATTGGGTATAAAAAGAGTCTCTCAGAGTGGCAGTGTCTCTCAGAAGTCAAGATGGGCAGAGGATCACCATTTCCCCCAATGCTGCGGCGAAAAATAGTGGAGCAATATCAGAAAGGAGTTTCTCTGAGAAAAATTGCATAGAGTTTGAAGTTATCATCATCTACAGTGCATAATATCATCCAAAGATTCAGAGAATCTGGAATGAATCTGGAATGGTATTGTTACCAACATTGATCGTTGGGTATTGGGGTTGTCGTGGAAGAGTGGACTCTGCATTACAGGATGAATACATTGCCTATCGTGTTTATATCGGTGAGAACAGCCAACTAATGATGATGTAATGGAATATTCACAGAAGACAACTTTGCTGCATATTTCTGATAAAAAACTGAAGTATCTCTACCTTAAAGTGAAAAGGTTCCATCCTCGCGTTCCAGCGCTTGGATAAACTCGTCTGTACTTTTGGTGAGATAATACCCTACAAGAATCATTATTTCAAACCTTGTCATTTTTAACCTCAACCCCAAACTTTTGAACAGTAGTGTATATTTGTTTAAATATTTTTGTAAGTGGTGCCATTTATGGGGAATGGAATTATAAGCTTTACTCATGCTATGGCCTCAAGCTAGCGTTCCAGGTGTGGGTGAATTTTCATGTGTCCTATTGTCTTATTGTCCAGACTACCAACAGTATGTATGTAGGGAGGTGTGGCGTGTCCCAGCGAACATCCGACAATGAGGGAGCAGTGGGGAGGTTGGAGAACATCACCGGAAAGTGCTGATCTCAATTTGTACCAAGCTGCAGCCAGTTGTGTGTATGAGTAAGTGAGAGAGGCGAGTCATGTCTTGACTGAGGCCGGAGTGGAGAGGTTGGAGAACCTTGTGGGAGAATGCTGATCTCAATTTCTATCAAGCTGCTACCAGTTGTGTGTTTGAATGAGTGAGAGAGGTGCATCCCAGGGAACACCTGACTATGAGGGAGCAGTGGGGAGGCTGGAGAACACCTTGAAGACAGAAACACCCATGGGATCACCCAGAGCACTGGTAGCAGGCAATGAGCTGCCCAGAACCCTGCAGTGCCCAATGAGCCTTCCAGAGCTTGCATCAGTCCGGGCATTCAGCTTTCACCCTTGAATGCAGGTTGGTTGTGGTAGGAACTCAAAAATCAGGCCTTGTCATGGGGAGCATAAAGGGGCCCCAGAAAACTAGGGGAGTGTGTGACTGTACCTCTAGAACTGCTACCAAGAGACTACCAAACAATGCCGCCTCATCATCTTTTTCTAATCAGTTTCTCTCCTCCTACAGATTTTGTGAATAAAATGCCATCCAGGGCCGTGACCACTGGTACTGCGTCCATTTCTGTGTTTCTCCCTATTAAAATATGCTGTTACCACTCATATCCCATCATGTTATGCATCATTGTATATAAAATGTATGTCAACTTTACATAAAACTTTACATAAAAAGTCTATATATTATATTCTGTTCTGCATGATATCAACCTGTAGCAGTAAAACTGAAAATTCTATTGTTGGTGCATTCACAACAGCTCCATCTTGAATCCTTATTTTTTTAAATCTCTGCTTAGGTGAGTTTGGTTGTTCCTTAGGCACTTGGACATGCTTTAGAAGAGGCAGTTTTTAAAGTTCATAGGAGTTAATTCACTCAGAAACAACTGCACCCTGGGGGTTCTACATAAAGAAGCAGAGTGTTACCAGTTAAATCCTAAATACAATACATTCATCCATTGTTAAAAAAAAATCCAAGGTGCTTATGTCAAGCTTGTGACAAAGAATGTCCGCATACACAAACAAACCTGACGTGGTTGACAGATCATCTCGGGAATGAGACAAAGGTCACTCAATGTGTCTTTTTCGTCTGATATTCTTGGCTTTTGCCTTTGTTTGTGTAAATATGAAGATGAGGAATGATTTTTCGTCACATCTGAACCTGGAAGAGCTAGAGGCTCTGGAAGCCTCCAGCAGAGAGCCTAATACACTAATATTTTTGAAAATGTTCCTGCCATTCACTCTCCTGTCAATTCATATTTGCAGCTGTGGCCATTCCATTCTATCCTACAGGGATGTAAGAAGTCTAGCGATGAAGATTGATTGAATCCTCAATCTGACAAGATGAAAAATCCATCCACTTGGCAGTTAGACAAAACAATGATTAAACATTCATTGAAATTGTCAAAGTATTAAATAATGAGCTCAGAATTCAAAAATACATTTCTTTTTTACTAATAGCTCCAAAAGGGACAGGCAGCATATTAACTAGTATAAGTATCCCTTTTTATACAAAGAACAGTTATTATAATGGCAATACACAGATTATCAACGACCAAAGACATAAACAGTGCCAACATATATAATGTTGATAACAATATGAAATATGATTTCACCAGGTTAAGACTATGAGAATGCTAATCAGGTTAACTTAGAAATACAGTACTTTTATTACTACTACAGGAAAACAACATTGTTTTTCAATTACTTTCTTCAACCTGGAATATTTTTTTTTTATATCCTGTCCACATTATTCAATAGTTTTGACAAACGATATGTATATTCAAAGACAACCAAAGGTTACCTTGTTGCCAGGCTGCATGTTGTGGGCACTCTTGAAAGCTATCATTATTATTATGGATTATGTCATGCTTTTATGTTTGTAGACCCAAGAAGAGTAGATGGGTTTTCCGCAACAGCTAATGGGCACCCAAATAAACTAAACATAGAAGATCATATTCTGCATGAGTCACGAATTGGAACCATTACAAAAAATATGGCCTCAGCTCAGTTCTGCTACCACAAAAACAAGTAGACTCATTTAGATAAATAGTGGGAAAAGAGACCACCACACATACAGAACTAAAAAACGGCTCATTAGCCCACAGAACCTCAGTTACATTGAGAGTGGGAGGGAGCAGAGGAAAGATTCATCCATTCATCTCTGCCTATTAGAATGGGAGGCATGATGGGCTAGAGCCCATTACATTAGCATGAAACCAACAAATTGTAATGGAACCAGCGAAATGAGCTCCCATCCTTTCACAAAACTCACAATACATACCATCTGATGCCGAGCCCATTGTCCAAGCAACATTCACATTTATCTGAAAACAACTTTGCTTGCCAGTGGGACCAAAAATAAAATTAATTTCTGCTCACTTTGGATAGAAATAAGAGCAGCATAATTTGAAATTTATAGGACGATATAAATTGTGTGTGTATAAAGCACCAGTCTGTGTTCTGTTGTTGTTGTTATTGTAAACGCTAATGGACTGTTCAGATGGCTGTGATCCAGTCTGTCTCTCAGAGGCCAGGCCCAATGCTTATTTCCCACAGTTCCTATTGTTCAGAAGAGAAGAGAGCTTCTCTGCCCAGAGTGGGACAAGGAGTGGAGAGGATGCTACATGGCCAAAACACTATCAGGAACAGGCCAAAAACCCATAATACCACCGGTGTCTCCAATCAGCCAGCTATCACCATGACGACCTACTCCCTCTGGCATGCTGTCATTGACTGGTTTGGAATTAGGATGGTTTAGCCGCAACATTGATTGAAATAAAAATACCTTAAATGTGTTGTCTTTTGTAAACAGTGGTTTATCCAGTGTCAGAAGAAGGATAATCCAACTGATTCAGGAGGATTACCGGAATTCAATAATTACATGAGCAGATTGAATGTCTTCCAGAATCTACCTTTACAGAGCAGAATTCTACAGCGTTTTGTTTAGACACAAAGGCCTTTTGAATGCAATATTGAGCCTCACTGCAGCTGGGGTTCAACCATGTTTGCTCTACATTGGCCTTGTTGGGATTCCAACATGGACACTGAATATTGGCCAAGCGCCTTCCTGGTTTGGGAGGGTTGTCCTCTGTGAGTTGCCTTGTCACATCATGCTCAAGCAACTCCTTGCGGTGGGTCAGGTGCCACAAGCTGACTATTGTCAATAGTCAGAGGAGCGTTCTGTTCCAAGCACATTTGTTTAACTCTTTGGTTTTCTAAAAACATTGGTTAACTTTCTAGTAATGCAAGCAGTATAGGTGACACATAGTTCACAGAGCCATAGATATAGAACCTTAGGCTGAGGTTATACATACATACATACATCAGAATGGAGTAATCTAATTTCTCTGACAGTTCCTTAAAGGATAAGTTTGCTATTTTTGAATCTGGGGCCTAGTTACAGATTATCTAATTTAATTTGATTTGATTCAAATTAGGCATTGAACAGTACGAGTACAGTACAACGAAATGCAGTTAATATCTAACCAGAAGTGCAAATAGAAGAGGGCAGGACATTTACAAGTATTAAGTTTAGCGTATGTTACAAGTAGAATGTATACAGTATCTGGCAATGAAGGCAAGTATAGTACAAATGGTAATTCTAAATGAGCAATGAAGGCAAACAGGGGAGGGCAGAAAAATCTATAAGTATTAAGTGTAATGCATGTACAAGTGTGAAATTAATTATTGTGCTATGAGGCAAATGCAAGTCCAAATGACAATTCTGACTGCGCAATCCAGCAAATTGGAGGTGTAAGGTAGCATGTGCAACAGAAATGTAGGCATAGCAGCAATGAGGTTCCCGAGGTAGACATGTACATGTAATGACAAAGAAATTCATTTTCAGACTATGCAAGGCAGTATTTACAACTCGGTTTCCGAAAAAGTTGGAACACAGCATGAAATGCAAAGAAAAACAGAATGCAATGACGTGCAAATAATTGAATACCTATATTTAATTGAAAACAGTACAAAGACAACATATTAAATGTTGAACCAGAGACGTTATTATTTTTGGAAAAATATGCTCATTTTTAATTTAATGTGTAATGCTTTGTGAAAAGGAGTTGAGCAGAATTGAACGAAGGAGTGTTGATTAAACCTCACAAGCACAATGTCAATAACCTAAACAAACAGTAATGGTAGCATTGGAAACAACAAAACAATGTAAGGACAAAGCACACGTAGCTCCTAACAGGAAACAATCACACAAAGACTAGTGGAGCAGAGGAAACATACACTGCATACTTTGGGATAGATGACATAATGAGAATCAGGTGTGAGTGATTGACAAGACGTGAGTGGTTGATGGATGATGAACGGTTGGTGGTGTCAGAAATCTGGTGACGTCGAACGCCGAAACCTGCCATCAACAGGGGGGGTAGAGGCGGTAGATGGCGCAGTTGTCACTTATTGCCAGAAACGCGTTTAAAGAAAGTTGGGACAGGGGCATGTTTATTACTGTGTAGCATCAGCTCTTCTTTTAAACATCAAACACTCTGTAATCATTTGGGAACTGAGGAGACCAATTGCTATAGTTCTGAAAGTGAAATATACTCCCATTCTAGCTTGATATAGGATTTCAGCTGCTCAAAATTTTGGGGTCTCCTTCCTCATATTTTTTGTTTCGTAATGCGCCAAATGTTTTCAATGAGTGACAGGTCTGGACTGCAGGCTGGCCAGTTTAGCACCCGGACTCTTTTACTACAAGAGCCATGCTGTTGTAATACGTGCAGAAGGTGGTTTGGCATTGTCTTGCTGAAATAAGCAATGCCTTCCCTGAAAAAGACCTTGGCTGGATGGCAGCTTATGTTGCTCCAAAACCTGTATATATTGTTCAGCATTAATGGTTCCTTCACAGATGTGCAAGTGCACCGATGCCATGTCCACTAATGCAACCCCATACTTTCATGGATGTTGTCTTTTGAACTGTGCACTGATACAAGCTGGATGGTTCCTTTCCTTTTTAGCCAAGAGGATGCACCATTCATGACTCCCGAAAATAATTCATTTTTAATTTGTCAGACCACAGGACATTTTTCCACTTTGCCTCAGTCCATCTTATGTGCTTAGCCCAGAGAATGTGGTAGTGTTTCTGGATCTTCTTTATATATGATCCTCTTTATAAACAGTGGGGAGAACAAGTATTTGATACACTGACGATTTTGCAGGTTTTCCTGCTTACAAAGCATGGAATCCAGAAAATCACATTGTATGATTTTTAAATAATTAATTTGCATTTTATTGCATGACATAAGTATTTGATCTCCTACCAACCAGTAATAATTACCTCTCTCACAGACCTGTTTTTCTTTAAGAAGCCTTCCTGTTCTCCACTCATTACCTGTATTAACTGCACCTGTTTGAACTCGTTACCTGTATAAAAGACACCTGTCCACACACTCAATCAAACAGACTCCAACCTCTCCACAATGGCCAAGACCAGAGAGCTGTGTAAGGATATCAGGGATAAAATTGTAGACCTGCACAAGGCTGGGATGGGCTACAGGACAATAGGCAAGCAACTGTTGAGAAGGCAACAACTGTTGGCGCAATTATTAGAAAATGGAAGAAGTTCAAGATGACGGTCAATCTCCCTCGGTCTGGGGCTCCATACAAGATCTCACTTCGTGGGGCATCAATGATCATGAAGAACTACACGCCAGGACCTGGTCAATGACCTGAAGAGAGCTGGGACCACAGTCTCAAAGAAAACCATTAGTAACACACTACGCCGTCATGGATTAAAATCCTGCAGCGCACGCTAGGTCCCCCTGCTCAAGCCAGCGCATGTCCAGGCCCGTCTGAAGTTTGCCAATGACCATATGGATGATCCAGAAGAGGAATGGGAGTAGGTCATGTTGTCTGATGAGACAAAAATAGAGCTTTTTGGTCAAAATTCCACTTGCCGTGTTTGGAGGAAGAGGAAGGATGAGTACATCCCCAAGAACACCATCCCAACCGTAAAGCATGGAGGTGGAAACATCATTCTTTGGGGATGCTTTTCTGCAAAGGGGACATGACGACTGCATCGTATTGAGGGGAGGATGGATGGGGCCATGTATTGCGAGTTCTTGGCCAACAACCTCCTTCCCTCAGTAAGAGCATTGAAGATGGGTCGTGGCTGGGTCTTCCAGCATGACAACGACCCGAAACACACAGCCAGGGCAACTAAGGAGTGGCTCCGTAAGAAGCATCTCAAGGTCCTGGAGTGTCTCCAGACCTGAACCCAATAGAAAATCTTTGGAGGGAGCTGAAAGTCTGTATTGCTCAGCGACAGCCCAGAAACCTGAAGGATCTGGAGAAGTTCTGTATGGAGGATTGGGCCAAAATCCCTGCTGCAGTGTGTGCAAACCTAGTCAAGAACTATAGGAAACGTATGATCTCTGTAATTGCAAACAAAGGTTTCTGTACCAAATATTAAGTTCTGCTTTTCTGATGTATCAAATACTTATGTCATGCAATACAATTAATTACTTAAAAATCATACAATGTGATTTTCTGGATTTTTGTTTTAGATTCCGTCACACACAGTACCTAGAGTACCTATGATAAAAATTACAGACTTCTACATGCTTTGTAAGTGGGAAAACCTGCAAAATCGTCAGTGTATCAAATACTTGTTCTCCCCACTGTACATTTCTTTTTGCAAAGGATTGTTTTTTTGGAAGATCAAGGGATGTGCAAAAATTACCAGTTTTCCAGGGTTTGTACTAACTTTTAAACATGACTAATCTCACTGACCCAAAAAACCCTAAACATGATACAAACCACCTAAGGGTTCCCAAGCCAATTGTTTAATTTACATTACCTCATATTCAAGATACTTTTCCTGGCTTTCTAGGGAATGTCAGACATGTAATTTTTCACTTATTGCTGAATCATGTCTTTTAACTATCATTTTCAGAGGACAGAAGTTATTGTTGTTGTGTTGACCCCTCTTTTGTTTTGAGTAACTTGGAAATAACAAATTATGCATTTTGGAGAACATGAAATAAAACCTTTGAGAGGATGTTTATGGAAAAAAGTTATTTATGAAAACCCTGAGTTACAGTATTCTAACTCTAAAACCCAATTTGCTCTGATGGATCACTGCCAACCAGCATGCCACAAAACACTGATTACCTTGTTTGGTGTTCATTCTCTACTCTTCAAATTAATAAAAATTAATCAGAGGCCTATACTACGAAGCAAGTTCAACATGTCCAGGATTTATTTTCATTAGCTGGCTTCACTAAGTCTAACAAATGCAGTCCCACATAAGCAGTGTCACGACGGTGGTTATAAATTAGTTAAATCAACCGAGGTTTTCCCAATCTAGCGACAGGCGCATTCACATAAAAGGGGCAGTGTTTACACTATATGACCAATCGCAAACATGGACAAGTTGACCACAGCCATATATTTCATTCCAGAGAAGCAAACGATTATTTTAGAGAAATATATATATATATATATATATATATATTGAATATAGAAATCTCTGGAAAAAATTCAGAGACTAAATGTTTCGCTGCTGTGCCGACCTGTCACCGGATCAGGACCCTCACCGTTCGTGTTTCCTGCCTGGGACTGGCTCACGCTCGCGAGGGTCTCACCGACCGTGTAGAGAGGGCAAACTTTTTAGAACAGGAAGTGGACGTCTCCACCGTGTTGGATTCCAGCAGCGACGACGACGAGATGTCTTAGGAGGACGCTCCTATGCAGGACCCCACTCCCCTGACTAAAACAGATCCGCTCCCTTCCCACGTGGGTTGTGGTGGCGGATCTTGCGCTTCTCCCTCTCTCCCCGGGGAGAACTGGATGACGACCTCTCTTCTGCTGTTTCTCTCAGCCCGGCCCCTCTCCGCGTGGAGTTTGCCTCCCCTGCCGATCCGAAAGGAACCTTCCGACATATCCTTCAGCTCCTGGGTGGAACGTGTCAAACTGGTGGACTCCCTGGTGCCTGAGGTCCGTGGTTTTAAAGCCTTCGCTGAGGGTTCCTGGTCCACTCCAGCTTCCGCCGGAGCTCCCGTAAAATCCTACGCCACCTTCACCAGGGTCTATGGTAGGCAGACTCCCTTCAGCTTGGCCATCCCTCCTTTAGAGTCTGAGTTGGCTGCACATTTCCTGCCTTCCTTGGGCTGGTCTGGGAAGAAGACTGCCTTGGTCGGACAACGTCATCTGTGGCTGTCTTTTCCATTATTCTCACCCTGCAGCCTGCAGGTCTTCTAATGTTTTTGCTTGTGCACGCTCTATTTCTTTCCCTATTCAGTGTAATGGTAAGAGCTATTTTAGCTATGTTCAGGGTAGGGAGTGTTCTCAGGAAGTAATAGGTATAACTACTCTCCCCTCTCTACCCGCCACCTCCAATAGACATAAGTGCCGGCTAGCGGGTTCAGAGGTGTCTCTCATTCCGCTGCCTGCCAATTCCGAGCGTGTTCGCTCTCAGAGTTCTGCCCGGCCTGACCGTGTTTACATTCACTCGCCTTCAGTGAAACGCCGGGCTCCTCTCTCTCCCGTCATTTGCGTTCTACCTAGCTTACTGAGAGTTCACTTGGTGTTACAGACATAACTGTGGTGGCTTCTCAACACGCTCGCTATGAAGGGATCAAACGCCAGGTAACGTCGCTGGCTCTCGCCTCTGTCTCGCTACCTGTTCCTTCTGATCACCCGTCTGCACTACTTGGCGTCTCCTTAGCAATGTGTCCACACTCAATGTGCAACATCCACGTATGCAAATGCTGGGCTCCTCTCTCACTCAGGTTCCTATGAGTGAGAGCGCAATGCCAATTGACAACGGGATGGCTCAGTGGCTAGTGCACTTGGCTCTTGTTCAGTAGACCTGGGTTTGCCTCCCAATGCAGCTCCTGATTTTTCTCATCTCTTTCTCTCCCTGCCCTCCTTGGGCCATGCCTCTTGCTCTCTGGTCAAGCTCGGCGGTGGTAAGGATAGAGAGGGAATTCAAACGTTTCCTTAGCAACGCCCCCCAACTTGCTCTTTCTCTCTTAGAGCATTATTGGGAATGGCGTCATCACTGTACCATGTCAGCCTGGCTCGATCGAAAGATCAAACTGGGTTATCTAATTCAGTTTCACTCAACTCCACCCCCCTTCTCCGGGATAGTGGAGACTGTGATGTCATCACCCGACAGAGCGTCCGCTCTACTCTCAGAGGTGACAGAATTGTTGAGCAAAGGAGCGATCTCTGAGGTTCTGGAGGACCTCAGACAGGGCGGTTTTTACTCCTGTTACTTCCTGGTTCCCAAGAGAACAGGAGGAGTGAGGCCAATCTTGGATTTGCGCAATCTGAATGCACACAAACCCCTTAATGAAGAATACAATTTTGAGTACCGTGACGTCGCCCGGTATGGTGCAGCCGGGGCCCCACCCCGGAGCCAGGCCCGGGGTTGGGGCTCGAATGCGAGCGCCTGGTGGCCGGGCCTTCCCCCATGGGGCCCGGCCGGGCTCAGCCCGAACGGGTGACGTGGGGCCGCCCTCCCGTGGGCTCACCACCCACAAGAGGGACCATAAGGGGCCGGTGCAAAGAGGATCGGGCGGCAGTCGAAGGCAGGGGCCTAGACAACCCGATCTCTGGACACGGAAACTGGCTCTAGGGACGTGGAATGTCACCTCGCTGGCGGGGAAGGAGCCTGAGTTAGTGCGTGAGGTTGAGAGGTTCCTATTAGAGGTAGTCGGGATCACCTCTACGCACGGCTTGGGCTCTGGAACCACACTCCTTGAGAGAGGATGGACTCTTCACCACTCTGGAGTTGCCCATGGTGAGAGGCGGCGGGCTGGTGTGGGTTTGCTCATAGCTCCCCAGCTCTGCCGCCATGTGTTGGAGTTTACCCCGGTGAACGAGAGGGTCGTTTCCCTGCGCCTACGGGTCGGGGATAGGTCTCTCACTGTTGTTTGTGCCTACGGGCCGAACGGCAGTGCAGAGTACCCGACCTTCTTGGAGTCTCTGGGAGGGGTGCTGGAAAGTGCTACGACTAGGGACTCTATTGTTCTACTGGGGGACTTCAACGCCCACGTGGGCAACGACAGTGACACCTGGAGGGGCGTGATTGGGAGGAACGGCCCCCCTGATCTGAACCCGAGTGGTGTTCAGTTATTGGACTTCTGTGCTAGTCACAGTTTGTCCATAACGAACACCATGTTCAAGCATAAGGGTGTCCATCAGTGCACGTGGCACCAGGACACCCTAGGCCGCAGGTCGATGATCGACTTTGTTGTCGTCTCATCTGACCTGCGGCCGTATGTCTTGGACACTCGGGTGAAGAGAGGGGCGGAGCTGTCAACTGATCACCACCTGGTGGTGAGTTGGATCCGATGGCGGGGGAGGAAGCTGGACAGACTCGGCAGGCCCAAGCGTACTGTAAGGGTCTGCTGGGAACGTCTGGCCGAGTCTCCTGTCAGAGAGACCTTTAACTCCCACCTCCGGCAGAGCTTCGACTGGATCCCGAGGGAGGTTGGAGATATTGAGTCCGAGTGGACCATGTTCTCCACCGCCATTGTCGAAGCGGCCGCTCGGAGCTGTGGCCGTAAGGTCTCCGGTGCCTGTCGAGGCGGCAATCCCCGAACCCGGTGGTGGACACCGGAAGTAAGGGATGCCGTCAAGCTGAAGAAGGAATCCTATCAGGCCTGGTTGGCTTGTGGGACTCCTGAGGCAGCTGACGGGTACCGACAGGCCAAGCGGGCTGCAGCCCGGGTGGTTGTGGAGGCAAAAACTCGGGCCTGGGAGGAGTTCGGTGAGGCCATGGAGAAGGACTATCGGCTGGCCTCGAAGAGATTCTGGCAAACCGTCCGGCGCCTCAGGAGAGGGAAACAGTGCCCTACCAACGCTGTTTACAGTGGAGGTGGGCAGCTGTTGACCTCAACTGAGGATGTCGTCGGGCGGTGGAAGGAGTACTTCGAGGATCTCCTCAATCCCGCTGACATGTCTTCCATTGAGGAAGCAGAGGATGAGGGCTCAGAGGTGGACTCGTCCATCACCCGGGCTGAAGTCACAGAGGTGGTCAAGAAACTCCTCAGTGGCAAGGCACCGGGGGTGGATGAGATCCGCCCTGAGTACCTCAAGTCTCTGGATGTTGTGGGGCTGTCTTGGTTGACACGCCTGTGCAACATCGCGTGGCGGTCGGGGACAGTGCCTCTGGGATGGCAGACCGGGGTGGTGGTCCCTCTTTTTAAGAAGGGGGACCGGAAGGTGTGTTCCAACTATAGGGGGATCACACTTCTCAGCCTGCCCGGGAAAGTCTATGCCAGGGTTCTGGAGAGGAGAATACGGCCGATAGTAGAACCTCGGATTCAGGAGGAACAGTGTGGTTTTCGTCCGGGCCGTGGAACACTGGACCAGCTCTATACCCTCTACGGGGTGTTGGAGGGTTCATGGGAGTTTGCCCAACCAATCCACATGTGTTTTGTGGATTTGGAGAAGGCATTCGACTGTGTCCCTCGCGGCATCTTGTGGAGGGTGCTTGGGGAATATGGGTCCTGGGTCCTTTGCTAAGGGCTGTCAGGTCCCTATACAACCGAAGCAGGAGCTTGGTCCGCATTGCCGGCAGTAAGTCAGACTTGTTCCCTGTGCATGTTGGACTCCGGCAGGGCTGCCCTTTGTCACCGGTTCTGTTTGTAATTTTATGGACAGAATTTCTAGGCGCAGCCAGGGGCCGGAGGGTGTCAGGTTTGGGGACCACACGATTTCGTCTCTGCTCTTTGCAGATGATGTTGTCGTGTTGGCCCCTTCTAACCAGGACCTTTAGCATGCACTGGGACGGTTTGCAGCCGAGTGTGAAGCGGTGGGGATGAAAATCAGTACCTCCAAATCCGAGGCCATGGTCCTCAGTCGGAAAAGGGTGGCTTGCCCACTTCAGGTTGGTGGAGAGTGCCTGCCTCAAGTGGAGGAGTTTAAGTATCTAGGGGTCTTGTTCACGAGTGAGGGAAGGATGGAACGGGAGATTGACAGACGGATCGGTGCAGCTTCTGCAGTAATGCAGTCGATGTATCGTTCTGTCGTGGTGAAGAAAGAGCTGAGCCGCAAGGCGAAGCTCTCGATTTACCAGTCAATCTACGTTCCTACTCTCACCTATGGTCATGAGCTTTGGGTCATGACCGAAAGGACAAGATCCCGGATACAGGCGGCCGAAATGAGTTTTCTCCGCAGGGTGGCTGGGCGATCCCTTAGAGAAGCTCGGTCACCCGGGAGGAGCTCAGAGTAGAGCGACTGCTCCTCCACATCGAGAGGGGTCAGCTGAGGTGGCTTGGGCATCTTTTTCGGATGCCTCCGGAACGCCTTCCTGGGAAGGTGTTCCGGTCCCGTCCCACCGGGAGGAGACCCCAGGGAAGACCTAGGACACGCTGGAGGGACTATGTCTCCCGGCTGGCCTGGGAACGCCTCGGTGTCCCCCCGGAAGAGCTAGAGGAAGTGTCTGGGGAGAGGGAAGTCTGGGCATCCCTGCTTAGACTGCTGCCCCCGCGACCCGGCCCCGGATAAGCGGAAGAAGATGGATGGATGGATGGATGAATGCACACATAGCCAAACGACTGTTCCTTATGCTCACAACCAGTTGTTTCTGTTTGAGCATAGACCTCAAGAATGCTTACTTCCATGTCCCAATCGTTCGCAGACAAAAGAAGTATTCCCGGTTTGCCTTTCAGTGCAGGGTCTACAAGTATACAAGGATTCTGTTCGGCCAGGATACACACTCTCTGAGTGGTGTTCCTTGTCACGCGATAAGGACTCGCTGTTAATTGGAAAAGAGCATGCCGAGGCCAGCCCAGCAGGTTTCTTACCTGAGACAATGAGAGCACGAATTTCAGACATGCAGGCTCTCGATCTGCTCTCAGCCCTCAACCTGTGCCGGCCGCCCTGCAGGGGCCCGGTTCAGGCCATCATGTCCCCCTGGGCCTACTGCACATGCGGAGCCTACAGGCCTGGTTCGCTCGTTAGCGGGTCGACCCAGTACGTCATCGGAACCAGACATTGTCTCTGCCAGCTCACCTGCGAGGGGACCTGGAGTATTGGAGAGACCCCTTGGCGCTCTCTCAGGGCGCCCCTCTGGGCAGGGTGTCAGAGTGCGTTCAGGTTTTCACAGACGCCTCTCTTCACGGATGGGGCGGTGTGTGCCGGGGTCAAGCTTTCGGAGGCGTGTGGCCTCCAGGCCCTCGCCACATCAACCTGCTGGAACTGGACACGGTCTTATTGGCAGAGATGGGGACAAGTCACACATGGTCAAGTCCAAGCAAGTCTCAAGTCTTAACCATCAAGTCTCGAGTCAAGTCTCAAGTCACAGTTCAGATAAATCAAGCAAGTCAAGTCAAGGGTTCACCCTAAGCAAGTCAAGTCGAGTCCTTATAAGTTTCAAGTCACAGTACTAAAGAGATGAACACACACACACTGTCCTCTGCTTCTGACGTGCGCTCGGTGCGAAGCTCGATTTCAAAATCAAATATTTTTCTCCTCCGTGGTACCATTTTTTTGGGGGACGAAGTGGAGGGATCTTGAATCAGGGGCCTAGACAACCCGATCTCTGGACACGGAAACTGGCTCTAGGGACGTGGAATGTCACCTCGCTGGCGGGGAAGGAGCCTGAGTTAGTGCGTGAGGTTGAGAGGTTCCTATTAGAGGTAGTCGGGATCACCTCTACGCACGGCTTGGGCTCTGGAACCACACTCCTTGAGAGAGGATGGACTCTTCACCACTCTGGAGTTGCCCATGGTGAGAGGCGGCGGGCTGGTGTGGGTTTGCTCATAGCTCCCCAGCTCTGCCGCCATGTGTTGGAGTTTACCCCGGTGAACGAGAGGGTCGTTTCCCTGCGCCTACGGGTCGGGGATAGGTCTCTCACTGTTGTTTGTGCCTACGGGCCGAACGGCAGTGCAGAGTACCCGACCTTCTTGGAGTCTCTGGGAGGGGTGCTGGAAAGTGCTACGACTAGGGACTCTATTGTTCTACTGGGGGACTTCAACGCCCACGTGGGCAACGACAGTGACACCTGGAGGGGCGTGATTGGGAGGAACGGCCCCCCCTGATCTGAACCCGAGTGGTGTTCAGTTATTGGACTTCTGTGCTAGTCACAGTTTGTCCATAACGAACACCATGTTCAAGCATAAGGGTGTCCATCAGTGCACGTGGCACCAGGACACCCTAGGCCGCAGGTCGATGATCGACTTTGTTGTCGTCTCATCTGACCTGCGGCCGTATGTCTTGGACACTCGGGTGAAGAGAGGGGCGGAGCTGTCAACTGATCACCACCTGGTGGTGAGTTGGATCCGATGGCGGGGGAGGAAGCTGGACAGACTCGGCAGGCCCAAGCGTACTGTAAGGGTCTGCTGGGAACGTCTGGCCGAGTCTCCTGTCAGAGAGACCTTTAACTCCCACCTCCGGCAGAGCTTCGACTGGATCCCGAGGGAGGTTGGAGATATTGAGTCCGAGTGGACCATGTTCTCCACCGCCATTGTCGAAGCGGCCGCTCGGAGCTGTGGCCGTAAGGTCTCCGGTGCCTGTCGAGGCGGCAATCCCCGAACCCGGTGGTGGACACCGGAAGTAAGGGATGCCGTCAAGCTGAAGAAGGAATCCTATCAGGCCTGGTTGGCTTGTGGGACTCCTGAGGCAGCTGACGGGTACCGACAGGCCAAGCGGGCTGCAGCCCGGGTGGTTGTGGAGGCAAAAACTCGGGCCTGGGAGGAGTTCGGTGAGGCCATGGAGAAGGACTATCGGCTGGCCTCGAAGAGATTCTGGCAAACCGTCCGGCGCCTCAGGAGAGGGAAACAGTGCCCTACCAACGCTGTTTACAGTGGAGGTGGGCAGCTGTTGACCTCAACTGAGGATGTCGTCGGGCGGTGGAAGGAGTACTTCGAGGATCTCCTCAATCCCGCTGACATGTCTTCCATTGAGGAAGCAGAGGATGAGGGCTCAGAGGTGGACTCGTCCATCACCCGGGCTGAAGTCACAGAGGTGGTCAAGAAACTCCTCAGTGGCAAGGCACCGGGGGTGGATGAGATCCGCCCTGAGTACCTCAAGTCTCTGGATGTTGTGGGGCTGTCTTGGTTGACACGCCTGTGCAACATCGCGTGGCGGTCGGGGACAGTGCCTCTGGGATGGCAGACCGGGGTGGTGGTCCCTCTTTTTAAGAAGGGGGACCGGAGGGTGTGTTCCAACTATAGGGGGATCACACTTCTCAGCCTGCCCGGGAAAGTCTATGCCAGGGTTCTGGAGAGGAGAATACGGCCGATAGTAGAACCTCGGATTCAGGAGGAACAGTGTGGTTTTCGTCCGGGCCGTGGAACACTGGACCAGCTCTATACCCTCTACGGGGTGTTGGAGGGTTCATGGGAGTTTGCCCAACCAATCCACATGTGTTTTGTGGATTTGGAGAAGGCATTCGACTGTGTCCCTCGCGGCATCTTGTGGAGGGTGCTTGGGGAATATGGGTCCTGGGTCCTTTGCTAAGGGCTGTCAGGTCCCTATACAACCGAAGCAGGAGCTTGGTCCGCATTGCCGGCAGTAAGTCAGACTTGTTCCCTGTGCATGTTGGACTCCGGCAGGGCTGCCCTTTGTCACCGGTTCTGTTTGTAATTTTATGGACAGAATTTCTAGGCGCAGCCAGGGGCCGGAGGGTGTCAGGTTTGGGGACCACACGATTTCGTCTCTGCTCTTTGCAGATGATGTTGTCGTGTTGGCCCCTTCTAACCAGGACCTTTAGCATGCACTGGGACGGTTTGCAGCCGAGTGTGAAGCGGTGGGGATGAAAATCAGTACCTCCAAATCCGAGGCCATGGTCCTCAGTCGGAAAAGGGTGGCTTGCCCACTTCAGGTTGGTGGAGAGTGCCTGCCTCAAGTGGAGGAGTTTAAGTATCTAGGGGTCTTGTTCACGAGTGAGGGAAGGATGGAACGGGAGATTGACAGACGGATCGGTGCAGCTTCTGCAGTAATGCAGTCGATGTATCGGTCTGTCGTGGTGAAGAAAGAGCTGAGCCGCAAGGCGAAGCTCTCGATTTACCAGTCAATCTACGTTCCTACTCTCACCTATGGTCATGAGCTTTGGGTCATGACCGAAAGGACAAGATCCCGGATACAGGCGGCCGAAATGAGTTTTCTCCGCAGGGTGGCTGGGCGATCCCTTAGAGAAGCTCGGTCACCCGGGAGGAGCTCAGAGTAGAGCGACTGCTCCTCCACATCGAGAGGGGTCAGCTGAGGTGGCTTGGGCATCTTTTTCGGATGCCTCCGGAACGCCTTCCTGGGAAGGTGTTCCGGTCCCGTCCCACCGGGAGGAGACCCCAGGGAAGACCTAGGACACGCTGGAGGGACTATGTCTCCCGGCTGGCCTGGGAACGCCTCGGTGTCCCCCCGGAAGAGCTAGAGGAAGTGTCTGGGGAGAGGGAAGTCTGGGCATCCCTGCTTAGACTGCTGCCCCCGCGACCCGGCCCCGGATAAGCGGAAGAAGATGGATGGATGGATGGATGAATGCACACATAGCCAAACGACTGTTCCTTATGCTCACAACCAGTTGTTTCTGTTTGAGCATAGACCTCAAGAATGCTTACTTCCATGTCCCAATCGTTCGCAGACAAAAGAAGTATTCCCGGTTTGCCTTTCAGTGCAGGGTCTACAAGTATACAAGGATTCTGTTCGGCCAGGATACACACTCTCTGAGTGGTGTTCCTTGTCACGCGATAAGGACTCGCTGTTAATTGGAAAAGAGCATGCCGAGGCCAGCCCAGCAGGTTTCTTACCTGAGACAATGAGAGCACGAATTTCAGACATGCAGGCTCTCGATCTGCTCTCAGCCCTCAACCTGTGCCGGCCGCCCTGCAGGGGCCCGGTTCAGGCCATCATGTCCCCCTGGGCCTACTGCACATGCGGAGCCTACAGGCCTGGTTCGCTCGTTAGCGGGTCGACCCAGTACGTCATCGGAACCAGACATTGTCTCTGCCAGCTCACCTGCGAGGGGACCTGGAGTATTGGAGAGACCCCTTGGCGCTCTCTCAGGGCGCCCCTCTGGGCAGGGTGTCAGAGTGCGTTCAGGTTTTCACAGACGCCTCTCTTCACGGATGGGGCGGTGTGTGCCGGGGTCAAGCTTTCGGAGGCGTGTGGCCTCCAGGCCCTCGCCACATCAACCTGCTGGAACTGGACACGGTCTTATTGGCAGAGATGGGGACAAGTCACACATGGTCAAGTCCAAGCAAGTCTCAAGTCTTAACCATCAAGTCTCGAGTCAAGTCTCAAGTCACAGTTCAGATAAATCAAGCAAGTCAAGTCAAGGGTTCACCCTAAGCAAGTCAAGTCGAGTCCTTATAAGTTTCAAGTCACAGTACTAAAGAGATGAACACACACACACACACTGTCCTCTGCTTCTGACGTGCGCTCGGTGCGAAGCTCGATTTCAAAATCAAATATTTTTCTCCTCCGTGGTACCATTTTTTTGGGGGACGAAGCGGAGGGATCTTGAATCAGCCTGAAGGGGTTGTATTCGCTATAACAACCGCCTCGCTATACCTTATCCCGCTTATTACATGGCTACCTACCAAATAAATCTATAATTTGACACAAAATATTGATTTCAAAAGGAATTTATTGATTTAAAAACTATTGTATTGCTTCCTCTAAAGAAAATTGTCCGTTCCGTCTCTGGTTAGAATCCTGCTGCGTCCATAGCAACGCGCTGTTTTTCATGGCAACGGTCTATCAAGAAATAACACGCATTCTGCACTGGAATTCAGCCAATCCATGTAAAAAGGGCTAATAATAACAACTTTATAAACTAATTATTGTGACTGAAAAACTGCCTAATATGTAATTACACTGTAATTATTCTTGTCTGTATGAGTAAAAAAAAAATAATCTTCTAAATGTTTAGGTGCTAGTAATCACATCGGCGCCTCCATGTTAGCCTTTCATGCAGTAAAATTAACTGTTATGGTGTAAGCACAATGCTTTTTAGTTTCCACACGCAGTCCACAAACACTTGAAAATGCGCACATTTAATACAGACATTATAGCCTACGTGTAATAATACATGCCTGCTCATTTTAAGATGCCCATCAACATTAAAATTCAGGCTATGCCACTGTTATAGTCAAATTCCCTTACATCTATTTACCAGACGTATTCAGTAATGACAATGGTCACATTTATAACAAGAAAATTAAAAACATAATATGCAACATAAGGCCAAATTATGACAAACAAAAGATTACTTCATTACATTAGTAACTTAATCGTTATAGATCTTAGTGAAACTGAATATAAAGAGATTACCTTTCCTTGTGGTTCTTAAAATAACGAATGAAATTGACGTTGTTGCATATTTTGCATCTGGCAAATCTTTTTATATTCACACGGTCCAGTTCAAAGTCCTTGTATCTGTAATGGTCCCTTCCTGAAGGGGCTATTCCACTTCGCGTTTTCTGTGTTTCCTTGTCTTGTCCTTGTATGGTCTTTCCTGTTCTTGTTTCTGTTCAACGGTATATTCAGTTCACCTGTGTTTTAGCCCCCACCTGTTTCTGTTCTCCTCGTTTTCTCAGTGTATTTAGTTCAGCCCTTTTCTCCTTGTGGGTCATTGTGTGTGTATATGTTGTGTACACCGCCTGTGCGCCTGTGCGCCTGTGCGCCTGTGCGCCATTGGAATTATCGTAGTGCCCGGCACTCAGTTTAGGTTCTTCGTTGTTTTTATCTATCTAACTACGTGACAGAATGACCCACCGACCAAAAAGGAGGCAGCAGAAGTGGACGGTAGGGGAACTCCTCGGATGGCCGGATTCAGACTCCGAGGAGGAGGACCCCTACCGTCACCCCCTGGACCGCTGGATCCCCCGGTGGCCTTCACCGAGCGCAGGCCCGCGTCAGCCACGGCAAAGCCGACCCAGAGAACTGACCATCAGAGACCCATTCCGGTCGGCACCCTGTCTCATTCCCCAGGTTCCCCGAGCGGACTGGCGTGGTAGCAGGCTGGCCATTCGGCGCACCCCGGTCCCTACTCCTGTCCCGCGGCCAGCCCCTGTCCCTACTCCTGTCCCGCGGCCTGCCCCTGTCCCTACTCCTGTCCCGCGGCCTGCCCCGGTCCCTACTCCGGTCCCTACTCTGGTCCCGCGGCCTGCCCCGGTCCCTACTCCTGTCCCGCGGCCTGCCCCGGTCCCTACTCCGGTCTCGCAGCCTGCCCCGGTCCCTACTCCGGTCCCGTGGCCTGCCCCGGTCCCTGTTCCAGCTCCGCTACCGGTCCCAGCCCCTGCTGCCCTGGAGAGTCAGCCAGCGCCCCCTGTTGCCCTGGAGAGGCAGCCAGCGCCCCCTGCTGCCCTGGAGAGGCAGCCAGCGCCCCCTGCTGCCCTGGAGAGGCAGCCAGCGCCCCCGGCTGCCCTGGAGAGGCAGCCAGCGCCCCCGGCTGCCCTGGAGAGGCAGCCAGCGCCCCCGGCTGCCCTGGAGAGGCAGCCAGCGCCCCCGGCTGCCCTGGAGAGGCAGCCAGCGCCCCCTGCTGCCCTGGAGAGGCAGCCAGCGCCCCCGGCTGCCCTGAAGAGGCAGCCAGCTCCCCCTGCTCCCCCCGGCCTCGCCCCGCGGCGCCCTCTCCTGCCCTGGAGCCGCCACCTCATCCCGCGGCGCCCTCTCCTGCCCAGGCGTCCTCAGCCGGCCCCTCCGCTGGCTCCTCCGCTGGCTCCTCCGCTGGCTCCTCCGCCGGCTCCTGCTCCTCCGCCGGCTCCTCCGTCTGGTCCTCCGCCGGCTCCTGCCCCGGCTCCTCAGCCGGCCCCCAACCCTCCGTCTCTTCCGGCCTCTGGCCCTCCGCCGGCCACCGACCCTCCGTCGGCTCTCCCGGCCTCTGACCCTCCGCCGGCCACTGACCCTCCGCCGGCTCTTCCGGCTCCTGGCCCTCAGCTGGCTCTCCTGGCTCCAGACCCTCAGCCGGCTCTCCTGTGTGTATATGTTGTGTACACCTGTTGTGCTCCTGTGCTCCTGTGCTCCTGTGCTCCTGTGCTCCTGTGCTCCTGCCCCATTGGAATTATCGTAGTGCCCGGCACTCAGTTTAGGTTCTTCGTTGTTTTTTGGTTTAATAAAAGGGGTAACCCTTCGAACTTCTGCATTTGCCTCCGTCTCCATATCTAACTACGTGACAGTATCCAAACAATACTAATTGTGGAGCTCGACTAACGTTAATGTCTGCCATGTTTGGCGCGGTTTGAATTGTGCAGCGTTAAAGGCACATACGCAGATTAGTGGTGCTGATGTCACAACATATAAAATAATTCTATTGCTGTTTGTTTATTATAAGTTCAAGTCATTGTCGAGTCTTCCACTTCAAGTCAAGTCTCAAGTAAATTGTTCTCAAGTCAAAGTCAAGTCATTTTCATACTTTAATCAAGCAAGTCACAAGTCCTGAAAATTGTGACTCGAGTCAGACTCGAGTCAAGTCATGTGACTCGAGTCCCCCACCTCTGCTTATTGGTGCTGATGCACTTCTCAGACCTAGTCAAGGGCCGGAATTTCCTGATTCGCTCAGACTACCGGGCCACGGTCACTTACATCAATCGCCAAGGGGGGGATCAGGTCTCCTGCTCTCCACCGGTCGGCAAAACATCTTTGGCTATGGGTGCATGCCCACCTCTGCTCCCTGACTGCGACTCACATTCCGAGCCATCTGAATGTGGGCACAGACATGATGTCTCGGGGTGGTCAAGTTGTGTCTCCAGACAGAACACACATTGTTGCCTGTGGTTCTCCCTGTCCCAGATGGATCACCCCCCTCTGGCCTCGGGGCCTTCCTTTGCGCGTTTCCCCCCGAAGCGCTGCATAGCGCGTCTGCTGGCTCGGATCAAGGCGGAAGGGCTTTGGGTCATCCTGGTGGCGCCTGATCGCCGTGCGGCGATCTGGTATCCAGAGATGATCCAGTTGCTGGCGGACCGCCCATGGTCGGTTTCTGCTCAGACAGGATGCACTGTCCCAAGCGGAGGGCTCAATTCTACACCCTCCATCGCTGTCAGGAACTCTCAGGGTCTGGCTCCTGAGCGGGACAGGCTTTTGAATAGAGGTCTGTCCACTGCCATCGTCTGCACCATCCAGGATGCTAGGGCAGCATCTACGTCCAAATTGTAATCCACTCACTAGAATATGTTTGTGTCGTAGTGCATGCAGGGGTCCTCATGTGGTGCTGTGGAGGAGATTCTGTCATTTATGCAGTATCTCTTTGATATGGAGAGATCTCCTTCGACCATCCGATACGTATCGGCCATATCTGCTTGTCATGAGGACTTTGCTGGAAACGTGGTTTTCAGCCACCCTCTCCTCCGCTGTTTCCTTTTGGGTATGCGCCGTCTGCGCCCGGTGGCGTGGCTGGGCGCTCCGCAATGGGACCTTTCTAAGGTGCTGGGCGTTCTCTGTGAACCCCCATTCGAGCCCTTGCAGCAGTGTTCAATTAAGTTGCTTTCCCTTAAGACATCCTTACTCATCGCACTGCTAAGTGAGTGAAGGATCTCTGCATGTGCCAGGGCTGCCTGGCTATCAGAGAGGATTTAGGTTGCGCTACACTGAGACCTAATCCATCCTTCGTACCCAAGGTTATCACCAGCTCTTTTCTTCCCTCCTCTGCACGTCCGTGTCCGGAGCGCACCAGGTCTATTAGACTGACTCTCCAGCTCTTTATTTGCTATTCGAATTCCCGGGTGGGTTGTCTGATTTCTAAGCAGTGTCTCTCCCACTGGCTTTGTGACTGCATCACTTTGGCCTACGGGGCATCTGGTTCTGTTGTTCCGGAGGGTCTCCGTGCACACTTCACGCGGGGTGTTGCTGCCTCCTCTGCCCTTTTCCATGGGGTCAGAGTGGATGACAATGGCGCTGCAGCATCTTGGTCATCACTTTTGGCGTTCGTTAATTTCTATTTACTAGACATATCTCCTTCATCCCTTGTTCATTTGGTTCTCAGTGCAGTGCAGATTTCAAAATGTTGCTAGGGAATCTTGTGCTTTGCCTTGATTCTCTCTCTTCTCTAACAGTACAGAATTCTGTAGCCTGCTTGGTTCAGGGGTATTGTCACTGCCTGCCAATACACTTGGTGCTAGTTTGCCTTCTCTGTTGGGCTTCCTCATATTGTAATTTTATTTTTTGTATCTCCATGCCACTCATTTTTTATGTGTGGTGCATGAGTATTTTTTGTTTTTGCTTATGTGGATATGCTGAATATACTTGGGAGGGCGTTCTCTGGGCTCACAGGTACTATATAGGGGCAGGCGTGCCCTGATTGGCTATTGCATCTTGCATAATGAGTTTTCAGTATGGCCATGGCCAGGGTAAACCACTAGCAGCTAAAGCTGCTTCCTGCTTCCCGAAAAGGAAGAAAGAACATTTGCAAACATCATGCAATATTGGAGAGATTGTGGGCGTTGGGTGAAATAGTATAATTAAACTTCAAATGTCAAGGCTTGTAAAACAAGGTGGTTCAGTTACAATATTTAATTTTGAGTAGTCTATGTAATATATTGAAAGAAACAAAATTACAGAAATCACACAGCCTTAAAGATTTTCATAGAAACTTTGCAAACACCGTACAAAGCATCTAGCAACTATATAGCCATATAAACTTTTCTCTAAAATTCTTCCGCGGCAACAATTATATTGCATATAAATATTGCATTAGATAATGGGAGAATCAATGCAATTACCAATCAACAATGTTCAAAACAGTATTTTTATGGTCAGGATCAAGACAAATTTGTTTGCTAACGGCTACTAGAAATGTCTTAAAAGACAGATATTAGTAGGAAATAAATGTACTGATGGGAACAGAACATCCTCATTAGGCAAGATACGAACCTATCTGCACAAAGCATCTCACAGTTGCTGAATCCACTCAGCCACCTAGTGTTAACAGCAACGAGGGGACGCGCGAATACCAGGCTCAGAGGCTGGCTTCCGAAATTTCAACCCAGCCAGCTCGAAAGAAAGGGCCGAGGCTTGTATCCGAGCAAAAATATCACGTGATTGATGACGTTTGAAGCTTTGGACGTCACACAACCATCTAATGGTTTTTTTAAAGACATGTTGCTTTCCAACCACCTTTGCTTTAAAAAATATGAATCTAAATTAGTCTCCAACCTAATTATCAAGAACTAATGAAATTCAGAAGATGTCAAAACGTTCGTGCTACACCATTCATTATGAATAACAAACGGGTAGGCCCAATACTGTGGACATTTGTTAGAATATGTCTTGTAATTTCGTTAGGGGTGTCACCTGGCCGGTGGCTGAAGGTGTAGAGTGGTGGATGGCTATACAGTTATGTTACAAATCCCGGTTAGAGTCCCAGGGATTACTTCATCAGAATGTTTTGATTATAACACTGGCAACATTGTCTTTGTAATACCTACGTCAGGAATATTTTATTATCACATCTTAAATCATGCACTGGATCCACTGTATTTTGTGAATGTTTTAACTCCAGCATTTCTCTCATAGATATGTATCATTCAGATGTATGAGCTATGATTAGATAGTAACCTGTCACTGTCACAGTGTTGAATCCAGTTTTAGTTTAAGTTTTATGTGTCAGCAAACTTAATAAAATTATTATATTTGTTTTCATATCAGTTATGTTAATATTTTCTTTTCCACAGCCTCAATAATACTAAGGATGCAAAAGTTTTTAAATAATTGTTTGTCAGGAGATTGAACCAATCACAGATTAAGGCATACTTTGAAATTTCAACCCATTTGAATCCAGGCGAAGGGACAGAGGCTTGCGTCAGTGTAATACCACGTGATTGATTATATCCGAATGTTTGATCACATGCTTTTTCCAAAGCCTCGTTGGAAAATGCAGGCTTCTAAGGTTGTTGGGGGCGGTTCGGTCCCAAACAGCAACCTCTACTGGTCACCTTATTTAGTTGTTAACATCACCAGTCCAGCAATGGCGAAGTTGGTAGCGTCGCTTGTTCCCGCTTTTCAACTTATGGTGCAAGATCGAATCCACATCATGTTTGACTTTTTGAGTGTACATGGTACTGTTTACTGTTCTTTGAATAATTTGTTTTCTTTTGTACATCTTATGACGCTCTTGCCTTAATAATACAAAACATTACAACGGTTTCATGGCTGAAAAATGCTAGCTGGAAAGGCAAGAATAACATTGGATTAAAAGCAATCATTTAAATCACTTCAGAAAGCACACACCTAACCACTGCAAAGTTTGGAAAATACATCTATATCAACATTAAACATGTGATATTTATTCCTGATCAGCAGGCACAAATGTGCAGTCAGTTTAAAAGCCTTGGTAGAATTAACAGTGTTTCTGCCATTTTGAAGAAAGCCTTGATTTCCTATCACTACTCAATATTAGCAATTTTTCAAATTTTGTTAAATTATTATTGATCAGGTTATTGAACTAAATTCTCAGATCGAGGCTTGCTTTACAATTTCAACCCATTCTAATCCATGCGAGAGGGCCGAGGCTTGCATCGATCATAGTGTCAGTGTAATACCACTTGATTGATGACGTCCGAAGCCTTGTTTGATCACATGCTTTTTCCAAAGCCTTTGGAAAATGCAGGCTTCGGTGGTTGTTCGGTGCTTTCAAAGTGCAACCTCTACCGGTCACCTTATTAGTAATTTATTTTAAAGTTGTCAGTGTTACAAGTCCAGCAGCGGTGCTGTTGGTATGGTCGTAGACTCTGGCATTCTGTCCTTGTTATGGTGCGAGATCGAATCCAGGAAGTGTTAAACTTTGAGTGCAAACAATGCTGTTTATTGATCTTTTAATAAATCATTTTGATTTGTGTCTTATGACAATCTTACCAAGGATGGAAATGTTTTTAAAATATTTTTTATCAGGAGATTGAACTAAAATTGTCTGATCAAGGCTTGCTTAGAAATGTCAACACATTCTAATACAGGTGATGGTCATAAAATTTGAATATCATCAAAAAGTTGATTTATTTCAGTAATTCCATTCAAAAAGTGAAACTTGTATAATGTATACATTCATTCCACACAGACTGATATATTTCAAGTGTTTATTTCTTTTAATTTTGATGATTATAACTGACAAATAATGAAAACCCCAAATTCTGTATCTCAGAAAATTTTAATATTGTGAAAAGGTACAATATTGAAGACACCTGGTGCCACACTCTAATCAGCTAATTAACCCAAAACACCTGCAAAGGCCTTTAAATGGTCTCTCAGTCTAGTTCTGTAGGCAACACAATCATGAGGAAGACTGCTGACTTGACAGCTGTCCAAAAGACCACCATTGACACCTTGCACAAGGAGGGCAAGACACAAAAGGTCATTGCTAAAGAGGCTGGCTGTTCACAGAGCTCTTTGTCCAAGCACATTAATAGAGAGGCGAAGGGAAGGAAAAGATGTGGTAGAAAAAAGTATACAAGCAATAGGGATAACCGCACCCTGGAGAGTATTGTGAAACAAAACCCATTCAAAAATGTGGGAAAGATTCACAAAGAGTGGACTGCAGCTGGAATCAGTGCTTCAAGAACCACCACGCACAAACGTATGCAAGACAGGGGTTTCAGCTGTCGCATTCCTTGTTTCAAGCCACTCTTGAACAAGACACAGCGTCAGAAGTATCTCGTCTGGGCAAAAGACAAAATGGACTGGACTGCTGCTGAGTTAAGTTCTCTGATGAAAGTACATTTTGCATTTCCTTTGGAAATCAAGGTCCCAGAGTCTGGAGGAAGAGAGGAGAGGCACGTTGCTTGAAGTCCAGTGTAAAGTTTCCAGTCAATGATGGTTTGGGGTGCCATGTCATCTGCTGGTGTTGGTCCACTGTGTTTTCTGAGGTCCAAGGTCAACGCAGCCGTCTACCAGGAAATTTTAGAGCACTTCATGCATCCTGCTGCTGACCAACTTTATGGAGATGCAGATTTCATTTTCCAACAGGACTTGGCACCTGCACACAGTGCCAAAGCTACCAGTACCTGGTTTAAGGACCATGGTATCCCTGTTCTTAATTGGCCAGCAAACTCGCCTGACCTTAACCCTATAGAAAATCTATGGGGTATTGTGAAGAGTGTGATGATTATCAATTCCATCGATTGATAATCTTAAAGGAGTAAGAAACAGAGACAAAATTCTCTTGGCACAAATTAACAGTTTATTAATTATTCGCTTACAAACATAATCGTCCGATGAGTCTCTAACTCAATACATGCACAACCCGTATATATTACATAGAAAAAGGGGTGTGGTAAGTTGTTGCCCATCTGTCCTTGTCAATGAAACACATTCCCTCTGTTCTATCACATGTCCTAGGTTTAAGTCACGTTGTCCTCCCCCATCTGGTTAACTTTCTCAACTCTTGAGGGGGACTTCATCTGGACAACCTACAGATTTACGATTAACCCTATAATCTACTGTTACCAATCAAGAATGCCCCCTAGGACAAACACCAGATCCCCCTCTCCTACATTCCTAAGGAACAGAAAGGACTGACACCCTTCTTTGTCTAGGGAGGAGGACATGGCCCAAATACCTAATAATCCTCTGATACACAATCAAAGTAAAGATTTACATACCAGCCAATGGAAAGACAGACATTCCTCAAATGCACCTCAATTCAAAATTTCCATAACAAGAGGAAGATGCGATACGCCAGACCCAACAATGCAGAAGAGCTGAAGGCCACTATCAGAGCAACCTGGGCTCTCATAACACCTGAGCAGTGCCACAGACTGATCGACTCCATGCCACGCCGCATTGCTGCAGTAATTCAGGCAAAAGGATTCCCAACTAAGTATTGAGTGCTGTACATGCTCAAAACTTTCATTTTCATACTTTTCAGTTGGCCAACATTTAAAAAAATATTTTTTTGTATTGGTCTTAAGTAATATTCAAATTTTCTGAGATACTGAATTTGGGATTTTCATTAGTTGTCAGTTATAATCATCCATCCATCATCTTCCACTTATCCGGGGCCGGGTCGCGGGGGCAGCAGTCTAAGCAGAGATGCCCAGACTTCCCTCTCCCCAGACACTTCCTCCAGCTCTTCCGGGGGGACACCGAGGCATTCCCAGGCCAGCCGGGAGACATAGTCCCTCCAGTGTGTCCTAGGTCTTCCCCGGGGTCTCCTCCCGGTGGGACAGGACCGGAAAACCTTCCCAGGAAGGCGTTCCGGAGGCATCCGAAACAGATGCCCAAGCCACCTCAGCTGACCCCTCTCTCGATGTGGAGGAGCAGTGGCTCTACTCTGAGCTCCTCCCGGGTGACCGAGCTTCTCACCCTATCTCTAAAGGATCGCCCAGCAACCCTGCGGAGAAAGCTCATTTCGGCCGCCTGTATCCGGGATCTTGTCCTTTCGGTCATGACCCAAAGCTCATGACCATATGTGAGAGTAGGAACGTAGATTGACCGGTAAATCGAGAGCTTCGCCTTGCGGCTCAGCTCTTTCTTCACCACGACAGACCGATACATCGACCGCAAACAACTATGTGATAATAAATGGCCTCATATAATCACTATCCTTTTTTTTTTTTGCATGATCAGTAATATTTTCTAAATCAATGCAAAAATTTCACAATTTCTGTTAGGATATGCAAACTTATGAGGGTATATATGTATCTATATATATCCTAGTAGAAATTGTGACATTTTGGCATTGATTTTGAAAATATGACTGATCATGAAAAAGTTTAACTATTATCTTTAAGGATAGTAAAGAAATATACATACATATATATACAGTATGTACAGAAATGTATTTCTATATATATACATACACAGCTCTGGAAAAATTTAAGAGACCTCTGCAACTTTTTCTTTCCTTTCCAAAAAAGTTGAAAAGGGAAGTTTTGAGTGAGGAACAGATTTGCAGTCATCTCTTAATTTTAACCCTTCTGTTCATCACTCAAAACCTTCCTTTTCAACTTTTTTGGAAAGGAAAGAAAAAGGTGCAGAGGTCTCTTAATTTTTCCCGGAGCTGTATATAGAAATAGATTAAAGTGTTCCCTTAATTATTTTGAGCAATGTACACCAATCAGCCATAACATTATGACCACCTGCCAAATATTGTGTAGGTCCCCCTATTGCCGTCAAATTAGCCCTGACCCGTCGAGGCATGGACTCCACTAGACCTCGGAAGGTGTGCTGTGGTATCTGGCACCAAGACATTAGCAGCAGATCCTTTAAGTCCTAAGTTGTGAGGTGGGGCCTCCATGGATCGGACCTGTTGGTCCAGCACATACAACAGATGTTCGATTGGATGTTGTGTTCCTCAAACCATTCCTGAACCATTTTTGCTTTATGGCAGGGCAGATTATCCTGCTGAAAGAGGCCAATGTCATTAGGGAATACCATTACCATGAAAGGGTGCACATGGTCTGCAACAATGCTCAGATGGTATGTGTCAAAGTAACATCCACATGAATAGCAGGACCCAAGGTTTCCCAGCAGAACATTTCCCAAAGCATCACACTACCTCCATGACCGCAGACCGGGAACACCCCACAAGGGCTTTAGTTTTGTAGATGCTCTGACCCAGTCGTCTAACAATCACAACGTGTCTCTTGTGAAAGTCACTCAGATCCTTACACTTGCCCATTTTTCATGCTGCTAACACATCAACTTTGAGGACAGAATGTTCACTTGCTGCCTAATATATCCCACCCAGTGACAGGTGTCATGATAGCGAGATTATCAGTGTTATTCACTTCACCTGTCAGTGGTCATAATGTTAAGGCTGGTTGGTGTATATTTAAAAGCAACACAGTTGCTGCTGCCAAAAAATTGCCAACTGTGTAAATGCGTTAGTGAAAGGCATCAATCAATATCACTGCCCCATCATTAAGGCACAACTAGATCTGACTATAATTACAATTGAGCACTCCTGGGAGTATTAAATAGATCTGTTAGAGAAAGAACCACCTTGTGAATTGCACAGCAGGCCATGTTTTTGATTAGGTTCTCCGCATCACCCACAGCACCCATGAAACTACCTGTAGCAAAAAAAACACCCCACTATGCATACAGTCTGTGGAACTATAAGTGCAAAAGAAGCTGACAAAGATACTTTCATAAAGGTACTCATCAGAGAAAGCCAACGGATTTTGTTGGTCTCTTAACATTCTTGCTTTTCTAAGATACCCTCTCAATATCTGCACACTGACCACTTGCTTTGTAGTATAGGCCTCTGGCAGCCTCAGATTCAAAGTTTGTTGATGTTCTTTTGTATCATGGTCTAAAACATTCAAATTCATTCTTTAACACTTTGGTAGGAAGTTGTCATCTCTGATCTACATGGTGTAATGACCAAGTCAGAAATGAGGGTTACATGTTCCAGATACAGAGCATTTGTATGATTTCTTGGAAGTTTGACAGTTCTAGGCAAGAGCAAGGCAGAAGGCATAGTAAAAAAAATAAGCAGGACAGGGGTCAAAACCGTTAAGACAAAATAGAGAGGCAACGGTACAAAGGTTAAGGCAAGCATTGGTCAACAAGGCAAGGCAACAGGTAAAAGGCTAAGGTGAAGGTACAAAATCACAAGGCAAGAGCGAAGACGAGACTGTTTGAATCTAAGGTCTAAACACAGAATATCAAATTACTTGGAGATGATATAAGAAGTTTGCTAAACAAAGGCTCAGTAAGTTGGCAACAGACAAACAATACCTTACAAAGGAGCTGCAAAACAGAACTGAACTAAATAGGAACCACTAGCGAGCAAGTGAACAGAAACACAGGTGAAACTCATCAGGACTAACACAGGGAAGAAGGCTGCATTCAAAAACAACAGTGAAACACCGTTAACCAAAACATAACAATAAACATAGGAAAACTACAAACCTCATACCTTTGACTTGCCTGATTAATCAATTGTCATTACCTAAAATAACCATGTGAAGGTGGCGGAGAAACTCAGAGGACCAGAACATAAAACTGGTATTAATTTAGAACAGGCACATTCTAGCAGCTCTGTTTTAGATGTGTTATTGCAACCAATATGTACCTCCGAGCTCCAGTGATTTTATTTCATATTTATTCTGCAGTATATGGGTTTTCCTATTTGCCCTCCTGTCCTTTGCCACCTACTTGTGAAAGCATGGTTAAGTTAATCATGATGTGTAAGATTGCCATGTTCCAAACTCCCATTTTAAAACAAGGGTTGATGGTTTTGTGTTCGTCTCGTCCAATATTGCAATGATGGATGTGGTTTAGATCTTTTTATAAAATCCTGCAGTTTTCCAGACTTTTGGAATCTCTCAAGCCATTACTCTTAACGTACCTAAACGTTATGTTTTATTGTGTGTCAATGGTGTACCAGATACTGTAATATATTGTGTTTATTTTTTACCCCAAGCAGAGAGAATACAGGTAGATCTTCGTTGATATAGTTGTGCCCACTGTCTATTCCACCACAACAATTTGCTGCAATTGACTCAAGAAAACCATTGGAATACTTTTAATAAGATAATTAAAATGTCTACTCACCAAAATTAGTGTTTTCCTGTCATGTCCTGGTAAAGGCTACTGCTTTTTCCAATAGAGTGGACAGTCGATAACTAAAACAAACAAAAGGCAAATGCCTTTTTCTTATTTCCATTCGCTTTGACATGTTTAAGTAATTTGTTCAAACCTCTCAAATTAACAATTTAGAGAATATTCAGGTACTGAAGCACTGGTATTACAATTGATCTTAAAGAAAAGATTTGTCTGTTTACGTTTGGGTTAATTTAACATTTACGTTTACATTTGGGTTTATTTAAATATTTAGTAACCGTTTTATTAGGTCTGGAGATTAATTGCCTCCATTAAGTTACATTAATAAATGATTTAGTTTTCTGGTGTTGTGCTGGAGGTTTCCTGCAGAAACTACATAAACATAAGTGTTTTAACACACACAAACACACACACACAATTTTTCCAGTACCACAGATAGTTGCCTAAAGATGTGATAATCAAAGGTTAAAGTTGAGAAGATGTTACTTTCTCTAACACCTATTTGGGCAAATGTCCATCTGCCTTATTTTCAAGACTTTGAAAAGTAAAAGCATACTGTACCTGTGAGGGCAGTAATTGTTTTTGGTTATTATAAAGAACCAAGACCAATCTAAAAGTATTTGTGAGTTATTATACAGTATCATATTAAACAGTATGTTAATCTGACTGATTGAAAAGATGCTACTGTGTAAATAGTGCAATGCAGTTTTTATGAAATTGAGATCTATGTTTATGGCCAGGAACATCTTAGACATAGTAAAAATGTCAGGGTTTCTTCACAGATAAAATGAAACCTGTGACTGCCACCATGTTGGTAAACCAAATTTGATTAGCGTCTCAGTGTGGACTCTGTGTCTCATAGCAAATGCTCCTGTTTTTCAGCCAAATAAAGTCAGTTACTTCCTACCCCAGATTAATCAAATAAATGCCCTCACACAGCACTCCAATATCCATATTCATCATATTCAAAAGACAAGAATAGTGCAAAGAAAGCAAACAACAATCTCCCCCACTGCTGAATTAAATGTAATAAATGCCAGATGAAAAAGAACCATATATTTTGGTTGCATTATTTCTTTTGATTTATAAATTAAAACATTGCAAGGTTACATTAAAGCCATATTGAGATTAATAATATCAGAGAAAAAAAGGCACAGAAGATGATTTTAAGAACAGTGACTTTTTAAAATGACCCTTATAAAGCGTACAGTGGGGAGAACAAGTATTTGATACACTGCCAATTTTGCAGGTTTTCCTACTTACAAAGCATGTAGAGGTCTGTCATTTTTTATCATAGGTACACTTCAACTGTGAGAGACGGAATCTAAAACAAAAATCCAGAAAATCACATTGCATGATTTTTAAATAATTCATTTGCATTTTATTGCATGACATAGGTACTTGATACATTGATCACCTACCAACTAGTAAGAATTCCGGCTCTCACAGACCTGTTAGTTTTTCTTTAAGAAGCCTTCCTGTTCTCCACTCTTTACCTGTATTAACTGCACCTGTTTGAACTCGTTACCTGTATAAAAGACACCTGTCCACATTCAATCAAACAGACTCTAACCTCTTCACAATGGCCAAGACCAGAGAGCTGTGTAAGGACATCAGGGATAAAATTGTAGACTTACATAAGGCTGGGATGGGCTACAGGACAATAGGCAAGCAGCTTGGTGAGAAGGCAACAACTGTTGGTGCAATTATTAGAAAATGGAAGAAGTTCAAGATGACGGTCAATCTCCCTCGATCTGGGGCTCCATACAAGATCTCACCTTGTGGGGCATCAATGATCATGAAGAAGGTGATGGATCAGCCAAGAACTACACAGCAGGACCTGGTCAATGACCTGAAGAGAGCTGGGACCACAGTCTCAAAGAAAACCCTTAGTAACACACTATGCCGTCATGGATTAAAATCCTGCAGTGCATTTAAGGTCCCCCTGCTCAAGCCAGCGCATGTCCAGGCCCGTCTGAAGTTTGCCAATGACCATCTGGATGATCCAGAGGAGGAATGGGAGAAGGTAATGTGGTCTAATGAGACAAAAATAGAGCTTTTTGGTCAAAACTCCACACCGTGTTTGGAGGAAGAAGTATGAGTACAACCCCAAGAACACCATCCCAACCGTGAAGCATGGAGGTGGAAACATCATTCTTTGGGGATGCTTTTCTGCAAAGGGGACAGGACGACTGCACCGTATTGAGGGGAGGATGGATGGGGCCATGTATCGTGAGATCTTGGCCAACAACCTCCTTCCCTCAGTAAGAGCATTGAAGATGGGTCGTGGCTGGGTCTTCCAGCATGACAACGACAGGGCAACTAAGGAGTGGCTCCGTAAGAAGCATTTCAAGGTCCTGGAGTGGCCTAGCCTGTCTCCAGACCTGAACCCAATAGAAAATCTTTGGAGGGAGCTGAAAGTCTGTATTGCCCAGCGACTGCCCCAAAACCCGAAGGATCTGGAGAACGTCTGTATGGAGGAGTGGGTCGAAATCCCTGCTGCAGTGTGTGCAAACCTGGTAAAGAACTACAGGAAACGTATGATCTCTGTAATTGCAAAAAAGGTTTTTGTACCCAATATTAAGTTCTGCTTTTCTGATGTATCAAATACTTATATCATGCAATAAAAAGCAAATTACTTAAAAATCATACAATGTGATTTTTCTGGATTTTTGTTTTAGATTCCGTCACTCACTGTTGAAGTGTACCTATGATAAAAATTACAGACCTCTACATGCTTTGTAAGTGGGAAAACCTGCAAAATCGGCAGGTTATCAAATACTTGTTCTCCCCAGTGTATTTGTGTTTTTTAGCATCAGATAAGTGGCTGACAGAGAATGAAGGCCAGCTTTAAGGACCTTTTCCTCAGGACTACTCTTCAAAGTAAGTTATTTTGTACATGGCTATTGTAGTTAATGTCAGACCATTAAGTACACTACCTGATTTCTGTATTACAGGAGCAGTAAGGAAGCCCCTGACAAGGCTGTCCAGAACCAGATCACCACCTACCTGAAAGAGGCAGCTGAGTGCAGGTGGGAGAAAACGTCGGAGGTACAAGGGACCTGCCGTGAATATGAATGGCACAACACCACAATGCTTGGATTCCAGGCCTTGCTTATTTAGTATTGTATTATGTTTATTTTGTACTTTCTCAAATTCAAATACTGTGATTCTCTGATTATAATGTGAATGTTTCTATATATGTTTTACATTTTTTATTTAACTAAATTAATTAGCATGTTTATTTTGTATGCTTGCTGTATAAAAAAGTGTATGCATCTTGCACTATTTGAAATGCATTTAGATTTTATTCAGTTCATATTCATTTGTCATGACCAAAATCTGATTATTATAAATAAAACCTAATATTGGGGCATGAGGCATACCACTGTGTTTAATGCAAAAAAGTTTCTAGCCACCGTCGGGCCGCAGGTGTGTTGCTTGCTGGGTATGGTTCAAAATAGAGAAATTAACGACAACTAAATTTACAGCGCTAAGCTTTTTAAATTAATCACATGCGTTAATGTGTACATTTTGACAGCCCTAATATTTATTTAATCATTTATATATTTTACATTCATTATCAAACTTATTTTGGATAGTCTTTTGTTATTAAAATATACACCGATCAGCCATAATATTATGACCATCTGCCTAATATTGTGTAGGTCCCACTTTTGCCGCCAAAACAACCCTGACCCGTCGAGGCATGGACTCCACTAGACCTCTGAAGGTGTGCTGTGGTATTTGGCACCAAGATGTTAGCAGCAGATCCCACAGATGCTCGATTGGATTGATATCTGGGGAATTTGGAGGCCAAGTCAACACCTTGAACTGGTTGTTGTGTTCCTCAAACCATTCCTGAACCATTTTTGCTTTGTGGCAGGGTGCATTATACTACTGAAAGTGGCCAATGCCATCAGGGAATACTGTTACCATGAAATTGTGCACATGGTCTGCAACAATGCTTAGATAGGTGGGATGTGTCAAATTAACATCCACACAAATGGCAGGGTTTTCCAGCAGAACATTGCCCAAAGCATCACACTGCCTCTGCCGGCTTGCCTCCTTCCCATAGTGCATCATGGTGCCATGTGTTTGTCGTGGAAAACACTTCAGATTTCCTGACAAAAAAAGATGCAAAGACTCAGGAGCTTTCGAATCCAAAAGTAGACTTTATTGACGTCAAAAAGCCATGTTGGTCTGCAGAACAACCGACTTCCAAACAACCGACCTTAAACACACATTTTTATACTGTATGGTTATACAATGATATTAGGTCCTCCCATTATGCAAATTTCTGGATGGATTCTTCTCGAATATTCCATCAATGTTTTTCACAACCCTCTGGGATTCACTCCCCCAGTCACTACCCATCATGACTCAGCATATTCTCTGAAATGGAAAGATTTCCTTATCTATAGACTCATTCATCCTCCCAAGATTTTGCCAAGACAGTCAAGGACAAGCTACAGGTCCTTCTGTCCTCAATATGAGATAACAACAACCACTCATTGCACTGACCATGGGAACAATAGTTCATCACTCTCTCTTAACAATTAAACTGTTTGGGGAAATAATATGACTGTCATGGTGCGGTGAGCAGCAGCGCCACCGTGCCATATATTCTGAAGTTCCCATATCGCACGAGCACACCCCGGACTGTCACATGTCTCCAATCTTTCACACCAGGTCCCAATTTGTATCGTTTGTATGTGTTTAAATGTTTCCCCTCTGCTCCCCACATTGTGGATCATTGTTGCCGTTATTGTCTGTCCGTTTATCGGTGAGGGTTGCTTGTTTGTACTGTCTGAAAATTACCTGTTATGATGCGTTGTCGCGCACTTATTTCATTCTGTCGTTTGTAGAGTTTTCCGTTCGTGTTCGGTTTGTTTTGTATGGTTATTAAATCCACGAATGCGATATATGCCTGTGCCTGGTTCCTTGCCAACACAACACCACACGACATCATTACAATGAGCCCTGGTTAAATGTTTTATTAATTAACACTCAATTAATATACAGGTGATCACATGAGAAGTCCTGTCTAATCTTCATCAGGTTAATGTGAAATAACCTTTTATGAAAATATCCCTACATGTTCTCCAGGTAAGTGATGAACATGCACCCGGGCCATCTACGTCATGTAAAAGGAAACGTGATTCATCAGACCAGGCCACCTTCTTCCATTTCTCTGTGGTCCAGTTCTGATGCTCACGTGCCCATTGTAGGGGCTTGAGGCAGTGGACAGGGGTCAGCATGTCCACTGCCGCAACAAACTGCGATGCACTGTGTGGTCTTTTGGATCAGACCACATGGGCCAGCCTTCACCTCCCATGTGCATCAGTGAGCCTTGGCCGCCCATGACCCAGTTCACCGCTTTTCCTTCCTTGGACCACTTTTGATAGGTGCTAATCACTGCAGACCGGGAATACATCTAGTCATCACAATTTGGCCCCTGTCAAAGTCGCTCAGATCCTTACGCTTGGCAATTTTTCCTACTTCTAACACATCAACTTTGAGGACAGAATTTTCACTTGCTGCCTAATACATCCCACCCACTGACAGGTGCCATGATCACTAGATTATCAATGTTATTCAGTTCATCTGTCAGTGGTCATAATGTTTTGGCTGATTGTTGTATAGAAAGATATGTTTTTTATTTAATTTAATTTGTTGAAATGAGAAGCTACATTTTTTAAATGTAATTTATACCAGGGTACACATGACCAAACCATTATTATCGGACGATTGAGGTATATGAATTAGAATCTTTCTATCGGTGCATCAATACTCTTCACATCTCTAACACCTAACAAAATCTGTTAAAAAGGTCAAACTACACCACTAGACACTATTTCTTGTGATGTTTTCCCAGTCTCCCTAAATAATTGAGTGATTGCAGGTATTTCAGGCATAATTACGCAACATAGAAGTATTTTAAAAACGTGCACTGGGAGAGTTCAATCAACAATGTCATTATTTTGACCTTTCTGTTTCACTGATTGCTTGATCACACTTGTGGTGGGTAAATATTCGTGTCCATGCTTAATAGAGCCATTAGACCTGTCTCAAAAATATTCCTTGTCACTACATTGCAGGATAGCCAGGTTAACTACAGCCTGATGGGAGCCTTACTTCATTCTCTTATTAAGTTTCCACCCTCAAAGGTTGGCTTGCAAAACAATTCCATATTAATGAACATATACTGGTGAATACAGCAGCAGTGACCTTTAATGCCTAAACCTAAGAGTAACCCCAAAACACAACACTGTGTCCAGTTGTGGTGACAATGCTTTTATTTAGAAGTATTTATAAAAAAAAAACTATTGTTGCCAACATACTGTAAGTATTAAACCCCAGTGCTGTGAAATCTCCCAGTATGCACAGATGACAGAAATGTTCCTGAGAGGGACACAATTCTTTTCCCATTTGCCTCCACCTGTGAACCATTTAAGTAGCTCACACATCCTCTGGATAAACAACCCACTGTTAAAGGATCCATGTTCAAGCTGTGAATCTAAAGGACAATTAGGACCACTAGCATTCTACAGACTTTAGAGATGACTTAATACAAATGCATATATTAGGGAAAGAGTACAAAGCAGTATCCAAGGGTTTGGATATCCCATTGAGCACATTTGCTACATGGCTGGCATGTGTACCTGCACCCCCACCATTGTGGTTATCGAGCCCTGGTGTCTGCCCATGATGTTAACAAATGTCCCGCCTCATCTCCTCCGTCTTCACCTGGGTGCCTCACTGTTGAAGCCTTTGGGCAGCAAGCAGTTTCCTACCTGTGTCCATTTTCTTTTATATATCTGATAGAAAACATGTGTATGTGTTTTATGACATTCAATTGTTTTATTAGATGATATTGCCAGTCTGATGTATTATGATGTGAGAAGATTTTACCTTGCGAAAAGCACAACCTACATATGTACATTTTCAATGCCCTAAAGCAGTATTTCATTCAATCTAACCCACTTCACAGCCATGCGTAAAAGTGCAATCAAGACCAGAGTATCATACTGTCCTGAATCTAGCACACACACGGAGCCATGACCCACATAGTTATTAAAGATTAAATTAATTCACATGGTCCTTTCATAAAACTGGCACAGGGTTTGAGCCAAGATCCCCAGTACGGAATGAGAAACCCAAGTAGGGCAGCAGCTGGATGAAGGGAGGAGAGGAGCAGACCGGAATAACAAGATCCTTCTCGAGAAGAAGAACGGTTCCACTCTCCTGGAACGGATTGGCTGTCATGGGGTTGGAAAGCCCCATTCTCCTCTCATTAGGGTGTGAAGAGAGGGAGAAGAGACTGGGATACCGGGATAGAAACTGGAGAGGGACTGGTCCTGTCGGGGTCATTACACAAACTTCACACTAACTACACTAACTACCACCTACACTGAGCTACTTTAAAATGTTTGGTTTATTCTCTTGTTCCTCCTGTTCTTACATTCATTCCAAATCGGAACGGGAAAAAATATTTTCTCTATGCATTTTAAGCTTAAATTGCAGATGAGGTGAATGCCAAACATCAACTAATGTGATACTGATTACCCCTAAATACAATAAGCTGACGTTTGCCTTTGAACTTTACAGTTGATATGACGTTCTTCTGTTCAAAGGCCGTGTTTCATTTTATGCCAAACAACTCCACCTTTGACTCATCTGTGCAGAGCACATTGTTACAGACGTTTTGGTCTTTGCCCAAGTGCTGTTTTTGTCTTGATATTATCTTTTTGAGAGTAGATGCTCCTCATCTCCCATGTAGACCAAGTATGTGTAATATACTTGATCTACATGGTTGTGTCAAGAGAGGCCTGCAGCTCCTTTAAGGTTGCCATGCCACTGTCCTTTTGGTAGCACTCCTGATAAGCTTTCTCCTTGTCCTAAGAACCGGAAACTAGCCAGTTTAGCATTTTGACGTTAGGTTTTATGGGGATTATGAGTCATACCATTTCAGTCAATAAGGATACAGCAAGACACAGGTGAAAACAATAACGACAGAAGGACAAGCAACATTCAAGAACGAAGGATGAAAACCACACAGAACAGGCTATATTCAGGGACAATGGCAAAAACAAAACAAAACCTCACACAGGATACATATACCTGTAAATTAACCAGTGTGACCTATAATTTGTAACATATAAGTTTGATTTGGGATATAGTCAGAACTTTTTTGCAGCACTAATTATATATGATAGCTACATCTGTAATGTCGAATGTGTGAGCAATGTTTGCAGTGCCATGGTTCAATGTTTAGAATTGCAGGACATTTGCTTAAAAATTATAAACATGTCTATCATCTGTTTGCAAAAACGTGTAGATTTTCAATAAATGGTTCTTAATCATAACAAAAATTGGTTGTAATATCCGTAGGCTGATGGGTTGACATTGCCTATTGCCACTTCACTGGTTACACCCCTGGACAACCCCCTGACCACGCCCACCATTTAAGTAAATTTTTTTATTTTAAAAACCTGTGCCAATACCAACCACATTACATTTCCCCATTCCTAAGAAGAAACGACAGAAATGCAGATATATAAAACACTCTCTAGAATAGTTTCATTGAATGTGTTTAAATGGGTGAATTTACCTTGCATTTAAGAGTCTTTACTTTAACCCTATTCATTTCCCCAGCTCTGTGATATCCAATTATTACTAAGGCATCATCTCCGTAACTTCCAGCCAGGGATGTTTGGGCCATAGAAACATGTTAAAACTCAATCAGAAATTAGGTGGACTTATCCGAATAATAGTAATGGTTGTAGCCATCCCAATGTAACTGATTGGTCAAAAATAGAAGGCCCAACCCTCTCTTGCTTGTGGAATGAATTTCCACATACAGTTATGCTCAAAGGTTTGCATACATTTAGAGAATTGATAATATATGTACCATTTGTAAAGAAAACGAGTGTGATGGATTCGGATGGGAAAGGAGGAGCAGGAGAACGAGGCGATACTTATTAGTGGTTTCTTTTAATAAAAGAAAGAACAATTGGCGAAGCGTAACAACGCTCTTCTTGACAGCGAGACAATAACACACAAAGACAGGGGAAGCAGAGGGAACATATATACTGGGGGGAATGATGAGGATGAGTACCAGGTGTGCTAAACAAGACACAGGTGAAATGCATAATGAGATGGACGGTGGTGTCAGAAGGCCGGTGACGTCGAACGCTGGAGCCTGTCTGCTGCAGGGGGAGGTGAAGCAGCAGAGGGCGCAGTTGCCACAGTACCCCCCCTCTGACACCGGCCCCGGGGCCGACCCGGGGGACACGGAGCAGGGCGATCCGGGCGACGCCGATGGAACTCACGTACGAGGGCGGGAGCCAGGACGTCCTTCACCGGGACCCAGCTCCGTTCCTCCGGGCCGTACCCCTCCCACTCCACGAGGTACTGGAGGCCCCCCCGCCTCAAGTCAATGATGGAGTGGACGGAGTACGCCGGGGCCCCCTCGATGTCCAGAGGGGGGGGGGGAACCTCCCGCACCTAACACCCCTGAAGGGGACCAGCCACCACCGGCCTGAGGAGAGACACATGAAACGAGGGGTTAATACGGAAGTCGGGGGGAAGGCGTAAACGATATGTCACCTCGTTTACTCTCCTCAGGACTTTAAAGGGCCCCACAAACCACGGGGCCAGCTTCCGGCAGGGCAGGCGGAGGGGCAGGTCCTTGGACGAGAGCCAGACCCGGTCGCCCGGACGATACACCGGGGCCTCCCTGCGGTGGCGGTCCTCAAAGATCTTTTGGTCGGCGGACTGCGAGCTGGTGGCGAGCCTGCACAGCCTCCCACGTGCCCACTTCCCGCCGGAACCAGTCATCCACCGCAGGGGTACCGGTCTGGCTCGGCATCCAGGGTGCCAGAACCGGCTGTTAACCCAGCACACTCTGAAAGGGAAATATGCCCGTGGAGGAGTGGTGCAGAGAGTTGAGAGCGTATTTCGCCCAAGGCACAAACTCTGCCCACTCCCCCGGCCGGTCCTGGCAGTAGGACCGAAGGAACCTGCCCACTTCCTGGTTTACCCGTTCCACCTGCCCGTTGGACTGGGGATGGTAGCCCGAGGTCAGACTGACCGAGATCCCCAGGTGCTGCATAAAGGCCTTCCACACTCTGGACATGAACTGGGGACCCCCGTCAGACACGATGTCCTCGAGCACCCCATAGTGCCAGAAGACGTGTGTGAATAGGGCCTCCGTGGTTTGTTGGGCAGTAGGAAGGCCGGGCAGAGGCAAGAGGCGGCAGGACTTGGAGAACCAATCCACAACGACCAGGACGGTGGTATGGCCCTGTGAAGGGGGAAGATCAGTTAAGAAATCAATTGTGGAATGGGTAAGGGGTGCAACGTGCCCATAGGTAGGTGTCGGGATGCTTTACTCTGGGCGCACACAGAGCAGGAAGAGACGTACACCCTCACGTCCTTGGCTAAAGTGGGCCACCAGTACTTACCGGCCAGGGCGCGCAGGTTGGCCCGATACCAGGATGACCGGAGGAGGGAGACGTATGCGCCCAGTAGATGAGGCGGTCGCGGACAGACGCCGGCACATACGTACGACCCTCAGGGCATGTGGGCGGAGAGGGCTCGTCACGCTGTGCTCTAGCGATGTCCGCGTCCAGTTCCCATACCACCGGTGCCACGATGCACGACTCCGGGAGCATCATCCACTGGCATCTCCTCCGTGTCATGCTGGCGGGACAGCGCGTCAGCCCCGGCGTTCTTACTCCCCGGCCTGTATGTAAGAGTAAAAACAAACCGGGTGAAGAACATAGCCCACCTTGCCTGGCGAGGGGTCAGCCTCCTCGCTGCCCGCATGTACTCCAGGTTTCGGTGGTCCGTCCAGATGAGGAAAGGGTGTTTAGCCCCCTCTAACCAGTGCCGCCACGCCGACAGGGCTCGAACCACGGCCAACAGCTCACGATCACCTATGTCATAGTTCCGCTCCACCGCACTGAGCTTCTGGGAGAAGAAGGCACATGGACGGAGCATGTTACGACTCCCCGTCCGTTGGGAGAGGATGGCACCGAACCCACAGTCGTACGCGTCCACCTCCACGATGAACTGGAGCAACGGGTCGGGATGGGCCAGGACCGGAGCGGTGGTGAAACGGTGTTTCAGTTCCACAAACGCCCGCTCCGCCTCCACGGTCCACCGCAACCGGGTCGCCCCCCTCTTCAGAAGGGAGGTGATCAGAGCCGCAACCTGGCTAAAGCCCTGGATAAACCTCCTGTAGTAATTCGAGAAGCCTAAAAATCGTTGCACGCCCTTCACCGTGGTTGGGGTCGGCCTATTACGCACGGCGTCAATGTGAAGCTCCTCCATAGCCACACCTGTGCTGGAAAAACAATACCCCAGGAAGGACACAGACGACTGAAAAAACAGACACTTCTTGGCTTTCACATACAGGTCATGCTCCAGCAGTCTAACAAGCACCCTGCGTACCAACGAGACATGCTCAGCGCGGGTGGTAGTGTATATCAAGATTTCATCAATATACACCACCACGCCCTCGCACAACATGTCCCGGAACACATCGTTGACGAAGGATTGAAAGACTGATGGAGCATTCAAACTGTACGGCATTACTAAATACTCATAGTGGCCGGATGTGGTGCTAAAGGCTGTTTTCCACTCATCCCCTTCCCGGATACGTACCAGGTTATAGGCGCTCCTGAGGTCTAATTTGGTGAAAAAGCGGGCCCCGTGCATCCTCTCCACCTCCGCAGAGATCAAAGGGAGAGGGTAGCGGAACGGAATGGTGATCTTGACACTTCCACGACCACCCCGAAAGACTCTGACTAGACCAGGAGATGACGGGGTCATGTAGGGACAACCAGGGGAAACCCAAAACGACAGGGAACGTGGGCGAGTCGATCACATGGAAGGAAAGGGTTTATAACGTGAACAATTCAATTGAAAAACTGAAATCTTTGAGTGGGAAAAATTTAAAATCATCTTCTGGTGATGCCATGCTTTTGTTAATTTGGATGTGTGCTTTGGGTCGTTGTGGTGCTGAAAGGTGAACTTCCTCTTCATCTTCGTCTTTCTAACTTACGTCTGAAGGTTTTGTGCCAAAATTGCCTGGTATTTGGAATTGTTCATAATTCCCTCCACCTTGACTAAGGCCCCAGTTCCAGCTGAAGAAAAACAGCCCCAAAGCATGATGCTGCCACCACCATGCTTCACTCTGGGTATGATGTTCTTTGGATCATGTGTTGTTCTTTGGGCAGTGTTGTTTTTGTGCCAAACATACCTTGGAATTATGGCCAAAAAGTTCAACCTTGGTTTCATCAGACCATAACATTTTCCCACGTGCTTTTGGGGGACTTGATTTTTGTTTTGCAAAATTCAGCTGGGCTTGGATGTTTTTCTTTATAAGAAAAGGCTGTCTTGCCACCCTACCCCATAGCCCATTCATATGAAGAATATGGGAGATTGTTGTCACATGTAGCACACAGCCAGTACTTGCCAGAAATTTCTGCAGTTCCTTTACCGTTGCTTTAGGCCTCTTGGAAGCCTCCCTGACCAGTTTTCTTCTCGTCTTTTCATCGATTTTGGAGGGACGTTGTAACGAGGACGCGCGTGGAGGACGCGCGCCATCCCCCCCGACGTGGTATTCGGCGCGCGTCGTCGCCGGTCCTCTAGCCACGCCGCTCCTCCTCCCACGGCACTGTCATGTCTTGTTATTGCACACACCTGGTGTCCATTCCCTCATTAGGTTGCCTATATTAGTTCCTGTGTTTCTGGGTGTCTTTGTGTGGTATTGTTCTATGTCTTTATATTGTGGAGAGAGGCAAGTTCGTTTGAGCGTTTTATCGCCGTGTTTAGCGTGCCTTTGTTGTATTATTATTATTTTTGAGAATACAGTTTTGTTTATCGCCTCCCTGCGTTTGGCTCCAAGTTCTTCGACACACTCCACTACACCCAGCCGTGACAGACGTCCAGTTTTTGGTAATGTCTCTGTTGTGCCATATTTTCTCCACTTGATGATGACTGTCTTCACTGTGTTCCATGGTATATCTAATGCAACTAAGAAAATGTCAGGAAGATCCTACAAGAACAGCTCAACTTTATTTGTGATTATGTGATTGTGTAATGACTTCTATTTAACATGAGTTTGAATGTGATTGGTTATTTCTGAACACAGCCCCATCCCCAGTTATAAGGGGGTGTGCACACTTATGCAACCAGTTTATTATGTTTTTTTGTTTAGTTTTCCCCCCTCGAAGATTTCAATTCTTTTACATCACAAAAACCTGGCATTTTAACAGGGGTGTGTAGACCTTTTATATCCACTGTATAGCATCTGTAGATGCTCCCCATCTATAATTACTAAAAGAAAGTTGGATATTACCAACACAGCAGATGTCATATATTAACAACTTCCTGCGTCCTACAGTTTCACAGGAAGTGAAAGTATATCTCCACAAATGTCCGATTCTCACCATATTTGGTACGCATCATTGGTATGATAATATTACGACACCTGAAGAGAGTGGTGCCAATTGGCCATTTGGGGGACAGTGTATGGTCAAACTTGAAATTTTCAAATTGCGATTTCTCTGTGCTCCTTAGACCTGAACTCACCAAACTCACATCAAATGGTGCTGCTTGTTGAGCAAATCAAAACTGCATCTCGCAGGAATGAGTTCTATTATCTTCATTTCCGTGAACTTTGAATATATTACATCAAAACTAAAACAAATCAGTCCCAGGCCATTGCTCGGATTTTGAGAAAACTTCAACAGAATCACCTTTTGGCTATTCATATATACAATCATACAAAAGTTGGAATTTCATAATATAGTGGCTGCCATATGCCAATCAATTTAAGCATGCATTTTAGGTTCACATTGGCATGTAAATGGACTAGAAGGCCAAAAACACCTATAAGGCTTACAAGGCTTAAATTACCTAGAAGGCCTATGAGACCTACATGCCATTTAAGGCCTTAAAGGGGCTGAAAGGCCTATAAAGCCTTTAGAACATTTTCTGTCACCTTAAGATTACCTCATACACAGTGATATGCCTACACCTATAATGGCTTACCAAATATGTATCTGTGACATTAAGCCGACGGACAAGTTGTCAATAATAGTCTTGTAGAAAGTGATGGGGCATATGGGGAACTAACATGACACATGTTTAGTTTAAAGGCCAAAACCACCAAAACACTTCCCCAAGATTTTTTGGGGGGTGCTACAGTGCATTATTGAACTTGAGATTTTGTAATCACCATATCTTTGAACACCTTTGACCTATAGTCACCAACTGTATTTCAAAGTGTGTATCATATTCTAATTACACAAAATGGGCACATGTTGGACATATCACTTAAATCACTTCAATATCACTTCAAGCTCAATAGCACAAAGAATCAAAAACAGATTTATTACCAAGTAGGTTTTCACATACAAGGAATTTGCTCTGGTCTGATGATGCATAACAATAAACCAATAGTGCGTGGACAATAACAGGCAAATGCTCCAGTTCCAAATACAGTACAATTAAGTGATACATTAATAATAAAATATATGAAAAAGTGTTTACAGAATAAAAATTAGGTTATATACAGTATGATTGTTTGGTGTCAGTGGGTTCAGGATTACAGTCAGTATCAGTGAGGGACACAGGTCTTGTTGATGAGGCCAGCTGCAGTCGGGAAGAAAATGTACTTTTGGGCAGTGGTTCAAAGAGTTTATGGCCAGGGTGGGAGGGGTCAGCCACAATCTTTTTAGCTCGCCTCTGGGCCCTGGAGGTGTGCAGTTCTTCAAGGGATGGTGGTGGAGGTGGTGAGGATAGGGTGTAGATGTGATGTCAGTGTAGAAGTCACCACCATTAGATTTGGTAGGTTGTAGTTCTGTAGCTGCCACAGGAAGCTCAAGAATCAATCAATCAATCAAATGTAATTATAAAGCCCTTTTTACAACAGCAGTTGTCACAAAGTGCTTTTACAGAAACCTAGCGAGGACCCAGGCTCAGAGGGGTGACCCGTCCTCTTCTGGCTGTGCAGGGTGAAATATTAAGAGTCCAATTGGAATAATTAATAAATGCATGTGGGCTAAATCCAAAGTCTATTTAAATTTAGACTAGGTCAGAAGTATGACCAGATGGACAAGGACAGGGACAGCAACAGGCCCCCCATACCAGGTACTCTGCAGGTGTGGGCCAGGACCCCATGTCCTCCTAAAGTGTAAAATTCAGAAAATGCATTCCTCATATCCACAACGATTTATAGTGGAGAAGGAGAACTTTGTGGGGAACGCTCTCATTCATACAAGTAAAACGCTCTTATATACACTACTGAAAGGCTCTCATACATACAAGTGAAACGCTCTTATATACACTACTGAAAAGCTCTCATACATACAAGTGAAACGCTTTCACACATTCAAGTTATACTACTGAAAAGCTGCCCGACTGTTGTCGCTTTTGACAAGGTTCTGATGGTCTCCGCTGACGCCATCACAGTGTGTAGTAACGCTGCTGCCTCCATTAGGCTGCTTGCAGGCTGTTGGGCATATATTAGTGTTGCAAACAATGTGGCAACACTAATATATGACACATTATAGTTAAATATTATATAGGGGTTCGCAGAACCGATCCCTCGCGTACACAGGGATGTACTGTATACAGTGGGGCAAAAAAGTATTTAGTCAGCCACCAATTGTGCAAGTTCTCCCACTTAAAAAGATGAGAGAGGCCTGTAATTTTCATCATACACTTCAACTATGAGAGACAAAATGAGGGAAAAAAATCCAGAAAGTCCCACTGTAGGATTTTTTATGAATTCAGTGGTAAATTCCCCGGTAAAATAAGTATTTGGTCACCTACAAACAAGTTAGTGAATTTCGCGAAACAAGTACTTGAATTCGCGAATGTGGAACCGCGGATAGCTAGGGGAATACTGTATGTATATTATATATGTCCCATAAGGTCATTCCTCCGGCTTTAGGCTGGACAGTCCAGCTCAAAATAAGTAATTTCATTGGTTCAATTTTCATGTAGTGACCTATCAACACGTGGCTAATTTTAATATTCAAATGAGCCATGTGTAGATTCGCCACAACACCTGCTTACCAACACCCCTTAATGATGAAAACATTTTTGAGTTCCGTGACCTCGCCCAGTATGGCACAGCCGGGGCCCCACCCTGGAGCCAGGCCCGGGGTTGGGGCTCGCACGCGAGCGCCTGGTGGCCAGGCCCCATGGGGAAGGCAGGGGCCTAGACAACCCGATCCCTGGACACGGAAACTAGCTCTAGGGACGTGGAACATCACCTCGCTGGCGGGGAAGGAGCCTGAGATCGTCCGTGAGGTTGAGAGGTTCCGACTAGAGGTAGTCGGGATCACCTCTACGCACGGCTTGGGCTCTGGAACCACACTACATGAGAGAGGATGGACTCTTCACCACTCTGGAGTTGCCCATGGTGAGAGGCGGCGGGCTGGTGTGGGTTTGCTTATAGCTCCCCAGCTCTGCCGCCATGTGTTGGAGTTTAACCCGGTGAACGAGAGGGTCGTTTCCCTGCGCCTACGGGTCGGGGATAGGTCTCTCACTGTTTGTGCCTACGGGCCGAACGGCAGTGCAGAGTACCCAACCTTCTTGGAGTCACTGGGAGGGGTGCTGGAAAGTGCTCCGACTGGGGACTCTATCGTTCTACTGGGTTGCCCACGTGGGCAACGACAGTGACACCTGGAGGGGTGTGATTGGGAGGAACGGCCCCCCTGATCTGAACCCGAGTGGTGTTCAGTTATTGGACTTCTGTGCTAGTCACAGTTTGTCCATAACTAACACCATGTTCAAGGATAAGGGTGTCCATCAGTGCACATGGAACCAGGACACCCTAGGCCGCAGGTCGATGATCCACTTTGTTGTCGTTTCAACTGACCTGCGGCCGTATGTCTTGGACACTCGGGTGAAGAGAGGGGTGGAGCTGTCAACTGATCACCACCTGGTGGAATATGGAATGGTATTGTACAGTAATTATTGCACATTGTTATTATATATAAATATCATATATATTAATTAATTATTATTATTGATGCCAGGAATTTTAACATATTAAAATAAAAAACGGGATCATACCAAACAAATATTAGCCTCACAGAGGCTGGGACCGGCGAGGGTGCCGCTGAGGCCGGGACCGGCGAGGGCGCCGCAGGGAGAGGTGGCGGTGCCGCAGGGAGAGGCGGCGGCTCCAGGTCAGGAGAGGGTGCCGCGGGAGCAGGGAGAGCCGGGAGGCGCGAGCAGGGAGAGTCGGGACCAGGGAGAGTCGGGACCAGGGGGAGTCGGAGGCGGGCCGGGACCAGGGGGAGTCGGAGGCGGGGCGGTACCAGGGGGAGTCGGAGGCGGGTCCGGGAGCCGGGGTGACCGGCGGAGTGTCAGGAGCCGGGGAGACCGGGGGAGGACCGGCAGCCGGGGGAGGACCGGAAGCCGGAGGAGGACCGGCAGCCGGAGGAGGAGCAGGCGGAGGGTCAGGAGCCAGGAGAGCCGGCTGAGGGGCAGGAGCCGGCGGAGGGGCAGGAGCCGGCGGAGGGGCCGGCGGAGGAGCAGGAGCCGGCGGAGGAGCAGGAGCCTGGGGAGCCGGCGGAGGGTCAGGACCCTGTGGGAGAGCCGGCGGAGGAACCAGGACCGGCGAGGGCCTCACAGAGGCCGGGACCGGCGAGGGCACTGCTGAGGCCGGGACCGGCGAGGGCGACGCAGGGAGAGGCGGCGGCTCCAGGTCAGGAGGGGGCGCCGCGGGACGAGGCGGCGGCTCCAGGTCAGGAGAGGGCGCCGCGGGACGAGGCGGCAGCTCCAGGTCAGGAGAGGTCGCCGCGGGACGAGGCAGCGACACCTGGGCAGGAGAGGGCGCCGCTGGATGAGGTGGCGGCTCCAGGGCAGGAGAGGGCGCCGCGGGGCGAGGCCGCCAGTCATCGGCGGGCTCGGGCGACCAATCCTCCTGGGGCGGCTCGGGCCACCAATCCTCCTGGGGCGGCTCGGGCCACCAATCCTCCTGGGGCGGCTCGGGCCACCGGGCAGCAGGGGGAGCTGGCGGACACTGGGCAGCAGGGGGAGCTGGCGGACACTGGGCAGCAGGGGGAGCTGGCGGACACTGGGCAGCAGGGGGCGCTGGCTGCCTCTCCCTGGCAGCAGGGGGCGCTGGCTGCCTCTCCAGGGCAGCAGGGGGCGCTGGCTGCCTCTCCAGGGCAGCAGGGGGCGCTGGCTGCCTCTCCAGGGCCGCAGGGGGCGCTTTCAGGCCAAATTCTTCTTTTAGGAGCCCGAGGAACACTTCTGCGGACACACAAGGGAGGTCCCCTCTTTCCCATAGCTCTCCTGCCCACGCGAGTGCCCGATCGGTGAGCAGGGAGAGTACCAAGGGCTCAAAATCTTGCTGCCATGAAGGTACTGAAAGACCTGCTCTAAAAAGGGGAGAAACCGTTCGGGGGAGCCGTTGTACCTATCGGGCATTGGAGTGTCCACTACAGGTGAGGGAGCAGGGAGTGGGATGGCAACAGGCCGCGGAACAGGAGCAGGGGCTGGGGCAGGTAGCGGAGCTGGAGTAGGGACTGGGGCAGGCCGCGGGAAAGGAGTAGGGACTGGGGCAGGGCGCGGAGTGGGTAGCGGGGTGCGCCGAATAGCCAGCCTACAACCAGGCCAGCCCGCTCGGGGAACCTTAGGAACGGGACCGGGTGCAGACCGGAATGAGTCTCTGGTGGTCTGTTGCCCGCGTCGGCGTTGCCGTGGCTGACGCGGGCCTGGGCTCGGTGAAGGCCACCGGGGGATCCAGCGGTCCAGGGGGTGACGGTAGGGGTCCTCTACCGTCCACTTCTGCTGCCTCCTTTGTGTTGAGTTGGTCATTCTGTCACGTTTGAAGATTTGGAGACGGAGGCAAGTGCAGAAGTTCGAGGGTTTCCCCTTTTTATTAAACAAAAAATAAAGAAAATTAAACGGAGTGCCGGGCACTACAATAATTCTCAAAGTTCAATGGGTCCGTGGTTCGGGTGCACACAGACATGACATGACATGACATGACATGACATCGCACGCACGCTCGCTCGCACGCTCGCTCGCACGCACGCACGCACGCTATGGCAGGTGAAAAGGGACTTTATTAAGCTATTGAAACGACCTAATGTGCATACCACCGCGTATGCGACCGTGTATACGTCTATACGCGTATGCGACCGTGTATACGTGTATACGTGTATGCACCCATGTATACGCGTTTCTATACCCGTATACACGACGCGTCAGTATACGCGCTCAGACGACTGCTTCAGTCGACTGACAAAAACGACTGAACGCACGTGTGTACGCGTGTAGATATTATCCCGTACAGTAGAGGGCGCAGAAACCCGGGGATCACTAGTCTGTACGAACAGGAGGTTGTGAAACACCTCCGACGAAGAGAGGCATAGGTTCGTTTTTCTACAGGTGAGTTACGGTAGTCATTCATCTAGCGAAAACCACCAGGCATGTTGAGTTATGCAATATATGCAATATATTGCTTGGTTATGCAATATAGCTAGTTAGAGTGAGTTTTGTTGCCTCTGTTTGCTAGCGACATTGTAAATAATTTTTCACTCTCGAACATTTCATCAATGTGGCCGTAAACCATCGGCTATAGCCTGTACCTCCTTCCTTCCCAAACCGAAGTTCATGTCCATTGCTCAATCTATATAACCGCAACATCTTTTTTAGGCTACATTTTTAGTTGACCTTTTTTTTTTATTGTCTCAGCTATGTCTATGCTGTTTTCTCTGTATGAGTTTTAACACAAGCGATACTGGGTGGCTAGTTAAAACCACAGACAACGAGTTGAAATCGCAAACATTAACATGTTTTTTATTAGTATATTTACGATTTTGCATCTCTCTTACAGGTTTCCCATGAAGAATCTATTTTATTTCACCCTTGTCTGTAAACGGGACTTATTTCTCTTACATTTTTCTTCACAGAAAACTGACCGGCCTGCCTGTAATTAGTAGCCTATATACTTTCTTTTTCAGTATTGTAGATATAATTTAAATATACATTCTAAATATGGAAATAAATGCTTTAACGACTACTGCTTATTATTCAATAAATGTACTCTATACATATTCTAATATTTCAGTTTTGCCGTGTCTTCAGAATTTTCTTTTTTTTTAAGAATATTTAAGATTACTTTATAGGTGCTTCGTTTGTGCCGATAAAGGTTTGTTTTTGCGACTGCCTTTCTTACCGATAATGACAGAGCTATTGTGGAAAGTGAGTAAAGCAAGTGCGCTATCCAGTATAAATGTAGGTTATATACCAAAAACTGTTGCAGCACAAACAGAAGCAGCTGGGCAAAATGCTTCCATAACCAATTACACAATTACATGTCGACAAACATGGAGGAAAGAACAAGTTAACTCACTGACACTCATTTTCACTGACGAGTTTTTTTGAATCAGCGGTATATTTTCTTGTTCAAAGATAAATAGGCTAGAATGAGTGCATATTATGCATGTAATAATATATGCATAATATGACCATACAGTAAGAAAAAATTTTCAAAAAATAAGCGCTCCCTAAAGTCCAAGTTGACTCTCAAAAATATCTATACTTTCTATGGAGCACTAGCGATCACACTGTTCACTGGTCCCAAAGCAGTCGTTTAATCTCTTGTTCGATGCTCGTTAATTGCAAACTATCTACCACTGGTTTTTCTTCTCACCTCTAAACATTTTGATATGTTTAGCTATGTAGAAATTAACATGGTCACAAACACACACATTCAAACACTCCAAACGTGCAATACTGATAAGCTATGTACATTAAATAATCGTACTGCATGCACATGTGAGAAAACGATGAGTATGAGGAAACGATGAGCCCATCAATATTTGCAATCAATTTAAAGGCAATAGAAGTTATATTCGTTTCTCATTTTTATTTGAGAAAAAAAACAGATTCAAAGTATGGCAGCTGCACTACCTTGCCATACCCAATTGACGGATGTATTGTACATCAATATTAAAAGATCTATCATAGGGGCTACCAAGATTAATTTGTGGAAGAATAAAATATGTTTTTGAAAACCCTGTAACCCCAATTGTATCATATTTGCTACATGAGTTTCTGAGACCTCTACGTACAAGCAATCATCTGTGAAAAGGTTCCCTGGTGGAAAGTGTTTCAAAAATGTAGGCTAAGCCATGTATTTAATGCAAAATCTGTGTATAAGCCTCAGTTTATAAACGGCGGTATTTGGCAAATCTCAGTCCTACCATAGGAAACACACATATTACAAAATATATTTTAAAACATTCAACAATAAAATAAGATTTTCTTTACAAATAGCGATCGATTGTATTCATTGAGCTAATTGGCTTGCCAGGTAATATTCATTATGTAAATAAATGCTTTAACGACTTCTGATTATTATTCAATAAATGTACTACATACATGTTCAAATATTTTAGTTCTCTCTTGTCTTTTGAGTCTTTTCATGGAATCCCTAACATGTGCATTGCAGTTTTACATTGTGATTACGCAGTACAGATCGGGAGTATCATATTTCCCTAGAGAGTAGTACAAATAATTTTGTACTCTCAACATTTTTTTATTTTTTATTCTGACCATTTTCAGTTTCATTAAATCAATAACTTTATTTAAATACCAACAGTAGAATTCTATTCAGCTATGACCATGTAGTCTTACCAACACCCGCGTCAATCTAATTACTCATGTATAGGCTTTAAGAAGGTACTGAAAAAAACATCATAAATATGCCATAGCGCAAACTTGGCAAGAAGCGCTAATAAATAAAATGCAAAGCATGTTGTTCGTGTAAAATCAGACATATAGCAAGTTGTAATTTTTTCATGGCATGGCTAAAGAAATGTCATTTATTTATTGGGGATTGTGCCTGGCTGTATTAAATAAGTCTCAAAAGTTGTGCTGATATAGGTCTACTGTCAAAATGAATCGCGGCTCCAGTCATCCTTCATGTCAGTATAGGTTTCTGGCCACAATAAACTATAAAACCATCTTCTTCCGCTTCATCCGGGGCCGGGTCGCGGGGGCAGCAGTCTAAGCAGGGATGCCCAGACTTCCCTCTCCCCAGACACTTCCTCCAGCTCTTCCGGGGGGACACCGAGGCGTTCCCAGGCCAGCCGGGAGACATAGTCCCTCCAGCGTGTCCTAGGTCTTCCCCGGGGTCTCCTCCCGGTGGGACGGGACCGGAACACCCTCCCTGGAAGGCGTTCCGGAGGCATCCGAAACAGATGCCCAAGCCACCTCAGCTGACCCCTCTCGATGTGGAGGAGCAGCGGCTCTACTCCGAGCTCCTCCCGGGTGACCGAGCTTCTCACCCTATCTCTAAGGGATCGCCCAGCCACCCTGCGGAGAAAGCTCATTTCGGCCGCCTGTATCCGGGATCTTGTCCTTTCGGTCATGACCCAAAGCTCATGACCATAGGTGAGAGTAGGAATGTAGATTGACCGGTAAATCGAGAGCTTCGCCTTGCGGCTCAGCTCTTTCTTCACCACGACAGACCGATACATCGACCGCATTACTGCAGAAGCTGCACCGATCCGTCTGTCAATCTCCCGTTCCATCCTTCCCTCACTCGTGAACAAGACCCCTAGATACTTAAACTCCTCCACTTGAGGCAGGCACTCTCCACCAACCTGAAGTGAGCAAGCCACCCTTTTCCGACTGAGGACCATGGCCTCAGATTTGGAGGTACTGATTCTCATCCCCACCGCTTCACACTCGGCTGCAAACCGTCCCAGCGCATGCTGAAGGTCCTGGTTTGAAGAGGCCAACACGACAACATCATCCGCAAAGAGCAGAGACGAAATCGTGTGGTCCCCAAACCTGACACCCTCCGGCCCCTGGCTGCGCCTAGAAATTCTGTCCATAAAAATTATGAACAGAACCGGTGACAAAGGGCAGCCCTGCCGGAGTCCAACATGCACTGGGAACAAGTCTGACTTACTGCCGGCAATGCGGACCAAGCTCCTGCTTCGGTCGTACAGGGACCTGACAGCCCTTAGCAAAGGACCCAGGACCCCATATTCCCGAAGCACTCTCCACAGGATGCCGCGAGGGACACAGTCGAATGCCTTCTCCAAATCCACAAAACACATGTGGATTGGTTGGGCAAACTCCCATGAACCCTCCAACACCCCGTAGAGGGTATAGAGCTGGTCCAGTGTTCCACGGCCCGGACGAAAACCACACTGTTCCTCCTGAATCCGAGGTTCTACTATCGGCCGTATTCTCCTCTCCAGAACCCTGGCATAGACTTTCCCGGGGAGGCTGAGAAGTGTGATCCCCCTGTAGTTGGAACACACCCTCCGGTCCCCCTTCTTAAAAAGAGGGACCACCACCCCGGTCTGCCATCCCAAAGGCACTGTCCCCGACCGCCACGCGATGTTGCACAGGCGTGTCAACCAAGACAGCCCCACAACATCCAGAGGCTTGAGGTACTCAGGGCGGATCTCATCCACCCCCGGTGCCTTGCCACCGAGGAGTTTCTTGACCACCTCGGTGACTTCAGCCCGGGTGATGGACGAGTCCACCTCTAAGCCCTCATCCTCTGCTTCCTCAATGGAAGATGTGACGGCGGGATTGAGGAGATCCTCGAAGTACTCCTTCCACCGCCCGACGACATCCCCAGTTGAGGTCAACAGCTGCCCACCTCTACTGTAAACAGCGTTGGTAGGGCACTGTTTCCCTCTCCTGAGGCGCCGGACGGTTTGCCAGAATCTCTTCGAGGCCAGCCAATAGTCCTTCTCCATGGCCTCACCGAACTCCTCCCAGGCCCGAGTTTTTGCCTCCACAACCACCCGGGCTGCAGTCCGCTTGGCCTGTCGGTACCCGTCAGCTGCCTCAGGAGTCCCACAAGCCAACCAGGCCTGATAGGACTCCTTCTTCAGCTTGACGGCATCCCTTACTTCCGGTGTCCACCACCGGGTTCGGGGATTGCCGCCTCGACAGGCACCGGAGACCTTACGTCCACAGCTCCGAACGGCCGCTTCGACAATGGCGGTGGAGAACATGGTCCACTCGGACTCAATATCTCCAGCCTCCCTCGGGATCCAGTCGAAGCTCTGTCGGAGGTGGGAGTTAAAGATCTCTCTGACAGGAGACTCGGCCAGACGTTCCCAGCAGACCCTTACAGTCCGCTTGGGCCTGCCGAGTCTGTCCAGCTTCCTCCCCCGCCATCGGATCCAGCTCACCACCAGGTGGTGATCAGTTGACAGCTCCGCCCCTCTCTTCACCCGAGTGTCCAAGACATACGGCCGCAGGTCAGATGAAACGACAACAAAGTCGATCATCGACCTGCGGCCTAGGGTGTCCTGGTGCCATGTGCACTGATGGACACCCTTATGCTTGAACATGGTGTTCGTTATGGACAAACTGTGACTAGCACAGAAGTCCAATAACTGAACACCACTCGGGTTCAGATCAGGGGGGCCGTTCCTCCCAATCACACCCCTCCAGGTGTCACTGTCATTGCCCACGTGGGTGTTGAAGTCCCCCAGTAGAACGATAGAGTCCCCAGTTGGAGCACTTTCCAGCACCCCTCCCAGAGACTCCAAGAAGGTCGGGTACTCTGCACTGCCGTTCGGCCCATAGGCACAAACAACAGTGAGAGACCTATCCCCGACCCGAAGGCGCAGGGAAACGACCCTCTCGTTCACCGGGGTAAACTCCAACACATGGCGGCAGAGCTGGGGAGCTATAAGCAAACCCACACCAGCCCGCCGCCTCTCACCATGGGCAACTCCAGAGTGGTGAAGAGTCCATCCTCTCTCAAGGAGTGTGGTTCCAGAGCCCAAGCCGTGCGTAGAGGTGATTCCGACTACCTCCAGTCGGAACCTCTCAACCTCACGCACTATCTCAGGCTCCTTCCCCGCCAGCGAGGTGACGTTCCACGTCCCTAGAGCTAGTTTCCGTGTCCAGGGATCGGGTTGCCTAGGCCCCTGCCTTCGACTGCCGCCCGATCCTCTACGCACCGACCCCTTATGGTCCCTCCTGTGGGTGGTGAGCCCACGGGAAGGCGGCCCCACGTCGCTCCTTCGGGCTATGCCCGGCCGGGCCCCATGGGGAATGGCCCGGCCACCAGGCGCTCGCGTGCGAGCCCCAACCCCGGGCCTGGCTCCAGGGTGGGGCCCCGGCTGCGCCATACCGGGCGACGTCACGGAACTCAAATAATTATTCATCATTAAGGGGTGTTTTGAACCGCTCTTAGTCTGACCCGTCGCCTAGGACCTGTTTGCCGTGGGAGACCCTACCAGGGGCATATAGCCCCAGACAACATAGCTCCTAGGGTCACTCGGGTACTCAAACCCCTCCACCACGTTAAGGTGGCAGTTCATGGAGGAGTACTATAAAACCGTTTTGTGAAATAGCCTATAAGTAATATTTGTACTGTAAAATATGTGCTGGTAAATAAATAGGTTTGTTGCATTACCTTGCTGCAAAACTTTGCAACAAACCTAGCATATATAAATATATTTAAATAAATATTCTTACCAAGCTATTAGCTAGGCTATGTTTTATGCCATTCCTAAACGAATGTCGAGCTATCTCAAATCGATTTAATAGATTAACAGTACATAGGATACTCTGTCAAACATTACTCAGAATTGCTTAGGTCTGGGTTTCAAAATCTAGCCTAACTTTGTGCTAGAATAATCACGGTTCCACAAATACTAATTCCATAACCATTTGGTAACTATTAACACCCTCCCTATTCTTTCATTTTCCATTCAATTCTAACTGTTAAATATGCATTGACTCTGGTATTGTGAAAAAAAATTTTGAACAATAAACAAAATAAGAAATATATGCTAGTCTATATAACAAACGTTTAAAATATATTTCCTTCAAATAAAATCATGTTTTAGTTTAGCTTCTATCAAATATCCTGCTCGAACAAATTCAGCAACATATTTTACTGTCCGAATTTGTCTGAATAGAACGGGAAACTACTTTTAGCCATCAAGTGGCTATTTGATCTAGAGTTCTTGTAGCAAGCGAATCGCTGAGCGATTTTTAACAAGACATCAGGCATCACATGCATATATTTCTCTGCCCTTGTCAACACAGGGTTGTTCACTTGAAGTATATTAAAACAGAAAAAAACTGATTCGATTTCAATGATTTAAAACACAGATGTTCCTTAACTGTTGGCTACACTGAATAAAATACTGTATAAACACGCACTAAACTTGCAAAAAGCACCTTCCGGTATACGGTTCAGCCTTCTTTAGAATAAAAATCCACGAGAGACCAGCACCCTCGCCAGGATTAGTGAATAAATACATACATGTATACACGTGCGTTCAGTCGTTTATGTCAGTCGACTGAAGCAGTCGTCTGAGCGCGTATACTGACGCTACGCGTATAGGTGACTGAACAGTGCGACTGTGTTGGACGACTGAACGTGTATACCACCGCGTATGCGACCGCGTATACGTCTATACGCGTATACAACCGTGTATACATGTATACGTCTATGTATACGTGTATGTAGTGTATACGCGTATGCATACGCGTATACATGTATACACGGTCGTATACGCGTATACACGTATACACGGTCGCATACGCGGTGGTATACACGTTCAGTCGTCCAACATAGTCGCACTGTTCAGTCACATATACACGTAGCGTCAGTATACGCGCTCAGACGACTGCCTCAGTCGACTGACATAAACGACTGAACGCAGGTGTATACATGTATGTATTTATTGACTTATCCAGTAGAGAGCACTGGTCTTTCAAGAATCTTTTCGCATGAACAGGAAATACAAATAAGCATCTGACTGTCTGGGGTTCATTAGCACTAGATCCGTCAAATGCCTAAGCCAGGGGTGTCCAAACAGTTCCACGGAGGGCCGAGTGTCCGCTGGTTTTTGGTTTTTCCTATAAATTGGTTCCCAGTTCACCTAAACAACCAGGTGAGGGTAGAAACTTTAACCAATTAGTAACCTAACTATCTAGTACAAGGTGAGAGCGAAAACCAGCAGACAATCAGCACTCCTTGGAATTGTTTGGACACCCCTGGTTTAAGCCAATTCGCGTTTGAGTTTGTAATAAAAAAAAAAAGCAATTTTGAAAGCTAAACCCTCCTCCTTCCATAACTTGTCATAAATATGTGTATATTAGGCTACATTCGTCCTTTGTCAGAATTCTAAATTAAAAAACTGAAAACTATTTAACCTGCTGTTTGTTGTTATCCTGTATTCATAAAAAGCCAAAATCGTATTTTATTATTTAATGTTTTAAAATATTTTGTAATATGTGTGTTTCTTATGGTAGGACAGAGATTTGCCAAATACCGCCGTTTATAAACGGTGGCTTATACGCAGATTTGGCAAACATTTTCAATCACAGCAGTAAATACATGGCTTACATTTTTCCACCAGCGGACGTAGTGGTCTCAGAGATGAATGTAGCAAATATGTTACAATTGGCGTTAGTGTTTTCAAAAACGTATTTTATTCTTCAACAAATTAATCTTGGTAGCCCCTATGACAGATATTTAACATTAATGTACAGTGCATGCCCAGGTATCAACTGGGTTGGGCAAGGTAGGGCAGCTGCCATACTTTGAATCTGTTTTTTATAAAATATATATATTTTTTTTTTAACTTGTATTGCCTTCAAATTGATTTGCAAAAATGGATGGGCTCATCGTTTCCTCATGCTCATCGTTTTCTCACATGTGCATGCAATATGATGATATAATGTATATAGCCTATTCATGTTGCACGTTTGGAGTGTTTGCATGTGTGTGTTTGTGACCACGTTACGTTCTACATAGCTAAACTTGTCAAAATGAATAGAGGCGGAAAGAAAAACCAGTGGTGGCTAGTTTGCAATTAACGAGCATGAACAAGAGATGAAACTACTGCTTTGGGACCTGTGAACTGTGTGACCGCGGGTGCTCCATAGAAAGGATCGATCTTTTTGAGAGTCAACTTGGACTTTGGGGAGCACTTATTGAAATTGAAAGTTTTTTACTGTATGGTCATATTATGCTTATATTATTACAACCATAATATGCACTCATTCAGGCATTTTGTTCAGCTGCTTTTGTTTGTGCTGCTACAGTTTTTGATAAGCTAGATTTCTATTGGATAGCCAGGTTGGGATAGCGCACTGGCTTTACTCCCTTTCCACAATATCTCTGTCATTATCGTTAAGAAAGGCAGTCGCAAAAACAAACCTTTATCAGCACTAACGGAGCACAAACAATTTAGCCTATTTGAGTAAATTAGATCTATAAAGTATTCTTAAATATTCTAAAAAATGAAAGCAGCACAAACGAAAATGTTAACAGCACAAACCAGCACAAACGATTGAGCCTATTTTGGGTTGGGGGCTTCACGCAGGTCTTGAACACCTACAATAGGTTGGCATGTAAGTCAATGCATTTCTTTATTTTCTGTTAAGTTTAAACAAATGACTAATGATTATTAGACCTCCACTCTCTGTCCTAGATGTCATGTCACATTGCCATGCCTCCGCTTTTGCTGAAATGACACCCCTGAATTATGTATTAGCCATAATTCTACAGGCAAATGCGGTTTATGTAGGCTATAGATGCAGTTAATACTGGGGTTTGTATACAAAGATATACAATTAATGGTGCGGTTTATACACGGTGCAGCTTATAAACGGGGAATTATTACGGTATGGAAGTGGTGTCTGGTAAATAAGAACATTAGTCTACTCTTGGTCAAAAATCGCTCAGAATTGATTAAATTGTAGGCGTTTCAAATAACACCTTTTGCTAGAACTGTGGATCCAAAAGCCATTTGGTAGATACATAGTTTTCCGTTCTATTAATTTAGATATATTCTGACTGTAAAATATGTTGCTGAATTTGGTGGAGCGGGGCATGTGATATCAGCTAGATAAAAACATGATTTCATGTTAATTTATTTGTCATAGCAAACTGGCTACGAAGTAGGCTTTAGCCTATACATACAATGTAAAACATAGTATTCGTGGTCGTTTAAAATCAAATAGTATGTTGTCATGCTTTCATTACCCTGATAAACAATAATTAAGGTAGCCTATCGATTTGTGATGGTAACGGCTTTATAAAATGTCTACAAACTTGTACGCTTAAAATAATTGGCGGCTCCAACTTTTGTCTTGTCAGTATGAAAGTGCTGGTAAATAAGTTTGTTGCATTACCATGACACACAACGACAAACTAAAGGAATACTACAACTAGGCCCATATTTAAATAGTCTTAGCAAGCTATTAGCTGTTTTTATTACGTTCTTTAACGAATGTCACGTTGTTTAATTGTGTTTCCAGCTAGGCCTATATTAAATCGATTTAGTAGACTAGCACGATAGAATACTGTCAAACATTAGGCTTGCAGTGGTCTCTGTTCCAAATTCTAGCCTAAATTTGTGATAGAATTGTCACGACTCCACAAAAAATAATCCAACTATAAACACCCTTCCTATGCTTTTATATTGCATTTACTTTTAACGGTTAAATATGCATTCACTTTGGTAACGAATGGGAAAATATAATTTGAAGTCAGCGTATACACTCCCTACTAAGCACAGTATAACTGAAATAAAATGTGCTGTGTAATACTCTGTTGAAATACAATTTCTTAATATAATGTTTTTTTTAGTACCTTTTTTAGTACCTTTTTTAGTACCTAACAACCTTATTATATGGCGGGTGTTATAAGACTACCCGTCCATGGCTGGCTGTTATTATTTAAATAAAGCTATTGATTTTATAACTGAAAATGGCCAAAATAAGAAAAATGAAAATAAGGTAGGGAGTACATTTTCTTTATACTACTCTCTAGAGAAATATGACACTCCCGATCTGCACTGTGTAATCACAATGTAAAACTGCATTTCACATGTTAGGGATTCCATGAAAATTCAAAAGACAAAACTGAAACATTTGAATATATATATAGTACATTTATTGAATAATTACCAGATGACGTTAAAGCAATTATTTCCATATTTACAATGCACATTTAAATGATATCTACAATACTGAAAAATAAATTATATAGGCTACACATTATAGGTAAGCCTATCAGTTTTCTGTGAAGAAAAATATAAGAGAAAGAAGTCCTGTTTACAGAAAAGGGTCCAATAAAATAGATTCTTCATGGGAAACCTGTAGGAGAGATGCAAAATTGTAAATATACTAATGAAAAACATGTTAATGTCTGCGATTTGAATTCGTTGTCCGTGGTTTTAACTAGCCACCCAGTCTCGCTTATTAAAACTCATACAGAGAAAGCAACATAGCTAAGACAGTAATAAACATGGTCAAATAAAAATTATAAGCCTAAAAAGATGTTGCAGTTATAGGGCTACAATGGTTTGATTGAGCAATGGACATGATCTTCGATTTGGGAAGGGAGGACGTATAGGCTAAAGCCAATGGCCGACACAGTTTACATTGATGAAATGTTCGAGAGTGAAAACAAATATTACAATGTAGCTCGCAAACCGAGGCAACAAAACTCACTGGTAACTAGCTGTATTGCATAACCAAGCACCTCCACATGCCTGGTGGTTTTAGCTAGATGAAAATAATATCTTAACTCACCTGTATTTAGCCGAAAAACTAACCCGTTCCTCTTCTCTTCGTCGGAGGTGTTTCACAACTTCCTGTTCTTACAGACTAGTGATCCCCGGGTTTCTGCGCCCTCTACTGTACAGGATAATATCTACACGCGTACACACGTGCGTTCAGTCGTTTTTGTCAGTCGACTGAAGGTCGCATACGCGTATAGACGTATACACGGTCGCATACGCGGTGGTATGCACATTAGGTCGTTTCAATAGCTTAATAAAGTCCCTTTTCACCTGCCGCACGCACGCACGCACGCACGCACGCACGCACGCACGCACGCACGCACGCACGCACGCACGCACGCACGCACGCACGCACGCACGCACGCACAATGACCAACAATGACCAACAATGACCAACAATGACAAGGAGAAAAGGGCTGAACTAAATACAGTGAGAAACGAGGAGAACAGAAACAGGTGGGGGCTAAAACACAGGTGAACTGAATATACCGATTAACTGAAACAAGAACAGGAAAGACCATACAAGGACAAGACGGGGACACACAGAAAACACGAAGCGGAATGGTCCCTTCAGGAACGGACCATTACAAATACTAGCAAGGTGACAAATGATCACATAGCGCACAGGTGTCAAACCGGTTCCACGGAGGGCCGAGTGTCTGCAGGTTTTCGCTCTCACCTTGTACCTGATTGATTAATTAGTTCACTAATTGGTTAATTTCTACCCCCACCTGGTTGTTCAGGTCTGACCTGGGAACCAATTTAAAGGAAAACCCAAAGACCTGCAAACACTCGGCCCTCCGTGGAACCGGTTTGACACCCCTGACATAGCGTGCTACCAAAATGTCTCAATCGCCAGCGGCTCTTTTGGATTGACAAATTTTTGTTGAAAGTTGAGAACATATGGCATTGGTGAAAAGAGACATACATTTGTGTCCTTAATTCCCAATAATTTTTTTAATGATTATTTGCTGAAATTATTTGCTGAAATTTACCCACTAAAGACTGTATGCACACATTGCAGAAGAATAGCTAGGAAAGCACATCTTTCTTCTCCACATGCATTTTTCAGTAGGGTACAGGAAAAAAAGAATGCTGGCGATCTAAAGAAGGAAAGATGTAACGTGCCTTTGGCTACACACAAAATAATTATTACCTACTTTTTAGCATTTACATGTGATAATTTGACCAAACAAACTGTTTGGGGGTATTATGAAGAGCCGTCCCAGAGCCAAATGAGCAGGGTCTTTAAGGTAAATGGAGCCAGAAAAGTTGGCTCACCAAAAAGATGCGGAATAACCATCTAAGTAGCCGTTTGGGCTTAATGTATGGGTAGCATACACTGGATAGGACTGGTTGTTTTGCAATGAATGTCACCTGAACAATCCATTCCACATTTGAATAATTACAGTAACACTTCAAATTACTCACAATATTAGTTGCTTTGATTAGCATATTAATATAAATGATGAATGGGTCTGTTTTATATCAGCTCATCCATCTATCTATCAACAAGTCGCTCTGGGTTACATGAATGACTTACATTTAAATTATATCTGTGTCACGATTAGGAAACGCCGGACGCCACAGACTCAACGGACAAGACAAGGCACAGACTCAACGGACAATGATGGTTTAATGACAACACTAGGGCAGACGAAAAAACAACAAAACGGCAGGAAAATAAGGCAGGCAGCCTGGGACACACATGAAACCCTCTTAATTAATCGACTAAGGCAGAACAGAACTGGGCAGGCTAAATAAGTATATTACAAGACAGGTGAAAACTACAGAAGGACAATCTACATTCAAGAACAAAGGACAAAAACCAAACAGAACAGGCAGCATTGCAGAACGAGACGTTGGCGCCAGTGTGCGTGCTGTCCGCAGGGCAGCACCAGGGATGCCAGGCGGGGCGGCGAGGCAGGGATGCCGGGCGGTGCGGCGAGGCAGAGGCGGTGAGACAGGGACTGGGATGGCTGGATGGGCGTCATTGAGACGCCTCTCTTGGTCCTCCAATCAATGCAGTAACTAGGTTCATTTTCAGTTGTGTCATTCTGTCACGATTAGGAAATGCGGGACGCCAGGCACAGATTCAACGGCCAATGATGGTTTTATGACAACACATGGTTTAATGAAATTGTTTTTTAAATGGCAGCCAGGCAGGCAGGGACAGATAGCTTCATGAAATACTCATTCATGAAACATGCGTAGGGGAACACGGGGTACAACCTAACGCAGGGTTAAATGTAACACAGCCCTCTTATGTAGTTGCACAGGGGCGAACAGGATGTGTTTCTGGTCAGTTCACTACAGAGCTCGACGACGGTCTCCCTCCAGTTTTCAGAGCGATTGAGTTAACTTTTGTCAAGATCCACAGCAAAGAATGTTTTCGTGGCATGTAAGTAAAATTCTTTATAATACTTATTTTTCAGTTACTGAACTTTGTAAGTCACCGAATTGAATTTTTTATTATTTTAAAAACAGTAATTTTGCCTAAAACGTAGTACTGTTTTGAAAATGTCGAATCAACTAATAGCTACAATAGTTACAATTAACCCTACAACAAAATGAAATAAAAACGTCTATTTTCTAAATAATTTCAAATGGTTTTATTTGCATTACGGTTTCAAGAACAACATTGTGAACACATCAAGTTCATTTCGTTCAAATACACTGTCCTGCAGCTTTTTTTTTCACAGAATGAGACATTGAAAGAGAACAACAGATAGGGCAGTGAGTAAAGAGGTGTTGTGTCTTGCTGCCAGGGAAATAGATAGCGGCAGGTCTGTCAGAGGAGTGGCAAAGTCCTATGGAATCTGCTATGTGACTCTACATCGTTTATTTACACTGAAGAGAAAGCTGCAGGAGGCTGGTAGCAACAAGTTACCCACTCAAGTAACAAGTTACTTTTGCCACAGACAGGTGTTGAGCTCAGAGCAGGAAAAGGAGCTCAGGAATATTTTTTTTAAAAAGAGGCTGGCATGTTCTGTGAGCTGAGCCCCAAAGAGGTAGGCTAGTTAAAATAGTATAAGATAATAAGAGCCCACTCCTGTATTCAGCCCTGCTATGGTCAGGCACTTTCCAAAAGCTGGACCACAGAAGAATGTTTTTAAGACAAGGAAGAGATGTGTCAGCGCCATCCTCACAGACACTCAAATTAAACAGACAGTTGAGGAACAGAAGACAAAAAGCAATAAAAACCTGCCCTCAAGACCAAAAGAAAGATCTTTACTTCAAAGAAAAAACAAACAGAAGTTTGCCACTTCTATCGCTGGGAAGAAATGGGTTAAGTTTGTTTTCTGTGAGGGTTGGGCACATGAATTGTGCACTGAGGGATATCAGTATTATGTTTGTCATGAGTGTGACAAACAGTAAAACTGAGTGAATGGCTGATTGTGTGAGTGAATTGAATGAACAAATAAGTTTAAACTTATAGGCCTACATTTTTTAAAATATTTTAAATAAATGAGCAAATCCATTTACAAAGAGTTTCCCAATGTGTTTTTAATGAATTTAGTAATGTGTGTTTTTTAATTAGTTTCTTAAATATATCAGTTTACACATTGTAATGTGTTTTTAATAAATAATTACACATTTGTTTATACATAGCAATGTTTAAATGTTTGAGCCCATTTGGAGAATAAAGTTAGTGTTTGACACACAACCTTTTGCCAGTATTTATATTTTGATGGGATATAATCCATCTACCCATTTGGTCCATCAATCTGAATATCAATCGAAAACAATCTGTCCTTTATTTAGACGGGAAAACATGGATGGAACAGGGATAGTTATTTGTGGATATTTTTTATATCTGTAATGTGTCATGATGGATTGAATGAGGGTTACCTTTAGTATATAAATATATATTTAAACAGAATTGTTGAATTAATTGTATTCAAACAGACTTTTCTAGAAAGCGTTGCAACTAAACCCCTTCTGTTACAACTTGCCCCATGGCAAAAAACATCTCACTTCTGTGATTTTCGGCGCAATTGTACAAGAACGGTAAGTCAGATAAACAAACTTGAAGTGTTCATTGGTTGCAGAGATGTGTGTATTGCTTGTATAAAAATATGATCCATCAAACTCAAATATTTTCATAATTATTTAACCCAAATCAAAATGTGTCCCACTCCCCCCTACCATCAAATTTGATCTTAAAATGATCATACGATCATTTCACCAACATGGCTGGTATTCATCAATATTATCTTTTTCGTATCCTTACGATCAAACATGTCATGTCCGGTCGGAGACTTTGTAAACCAACGTAAAAAGATATATGTAATAACGTAATAAGATAATGTTTGTTTTGCAATTGCCTCAGTAACAACAACCAAAATTATCAATATAGCTGCAAGCAGCAATTAAGGGGTCCAAGCATTAAGAATGTCATAAGAGGATAGGCGTTATAGGCCTGATAGGTTGTATTGGCCTGTTTGTGTTCAGGATTAATGAGCGTTTCATGTGATTTTCTGGAACAGCGTCCCAAATAGCCAATTGGCAACAAACACTGCACATGACCTTACCTTGTCATAGCCATGTTGTTTGCTCCTTGGGGTTTAAGGCCGGGTGTTTCTGTAAAAGCACTTTGTGACAACTGCTGTTGTAAAAAGGGCTTTATAAATACATTTGATTGATTGATTGATTGACCAAGAAGCACACCAAAATTGGTGAGAATCGGATAAACGGTTCTGGGTGATATGGTTTCACTTCCTGTAAAATTGTAGGACTCAGGAAGTTATTGACAAATGACATCTGCTGTGTTTGAAATGTCTAATATTGTTGATAATTATTAAAGGGTAGTATTCACAGATGCTATTTGTGAAGTTTCTTGAAAATGTGAAGAACGGCCTAAGACTACTTCTCAAAGGTAGGTTTTTCTGAAAATTATAAATAGTGGAAATTGTAGTCAGGCAGAAACAGTCTTTTGCAATGTTGTAAAGCACCTGTTTTCACATCAAATTATACAAGTTTTGTGTCTGTACCACAATTGGGGCAAAAGCTATGAGCTTTTGAAAATCTAATATTTGGTCGGTAGGTAGCGCTAGAAGCATTGGCCTATGGGCGGGGCGAAGCATTCCTGTGTCACCGTGGCAACTTGATCTGATCATGTTAAACGTGTAGCTGTGAACATATATTGGAACTTTTAAGTCAGTTGACCAGATTGGGTGAGGTCTATCACCTGCGTGAAGTTGGCCCCCCCACCAACGCAAAACGTCATCATACTATGCTCGTTCGTTTGTGCTACGTTTGTGCTGGTTTGTGCTGTAAAAAGTTTCGTTTGTGCTGCTTCGGTATTTTAGATATTACAATAATATTTGTAGGTCAATCTGAGGTCAACCAGCCCCCCCACATTCTCCAAATTCACCCAAAATAGTCTCGATCGTTTGTGCTTCGTTTGTGCTGGTTTGTGCCGGTAAAAGTTTCGTTTGTGCCGCGTTGGGTTTTAAAATATCAGAAATGTAATCAAATTAATATTTAGGCGTATAGGCTACAAACAAGGCTCACTGAATAAAATAGATAAATCAATGGTCACAAGATCAAAAATAGTCAGACAGATCTGTATTTTGGTTTGTAGTTAGTCAGTAGCCTATAGCCTATGAGCATTTTATTTCGGTTTTGTCTATTCAATCTCTAAAATGTTAGATGCTAATAAAGATGATTTAATAGAACATCATGCAATTTCTCATCAGGTTTTTTCTAGTCCTGTAGTGTTTAATAAAATGTTTTTCTTTTATTAGGCCTATGTCACTCTTATCTTCTGCTACTCTATGAGCAAAATGGATTTGTGCGCGTGTGCCATCAAGTCGTAGTTTAAATGTAACTTCAGCATTTTTGGGCAAGAAAACAGCTAAACTATCCTCGAGGTGAGCACACTTTTAAAGTAGAATTGACGAAGACGTTCTGTCATCACACAATTTGTTCAATAAACAATTATCCTCACTTCAGTGTCTAGTGATTGTATTTCATGAGTCTCATCTGCTACACTCAACTCCCACCACTAGGGGCAAGTGACACTACCATTCAAGAATGCTCTTGTATAAAATTGTGTAGGGTTAGTGGAGAAAAGGTCGATATAAATCAAACTACCAAAGTCGTTACTGATCCAAATTTCTGAACAATGTAAGTATACATTGTTTTAAAACTGTCTGTTACAATACTAGTAGCTGCAAGAATATTGTACATTGTAACATTTCAAGAGAGCTAACCTTGTTATTGAACAGAAACCTCAAAAATAATACTTCTATTACTAATTTAGCTATGAAATGCTATTTACAGTTGCACAAAGTTTCATTTTAGTATTAAAAAACGACCATGGGTGCAACTGTATTTAACATTTCATAGCTAAATTAGTGATAGTGTTAGCAATGAATTTTCAGTTCAATAAAAAATGACAATCTAGGGGTGAACATTACCATATTGGTCCTAATATAAGATATATTATCCATCTACATTATCCTTACTATATTATATGATCATTATATTTAGACCAATACAGTAATATATTAAAACAAATTTATGCTGTACATGATATTTTTTGGAATCAGAATAATTGAAGGTAATTATGTTTTGCTTATGCCAGATGCCCAAGAAACCAGCAGTCGACAGGGATTCCATTTTCACAGTCCTATGTTCATCAAAAGAGGCCATAATCCAAAATGGCAACATAGCTACTCCTAATGAGAGCATCTGGACAGAGCTTAGTAAACAGCTAGACAACAAGATCACTGCAAAGGCACTATACACTTTTGTTAAATTAAACAGACTCAACATCTGGAAGGCTTTAGGGTTTACTCATGAAAGTGATCATGAAACAAGTGGCAGTAGTGATGACACTGATTTTGAGCCAGGGTCCCTTTCCTCCAGTCCAAAAGATTGCTACACTTTTGATTTTGAAGTTCCATTTCAGAAATGGATTGAATTTATGCCTGAAACAGTGACATACAAAAACAAGTTCTCTAAAACAAAAAAAAAGGAATACACAATTTTGAAGCCTGGTATCTGGACGCATGTGATAAATCATCACATTTGGCAAGAAGTGAAATGCCCCTGCACATTTACTTTTATAAGAGCCAAGGTCTATCCATCAGTCACAGACAAATATATTGTAATCAGAGGCAACTGTAAGGAGTGTTGTGGCCAAATTCACATAAAATGTGACAAAAAGCCTGAAATAAAAACACTGATGACTCCCTGCACACTGGCTGATGTCTGGTAACTTGCGTGTGCAGATATCCAAAGAAGTGTGTGAGGGTAGAAAGGAACCCCATGTATGGAGGGCATCAGAGGCAATAAAGCTGATGGATTTTGGAGATCCTGAGCCAAGTCATCTGCCTAATTTGGCCACCCTGCGCAAAGCAAAGCAGGAGAGAAATGATTTGGAATTAGGCGACAAGGATCCTATTCTGTCATTGCAGATGCTAAAATACAGTGCCCCTCACAGTGGTAGCATTAAAGACATTGGACTAGACAAGTTTTTTTGTCACTATTGGAGCCAAACACAAATGTATATGTACAAGACATTATTAAAGACATCTACTAACCCCACTGTGAGTTTTGATGCAACTGGCTCAGTGGTGAGGAAACTACAGAGACCAAATGGCAAGTCTGGCCATGTATTCCTTTATCAGGGTGTTGTGGCAGGGGGTGAGAGCTCAAATGTCCCAGTGGTGCAAATGCTGTCAGAGAGACATGATGTTAATGCCATAACACATTGGCTGACAGAATGGATACGCGCAGGTGCACCTACTCCAAAAGAGGTTGTGAGTGACTTTTCTCTGGCTTTGCTCAGAGCTTTGGTCAAGGCTTTTACTTCTCATCCTGATCTTAAGACCTACATCAATGAATGTTGTGGTGTCTTACTTGGTAGACAGTCAGCAAAAGTCCCACCTTGTTTCGTGCGGGTTGATGTTGCTCACTGCATCAAGATGATCTGCCGGTGGGACTGCTTGAAAAAAAAAACACATTGCATTAAAGATTTCTTTGTTAGGTCAATAGCTCAGCTTCTCATGTCACAATCCATGGACGATGCAAGAGAGCTACTAAGATGCATTACTATTGTGGCTCTTAGCGAAACAGAGGGCAGTGACAGCTCTGGAGCCCCCCTCATTTCAGAAAGGTGCAAGAAATACCTGAAAGCCAGAATTGCAGAAGAGTGTGTCATCATTCCAGATGTAGAGGGTGCGGACCTGGAAGAAGTGGATCCATGTGACCAAACACCGACAGACCTGCAGCAGTGGGTAACAGATATATGTGAGGAGAGCAGGTCACTTGCCACATCTAATGGTGATCATGACAATATGCACTTCCTCCCTGAGATTATTCCAAATATAATCTGGCTTGCAAATTACTTACCTCTCTGGACAGGGGTAATGATCCCTCACTTCCGGAGCTCCAAAATCACTGCAAGTTCAGCCAACGTCGAAGCCGAGTTTAAAAACATCAAACGCGGCCTTTTCAAGCATGAACACTTGCCTATTCGAGTGGATCGATTAATTGCTCGACATCTGACCTTCATTGAAGGCAACATTCGTGTTTTTTCTGCAAAACAAAAGAGTGTGGAAAAAGGTGAAGAGGATGAGGCTGTTGCAACAGAGATCGACACAGGAGTCAGTCCACTACCCACCACAACCTGCAGGATAGATGGAAGGCCAGAGATGGATGCTTCCTGCTCTGGGGAGTCTGACACTGTCACAAACATCCATCCAACAGATGAAGAAGCTGTTGAAAACTGGAGAGGCTTAGCAGTTCCACCCAAAAAGAGGAAGAGGAGTTCATACCTCTCTCCTTGTCCTGAATGGCTCCATGCAGATCCATCCGTGAGAGGGAATAGACTCAAAGTGGACCTGTTGAAAAATGGAAACTGTTAAACTCAGGAAATCAAGAATCTCTGTGCTGAACACATGTGCATTTGATGCTTTTTGTCAATGCTTATGTTGTACTTACTGTGATAGTGTAACTTTTGAAAATATTGTTTGCAATGAGGATTCCAACAACCTCCTCCAGCTAGTGAAGTCCATCACCACAAAGGGTCTGAATGCACAGGCCTACATACAGAGGGCAGAACTGATGAGCGAAATATTCAAAGCTGTCCGACTGAAGTCTGGTGCTCTCCAAATTGATGCACAATGCCACATCTCCACTATCATTGAAAAGTCAATGACAAAACGCACTTGTGTTTCATTAACAAAACAGTGCTCTTCACAGAATTTTGGTCTCAGCAAACAAGTCACAAGGGAAATTGCATTTGTTTGTATTTCTGTTGCTGCACTGCAGGCTTCTGGCATGGCTCATCTTCAGACCGCGGTGGAAGAAGGCCTTGACCTTCCGGAGTCCCCCTGCCTCAGGCCGATCCAAAGTCTGTCACAGTGTCCCTCTGCAATCAAGCCAGATACCTCAGAAAAAGTGCTCTGTGCAGGGAAAGTTTCTCACAGTTACAGTCTGGGAGAACTTATGTGGATTGACACTGACCTGGGAAGCAACTCCACAGAATTTCCTTTGAGTGAATTTCCCTCCAATCTGATGCTCCAGGGAAAGAGATTTACTTTACGGGCAGTCATTGCTTTTAGAGGAGGCTTAACCCAGGATGTTCTTGGACATTATGTGGCCTATTGCAGGAGGTCTCCATGTGTCTGGGAGATGTATGACGACCTGAGAAGTGGAGTGACAGGAGCGTCAGATAAAAGCAAAATATGCCCACATGCTGTATTATACACAAAAGACTGATTGCACTATTTAATTTCACAAGTTTAATTATTTTTGTTGAACTTTTTTGTATGCCACACACCCTTGTTTTCCTACTCCTGTTAGGAGAAGTAGTGTGCTATTTTATGGAAGTTTGCACTCAAGTCTATTATTTTGTGTGGTATATTTGGTTTGAAGACAAAGTGTTTTTAAGTTTAAGTTTTTAAAGGTATTTTTTTTTGTTAATGGATGTTCGATAAAAAAATAGAAAATAGCAAATAGCTTGTCATGTTTAATTAAAAAAAAAAGAAGCCATAGTGAGCCTAAGAGACATATAGGCCAAAAGGCCTTTACAATAAACATGTGTATAAACACATCAAACAGATTATGGTGCGTGTATTTATGACAGTTTTTATATTATTAACAAAACACAGCATACAGTAAGTAAAAACACTTACCTTGAAGTTTATGTTGCATCCACACATCCTGTGATTCAGTGTTCGTTAAAAGTTGAAAACGCACAGGATAACAGTAACCTATATGTGAATATTGTCATTTGGTTCGCCGATTCTTAAGGTCTTACCTTGTTACTTCAACTAGCCTACTGTTAAAAAAAAGTGGGCTGGTGCACCGTCTATAATTCTCTCTCATTCAATCTCTTTCCCATTCAGTTAGTTGTCCACAAACGGAGCACAAACGAACGAGAATTTGGAGCATGTGGGGGCTGGTGACGTCATTTTCTATAATTCAATGTCTAATATTTTAAAACCCAATGCAGCACAAACGAAACTTTTACCGGCACAAACCAGCACAAACGAAGCACAAACGAACGAGATTATTTTGGATGAATTTGGAGAATTTGGGGGGGCTGGTGACATAATCGTCTATAATTCAATGTCTAATATTTTAAAACCCAAAGCAGCACAAACGAAACTTTTACCGGCACAAACCAGCACAAACGATCAAGACTATTTTGGGTGAATTTGGAGAATGTGGGGGGGCTGGTTGACCTCAGATTGACCTACAAATATTATTTTAATATCTAAAATACCGAAGCAGCACAAACGAAACTTTTTACAGCACAAACGGAGCACAAACGAATGAGCGTAGTTTGACGACGTTTTGCGTTGGTGGGGGGGCCAACTTCACGCAGGTTGAGCTATTCACATGTCTTTCATGAGGGTACTTGAGAAATACACTGACTGGCCCCAAAAAAGTTGCACACCCTAATATCATTGGCCCTCCTTTAACTTTGATTACAGCATTCATTCATAGTGAAATTTTTCTTACTTATGAAACGGCACATCACTCAAATCTGACCAGAGTTGCATACATTTTTGGCTGAGATCTATTATTGACAACGGGAGAGGCAAACCACTCCATAAAGTCTTCTCAAGCACATCCCAAAGACTTTCAGTGGAGCTAAGGTCAGGATTCTGTGATGGCCAATTCATGTGTTAAAATGATTCCTCATGCTCTCTGAACCAATCTTGCACAATTTGTGGCAGAGGATTTCTGACATTGTTGTCCTGGAATATGCCTGTGGCATCGGGGAAGAAAACATTTATTGATCATTCAAAACCCGGTCATTCAGTACATTCAGGTACTCCGCTGACATTTTACTGCCAAAAAGGTTGCAGAGTTTAGACCTGAGCCATTGAGGCAACCCCAGATCATGAGGCTTGTACAGTGGGCACTATGCATTAGTCTTCTTTTTTTTCCATTAGTCTTCTTACTCTGACATACCTATTGCTCTTTGATAGGCTGGAATAAGTCTGGACTCATTATACCGCATTACCTTTCTTCATTGCTCCAGAGTCTAATCTTGACGGTTCATAGTTGAAGGTTCACCACTTTTCTTCCAGGTTTTACACTACGCCAAATACCTGTTTCGTAGTCCTAGTTATCTTGACACCAATTACGAATGTTGCCAATTCCAGGCCAGTCATGAGAAATAAAATCTTTAAATACTCAACACTCCAAAGCTGGTTAATGTCATGACTTTTCACAAAGAGGAACCGCAAAGGAACTATCAACAGTCAAGAACAGTTAGGGTAAAAGTCGTAAAATATTCTAATGTCTTTACTGGTGGACACTCTGGTCAAGCTCTGGAATCATTGCCAGTCAATCTGTTCTCCATTGATATGTTAATACCTCACAGCAGGGGGTGGGGTTGTGACAATGGTGAGGTTTAAGTGTCGCAATATGTCCAAATGCCCAGTGGTGGGGTTTCCTTAAAAGTAGGGAAGAGTAGAATAATTCTTATAAAGTAAAATAAATTCACATTCAGCTTTCATGCGGCCTATACTTTTCATCCTCGCCAGCAGTACTGTAGGTCCCTGACCGCACGCAAGGAAAATGGGGTAGATCCTGGTAATTAGCAAAGGATTAAAATTATAATAAAATTACACACTGCACACATCTTACATAGTAGTAGGTACTGTAGTTAAACGTTCAACATTAAGATAATATATTTTGCTTGAGAAGACCAGGCCCCAAGCCTTCCGTGGAGCAAGCTGTTAGAAATACAGGCAATAGTCTGATTAATTTGCTAGGTATGTATGTATATACATATCTCTATATAATGTTTTACTATGGTTTTGTCACGTCCTGGCTGTGCCCCTAGCCATCTCTGCGCTGGGCTCGGGGCATAGCCAGGACAGGACAGGAGGTGGCCTTTAGCCACCTCTACTCCTTTTTTTGGTTTCCCCAATTGGAGGCAGGTGTTAGTCATTGCCTCCAATTGGGGACCCTATTTAAGTTTAGTTTGTAGGCCCCAAGGCGTGGTTCATTTTGGTTTTGTTTATCCTGTGTAAGGAATACCCACGTCACTGGTTGCTGCTTTTTGTTTTGTTGGAGTCCTGCATTCTTTATTTTGTATTAAATGGATTACCTTACCTACCTCTACTCTGCGCCTGTGTCCTCTTCATCCCACGACCGTGACAGAATGAACCACCACAAAGGGACACGGCAGAAATGGACGGTAGGGGAACTCCTCGGTTGGCCTGACAGCGACACTGAGGAGGAGGAGGAGAACCCCTACCGTCCCCTGCGGCACACCGGGCCAACACAGCGTCCACCCACAAGGAGACGTCGAAAGAGGCGACGGAAGCAAACCTCCGTGTGTCCGCCCCAAGAATTTCTTGGGGGGGTGCCGTGGAGGCAAGCGGAGTGGCAGGACGCGGCCGTGCCACCCGTGCTCACGTGTGGGGTAGTCCAGGTGCCCCAGCCCTGCCCGGTGCCAGCTCCTAGGCGTCGGGCAACAACGCCGGTGGGGCCTATGAGGGCTTTCCCTGATGTAGGGAGGTGCGAGGACTGGTGGGGCTATTGGGACCCGCCGTACCGGTTCTCGCAGCCAGCGCCCCCTGCTGCCCGGGAGCCGCAGCCGGCGCCGCCAGCGCCCCCTGCTGCCCGGGAGCCGCAGCCGGCGCCGCCAGCGCCCCACACTGCCCGGGAGCCGCAGCCAGCGCCCCCCGCTGCCCGGGAGCCGCAGCCAGCGCCCCCCGCTGCCCGGAAGCCGCAGCCTGCGCCCCCCGCTGCCCGGAAGCCGCAGCCTGCGCCCCCCGCTGCCCGGAAGCCGCAGCCTGCGCCCCCCGCTGCCCGGGAGCCGCAGCCAGCGCCCGGAAGCCGCAGCCAGCGCCGCCAGCGCCCCCCGCTGCCTGGGAGCCGCAGCCAGCGCCCCCCGCTGCCTGGGAGCCGCAGCCAGCGCTCCCCGCTCCCTGGGAGCCGCAGCCAGCGCCGCCAGCAACCCCTGCTGCTTGGGAGCCGCAGCCAGCGCCCCCCGCTGCTTGGGAGCTGCAGCCAGCGCCCCCCGCTGCCCGGGAGCCGCAGCCAGCGCCGCCAGCGCCCCCTGCTGCCCGGGAGCCGCAGCCAGCGCCCCACGCTGCCTGGGAGCCGCAGCCAGCGCCGCCAGCAACCCCTGCTGCTTGGGAGCCGCAGCCAGCGCCCCCCGCTGCTTGGGAGCTGCAGCCAGCGTCCCCCGCTGCCTGGGAGCCGCAGCCAGCGCCGCCAGCGCCCCCTGCTGCCCGGGAGCCGCAGCCAGCGCCCCACGCTGCCTGGGAGCCGCAGCCAGCGCCGCCAGCGCCCCCCGCTGCTTGGGAGCCGCAGCCAGCGCTCCCCGCTGCTTGGGAGCCGCAGCCAGCGTCCCCCGCTGCTTGGGAGCCGCAGCCAGCGCCCCCCGCTGCTTGGGAGCCGCAGCCAGCGTTCCCCGCTGCCTGGGAGCAGCAGTCAGCGCCGCCAGCGCCCCCCGCTGCCCAGTGGCCGCAGCCGCCAGCGCCGCCAGCGCCCCCCGCTGCCCAGTGGCCGCAGCCGCCAGTTCCTCCCGCTGCCCAGTGGCCGCAGCCGCCAGCTCCTCCCGCTGCCCAGTGGCCGCAGCCGCCAGCTCCTCCCGCTGCCCAGTGGCCGCAGCCGCCAGCTCCTCCCGCTGCCCAGTGGCCGCAGCCGCCAGCTCCTCCCGCTGCCCAGTGGCCGCAGCCGCCAGCTCCTCCCGCTGCCCAGTGGCCTCAGCCGCCAGCTCCTCCCGCTGCCCAGTGGCCTCAGCCGCCAGCTCCACCCGCTGCCCAGTGGCCTCAGCCGCCAGCTCCACCCGCTGCCCAGTGGCCTCAGCCGCCAGCTCCTCCCGCTGCCCAGTGGCCTCAGCCGCCAGCTCCTCCCGCTGCCCAGTGGCCTCAGCCGCCAGCTCCACCCGCTGCCCAGTGGCCTCAGCCGCCAGCTCCACCCGCTGCCCAGTGGCCTCAGCCGCCAGCTCCTCCCGCTGCCCTGTTTTCGCCGCCGCCAGGACCCGCCGTGGACTGGCCGCCGCCCGGGCCCGCGGATGACTGGCCGCTGCCGCCCGGGCCCGCGGATGACTGGCCGCCGCCGCCGCCCGGGCCCGCGGATGACTGGCCGCCGCCGCCGCCCGGGCCCACGGATGACTGGCCGCCGCCGCCCGAGCCAGCGGATGACTGGTCGCCGCCGCCCGGGGCCGTGGATGACTGGCCGCCGCCGCCCGAGCCAGCGGTTGACTGGCCGCCCGAGGCCGCGGATGACTGGCCGCCGCCGCCCGAGGCCGCGGATGACTGGCCGCCGCCCGAGCCCGCGGTGGACTGGCCGCCTTGTCCCGCAGCGCCTTCACCTGCCCAGGAGCCCCCGCATCGTCCTACGGCGCCCTCGCCTGTCCCGGCCTCAGCGGCGCCCTCGCCTGTCCCGGCCTCAGCGGCGCCCTCGCCTGTCCCGGCTCTCCCTGACCCTCCGCCGGCTCTCCCTGACCCTCCGCCGGCTTCCCCGTCTCTGGTCCTTCGCCGGCTCTCCCACAGGGTTCTGACCCTCCGCCGGCTCCTATTCCCCCGCCGGCTCCCCCGTCTCCTGCTCCTCCGCCGGCTCCTGCTCCCCCGCCGGCCGTCAACCCTCCGCCGGCTCCCCCGGCTCCTGCTCCTCCGCCGGCTGCCGACCTGCTGCCGGCTCCTATTCCTCCGCCGGCTCCCCCGGCTCCTACTCCTCCGCCGGCTCTTCCGCCGGCTCCGGACCCTCCGCCGGCTCCCCCAGCTCCTGCTCCTCCGCCGGCTGCCGACCTGCCGCCGGCTCCTATTCCTCCGCCGGCTCCCCCGTCTCCTATTCCTCTGCCGGCTCCTATTCCTCCGCCGGCTCCCCCGGCTCCTACTCCTCCGCCGGCTCTCCCGCCGGCTCCGGACCCTCCGCCGGCTCCCCCGGCTCCTGCTCCTCCACCGGCTCCTATTCCCCCGCCGGCTCCCCCATCTCCTATTCCTCTGCCTGCTCCTATTCCTCCGCCAGCTCCCCCGGCTCCTACTCCTCTGCCGGCTCTTCCGCCGGCTCCGGACCCTCCGCCGGCTCTTCCGCCGGCTCTTCCGCCGGCTCCGGACCCACCGCCGGCCCTTCCGCCGGCTCCGGACCCTCCGCCGGCTCCCCCGGCTCCTGCTCCTCCACCGGCTCCTGCTCCTCCGCCGGCTCCTACTCCTCCGCCGGCTCCTGACCCTCCACCGGTTTCCCCGTCTCCTACTCCTCCGCCGGCTCTTCCGCAGGCTCCTGACCCTCCGCCGGCTCCCCCGTCTCCTATTCCTCCGCTGGCTCCCCCGGCTCCTACTCCTCCGCCGGCTCTTCCGCCGACTCCGGACCCTCCGCCGGCTCCCCCGGCTCCTGCTCCTCCACCGGCTCCTATTCCCCCGCCGGCTCCCCCGTCTCCTGCTCCTCCGCCGGCTCCTGCTCCTCCGCCGGCTCTTCCGCCGGCTCCTGACCCTCCGCCGGTTTCCCCATCTCCTGCTCCTCCGCCGGCTCTTCCGCCGGCTCCGGACCCTCCGCCGCCTCCCCCGGCTCCTGCTCCTCCGCCGGCTCCTATTCCCCCGCCGGCTCCCCCGTCTCCTACTCCTCCGCCGGCTCTCCCGCCGGCTCCGGACCCTCCGCCGCCTCCCCCGGCTCCTGCTCCTCCGCCGGCTCCTATTCCCCCGCCGGCTCCCCCGTCTCCTGACCCTCCGCCGGTTTCCCCGTCTCCTATTCCTCCACCGGCTCCTGCTCCTCCGCCGGCTGTCGACCCTCCGCCGGTTCCCCCGGCTCCTGCTCCTCCGCCGGCTGTCGACCCGCCGCCGGCTCTCCTGCCGGTTCCTGTCCCTCCGCCGGCTCTCCCGTCTCCTGACCCTCTGCCTCCCTGGCCTGTCCCTGCGGCTCCGCCTCCCCGGCCTGTGCCGGCGGCTCCGGGCGCTGAGCCTCCGCCGGTCCAGGTGTGGTCGTCCCGGTCTTGCGGTCGGGAGCCCGCGCCTTTGGGGGGGGGTACTGTCACGTCCTGGCTGTGCCCCTAGCCATCTCTGCGCTGGGCTCGGGGCATAGCCAGGACAGGACAGGAGGTGGCCTTTAGCCACCTCTACTCCTTTTTTTGGTTTCCCCAATTGGAGGCAGGTGTTAGTCATTGCCTCCAATTGGGGACCCTATTTAAGTTTAGTTTGTAGGCCCCAAGGCGTGGTTCATTTTGGTTTTGTTTATCCTGTGTAAGGAATACCCACGTCACTGGTTGCTGCTTTTTGTTTTGTTGGAGTCCTGCATTCTTTATTTTGTATTAAATGGATTACCTTACCTACCTCTACTCTGCGCCTGTGTCCTCTTCATCCCACGACCGTGACAGGTTTTTATCTAATTACAATGCACTTTATTAGCAGGAAGGAGTTGCTTTCTTTATGTAACAATGGTACCCAGCAAGCTAGATAGCTGAAACACAAACTCCTTCCTGCTAGCTAATGTACAGACAGTAAGCAAGCTCTTAGTCTAATCTTACCTTGATTTGAAAAATTACCATTAATTTGACTGGCCATCGAAACATATAGTCTGTGCCTAGACGGTCACCGTCCTGTTTTGAGCCATAATCGGAAAACAATGTGTCGTCTCCGCTCTTATTTATTTAACACCTTAAACGTAATTTGCGCCAAACAGACTTGAGTCCAGTCAAATAACGGACTTGAGTCAAGTCGATATAATGTCAAAGCGCAAATCAGATAACACACCAACTGAGAAACTGGCCAACACAGCAGTGTGCACAAAGTGCAAAGATATTTGTCGACACAAGCTAAGACAAAAGCAGAAAGCAAATCAATAGAGAATGAAAAGAGTGAGAATAACCAACTGACCAGTGTTTCATTTGAAATTACTTTTGATATTATTTGCCTTCCCAGTAAAAAGCTGTTTGTCATGTCAAATGAAGATCTGCATAGGGTTTTCACATTATTGTATCCATTGAGAAACCAAACTTTTTTACACCTGTAGATCGAATGGTGCGTTGGAGAAGACCAAAAGTTGATTAAAGTAAACAAAAGAGCTCCCGCAACCAGGCTGCGTTACTAGCAATAAGAATTTAATAACAACGTTTCCGTACCAACTTTAGGTTGCCTTAGTGTAAACTGTTGAAATCTTTGTACCGAAACGTTATTAAATTCTTATTGCATGTTACACAGGCTGGGTGCGGGAGTTATTTTGTTTACATTATTATATCCAAACAAGGATCTTGCCATTGTTCAGCTGACATTGTTTCTGGAACTTTGCAATATAACATCAAACATCTTGTGAATCTGAATCCTCAACCAGCCTTTTTATAAAGGCTTTTATTCAATTACTCCTTTGTTATTTCATTTTCCGTTATTGCCATGGTTAAAAGCCACACACTTGTAAACAATAAACATTTTGGAACAACTTCTGTTCACAGTTATTATAAAACCATAAAATGTACTAAATATTTTTCAGTGTGTTAAAATGGATACACTTATTTGATTTAAATTGTCCAAAAGTACAACACTAGTATACTGCTTTTTAACTTTAGGTTGGCTGCTGAGTAACTGTTGATATTAGAATGAGGACAAAAGACAAGTGTTAAGTGTTGTCATAAAACAAGTGTAACTCATTTGCATGTGCAAAGTTTGAGGAGATTCCAGAAATGTCAATAGCTGACTTCTTACGACTGGTTAAAATCCCATACCATACCATACCATACCATCTTCTTCCGCTTCATCCGGGGCCGGGTCGCGGGGGCAGCAGTCTAAGCAGGGATGCCCAGACTTCCCTCTCCCCAGACACTTCCTCTAGCTCTTCCGGGGGGACACCGAGGCGTTCCCAGGCCAGCCGGGAGACATAGTCCCTCCAGCGTGTCCTAGGTCTTCCCCGGGGTCTCCTCCTGGTGGGACGGGACCGGAACACCTTCCCAGGAAGGCGTTCCGGAGGCATCCGAAAAAGATGCCCAAGCCACCTCAGCTGACCCCTCTCGATGTGGAGGAGCAGCGGCTCTACTCTGAGCTCCTCCCGGGTGACCGAGCTTCTCACCCTATCTCTAAGGGATCGCCCAGCCACCCTGCGGAGAAAGCTCATTTCGGCCGCCTATATCCGGGATCTTGTCCTTTCGGTCATGACCCAAAGCTCATGACCATAGGTCAGAGTAGGAACGTAGATTGACTGGTAAATCTTTCTTCACCACGACAGACCGATACATCGACTGCATTACTGCAGAAGCTGCACCGATCCGTCTGTCAATCTCCCGTTCCATCCTTCCCTCACTCGTGAGGTACTTAAACTCCTCCACTTGAGGCAGGCACTCTCCACCAACCTGAAGTGGGCAAGCCACCCTTTTCCGACTGAGGACCATGGCCTCGGATTTGGAGGTACTGATTTTCATCCCCACCGCTTCACACTCAGCTGCAAACCTTCCCAGCGCATGCTGGTTAGAAGGGGCCAACACGACAACATCATCTGCAAAGAGCAGAGACGAAATTGTGTGGTCCCCAAACCTGACACCCTCCGGCCCCTGGCTGCGCCTAGAAATTCTGTCCATAAAAATTACGAACAGAACCGGTGACAAAGGGCAGCCCTGCCGGAGTCCAACATGCACTGGGAACAAGTCTGACTTACTGCCAGCAATGCGGACCAAGCTCCTGCTTCGGTTGTATAGGGACCTGACAGCCCTTAGCAAAGGACCCAGGACCCCATATTCCCCAAGCACCCTCCACAAGATGCCGCGAGGGACACAGTCGAATGCCTTCTCCAAATCCACAAAACACATGTGGATTGGTTGGGCAAACTCCCATGAACCCTCCAACACCCCGTAGAGGGTATAGAGCTGGTCCAGTGTTCCACGGCCCGGACGAAAACCACACTGTTCCTCCTGAATCCGAGGTTCTACTATCGGCCGTATTCTCCTCTCCAGAACCCTGGCATAGACTTTCCCGGGGAGGCTGAGAAGTGTGATCCCCCTATAGTTGGAACACACCCTCCGGTCCCCCTTCTTAAAAAGAGGGACCACCACCCCGGTCTGCCATCCCAGAGGCACTGTCCCCGACCGCCACGCGATGTTGCACAGGCGTGTCAACCAAGACAGCCCCACAACATCCAGAGACTTGAGGTACTCAGGGCGGATCTCATCCACCCCTGGTGCCTTGCCACCGAGGAGTTTCTTGACCACCTCAGTGACTTCAGCCCGGGTGATGCACGAGTCTACCTCTGAGCCCTCATCCTCTGCTTCCTCAATGGAAGAAGTGACAGCTGGATTGAGGAGATCCTCGAAGTACTCCTTCCACCGCCCGACGACATCCTCAGTTGAGGTCAACAGCTGCCCACCTCTACTGTAAACAGCGTTGGTAGGGCACTGTTTCCCTCTCCTGAGGCGCCGGATGGTTTGCCAGAATCTCTTCGAGGCCAGCCGATAGTCCTTCTCCATGGCCTCACCGAACTCCTCCCAGGCCCGAGTTTTTGCCTCCACAACCACCCGGGCTGCAGCCCGCTTGGCCTGTCGGTACCCGTCAGCTGCGTCAGGAGTCCCACAAGCCAACCAGGCCGGATAGGACTCCTTCTTCAGCTTGACGGCATCCCTTACTTCCGGTGTCCACCACCGGGTTCGGGGATTGCCGCCTCGACAGGCACCGGAGACCTTACGGCCACAGCTCCGAGCGGCCGCTTCGACAATGGCGGTGGAGAACATGGTCCACTCGGACTCAATATCTCCAGCCTCCCTCGGGATCCAGTCGAAGCTCTGCCGGAGGTGGGAGTTAAAGATCTCTCTGACAGGAGACTCGGCCAGACGTTCCCAGCAGACCCTTACAGTACGCTTGGGCCTGCCGAGTCTGTCCAGCTTCCTCCCCCGCCATCGGATCCAACTCACCACCAGGTGGTGATCAGTTGACAGCTCCGCCCCTCTCTTCACCCGAGTGTCCGAGACATACGACCGCAGGTCAGATGAGACGACAACAAAGTCGATCATCGACCTGCGGCCTAGGGTGTCCTGGTGCCACGTGCACTGATGGACACCCTTATGCTTGAACATGGTGTTCGTTATGGACAAACTGTGACTAGCACAGAAGTCCAATAACTGAACACCACTCGGGTTCAGATCAGGGGGGCCGTTCCTCCCAATCACGCCCTTCCAGGTGTCACTGTCGTTGCCCACGTGGGCGTTGAAGTCCCCCAGTAGAACAATAGAGTCCCCAGTCGGAGCACTTTCCAGCACCCCTCCCAGAGACTCCAAGAAGGTCGGGTACTCTGCACTGCCGTTCGGCCCCGTAGGCACAAACAACAGTGAGAGACCTATCCCCGACCCGTAGGCGCAGGGAAACGACCCTCTCGTTCACTGGGGTAAACTCCAACACATGGCGGCAGAGCTGGGGGGCTATAAGCAAACCCACACCAGCCCGCCGCCTCTCACCATGGGCAACTCCAGAGTGGTGAAGAGTCCATCCTCTCTCAAGGAGTGTGGTTCCAGAGCCCAAGCCGTGCGTAGAGGTGATCTTCCCCGCCAGCGAGGTGACATTCCACGTCCCTAGAGCTAGTTTCCGTGTCCAGAGATCGGGTTGCCTAGGCCCCTGCCTTCGACTGCCGCCGGATTAACCCAATTCCTAGTTGTTTTCTTGGCTTGATGCAGGCCAATATTTTCAACCTTCTGAAACACAGTAACATATTTTCCATGACCAACAGCATACATCTTCTGACATGGTTGTTTGAGAAATTAGAAGTAAAGTCAGGGTCAGGGTAAAAATAAGGGTAACCAGCAGAAAACATATTAATCATTGCATTAATATTTCAATCATAGGCTCCTTATTTAAATCCAAAAGGTGACGTTTTTTTGGTCAGGAAATGCAGACTGTTGGATGTTTGGGGTAACTTCAAAGTGAGATTAAGTAGCGGTACAAGTCACTCAAAAGTCAAAACTGTGGAGCTACCTGCATCTGATATTATTGCATTCCCGACAGCAGTGTTGGGAAAGTTCACTTTCTGCATGAACTAGTTTAAAGTTCAGTTCACAAATTTTAAAATGAACTAGTTCAGTTCATAGTTCAAACTTCAAAAGTTCACAGTTCCGAAAAAATGAACTAGTTTCTAAATTATTGCCACAGTCCATATAGAACCACAGACAGCAATTATTTTATCAGTTTTAACACTGAAGCTATGCGTCAGATTTAATCTTCATATCCAATTTTGAATCCTTATCCAACCAGGGTTTACATTAGCATTGAGGGGACAGCATTTCCCCATTGTTGCTTTAATGCTTTGTTGCTGTACATTCCACACTAGTAGCAGCTGCAGCTTTCATCCCTACAGTACATTCTCAAAAACATGAGGAAAAACGTGCTGCTTGAATGGTCTTTTTTAATAAGGAATTATTAAAAGAAAAACAGGACAGTAATCATTAAGGTGCAAATTCTGGGCTTTCCACGTTACTCAAAGGCTGCAGGTCTCCGACAATATACTGCACCACCAGGTTGTCCAGCTGCGGCTGGGAGATGAAAACGGAGCCGCTACAGTACGCAGTTAATGGGGTTTGGGTCGAAGATCTGTCTTGACTGTCTTTTGATTTTTTATTTGCTTTCACATACCTTGAAAAGCTAGCCGGGTGCTTCAGTTCAATGTGCCGTTTCAGGTTTGCTGTGGATGTAACTCAAGTGCGGATTTTCTTTTTGAAAGCCGGCGGGCAAAGTTTGCACAGAAAAGTCAAATTCCTCCCAACAGAAGGGGTTTAGTTGCAACACTTTCTAGAAAAGTCTGTTTGAATACAATTAATTCAACAATTCTGTTTAAATGTATATTTATATACTAAAGGTAACCCTCATTCAATCCATCATGACACATGACAGATATAAAAAATATCCACAAATAACTATCCCTGTTCCATCCATGTTTTCCCGTCTAAATAAAGGACAGATTGTTTTCGATTGATATTCAGATTGATGGACCAAATGGGTAGATGGATTATATCCCATCAAAATATAAATACTGGCAAAAGGTTGTGTGTCAAACACTAACTTTATTCTCCAAATGGGCTCAAACATTTAAACATTGCTATGTATAAACAAATGTGTAATTATTTATTAAAAACACATTACAATGTGTAAACTGATATATTTAAGAAACTAATTAAAAAACACACATTACTAAATTCATTAAAAACACATTGGGAAACTCTTGTAAATGGATTTGCTCATTTATTTAAAATATTTTTAAAAATGTAGGCCTACTCTGCTAAGTGTAAACTTATTTGTTCATTCAATTCACTCACACAATCAGCCATTCACTCAGTTTTACTGTTTGTCACACTCATGACAAACATAATACTGATATCCCTCAGTGCACAATTCATGTGCCCAACCCTCACAGAAAACAAACTTAACCCATTTCTTCCCAGCGATAGAAGTGGCAAACTTCTGTTTGTTTTTTCTTTGAAGTAAAGATCTTTCTTTTGGTCTTGAGGGCAGGTTTTTATTGCTTTTTGTCTTCTGTTCCTCAACTGTCTGTTTAATTTGAGTGTCTGTGAGGATGGCGCTGACACATCTCTTCCTTGTCTTAAAAACATTCTTCTGTGGTCCAGCTTTTGGAAAGTGCCTGACCATAGCAGGGCTGAATACAGGAGTGGGCTCTTATTATCTTATACTATTTTAACTAGCCTACCTCTTTGGGGCTCAGCTCACAGAACATGCCAGCCTCTTTTTAAAAAAAATATTCCTGAGCTCCTTTTCCTGCTCTGAGCTCAACACCTGTCTGTGGCAAAAGTAACTTGTTACTTGAGTGGGTAACTTGTTGCTACCAGCCTCCTGCAGCTTTCTCTTCAGTGTAAATAAACGATGTAGAGTCACATAGCAGATTCCATAGGACTTTGCCACTCCTCTGACAGACCTGCCGCTATCTATTTCCCTGGCAGCAAGACACAACACCTCTTTACTCACTGCCCTATCTGTTGTTCTCTTTCAATGTCTCATTCTGTGAAAAAAAAAAGCTGCAGGACAGTGTATTTGAACGAAATGAACTTGATGTGTTCACAATGTTGTTCTTGAAACCGTAATGCAAATAAAACCATTTGAAATTATTTAGAAAATAGACGTTTTTATTTCATTTTGTTGTAGGGTTAATTGTAACTATTGTAGCTATTAGTTGATTCGACATTTTCAAAACAGTACTACGTTTTAGGCAAAATTACTGTTTTTAAAATAATAAAAAATTCAATTCGGTGACTTACAAAGTTCAGTAACTGAAAAATAAGTATTATAAAGAATTTTACTTACATGCCACGAAAACATTCTTTGCTGTGGATCTTGACAAAAGTTAACTCAATCGCTCTGAAAACTGGAGGGAGACCGTCGTCGAGCTCTGTAGTGAACTGACCAGAAACACATCCTGTTCGCCCCTGTGCAACTACATAAGAGGGCTGTGTTACATTTAACCCTGCGTTAGGTTGTACCCCGTGTTCCCCTACGCATGTTTCATGAATGAGTATTTCATGAAGCTATCTGTCCCTGCCTGCCTGGCTGCCATTTAAAAAACAATTTCATTAAACCATGTGTTGTCATAAAACCATCATTGGCCGTTGAATCTGTGCCTGGCGTCCCGCATTTCCTAATCGTGACAGAATGACACAACTGAAAATGAACCTAGTTACTGCATTGATTGGAGGACCAAGAGAGGCGTCTCAATGACGCCTATCCAGCCATCCCAGTCCCTGTCTCACCGCCTCTGCCTCGCCGCACCGCCCGGCATCCCTGCCTCGCCGCCCCGCCTGGCATCCCTGGTGCTGCCCTGCGGACAGCACGCACACTGGCGCCAACGTCTCGTTCTGCAATGCTGCCTGTTCTGTTTGGTTTTTGTCCTTTGTTCTTGAATGTAGATTGTCCTTCTGTAGTTTTCACCTGTCTTGTAATATACTTATTTAGCCTGCCCAGTTCTGTTCTGCCTTAGTCGATTAATTAAGAGGGTTTCATGTGTGTCCCAGGCTGCCTGCCTTATTTTCCTGCCGTTTTGTTGTTTTTTCGTCTGCCCTAGTGTTGTCATTAAACCATCATTGTCCGTTGAGTCTGTGCCTTGTCTTGTCCGTTGAGTCTGTGGCGTCCGGCGTTTCCTAATCGTGACACAGATATAATTTAAATGTAAGTCATTCATGTAACCCAGAGCGACTTGTTGATAGATAGATGGATGAGCTGATATAAAACAGACCCATTCATCATTTATATTAATATGCTAATCAAAGCAACTAATATTGTGAGTAATTTGAAGTGTTACTGTAATTATTCAAATGTGGAATGGATTGTTCAGGTGACATTCATTGCAAAACAACCAGTCCTATCCAGTGTATGCTACCCATACATTAAGTCCAAACGGCTACTTAGATGGTTATTCCGCATCTTTTTGGTGAGCCAACTTTTCTGGCTCCATTTACCTTAAAGACCCTGCTCATTTGGCTCTGGGACGGCTCTTCATAATACCCCCAAACAGTTTGTTTGGTCAAATTATTACATGTAAATGCTAAAAAGTAGGTAATAATTATTTTGTGTGTGTAGCCAAAGGCACGTTACATCTTTCCTTCTTTAGATCGCCAGCATTCTTTTTTTGCTGTACCCTACTGAAAAATGCATGTGGAGAAGAAAGATGTGCTTTCCTAGCTATTCTTCTGCAATGCGTGCATACAGTCTTTACTGGGTACATTTTCATGTTTTCAGCAAATAATCATTAAAAAAATTATTGGGAATTAAGGACACAAATGTATGTCTCTTTTCACCAATGCCATATGTTCCCAACTTTCAACAAAAATTTGTAAATCCAAAAGCGCCGCTGGCGATTGAGACATTTTGGTAGCACGCTATGTGATCATTTGTCACCTTGCTAGTATTCTGACTCGTTGCCTGCCATCATATCTCATCTTTTTAAAAACAATATGCTATGGTTTCTGCTTGGAAACGTTTTTGACTAACAATTATTCAAGCCATCATTGAAGGAAACGCACAGAAATAAGGCTAAGAGTGATTTGGAGGGCAGTTAACAGCCTGTGGAACCATTGGGCCAAGGTGCACACATTCTTCACCTCTCACAACATAGGCTCCTTTATATCAAACATTAGGCTAGATTGCTACTGACTCAAATAAAATTATGCTGAGTAAATGCAGTGGTGAAACCTGAAAGGTATGTTTGACTGGGCTTAAGAAAATGTAGGCCTAAGAAAATGTAGGCTATACAGTAGCAAAATAGCCTGATCGTAATTGCTTTATGTGCTGACATTCAATATACCAGCCCATATCTGCTGAATCCTGAACAATTGCCTGCCAAAAAATGTCATTCTAATGAGTGAAATGAACAAACTTTAATGAATAACTGGCTTTTTTTGAGCAAGGGCTGACCACACGCAAATACCTGAGAAAAGAACAATCATCAATAAATAATAGGCTACAACAAGTCCATCATTGCCTCTGATGCACACATTCTGCACATAGACCAATATAATTGTACTACCAATCTACGTTATCAGAGAGATTAATCCCAACAACTCCACAAGAGAGTAATGATCAAGATTAATTGCGGAATGCTAAACTTGAAATCAGCCAGAAATCTGGTCAAAACCTATCACAGCAGGAAGCTTTACAACTCACTAAATGAACAGAACAAAGCAGGCACAATATTCCACAGACCATGGCGGGCTGCACAATTCCACGGCAGGTGCGAACAAGCACAGTGTAACCTACAATAGCGGAAAATACGTTTTTCACAGGACTATCCATAGGTGCCAAGGCTTGCTGTTTATGTATATGATTCCATCATAGTCCAGGGTATCACAGGGAAAGGTGGGTAGGCCAAATTGGTAGAGTAGGTACCAGGCAATTCGGGGAGCTCCGCTTGAATCTTGTGCTGTACGAAAGAGACCACAGCTATTGGCTTGGTATATCGCTCAAACTTTCCCATTGCAAATATGACTTGCTTGCCTGTTGTTCACAGCATGGCTGATGGAGGCGCTTGCAATCATTATAACCCATCTCTAATAAATCGCTTCTCAAAGCAGGCCTCTGGAAAATGCCTGCACATTTGACATAATACCATATATTTTAATGGACTATATCCTTAGCCATGAAAACCGTTGGAACCAACTGGAGGAAAATGACCATGGTTTTCCATCAATGACAGATGGGAAGGGGACTAGTTTTGGTTGCATGGGTGGCTGGTCTAAAGCAGACAAATCAGTTGATGGATTAACTGTGACTTAGACCCTTGGGAGGGGGAGTGATGTGAACTGGCTGGGATGTTGAAATGCTAGCCTCTTTGGCTGATGATGGCGTCGCACTTTTCTTAGAGCTGGCCTCTCTCCTTCCATGTATTTCATCAGGTACCCAAACTGAAATTAGTGCTGTAAGGAGACCTACCTTTTTCTGCTTTGAGTGGCTTTTAGAAAAATCATATTAGCAAACTTGGCTTCACCATTTTAATTCCTGTCCGACAACAGTTTTGCTTAGGGTTTTCAGGGCTTTTCCTGGTTCAAAATTAGGCAGAGGTAGTGCCCCAAACTCTGTTTCCCCATGCTCCACAAGATGCCCCTCTGTGATACATTTATATAATAGCTGGCTACACACCTGAAAAAATATAGCTATTACAGTGTTAAATCTGCCCTGTTGTACATTTCCCCTTAAATGGCTAATGCATGGTACAACGCCCTCCTTATTAGCAACCAAAATACAAACAATATATTTATTCTATATTATCATACTTTTATTTTGTAGGTTTTTCCCCTCTTTCATATTTTTTGTTCTCCTCTGCCTGTCGATTACTAGACGACACTATGGGATTTAGGTGCATCCAGCCTATAGATTCTGCTTGGCTGTTTTACAAAGACCCTGATCACATTGACTTCAATGCTTCTAAGTTACAGAGCATGTAATTCCCTCTTCATTATGACTGTGCTACCCGAAAACATTTAGCCATTGAGCGTCTAAATATGGGGCCGTCAGGGACATTTTTCAGAATTACTTCTCACAAACACATGTGAAATGCTCTCACATAAACAACTGGAAGATTATTCGCTTGCACACAAATAGTGTGCAACACTAATATCTGCCCAACAGCCTGCAAGCAGCCTAATGGAGGCAGCAGCGTTACTACACACTGTGATGGCGTCAGCAGAGACCATCAGAACCTTGTCAAAAGCGACAACAGTCGGGCAGCTTTTCAGTAGTATAAGAGCGTTTCACTTGTAGGTATGAGAGCTTTTCAGTATTGTATATAAGAGCGTTTTCCTTGTATGTATGACAGCGTTTCAGTAGTGTATAGAAGAGCATTTCACTTGTATGTGTGAGAGCGTTTCACTTGTATTTATGAGAGCTTTTCAGTAGTGTTTATAAGAGCTTTTCACTTGTATGTATGAGAGCTTTTCAGTAGTGTATTTAAGAGCGTTTCACTTGTATGTATGAGAGCTTTTCAGTAGTGAATATAAGAACTGCCACCTTAACGTGGTGGAGGGGTTTGAGTACCCGAGTGACACTAGGAGCTATGTTGTCTGGGGCTATATGCCCCTGGTAGGGTCTCCCAAGGCAAACAGGTCTTAGGCGACGGGTCAGACTAAGAGCGGTTCAAAAACCCCTTAATGATGATTCAAATTATGTGTACCGTGACGTCGCCCGGTATGGCGCAGCCGGGGCCCCACCCTGGAACCAGGCCCGGGGTTGGGGCTCGTATGCGAGCGCCTGGTGGCCGGGCCTTCCCCCATGGGGCCCGGCCGGGCTCAGCCCGAACGGGCGACGTGGGGCCACCCTCCCGTGGGCTCACCACCCACAGGAGGGACCATAAGGGGCCGGTGCAAAGAGGATCGGGCGGCAGTCGAAGGCAGGGGCCTAGACAACCCGATCTCTGGACACGGAAACTAGCTCTAGGGACGTGGAATGTCACCTCGCTGGCGGGGAAGGAGCCTGAGTTAGTGCGTGAGGTTGAGAGGTTCCGATTAGAGGTAGTCGGGATCACCTCTACGCACGGCTTGGGCTCTGGAACCACACTCCTTGAGAGAGGATGGACTCTTCACCACTCTGGAGTTGCCCATGGTGAGAGGCGGCGGGCTGGTGTGGGTTTGCTTATAGCTCCCCAGCTCTGCCACCATGTGTTGGAGTTTACCCCGGTGAACGAGAGGGTCGTTTCCCTGCGCCTACGGGTCGGGGATAGGTCTCTCACTGTTGTTTGTGCCTACGGGCCGAACCGCAGTGCAGAGTACCCGACCTTCTTGGAGTCTCTGGGAGGGGTGCTGGAAAGTGCTCCGACTGGGGACTCTATTGTTCTACTGGGGGACTTCAACGCCCACGTGGGCAACGACAGTGACACCTGGAGGGGCGTGATTGGGAGGAACGGCCCCCCTGATCTGAACCCGAGTGGTGTTCAGTTATTGGACTTCTGTGCTAGTCACAGTTTGTCCATAATGAACACCATGTTCAAGCATAAGGGTGTCCATCAGTGCACGTGGCACCAGGACACCCTAGGCCGCAGGTCGATGATCGACTTTGTTGTCGTCTCATCTGACCTGCGGCCGTATGTCTTGGACACTCGGGTGAAGAGAGGGGCGGAGCTGTCAACTGATCACCACCTGGTGGTGAGTTGGATCCGATGGCGGGGAAAGAAGCTGGACAGACTCGGCAGGCCCAAGCGTACTGTAAGGGTCTGCTGGGAACGTCTGGCCGAGTCTCCTGTCAGAGAGATCTTCAACTCCCACCTCCGGCAGAGCTTCGACTGGATCCCGAGGGAGGTTGGAGATATTGAGTCCGAGTGGACCATGTTCTCCACCGCCATTGTCGAAGCGGCCGCTCGGAGCTGTGGCCGTAAGGTCTCCGGTGCCTGTTGAGGCGGCAATCCCCGAACCCGGTGGTGGACACCGGATGTAAGGGATGCCGTCAAGCTGAAGAAGGAGTCCTATCCGGCCTGGTTGGCTTGTGGGACTCCTGACGCAGCTGACGGGTACCGACAGGCCAAGCGGGCTGCAGCCCGGGTGGTTGTGGAGGCAAAAACTCGGGCCTGGGAGGAGTTCGGTGAGGCCATGGAGAAGGACTATCGGCTGGCCTCGAAGAGATTCTGGCAAACCATCCGGCGCCTCAGGAGAGGGAAACAGTGCCCTACCAACGCTGTTTACAGTAGAGGTGGGCAGCTGTTGACCTCAACTGAGGATGTTGTCGGGCGGTGGAAGGAGTACTTCGAGGATCTCCTCAATCCCGCTGTCACTTCTTCCATTGAGGAAGCAGAGGATGAGGTATCAGAGGTGGACTCGTCCATCACCCGGGCTGAAGTCACTGAGGTGGCCAAGAAACTCCTCGGTGGCAAGGCACCGGGGGTGGATGAGATCCGCCCTGAGTACCTCAAGTCTCTGGATGTTGTGGGGCTGTCTTGGTTGACACGCTTGTGCAACATCGCGTGGCGGTCGGGGACAATGCCTCTGGGATGGCAGACCGGGGTGGTGGTCCCTCTTTTTAAGAAGGGGGACCGGAGGGTGTGTTCCAACTATAGGGGGATCACACTTCTTAGCCTCCCCGGGAAAGTCTATGCCAGGGTTCTGGAGAGGAGAATACGGTCGATAGTAGAACCTCGGATTCAGGAGGAACAGTGTGGTTTTCGTCCGGGCCGTGGAACACTGGACCAGCTCTATACCCTCTACAGGGTGTTGGAGGGTTCATGGGAGTTTGCCCAACCAATCCACATGTGTTTTGTGGATTTGGAGAAGGCATTCGACTGTGTCCCTCGCGGCATCTTGTGGAGGGTGCTTGGGGAATATGGGGTCCTGGGTCCTTTGCTAAGGGCTGTCAGGTCCCTGTACAACCGAAGCAGGAGCTTGGTCCGCATTGCCGGCAGTAAGTCAGACTTGTTCCCAGTGCATGTTGGACTCCGGCAGGGCTGCCCTTTGTCACCGGTTCTGTTCATAATTTTTATGGACAGAATTTCTAGGCGCAGCCAGGGGCCGGAGGGTGTCAGGTTTGGGGACCACACAATTTCGTCTCTGCTCTTTGCAGATGATGTTGTCGTGTTGGCCCCTTCTAACCAGGACCTTCAGCATGCGCTGGGACGGTTTGCAGCCGAGTGTGAAGCGGTGGGGATGAAAATCAGTACCTCCAAATCCGAGGCCATGGTCCTCAGTCGGAAAAGGGTGGCTTGCCCACTTCAGGTTGGTGGAGAGTGCCTGCCTCAAGTGGAGGAGTTTAAGTATCTAGGGGTCTTGTTCACGAGTGAGGGAAGGATGGAACGGGAGATTGACAGACGGATCGGTGCAGCTTCTGCAGTAATGCAGTCGATGTATCGGTCTGTCGTGGTGAAGAAAGAGCTGAGCCGCAAGGCGAAGCTCTCGATTTACCAGTCAATCTACGTTCCTACTCTCACCTATGGTCATGAGCTTTGGGTCATGACCGAAAGGACAAGATCCCGGATACAGGTGGCCGAAATGAGCTTTCTCCGCAGGGTGGCCGGGCGATCCCTTAGAGATAGGGTGAGAAGCTCGGTCACCCGGGAGGAGCTCAGAGTAGAGCCGCTGCTCCTCCACATCGAGAGGGGTCAGCTGAGGTGGCTTGGGCATCTTTTTCGGATGCCTCCGGAACGCCTTCCTGGGAAGGTGTTCCGGTCCCGTCCCACCGGGAGGAGACCCCGGGGAAGACCTAGGACACGCTGGAGGGACTATGTCACCCGGCTGGCCTGGGAACGCCTCGGTGTCCCCCCGGAAGAGCTGGAGGAAGTGTCTGGGGAGAGGGAAGTCTGGGCATCCCTGCTTAGACTGCTGCCCCCGCGACCCGGCCCCGGATAAGCGGAAGAAGATGGTATGGTATGGTATGGAATATAAGAGCGTTTCACTTGTATGTGTGAGAGCATTTCAGTAGTGTATATAAGAGCGTTTCACTTGTATGTATGAGAGCGTTTCAGTAGTATATATAAGAGCGTTTTACTTGTATGTATGAGAGCTTTTCAGTAGTGTATATAAGAGCGTTTCACTTGTATGTATGAGAGCGTTTCAGTAGTGTATATAAGAGCGTTTCACTTGTATGTATGAGAGCTTTTCAGTAGTGTATATAAGAGCGTTTCACTTGTAAAAACATAAAAAATGTTTTTACATGATGGTAGCTAGGTTTAACAAACGTAATGCCAACTTTGCTAACGTTAATGCTTTCAGCTACATTGTGAGGAAATTCTGTTGCCAAACTTTTGCACTTTACTTAACTGGCTACCTAGCAAACTACATGAACGTGAGTGTTACACCAGTAGCTAGCGTTGAGTCTGCAATTAATTAGCTAATGTTATTTTAATGGGATAGCTTCTGTTACTTTAACAACTTCATTTGTTTACCGTTAATTTAGTCAACTTGACAATTTTTTTCTTGCACATCACTTACACCAAGGCTGTTCATATGCAATAGCAGAAGTACTCCGCCAATAATAGGCTAATAAAGTTTTATTTTACTCATTCAGCAAAGAAACCTGACAAAGATTGAAAACAGTATCATTTACCAGATTTGGGGAGCTATTTAGTTAATTATTTTTATCTTTATAACATTTATTTGCATTTGAAATGCTGCTAGGAGCTCTCTACACTTAGTCAAAATATCAGCTAATGTTTAAATGTTTTGTTTTCTAGTATTTAATTAAACATGTTTTTAAACGCATGTGAAAAGTTTTGTGTTGGTGTTTGTGCTACTTAAAATTTTGACAGAATGTATTTTTTTTACCAGAAATGTACATGGTTCCCAAATACTGGTCACTGGACTCCTTCATCACTAATCGGTATTGGCATCGGCACTGAAAAAAACCCACATTGTTTTACCCCTGTACATACCTGTCATGTTTTGGCCTGCCGTGCCAGAGATGCCAACAGACTGCCTCTCTCATTTTGTCACAGACACATGTTTCTCGCGTCACAGACCCTATTTAAGTTCCAGTCTCCCCAAACATTCTTGTCAGTCTTTGTACTGGTTTATCCATATGTAACGTTGTTCCGTCCTGTCTAGTCTTTTGTTTTGTTCCTGTCCATCCTAGTTCATTTATCCAGTCTTGTGTTTTTTGGTGTCTGTTCATTCTAATTTCTCAGTTCTCCCAGCAGATATGTCCTGCCTTGATTTCAACATTACAATACCCTAATCTGATCGTCTTTTCACCAGTCATCTCTATCTGTCTCGTGAACTAGCTTTAAAAATATATTGTAATTCTACTAGAAGTCATCTGAAATGTAATATTTTTTTTTAGGCTGACTGGATGTAGTTTTGACATGATTGGTTGTAAAAGACAAATGATCCACTTGTTTTCCCAATGTTACTCATCGCCGGGATGTCAGGACCGGTCTAGTTCATTATGCAAGGTTAACAGATTTCACTGACAGTAAACCACAATGGAACCACTCAAACACAATTTGTTCTATACAAACCTATCTGTAAATCAACCCACCCAAGTCCATTAGATTAAAATTGAGTAGAAAACCTACAATCTGGCAACACTTTCAATATATTAAAAAAATCTTCCTATGGTACATTCGCTGCAGTGTTTTGTGGGTATTTAACATATGAGCGCAAATTCATGTTTTACAATGTTGACACACAGATGCGGTGTAAGATTTTGGGAAGGTGGTCGCCTTTGAGTTTTCTATGTAGGAAAAACCCTGCAGTTTTACATGTGTATACCAAAGGAAATGGGAAGACAAGATAACCATTTAAATCACACCAACCTCAAAATTGTGGTTGTAAGCACATGGTGTAGGCTTCACTCCGGCAACCAACTGTTGTTTAAAACAGACAACAAATAAGGTTAATTTGTATATACGCTGCTCAAACACATAATCATCAAAGTATAACATCAAATCAATTAAACTTCAGGGATATCAATCTGTCCAGTTAGGATGCATAAGCGATTGTCAATCACTGTCACCTATTTTGGTGCAAATGAAAGTGACAACAGGTGCACTGGAGAGGGAACAGCAAGACAACAAAAAGGGAAGGGTTTTTGCTGGTGGTGGCCACAGACAATTGCCCTCTCCTTATCTTTCCTGACTGATTCTTCTCTAGTTTTGCGTGTTGCTAGTGTCCTTGTTACTATTGGTAGCATGAGGCGGTACCAGCAGACCATTCAGGTTGCACAGGTAGTCCAGCTCCTCCAGGATGGCATATCCATATGTTGCAAGATTTGCTGTGTCTCCCAATACAGTTTCAAGCATGGAGGAGATGGGCCGTTACACGTGGAGAGCTGGAACGGGCCATAGAAGGGCATCAACCCAGCAGCAGGACCGGTATCTGCTCCTTTGTGCGAGGAGGAACAGGAGGAGCACTGCCAAAGCCCTACAAAATGACCTCCAGCAAGCTACTGGTGTGCACGTTTCTGACAAAACTGTCAGAAACAGATTCCATGAGGGTGGCATGAGGGCCTGATGTCCTCTAATGGGACCTGTGCTCATAGTCCAGCACTGTGCACCTCGATTGGCATTCGCCAGAAAACACCAGTATTGGCAGGTCCGCCTTTGGTGCCCTGTTCTCTTCACAGATGAGAGCAGGTTCACACTATGTGGCAGATGTGAAAGAGTCTGGGGACGCCATGGTGAACGTTATGCTGCCTGCAACATCATCCAGCATGACCGGTTTTATTCACAAATGAAGTATCGCAAATGTCCACCCTGTTACGGGACATACATATACCTGGAAATGTTTTTAATGCATGTTCATGACAATGTTCACATTTTCTATTAAATCAAATGTCCCCCTACTAAACCATACCAATTTGTGTACATAAAAGTTATTTTAAACAATTATTCTGTAGGAAAACAGGTTTTCTATGATAATCCTAAGCCTATCCTTTCTATCCATCCTATTTCTCTATAACAACCATAGAAATAATTAGAATTTGGCTACAATTTCGAGAATGTGTTGTTGACTGTTAGGTTTATGTTAATGTGCAGACAAAGCATATTTAGTGATATTGTTAAATTATAATTAAATATTAAATTTGTAACAGAGTGGACTGAATGGAAAGGGTGGACGGCTGTAACAGGGGTGACATCACATTAATAACTGATCAAATATTTAATCAAAGAAAGGTATTTTATATACTTAAATAATAGAAACAGGAATATACACTCACCTAAAGGATTATTAGGAACACCTGTTCAATTTCTCATGAATGCAATTATCTAATCAACCAATCGCATGGCAGTTGCTTCAATGCATTTAGAGGTGTGGTCCTGGTCAAGACAATCTCCTGAACTCCAAACTGAATGTCAGAATGGGAAAGAAAGGTGATTTAAGCAATTTTGAGCGTGGCATGGTTGTTGGTGCCAGACGGGCCGGTCTGAGTATTTCACAATTTGCTCAGTTACTGGGATTTTCAATCACAACCATTTCTAGGGTTTACAAAGAATGGTGTGAAAAGGGAAGAACATCCAGTATGCGGCAGTCCTGTGGGCAAAAATGCCTTGTTGATGCTAGAGGTCAGAGGAGAATGGGCCGACTGATTCAAGCTGATAGAAGATCAAAATAAACCACTCGTTACAACCGAGGTATGCAGCAAAGCATTTGGGAAGCCACAACACGCACAAACTTGAGGCGGATGGGCTACAACAGCAGAAGACCCCACCGGGTACCACTCATCTCCACTACAAATAGGAAAAACAGGCTACAATTTGCACTAGCTCACCAAAATTGGACAGTTGAAGACTGGAAGAATGTTGCCTGGTCTGATGAGTCTCCATTTCTGTTGAGACATTCAGATGGTAGAGTCAGAATTTGGCGTAAACAGAATGAGAACATGGATCCATCATGCCTTGTTACCACTGTGCAGGCTGGTGATGGTGGTGTAATGGTGTGGGGGATGTTTTCTTGGCACACTTTAGGCCCCTTAGTGCCAATTGGGCATCGTTTAAATGCCACGGCCTACCTGAGCATTGTTTCTGACCATGTCCATACCTTTATGACCACCATGTACCCATCCTCTGATGGCTACTTCCAGCAGGATAATGCACCATGTCACAAAGCTCGAATCATTTCAAATTGGTTTCTTGAACATGACAATGAGTTCACTGTAATGAAATGGCCCCCACAGTCACCAGATCTCAACCCAATAGAGCATCTTTGGGATGTGGTGGAACGGGAGCTTCGTTTCCCGGATGTGCATCCCACAAATGTCCATCAACTGCAAGATGCTATCCTATCAATATGGGCCAACATTTCTAAAGAATGCTTTCAGCACCTTGTTGAATCAATACCACGTAGAATTAAGGCAGTTCTGAAGACGAAAGGGGGTCAAACACGGTATTAGGATGGTGTTCCTAATAACCCTTTAGGTGAGTGTACACCGAATAGCCTTAACATTATGACCACTGACAGGTGAAATCAATAACACTGATAATCTCGTTATTATGGCACCTGTCAGTGGGTGGGGTATGTTAGGCAGCATGTGAACATGCTGATGCATTAGAAGCAGGATAAATGAACAAACATATGGATCTGAGCGACTTTGACAAGGGCCAGATTGTGATGACTCGGCGACTGGGTCAGAGCATCTCCAAAACTGCAGCCCTTGTGGGGTATTCCTGGTCTGCAGTGGTCAGTACCTATCAAAAGTGGTCCAAGGAAGGAAAAGTGGTGAACTGATGACAGGGTCATGTGCGGCCAAGGCTCACTGATGCACATGGAGAGTGAAGGCTGGCCCGTGTGGTCCGATCCAGCAGACAAACTACTATAGGTCATATTGCAGAAAACGTTAATGCTGGTACTGAGTTTCAGAACACACAGTGCATCGCAGTTTGTTGCGGCAGTGGACATGCCGAAAGCCCCTACAATGGGCATGTGAGCATCAGAACTGGACCACAGAGCAATGGAAGAAGGTGGCCTGGTCTGATGAATCATGTTTTCTCTTTCATCATGTGTGTGTGCATCGCTTACCTGGAGAACACATGGCACCAGGATGCACTATGGGAAGAAGGCAAGCCGGCAGAGGCAGTGTGATGCTTTGGGCAATGTTTCACTGGGAAACCTTGGGTCCTGCCATTCATGTGGATATTACTTTGACAAGAACCACCTACCTAAGAATTGTTGCAGCATTGTGTGCACCTACTAGAATTCAGGGCCTCATAGACAACTATTACAAAAGACTGCATGCTGTCATTGATGCAAAAGGGGGCAATACCCAGTATTAAGAACTATGGGTATGCAGACTTTTGAACAGGGTTCAGTTCATGTTTTTCTTTGTTGCCATGTTTTGTTTTATGATTGTGCCATTCTGTTATGACCTACAGTTGAATGTGAATCCCATAAGATATAAAATGCATGTTTTCTTTTCAAATGGTACATATATTACCCATTCTCCAAGGGTAGGCACACTTTTGAGCAGAACTGTATGCATTTGTCATGGTAATGAAGAATTTCTGTCCTACATCCCTACTATATTATCCCTCTCTGTGTAGTTCTTGACGACACGGTGCTCTTGGTGACACGGTCTGATCAAATTCTGCATTGATATTCCCAGCCACCTGGGAAGGAGTTGATCATCTGTTTTTCCTTACATATCACAGGAATTGTTGGATACAAAATCTTATTAACGATTAAACATTTCTGACATGGATTTCAGCCTTTACATTGACAAAAGCTGCATTCAAAAATCCTAATGGGCTTCTACATTACAACCACACGAATAGCAAGTAACTTCTTTGACAGCTTTAATGCTGTTACAAAGACCTCCAACACTGCCAAAACACCAGTTTTCCATGAGTAGGCTATTGCCGGATGACATGATGAAATGTAAGCATATTAGTCCAACCATTCTGAACTTAATGTTTCATCTTCAAATAGATCCAATTTTTAAATGCAGAACCTCAATTAAAGCCACTGTCATCTCTTAGACACCCACACTGCCTAGAAGTGAGTTTTAGTCACTAAAGTCCCCTAAATAATTCATGGATTTTAATGAGTGAGTGTAATTACACTTCCATTACAGTCTACCTCGAATATTACCAAAGCGTCTCCCTTGGACAGGAATGCCATCCAGTAATAAGGACTAGCTGATTTTTTAAGTGCCTTTAAACTTGACATCAAATCTTAGTAATGTTCACATGGTATGTTATTTAGGTGTCATCCTAAATTGTGAATATGAACACTATTAATTTGGTAGGAACCCTAATAATTGCCAATACATTTAGGACAATGCAGATAATATTTTTTCTTTAGCAAATGCCAAATGCTTATTAAAACACTTCAATGTCACAAATGAACAATCACATTTCACAACTGTCAAAACATGTTGTCACAGATGTCACATCCATGTGAAGTGCAAAAGGTGGATTTTTCACCACCGCTCACCTACAGTTGTGCTCATAGGTTTGCATACTCTGGCAGAAATTAAGAAATGTTGGCATTGATTTTGAAAATATGACTGAACATGCAAATAAACTGTCTTTTATTTAAGGATAGTGATCATATGAAGCCATGTATTATCACATAGTTGTTTGGCTCCTTTTTAAATCTTAATGATAACACAAATTACCCAAATGGCCCTGATCAAACGTTTACATACCCTTGAAAGTTTGGTCTTGTTACAGACACACTAGGTGACACACACAGGTGAAGGGGAAATTTAAGGTGAATTTCCCACACATTTTGGCTTTTTAAATAGTAATTAGTGTCTGTGTATACATAGTCAATGGGGAGAAGAGATGAACTGTCAAAAGACCTGTGTAACAAGGTAATGGAACTTTATAAAGACGCAAAATTATATAAAAAGATATCCAAAGCCTTGCAAATGTCAGTCAGTTCTGTTCAATCACATATTAAGCAGTGGAGATTTCGGGGATCTCTTGATACCAAGCCAAGAATTGTTCGGGACATAGGCGCCGATACCGTGGGTGCTCCGGGGCTCGAGCACCCACGGAAAATAGCGAGCATCCACGAAAATATATATATATATATAAATGGCGTGCGCCTATGAGCACCCACGGAGGAAAACATAAATCGGCGCCTATGGTTCGGGATACAAAGAAGACCCACAGGTAACCTCAGGAGAAATACAGGCTGCTCTGGAAAAAGACGGTGTGGTTGTTTCAAGGAGCACAATATCACGATACTTGAACAACAATGAGCTGCACGATCGTATTGCCAGAAATATTACTTTACTGTGCCAGTGTCACAAAAATGCCTGGTTTTAATATGCCCTACAACACCTTAACATGCATCACAGCTTCTGGCATACTGTACTTTTGAGTGACGAGACGAAAATAGAAGTGAAGCATGGTATTGGCTCACTGATGTTTTGGGGGTGTGTTAGCTCTAAAGGCACGTGGAATCTTGTGAAAAGTTATGGCAAGATGAATGCAGCACGTTATCAGAAAATACTGGCAGACACTTTGCATTCTTCTGCACGAAAGCTGTAGTGGCTATCACAGTCTCCTGAACTTAATATCATTGAGCCACTCTGGGGAGATCTCAAACGTTCATGTAAGACGACCAAAGACTGTGCATGACCTGAAAGCATTTTGCCAAGATGAATGGGCAGCCATACCACCTGCAAGAATTAGACAACTATTATAAAAGACTGCACCCTGTCATTGATGCTAAAGGGGCAATGCACAGTATTAAGAACTAAAGGTATGCAGAATTTTGAACACGGGTCAGTAAAATCTTTTATTTGTTGCCATGTTTTGTTTTATGATTGTGCCGTTATGACCTACAGTTGAATGTGAATCCCATAAGAAATAAAAGGCGTGTTTTGCCTGCTCACTGGTAAACATTTATTACCAATTCTCCAAAAGTATACAAACTTTTGAGCACAACTATACATGAAATAGGCTACTAATTACTATTTACACATTTGCCAGTATAAATAATTTTTCCCAATGATAATTTTCTTTTGACAAGCAAATTCATGCTTTTTCAACGTTTGTCCAGTAGATTACAGACAACTTTAATCAATAATTAACATGTTTACCAGTAAAAATGTACTAGGAAAACTTAATTACATTTTCATTTTCACATGGATATTTATGCTTTCACTTTTCTCCAAATATGGTCATTAGTTTTATGATTGACACCAACCTTTGTTCTACTAAATATTAATTAAATAGCCACAATAACTTCAGAATAATAACATTCAGACGTGGTTAGGTTCCAACATTGTACTTGTCAGGGCCTGACTGTGGGGTGCCTCTAGACATCTTTATGTTTATTTTTTTTGGTCCCCAATTAGAGGCAGCTGTCCGGCATTGCCACTAATTGGGGTTCCTATTTAAGTTTCCATTTTCTAACCGATGGTGTGGGTTATTGTTTGTGCCTTTTGCCCATCATTTCTCAGTTGCAACCGCTCCTTTTTGTTGGTTTGTAAACACACCATTAAAGGAATGTTTGCCCCCAACCTCTCTGCGTCTTAGGTCCTGTCTTCCAACTGTGACAGTACAAAACTCACCTATGGGGAAATGCCCCTTTAAGTAGCCTTTTCTACAGAGAGTTGACCTAGCAATCTTATTTTCATATAGCCAATGTATAGGAAGTACATTTATTACAGTTATTACAGAAAAGTTATTGTGTTATTGTATAGGTAGCTACATGTGATGCAAATGCAAGCTAACATTACCTGCTTTTTTTATCTGAGAATCACACTAACTTACACACTAGCTAACTTAGATACTTGCACTTAACTAGTCAGCTGCAAAAATAGAAAGAAATATGGATGGCTGAATGCAGTTCAGCCATTGGATGAAATGTGTAAAACTGTCAGGAGAGAAATGCTTGCTGTTCACAGAGCTGCTTGCTGTAACATTATTTTGTGCTTGTCCTGACTCTACCAACAATCCATTTCTGCCAGACTATTTTGTGAGGTTGAATAAAGATATATTGCCATGGATTCTATTGCAAACATGACAACACCATTTAGATGTCAACTATATTTGCAGCATGGTGTATGAGGACTTTCAATTTGCAATTGGGAGGAATATTCAATGAAGAGAACATTTTAATTAGTGAGCAAAACCAATCTCGATAGTTTTATCTTTTGATCCTGCCTAGAAAGTTTAACAAAGTGAAATACCTGGAGCAACTTTTATTATAATTGCAGTGCACATTTATGACAACACTTTTATGGCGGTTATTGTACCTATCAAAGTACAGAGATTAATTCCGCCAGGCAACAAGGACTAAGGCAGGGATTAATTCAAGACCCCCAGAGCAATGTTTATACATTATCTTCATTTATAATGCATTTATAGCTATATTAATCATCGTTCGGTCAGCATACCTGTAATGTGGGGTGGGCTTTTTGAATCTGTAAGTTCATTTGAACACTGGAAAACAAGATACTGTGTAAATACTGCAATGAAGATTGCATTCAACAGAGCTGTAAATTAGGTTTTGCATGTTTTGTAATAATATCTGTACACATGAGTAGTAAATATAAGATGGTTTCGACGTGTTAAACCAGGAGTCCCACCTACCAAACCAGAGGTCCCGCCCACCTGTCAAATCAAACCAGAAGCCCCACCCATCAGGGTCATAAATCACAGAAGTAACAGGAGCAATCCTATATTTACTACTCACCTGCCTTACATGTGCTCTAATAGCCTTGGGCCCCTCTTACTTCTGAGAGCGTAAGAGGGTGAGAGGAAGTTTAAAGAAAATCTCAGCCATGTTAACACCTTGTATTAACTCCTTATACAATCAAGATGATCTGATTACTGTTTGATTGAGATTTGAAGCATCTACACATGGTCATAAAATGTGTCACAAAATGTGTCTCATCTGCATTATGACCAGATTCCCAGGTTCCTCACTGTATGCAAATGTATCCAACTTGCCTTGGACCTCCCTTTATGATACAAGCTGAATAAATTAACTGAATGCAGCACACATTTATAGTCATTGCTTTTATACTCTCATCATGACCACTTGTGTTATCCAACGATTAAAGACTAGGTATAATACTGATTGGATGCTCTACCTGTTAGGTCCTTGCAAAGCCCCAGCACCACTGCGCTCTCATGGCGTAGTGGACCTGAACACAGCTCCCAGTCAAGATCACAATCACCAGAATACTGACACCTGCTTCTCATTATCTCCTCCTATTTAAGCCAGTCCTCCACCACCACTTGGTTGTGAGGTATTGTTTGTTGTGGACGTGCCAAGCCTTTGCATAGCGACTGAGTTAACTACTTGTGTCCCTACCTGTTGTTATCCTCTACCCTTGCCCTGTTCCCGTTTTCCGTGTCTAGTAGCCCGCCTTCTGACATGCCCGCCTGCCCCGTGGATTATTCTGTCAAGCCTGCCCGTACCTGTACCGTCGCCTTCTCGAATTGTCAACCGGTTACCGAACTCCTGCCCGTCCTTCTCGTTGTGATTCTTGCCTCAGCCCTTTTGTGCCGTATAATAATCCCGATGGTTGCGTTCCGCAATTGGAACCTCATTCCTTGGTCCGAGTGTTCATTACACTACCTGTTGACAGTCGTACAAATAACTATACAATTTCTCCCATACTTAAAATAATCACCACACAAATTAGTTGAGTACCTTGCCTAAAAAACGAATATAAATGTTAGGACAAAATATATAAATGCATACTAAAAATAAACATTTAACTTTAACAGCCTAATGCACGCAGTAGCCTATAAACAAAAACAGGTTTAAATAACAAAGGCAAGTGATGAATCAGTGATGGTATATTTTTCTGCGGTTGATAGACTGATATTCTAGCAGACTTTTAACTGAAATTAATGTACTTGGATGGACTGTACAGATTTATACAGAAGGGTGCAATTAATGACAAGTGTAATGTTAGGTATATTGTATACCTAATTTTCAACTATTTTAAAATGTTCTTATAGGCCATCCACTACATTAGAAAACTACTATTATGGCCATTTGTCTGAGAGGTGCATTTGTCTGAGTGACTGCCTTGCAATACAATACATTGCAAGCTGATTAATTTCCTGAAGAAAAGGTTTTCATATGTTAAATTAATTATTAAACTTCATTTTAGGCCCATGTTTTTCATAATAACTTAGGAGAAGATCTGTCTATGGTATTTTGATGGGCATCGTGTCTGGACTAGTAAAACATCCCCCTTTCCCACCCATGTATTTCCCTAGTGAGTTGGTTTATTTTCTGGTGCAGTCACCCCTATAGTTACAGAAAGTGTAGAGCAAGGGTGTTTTTTCCTCAATAAAGACAAGACCACCCCCTTAAGTAAACAGGAACAATGTGAGTTGACTGTCCACAAGCACAATGTGAGATTGATATATTTGATTTCAGCTGTGGCTCAATGTGATGGGGAGGACTAGCAGGAAGTATGTTTGTAAATCAATTTGATAAGATTATGTAGCCTATTGATTGCTTTTTTATAAATAAATAAAATGACAATATTATGTTGTTCCTCTAGCTGTTACACTAACCATCTAGCTAGCTAGCACTTTCGTAAAATTGGCTTCTGGGCTATCAATCTCCCATGCTCATAATAATCTGCCAAGTAGCCATTTCAGGCTATCAATCATATTTATGATTGTCTAGATAGTCTGTCTGGCTGGTGCATGCCTGTTGGCAAGTTATCTACACTAAACAAGACTTGTTTTTGTTTTAAACATAAAAATGCAAGGATGCAGAGAAGCATACCCAGTTCTATGAACAGGGAATCGCCAGTCAAAAGGATGCAGACAGCTCTAGAGGTTATCATGTGATAATATTGTAGTTTTCAACCACCAGCTCTGTGATGTCTTCATGGAGGAGTGGAAGAGGACTCCAGTGGCAACCTCCATGCCCAAGAGTAAACACAGGAAGTATCTATTTATTTTACATTTTAAATTATATCACAAAATTCATTTTTCGAGGAATACAATATCATGTTCTTTGAGGTAAACAACAACACTTAGTTTGGAGAGTTTAAGACTAGTTTTCTGCTTGCAATGCAGCTTTGGGAAAGGGGTACGTACGGTTTCCATTCTGGGAGGAGATGAATGACCCCTTATAAATAATCCGGGTGGTGCAGTAATGATTATCGTCAATTACTTTGCACAACACAACGAAAGATTGATTTCCTCCACCTAGCAAAGGATGTGTGATGTCATAATTGGCACCTAACTGGGTGCAGACTTGACGAATTGTAATTAGGACAGGATTCCTGCTGGGTGCCCAGCCTCTAAAGTATAATAAAATGCATTTTCTAAATGAAGATCCAGAGCTGCTGTAGCCAAATAGGCCCTGCCAAGCAGTCAAAAACCTCCCCTTGTAGGTTGAAGAGCATAATAAGAATCTGAAATGGATGCTTCCCTAAAGACAAGTCATGAAATATTTTTTCCCCAAAAAATAATCCCCTCCTGTTTACTGCAGAACAAGAGGACGTCTTTATGGGTGTGTGGATAATAAATGGGCTTTACACAGTAGAAGAAGAGTAGTTCATTGTTTTCCGGAAACATCATGATAATGTACAGCGCTGCAAAGCCCACAGGGAGTAGGGGGTGGGCCTTACAAGGGTCTCTGCAAGTGAACATAAACATAAGGCTGTCATAAACCAAACAATCAGTGTTGCCAAATGGGGTGGTTTCCCGCACAAATGGGTAATTTTTAATAACTGTATACGGGCAAAAATTGTATTGGACGAGTCGATTTACGATAGTGTTGTATAGGTTCGGGCATTTTATTTCTGGAGTCTGCGGGTGATGGTTTACAGTCAATCAAATCTGGCAACACTTCAAACAATGCTGAAGTCCTACTACTTGTGGAACATATCTGGACTCGATAACAAATGTCAGTAAATACATTACCCTCGGTATCTCCAAGACTGTAGACTTCTGTCATTTGTGAAATGTCTATTCACATTTTTCTCAACTGTCCTGATTGAACTGAGTTCTCAGCATCATCATCATCTTTAGCCATGCCCACTAAGGGGGCAATGGAAAAATGCTAAAACTATTAGCCAACAGGCATAATTGTCTGGGTGGGAAGAGAGCAAGGCTCTTCAAGCATGCAGGTAAGTAAAGGATGTCTGCCCACCCTGGACGTCAAATATTTAAATATCGGTAAACTATGTCAGAGTGTCAGAGTAGGAATTTCAGTACATTATAGGCCCTGCAACTAGTAGCCAGTGTCAAACAGAAATACTAAATGGCTACACTATCATTTCTACACTATTCAGCTCTTGTTTTCTAATTTGAAAGAAAGCATTGAGTGAACTGTGAAGAATAGAGGAAACCAGAAAATGGCAAAGAGGTATTCACTTTCCCTCATCCGCCATTGCTAGTTTGAGGAAAGATGATTGCGTGTCTTAGTAACATGGGTGTAAGGATGTAATAGAGTGAGAATGCCACTTTTTCATTTGACAACAGAAACCAGTGCACCTTGTGTTGACCAGTAGAAATTCTGAAAATAACTTTGGGTGAGTGTATGTTGTGAAACATCATTCCACACTTACTGCAAATATATTTTATGTGAATTTTATTATAGTATTGTAGTCCAAATCACCACCCACATTCTTACCCATCCATCAACACTATACCCGCTATGTAGGTAGTCATGAAGGCAATGATAACAGGAATTTTACTTATAGTCCTTGGCAAATGTTGGTAGTCATTAAAGCAAAAGTGTCAGTCTGATAAGCTTATACAATATAAATATCTGTCAGATATAGATATCCAGCCACACTTGTATTTTCAACTGCTGTGGACACAGTTGGTTGAGAAAGAGCCAGTCTTCTGTCAGAAAAGGTTGACATGCCTATTTTCCTGTACAAAAGCACATGTATGTTACAGTTTCAAAGCCTGTTCTCTGCTATTTTATCCTGTGCCCAGAGAAAAGGAGTAACCTTTGGAGCAGCCTAAAGCTGGAGCAGCCTCCAGCCTTTAAACTACTGTTTAAAAGCTGGAGGTCACTTACAACCCCATTTCCAAAAAAGTTGGGGCGCTGTGTAAAATGCAAATAAAAACAGAATACAATGATGTGCAAATCTATTATCCCTGTATTTAATTGAAAATAGTACAAAGACAACATATCAAATGTTGAAACTGAGAAATGTTATTGTTGTTGGAAAAATACATGCCCATTTTAAATTTCATGCCAGCAACACGTTTCAAAAAAAGTTGGGACAGGTACATGTGTTGCATTACCTATTCGTTCAACAATACTCTTTCAAATGTAAGCATTTGGGAATCAAGGAAACCAATTGCTGTAGTTTTGAAAGTGAAATGTTTTCCCATTCTTATATAGGATTTCAGCTGCTTAACAATTCAGGGGCTCCTTTGTTCCAATTTCTTTTTGATAATATGCCAAATGTTTTTAATGGGTGACAGATCTAAACTGCAGACAGGTCACAATTATTCTACAGAGCCATGCTGTTGCAATATGTGCAGAATGTGGTTTGGCATTGTCTTGCAGAAATAAGCATGGCCTTCCCTGAAAAAGACATTGTTTCTCCTAAACCTGTATTTATTTTTCAGCATTAATTGCGCCTTCAAAGATGTGCAAGTCACCCATGTCATGTGCACTAATGCACCCCCATACCATGACGGATGTTGGCTTTCGAATTGTTTGCTGAGAAGACACCTGATGGTCATGCTCCTCTTTAGTCCGGAGGACGCGGCATCTGTGATTCCCAAAAAAAAAAAATAACATTTTGATTCGTCAGACTACAGAACAGTTTTGCACTTTGCCTCAGTCCATCTTAAATGAGCTCGGCCCAGAGAAGGTGGCGGTGTTTCTGGATCTTGTTTATATAGGGTTTCTTCTTTGCATGGTTGAGTTTCTCAAAAGGGCTTTCAAATGATCACTTTTAAAATGATAAACTGGGATTAGCAAATATAACGTGCCATTGGAACATGGGACAGATTTTTGCTGATAATGAGCCTCTGTATGCCTATGTACATAAAATTTCCAGCAACAATAGTAATTTAAACATTAGCAATGTCCACACTGTATTTCCGATCAATTTGATGTTATTTTAATGGACAAAAAAAATTGCTTTTCTTTCAAAAGGGACATTTCTAAGTGACCCCAAACTTTTGAATGGTAGTGTATGTTTTCATTATTTAACATACAAATGTAAATCCAATTCTGGAGGACTGATTAATAATAAAAACATAAGTACTACATGAAATTGCAAAGATTCCATTAGAACCACAAAGTTAATCGTTCAAAATCAGTACTAAAACAAGGAACAGGAAATTGCAAAAATGCTTTGCTGTGTGAATTAATTTACTGGAATGGAGTGGAGTGTAAAAAAAACTGGAAAATGTAAGAAAATTGCCATTAGAAACTTGCCATTCACTTTAGGACATAAAATAATAATTTAGAGACTTGTGACTTGACCTGAACAAAGAATATTAGGACTTCTTCTGACTTCTCATTTTCATTACTCAAATTCAAAGGTTAAGACTTAAGTCCTTAGGATTCAAATTGGTCACTTTCCATCTCTGGATCGAATTGTTAGTGTTGTCTTTGCAACATGTCTATTACAGGTCAATTAATTATGTGTCAAGCATATCAAAATATTAGTCCCATTAGAACAATTAAATAGCCAAAATATGTCTGACATGCAAGTACTATTTTGGTGTCTGTCTATGAGAATATATGATAATCCAATTATTATGCTTTCCAAGCACTTCAATAAAGAAGTATCCTGCAGCGTATGTTTTTTCCCCCTCACCCCCACCCTCCAATGTCTTTTTCTGCTTACTTCATCAAATTGGTCACTCTTTTTTGGGAGTACTCATGTGTAATGCTGTCATCATCAAAACATACAGTGTTAGCGTACAAAAACAGTACTGATAAAAAAAGTGGCGTGTGTTCGCGTGTAGTCCAATTTGGTAAAATGACATTACATAGGGTGTGGGCAAAGGAAGAGGCACGTGTGAGGTTGTGTGTTTGTTGCCTGCTGTGGTATACTTCAGTAATGGCTAGCTGATTTGTCTCTTTCTGCTTATGCTGTGTACTTGGGTTATTTTCTACAGAGGATATTTGGTGTGTGTAATTAAAGAGCCCTACGATCAGCTAAGTGGAACCTCAAGGCTAGGTGCCATTAATCTTCCAGTTTTGCTCTAAAATTGTGTGTGTGTTCATGTAGTACCTGGTGACTGCATAAGACTCTCTGTGACACCCCACCCCAGCTCACACAAAAAACACAAACATGCCCACTCTACGCCCTGCATGGCCAGAGAGTTTCTGTAAGGGTGACCTTCTTCCCAGCAGATAAAATTAAGATTAAAAAGCGAATTTTCCTCCTTGTCTTCCGCCTCCTGCACGCAAAATTACTTTGCTACCACTGAACAGAATAATTACTATTTCGGTTTACTTCCACATTGAGTTTGTTCCATTACAAATTACAGAATTATATTTTCTGTGCAGATTAATTAACTCATCTTATTTTTTCCATTCCTTAAATTGAGCTGCTGTTTCTCACCACTAATTAATTATTCCCATTTTGGAAGAATCTGTAATTTGCTGTGAAATGAAGAAGATAAATTGTATTCCACCCATATGTTTCTGCTAATCGTGCCTTGTTAGATTTAATTATGCAAATAGACTGAGCAATATTGAGTTAAGACTTTTCAAAAATAAACCAATTTATGTGTGCTTTGAAGTGCTTGGCTCAGATTGTCGATTTGTAGTGTATGTTAAAATAGTTACAACAACATAGGATTGTAGGATTTTCTAAAACTATAGCAGCATTCGTCAAATGCAGAAATTACAAAGGTGTCTCAGAAGGCAACTGGGTACTGCTGCCTCACAGGCTGATGTTTAAGTAACCCCGCTCAGGTTGAAGCAACACTGTCCATTCTTTTACATCAGCCATAAAATATCTATTATTACATTAACTTAAGCTAAACCTCTTTACTTAGCTCTCAGGAGGCAGCAGGCAGACAGCAGTTAGCCTAACTGTATAGCATCTAGTAACTAGTAACCAAAATGTTGCTTGATTGAATCCAGAGCTAGGTTAGTGCTGAACACGAGGTGAACTTTCTTATAACATCAGCAGTGCATCCCTGGACACCTTTGTTATGTGACTTGTCAAAAGGAGTTATGCTATGGGTTTTCTAGAAGCTATTCAGCAGCATTCATGATTACGTACATTAAAAGCAAAAATGTAAGTAATCATTAATGTTTTTTTTCCTTGTTATTGTATTGTAACGCACGGACCTGACTCTCATCTTGCGGCCGCCGAAACCAGGGCGCATTGGCCATAGGTGTTTAGGACATCCAAGGGCGTGCACTGGCAGGGCAGCCTTCCGGAAAGTTCTACAGGCAGGCTGGAGAGACAGACCCACCCATTGCAGCTGCCTCTCAACACTAGTAAAAGGTGCAGCTATAAAAGGAGGTGCCACCCAGACAGAGAACAAGAGAGTGTAACGGCGCCGGTGCCGCAAAGTCCACAGAGCCTGCACTGTCAAACAAACATATCCTTTTGTTTGCTTACCATTTGTGTTTGGTTTTCTTCTGGTTATCGAGTTTGCTTTTGTTTGGCTAGATAAACACGCCATCAGGCTAAAGTGTATCCCCTGTCGTCCTGCATCCCTTTGCAGTGCTCCGTTACAAGTGGTTGAGGATGGGGGCACAGCGTTAACTTGGGAACAGGGAAGTAGGCCAACCCATTGGGTATATGTTTTTCGTTTTTAGTTTGCCTCATCAAGATGTTCTTATTATCCCCTTTAGTTTGAATCCCTCTTGTTACCCCCCTGGACGTGGAGTGCAGCAGTGCAATAGAACCGGATGACCCAATAGCTGGCGGCCTCTGTCGAGCAGACTGAAGCGCCACCTCGCAGAGCCTCCTCGCACGACTGTGGTGGGCAACCCCCCCCCCCCCAATACTGCCTCCCTTATGACCACCAAGGTCTCCCCCCATGATGAGGCTTACCTGCATGTCTTTGAGCTGGTGGCAGAGAGGGAGGTATGGGAGCAGGCAGAGGTTTTTCAGCCCTCCGTGAACAGTGGCCTATCCCAATTTCAGCCTGTATCATACTTCAGTAAAATGTGTCAGATTGTATGCTGGCTGGGTCCGTTTTAATGAAACGTAAAAATGGATAACCATTGTTATGACAATTTTGTTTATTCTGACAGGCACACATTACCTGTCCTTTTATGAAATATCTGCTATACATCAGTTGTCTTCTGCTGAACATATTTTTTGCTTGTATTTACATGTGTCTTTATAAGTGTGGCGTTTGTATTTGTATGCTTATGTGCCAGTGTGTTTGTGTGTGGCTAGTGATTGTGTGTTGCCTGTACAGTTGGAGGAGCGGGATGTTACTGCTTTGGTGCTAAATGCTCCAGATGCTCTCCGTCTCATTTAATTTCCTCCTCTTCCCTTTCCATTTATTTCTATGAAAACAACCATCCGGTGAATACAACATTTCTTATGTAGCTACCGGGTGCTTCAGTCTCAAAGCCCATAGAATGATAAAAACTAGAGCATGACACATCAAAACAAAAATATCTTTCAAACAACTCCCACATCCGGACAACAGTAACAATGTCATAACCACCTACACACTTCCTACTCATGCAAAAAATGTACATTTGTCTTTTAGCAAACACCCAATATTTGTCCTATGCATCAGATTCAGAGACAAAACAATTATTAATGATTATTTCTCCCTCTCTCCCTGTCATATTTTCTGATCTAAGTTGATGGCTTCAGTTAAAACGTGAAGTTGACAGCTCTCTGCTCTATATCCTCAGACCTTGAACAACATGTTACATCATCGCATCCAAATGTAATGTACTTGGAAATGTACTTGTGAGTGAAGAATGATGATCGGATCTTGGCTAGTGAAGCTAGTCCTCAGAAAAAGATTTAGAATTTGACACCTCACAGCTATTAGCCTTTCACAGGTGACTACAGTTTGTATTGAATTGTGAGTGATGTCAACCCTGAAACTTAACAAAGTTCAGTCCTCTCAAGCTTTATCTAAGGCAGAGGTGGCAGCTTTTATGAATTGGACTGGCACTAAAGATGGCTGTCTAACTGTATCTGGTTTCGATTTGCAAAGTGGTGAGGGCTTAGGGGAACAAAGCTATGTAATTGGACTGCAACCAATGAATTCACTTGTGTTCAGTAAAACTGGATCAGGTGTAGTGATTCAGAAAAGTGCTCTTTGGCACATTTGTAGTTGGGTAGTTGATCTAAGAGATATACGGATGGCCATCCACACTGTCATACTGCATTAACACAAAGTACACAGCGTAACAACTTTTGACACACTCAAGTTCCACACGATTTCAGAGTTTAACTCCCATCTATCTTGCTCACCCACACAATGCAAATCATTGAAATTTGCCTAGGAATTAGTTGATGGTCTTCAGTTCCAAACTCTAGATAAAGACCTGCATTCAGCTTACCCACTTTACACTTGATGTGTTTATTTGAAAAGTGGTCAGACAGAGGCAGCATGCTTTTAATGTAGCCTAAACCATTATCTCTTATCAATTGTTGCATTGTTTTGTTTTTCTTCTTTACAAGATACATCCAGTTTTGATTAATGACCCTCCTCAGTTCCCAGGACAGCTTTCAATTGTGTTTCCGAACACAGTATAGAAAAAGAACTGTATAGGGAATACAATCACTTACTTCCAGTGCTGGCTGGGGCTGGCTCTGAAGCATGAGACGACATGAGGCTGTTTATTTAATGAAGCAAGGCAGAGTAGAGGCCTGTTCAGGATGGTATTTCTTTCTTCAGAACTCTTCTTTAAGTGCCCAGGGCTCAGAGCTGTAAAGGGCTGAGAAGCGTGTCCCTGTAATGTGTTTGAGACATCGTCCTGCCACAAGTCAATACTGCCACTAATGAATTTGGCTCTCACACACGCACGCACACAGACACAGACACACACGTTACCCTAGACGACGACTGTCAAACGGATTCCACAGAGGGTCTAGTGTATGCTAGTATTTGTTATTTCCTTTCAATTGGTACCTAATTAAGACCAATAAAACAAGACGAAGGGTGATCCTAACTAATTAGTGACCTAATTAATCAATCAATCAAGTACAATATAAGAGTGAAAACCTGCACACTCAGCTCTATGTAGAACCGGTTTGACCAGCTAGATCTGCCATCTTCTATTAGATATTCTGTGTTAATTGACCCTCTTTTATAGTGGTCCATAAGCATATTATTGTTGTATCATACATTACACTATATTTCATCAATTCGCCAATATTAACAACTCCCCTTATGGTGTTCAATTATATCATTACAATATTTAATGAATTCAATATTTCATGGACATCCTTGCAAAATGCTTTCATTATTGATTTCAATCTTATAGGCCTACAATTCACAATGCAATTGCCTTGTTTCACCACATGGAATTGTTCGTACTCTGCTACGCATGGTATTCACCATTCTTAGATTTACGCACACTTCCAAGAAATCTCGTCATGATAAATCGCAACTTTTGCATGGATTCATTTGTACGCATGGTTTACGCACATATTAGTGCGTACGAACGATTGATAAATGAGGCCCCTGGTCCCTAAACCTTTAACACACACTTAGAACTAAGCTACAAATGTCCTTTTTCAAATTGGGGATGACATGCCATGTTTAACTACATTAAGGAGTCATTCTATAAAGTACACACATACACACACATTCCCTCACAAACTCAAACACTCACAAACTCAAACACTTCCTTCTAAAGGTGTAAGCATTACACTAGAGAAGATGGAATAAAAGCTGTGGGTGAACAGCGACGGCAGAGAGTGCAGGAGAGAGGTGGTTGTCAGGTCACACCAGAGCAGGTCAGGGCACTGAACTAACCTTGAAGGTGGATGCTATTAGAGTCAGTGCAATTCCTGACAGACCCATGCGAGGACTGGCATGTTTACTGGCCTTTATATTCAGGCCTACTCACCTGGCATGTCTTTTTAAAACTATAAGAGACAGATTTACTATGTGTTTGCACTGGGCAATGTTCTTACCTGAGGAATCCATCAAATGCATCCTTCCAAAATATTATATTAAGGATTAGAGAGGCAATTTGGTCTCAAACGGAGGTAAGAAAAATAGAATTGACTACTTTTTTTTAATTTAGTTTGGACTGGTGCGAAATCTTTGAAAATGTACCTATTGGTAGATTGGAAGAGAGGGGACAGACACAGAGAGACTTCTGGGAGTACTCTCTCAAAGTCTACAGACCAGAACTGCCATTCCTGGTTGTATTAAACAAATCTATTTTATTACTGTTTGTGTCAAGGAGCTTCTGTTGGGAATGATTATTTTGGGGTACCAAAGGCTGACAGACAGGCTTTAAAAAAAAGAAAATGACACCAAAGTTTTTTGGCCCTGTCAGAAAGGACTTTGTTGCTTTAGTAATATCTTTACAAAACACTGCCTTGACATGAACACAAAAAACATGTTTATTGTTTATGACCTACCAGAAAGGTCTCCAGAGTTTGATGGGAGTGCAAGGCAACCCTGCCCGACATCAACCCCTCCACCCCTGGTAGTGTGGAGCCAATTTACATCTGGGTCTTTTTGGCATGTTTGAACTAGGATTCAAAGCTGCAGTGATTCAGCTGTACTGCAAGGCAGCATTTGTGTGGACCTCATTATAATTACCACTGCTGGCTGGCTTTTTCAGCAAAGCAGGGTTGGTTATGGTTGGTCCCTGGATGGGAGACCACATGATGCTGGAAGAGATGTTTTGCATCTGGCTGCCACTTCTCTCGTATTTGTGTAAATAAACTGAACTTATGGCCAAGCAGATGATGGACACAGTATATGACCCTATTTAGATTATGATCTTAATTTTCAAATACTACCTTCACAAAGTGCCAGCAATGGCACTTATTTAATGCGGAGCACCAGGTTAGTTACCAGGTAAACATATACTGCAAAAATACTGCATATTAATAACACATATTAAACAGGAAAAATAATTGATTACATAAGAATTTACCCTCTTTGCTATGACACACTTGAATGAGCTGTGGTGCAACCAACTGTCACGTAATTAGTAGAATGAGGTCCACCTCTATGCAATAAAGGTGTTGTCTCTGGGAGGTCCCAAAATTGTTTAGGACAACTACAAATGAAGATGAACATGAAGGAACATTCAAAGCAAATCTGGAATACGTTTCATCAACAGTATCAATCAGGGGTAGGATATAAAAGCATTTTCATGGCATTTAATATCCTTTGGAGCAAAGTCCATTGTTTAGAAATTTGAGTATGACAACTATGAATGTGCCATCCTCAGAAACTGAGTACCCGGGTGAGAACAGCATTAGTCAGCCACCAAGAGGCCCTTGGCAGCTCTAAAAGAGTTACAGTCTTCCATGGCTAAGCTTGGAGACACTGTGCATACTGCAGCAATAGCCCGGGTGCTTCACAAAAGTGGCCTTTATGGGACAATGGTAAAAAGAAAACAACTCACATCAAAAACCAGCTAGCATTTGCTAGAAGGCATGTATAGACGTATAGAAATTTTGGCTTAAACACTAATCGCTATGTTTGGCTAAAGCCTAACACCACATCATCCTGAGAACACCATCACTACCGTGAAGCATGGTGGTGGAAGCATCAGCAGGAGATGCTGTAATTGCTGCCAAAGTCTCCCAAATAATGACTAAAATGGGTGAATACTTATGCAATCTTGTTAAATACATAATCCCTTGACAAAACGTTATTTATAATAATTTATAGCCTTCATGATTTAAATGTTAAATTTAAACCAAAAAAACTGCTTATTCTCTTTGCTCACTTTAATCAATACAAAAAACCCAACATAAACATTGAAAGGTTCATCACAATAGACAGATAAATTACAAGGGAGAGTCAATTTGGGTTTTATCTATTGGCTAAGTCAAAAAGATGTCAGGAGAAGCGTGTATAGTTATGTAATCATCTGTTCTATAAAAAGACCAAAATGATCCAAATGCCTAAATGCTGTGAACACACACAAGAATAACAATATTTTACACATATGGCACACTTTGTCTATAAAGCCCTTTTTCACAAATTCACACTATATATCACACTATCCAACCTCTTTATTAACATACAAAAGCAGCTTGTAACCAAACAGGTTCATTGTATTGGCTAAACCTAGTGGTCCCTTCAGTTTCCACTAATCATCCTTGACAATATCAGCTATTTCTCCTTATCACCTGAAATTCTTTCTTTCTTTTTCTGTCTTCTCCTGTGTCTCTTGCCTTCCCAAAGTCTCTGTATTGATATAAAGGAAAGTCTTTCATAAAATATCATTCTATTCTTGTATTTACTGGCATACACTCAAGGGCAACGAGGCAGGTGGAGAAATGCACTATGTAAATTGATCCCCCCACAAAAATATATGTATATTTTTTTTAATACAAAATGCCTCCACTCCATATCAAACTCACTCCTACAACCTGTCAATAATTTTCCTGGGCTCATTGTAAATACATGCACACATTTAGTGATTAAGTAGCTAGTTAATTAGCAACCCTGTCTACTCAAGCAAGATTTGTGTGGCGTAGATATTAGCCAGGGCCCTAATCATTTAGTTGGTTACACAACCGTTATTGTGAAATGTTAGATGGATTATTTTATTTCTCTAGCTACCTATAAAGCTTGTCTACTTTATTGGCAGTTGTGTAATTTTACACAACTTCTCATGCACTGCATCTATAACTCTTCGTCACCCGGAGCAACACTGGCAGTGGATATGTGCATGAACGTCTTTTCTATATTATAGATTTTATGAAACCAAGATCACTGCCTGTGATCACTGCCTGGCTGCATGGCTTCATTCACTTCACAACATACAGTCATCACGACAGCAATAATTTAAGCAGGCAGTGATCTTAAATTCAACAAAAGCTTTGCTTTAGAATGTATTTTTTTAGAATGTATTCAGTGTACTACTCTTATTCCCCGTGTAAAAAGAACATCAAAGGGACATGACCTCGGTGTTGTCAATGTTAGAGATGGGCCTGGCTGTAACACAATAACATTTGGAAAAGTCCAAGGGGGGTTAATACAACTAAAAGCCACCGTATGTGCATTTCTAGTTGTGCTTCTTGTTCACCCTGTCATCTGACATTCTGAATTCTTGTTTGTTTGTTTCCAATGCTGTCCTCAATGTGTTTATGTTGAGCTGTCTTTTAACTGTGTATGCACTGTCTTCCCTGTGGTCAAATAAAATATTTGTATTTATAATGTAATTAAATTTTTAGGGCCAGCAGGAGGCTCTCTTCCCTCTAGTCTAAATATCAAACACGAATTTCTCAGGGGAGGTAAGGGGACATTGCTTTGCAGAGGGTTTACTTTTTTTGATAGGACATAAAACGGTTGTCACATATTGTAAAGGTAGACCCAAGGGTGTAGGAACAGTGGGGGATGGGGGACATGTAACCCCACTATTAGAAGTGAGTTGGTCCCCAGCCAATAATGAGATCACTGTGATCCCCTTCAATGTGTCCCCTTCAATATCAAACCCACTCTTACGACCTTTGGTCCTAGTCCTTAAAAATGTGTCCACAAAACTAGCCCTAAATTTGGACTGTCACAAAGACAAAGATTACTGTTCAAGTCAGTTAATCCTTTATTAATTCTGATTCCTATTGGAGCAAGTCAAATCGTTCCATCCAGTCATGATTTTGAAAACGTATCCAATGTTATCTTCTACATTCAATCATACTCCTTTAACATCCTGCCCATCGCTGTTTTAATCTTTCTCTTGCTACGCATCAGTTAACAAGTTCAAACACTGCTCATTCTCTTGGCAAAATGTTGTGTTACTGCGTAACAGTCCTTTTGTTTCCTGAGTGTGTCAAATGTGTAAAGGCTTTATCAGTGTCTGCGATCACGCTTATCCTGCGGCCTGATGTGTGAGGATACACCATTTACCCATGCTCACTGAAGCATGGAACCGAACACATTCCAATTTTCTGCCTGCGGAGATGCCAAACGAAATTAATCGCAAACACACTAGACAAGACTATGTCCTCAGCCAAGACATTTTCCAAAGAAACCAAGGTTCTTGCCTCTCCTCTCAGCAGCTCTGTCTACTGTCGCAAATACGCTTTTTAAATCATGGTTGTTTTGGTAATGTTCTGGTAACACAAGCGGAGAGGATAGCCATCAATGAACCATTAAGAGAAGAGAATGTAGTGAAGTATTCCAGAGATGGAGAGGAAGGAAGTCAGCGAAGGGGAAAAAAGTGTTTTAAAAATAATTTCAGGCATTTTAAGCGTTATTGGACTGGAAAGTGGTGAAAGATTGAGCACTTCTGGACAGTGAAGTAAGTCTGATTCTAAGCTATGCTGCAGGAGTAAGCTGACCCACCCTAGACCAGTAAATTGATTTTAAAAAAAGCAAAAAATGTATTTTAAGAGCTTTGATAATGTATGTATTTTTAATTTAATTTCTCTTAGCTATTTGGGATTAGTAGGACCTGATATAATATCTAAGCTTTGTCTTTGAACAGGATGTACTTATTGAAAAAAAATGATGCCCTTGTATGATATGTCCACTTATGAGGACACGGTCTCATGAGGTAAAAACAAAAGTGTGGAAAATGTGTTTACTTGTTACTTTTATTTATTATCATAAAAAAAACAGGCTTATTTACCTACTGCTCAGCACCAGGATTTCATATCAATTGCTTGCCTATGGGGAGGGCTGCACCAGTGACATCCTGACGTACTGTGATTTCATCACATCACTTTTGAATGGACCACTTAGGAGTGTTGAAATGGACTGTCTTTCTGTACTTATTAAGGTAGCTTTCTAGATCAGGTATGTCCTAGTTGGTGACAAAGACCAAGAAATATAGTCAATAAGTCACAGTCATAGACATAATAAAGAGTAGACGCCGCATTGGCTGCTGGGGTGCAAGAAATACGGCCGCCATCTTATCACTGAGACTTGATAAGTCATATTCTGTAACACTGACTTAGATTACAACTGACTCAAGAATGCTTTTGTAGAAATAAAGCAAATATTATTGGTATAACATTGGCCAGCTTATTATATATTTATATAAATAAAAGACGGTATTATTGTTGGGCAGTACTAGCTTAGCTAGTAACTTAGTATTTTGGTGGTAGCTTCACTATTTCCAGAATCAAGTAACTTTTCAGTAATAGTAACTCCTTTATTTACCAAGTAGCTTGGCCACACAAGCTACTTTTCTTGTCGTGTGAAATTAGCACAACTTAAAGTAGCTTCCTATGTAATGAACTAGCCTACTGCTGTGTTTGTGTTACTTAGCTTGCTACATTTGACTGGGTGGTAGCTTTTGTGTAGTGAAGCTTTATTCATGACAGAGTAACTAATAGCTTAGCTCACTGCAATTTCCAAGTAACTTGCCCAACACTGTGTATTATTCACATGTTATTCACCCTAACAAAAGTAAGTTACCTCTCATGTCTCATACCCACCACACTTAAAATAAAGGCAACAGAACATCTGATAGTAGAATGGTTTTCAAACAAGCTTATTATTTAGTTCAGCGGTATGTGCTCACCTACAGGTTCAGCCAAGATCACTTGGAGCTCCTATTTAATTCAATCAGAGCATCAGGTAGGGTTGGTGTTCTTTTAATTACAATTTTGAAAATATACCTAATGAATAACTTTGTCCTAATGAATAACTTTGTGAGTAATGTATGTATTGTGTGCCTGTTTTCCATATAAGGAGGCATAATAATAACAATCCATCGGCACTTCCAGGCCATCTTCCGCCGCCTGATGGTTTGGTGTGGTGTCTCACCTGTGTAAAGCACCAAATAAATATAATGTATTTTTTTTAATTATTATTTTAATAAGGTGCCGAGTGCTGCAGAGAGGGTGATCCGCCAAGCTTCACCAATGCCAGCTCCTAAGGTGTCGACAGGCACAGACATCATCCGGGAGGAGATTGGAACGGAGGATGTTTTTCTGCTTGGGGAACACATTGAGGAGACTCAGTTTGGCATCGACAACCATCATTCTGACTTGTTGTCATTGGTTGTGTCTGTGTTTCTCAAAATAAGGCTGCACCACATTACCAAACTGACCTCTCTTGAACTGCAGAATGGGAGCACGAGGAAGAACTGTCCTCTCTCAGGGGTTTTAGAGCGTGTGCATGTGTGTGGGTCCACGACAATTCAAGACTTCAATCCTAAATTCCAGCATCCCAAAACTAATTCTAAGCTTTATATCTGTACTTTAACCTTACTCATCACACACAGTATCTTTATGTCATATCTGTCATCATTCTGACAAGATTAACACTGAAACTGAAAGCAATGGCTTAAAAATCCCTGAAAACAGTGGTCTGTCACATTTTATGTGAATACTGTTGTAAGTGTTGGTGGGTCTGTGAATACCTCTGTTTGTTTGTGTTTCTCTAGCCTCATGGTGTGTGTCTCCAGGAATCCAAATGTTGGTCTCCTTTGCCTTACACTGGGTTTGTGAGCTTGTGTATAATGAAGTTTATCTTTACATTATGTCCTTGTGTTTGTGATTGTCTTAGCCTTGATCTCTTTCCCTCTGGGTTCTGAAAAGCACTTGTAACTGTGTTTTGAAAATTGCTACATTAATTAAGTTTTTAGACTTTTCAAGGGAATTTCATCAAAGTAAATGTGCAGTTTAAATAAAAACTGTCACTTTTCATTTTATCCTGCTATTTTAGACTGGGACCCATGTGTGTATGTTGGGAGGGGGGCTGTGAAATGAGAGAGAGAGAAATATATATTTCTGACTTTACTGCCACTATTTACACATTAGGTGTTTCAATCAGAATGATAGTCAAACTGGAAATGTTCCTGTTTTTCTCCCTTTTTGATGAATATAGAGCTATGAATATTAAAATACACCGAACCATGTGTCCTGTATCATAGCTACATGTATGACATTTGCAGCAAAAAAACCCGTGTGAAAATCAGTAAGGTATTCACTGAGGTATGATTAATTAAATGTGCTGACAGCTCGTTTCACCTGCCAAAACAGATTACATTGAGTGGAGTGGCGGACCGGTCCAAGATGGCGGTCCCACGGCTCGTCAGCGCCAGTAGGCAGTAGCGGTCGATGCGGCATCTACTCTTTATTATGTCTATGGTCACAGTCACCCTGGTGATACCACAGAGTTAGAAATAGAGAGATTGGATGAGATAAAGAGTACATCGGCATCCAGGGGGGTCGGACTGGGGGTAAAACCGATACTGATTACCAGGGCCCAAGGCGAGAGAGGGCCCTTGAAAAGTCTGGAATATATTTTATTTCACCTGAATATTTTAATTTCCTAATAACATTTCATTATGCATGTCAGATGAAATGTAAAGTGTATTGGCTGAATTTCTCGGTTGATTGACTGACTACATTTTGTATACAAAAAAGACTATCTAAGGTCTCACCCACCCCTTGCTAATGCGCCAAATGGTTTAGTCCACCTGCACGCATTGTTTTTTAGTTCAGTTGAGCATCTGGTGGAGACGTGGAGTGCAAACTTGTATAGAAATGTCTTTCTCAAAGAAAGCCAAATCAGGCTGCCAGAAAAGGCAATTGCTGACAGGGAAAGCAATTGCTGACTGACTACTTTTCAAAGAAAGGTGAGCACAAACTAGAAAACTAAACGGTGCTAAACTACTTGAATATCTCCGCGAGCGTTAGTGCTAAAAACGACAAGCCATATGAAGAGCAGAACATACACTTTCGAATGATAATTTGGTTATACGTGTAATCTGAGGTGAAAAATAAAAAAATTCTCGTTATTCCGTTTTTGGAATAAAATGAATAACGAGAATACGGAAATACTCTGTTAAAATCGGAAATGTCCAGAAAAACTGCCAATTCATTTTTGGTTTCGACACGATAAAACAGAAACGATTTGATATTGGATTTTGGGACATAACCACTATAAACCAAACAGTTTTGGTCGCTATCTACATAAAAAAATACATCTAATAAGGAATTATCCATTAGCACCCGGACCGAGATTGACAGTTTTTTTGTGTTTCTTCCATTAGCACCAACTGTTGTCACCTTCTCACCAAGCTGCTTGGCTATGGTCTTGTAGCCCATTCCAGCCTTGTGTAGGTCTAAAATCTTGTCCCTGACAACCTTGGACATTTTTCTGGCTCCCATGTGTCTTTTATACAGGTAACAAACTGAGATTAGGAGCACTCCCTTGTGTGCTCCTAATCTCAGTTTATTTCCTGTATAAAAGACACATGGGAGCCAGAAATCTTTCTGATTTAGAGGAGATGAAATACTTATTTCACTCATTAAAATGCAAATCAATTTATAAAATTTTTGACATGTGTTTTTCTGGATTTTTTTGTTGGTATTCTGTCTCTCACTGTTCAAATAAACCTACCCTTAAAATTATAGACTGATAATTTCTTTGTCAGTGGGCAAACATACAAAATCAGCAGGGGATAAAAAATCAGGGACGTTTTGACATGCAAAAAGCCATGGTCGTGCATGAGCACTGAGTCTAAGAACAAGTGATATTTATCAATTAAAATGTCGTACTGGTGTGTAAAACAGTTACAGGATTGTTTGAAAAATCCCACTTTTTCTACTCTTCAGCACATTTTGTATTCTGTTAGTAAGTACACATTTAGGATTGTTTCAATGCAATATTGATAAATGAGGACCCAGGACTGTTTGGGGATTTTGGACTTCAATGAAAATCAATTGTATTCTCACAAGTATTCAAGGTGATAACTTAATTGATCAAGTTTTTGCTGAGCTGTGTGAAATCTTTGAGCATACTGTATTTTGATTGAGAATGCAGGGATGTGCATATTGAAAATGTTTGATATCTTTTATTTCAACAAATGAAAGGGGATCAACATGTTGCGTTTAAATAAGGCATGGACCTTTAAGGGTAAGAAACAAAAAACACGTTCTTGAAAATTAGTTGAGATTTTATGGCATTGGGGGATTAGTGGAAAGAGAGGGAAGTTGAAAACAGCAGGGAGAAAAACAGGGAAGAGAAGGCAACTCTTCCGGGGGTTCAGATTAGATCATTGATTCTGTGGGGTGAAACGAGCGTTTCACCTGAGTGATCTCTTACAACCTGAGAGAGGGAGCGATAGAGGAAAAAATGAAATGAGGGAAGAGGGAGGTGACGGGAAGAAGAGATTAAAATATTTGCCCACAAGGCCTGACTGAAATGTAATTGCACTTTTACCCAACCCCTCCAAACGTGAGAGTTACGAGGACTTGCACATTGACTGTTGGGGTTAACTGTCTCACTCAAGGACAAAACAAATTTTTTTTAGACTTGGATCTGATCTAACAACCTTTTGGTTGCAATCCGATCCTCTTACTGCTAGGTTTTTTCATAATTGGTGGAGCAGAGAGAGACGAGAGCAGGATTAGGAGGAGGAGGGTTAATTAAGACATGTCTTCTCTGTTCTAGGAAAGGTTTTGCATGGTGGTAGAAAACCATTGAACTTTACCCAGTGTAACACTTGTCGTGGTGTAGTGTTGGAGGAACCAGGCGCAGGCAGAGATCACGTTCGTTGGTTTATTAAAACAACAAACAAACCGAACACGAACGGAAAACAATAACTACTCTACTGAATGAAAATAAAAGTGCGCAACAATGCGTCTTAACAACTAACATACAAACAGTCGCACAAACAACACTCACCAGCATACAGACAGGAACAGCAACAATGATCCACAATGTGGGGAGCAGAGGGGAAACATATATACACATACAAACGATTCAAATTGGGACCTGGTGTGAAGGATTGAAAACATGTGACAGTCCGGGATGTGTTCGTGAGAATATGGGAACTTGTGAAAATATGGCACGGTGGCGCTGCTGCTCACCGCACCATGACACCCAGTTTGGCTTTACTGACTTGCTTGTACATTAACTGGTTTTGGTTTGGTTCGGTGTCCAGTTCATCCAGTGAAATATAACCTGGTTAATAAGCCACATTACTGTCTCTGTTGTCTTTGTTTCTTTGTGTCCAACTACAAATAACTGAAAATAAATGGTCAGCTGATCATTAAACAGTACACCAACAGCTTCTATTTTTTATCAAAGACACAAAAACAGCAGAGAAACAGATTCCATTCACCCCTAGGTCATGAAGGAGCTCAAGGATAAATGGTTTTGTCTAAATTTATAGAAAGTAATCCATGCAAGGCTCAAGTGGTAGTGACAGCTTGTTATTGGCGTACGTGACTGAACAAGTCAAGCCAGAAAACAGTAGGCTACTGATTTCAGACAAATGTATGATTTCCTTCCTCGTATGCAGATTTTCTAGAAGTGGAAAATATATTATCTCAGACAGTTTGCGAAATGTTTATGTTAGAAAGAAGGAATGTTTTCACTTTGCTTTTCCTGTCACAGTGGGTTGCGTTATCTGTCTAAATGGATATCCATCAGTCTTCAATGTGACATGAAATTACCCAACACCCCATTTGAACTCCCATCAACTTGGCAGTTTCATAGCGCCTAAGAGGTGGATGCATATGTGTGTGTTTGTCTGTGTGTGTGTGCGAGGGTAAAGGGGGTGATGATGTTCTGACATAGTTGTGGAGCAATTTGTCCGGTAAGCTGTAATAACCTCTACTTTTATTGCTTTATGAACATTGTGAACATATCAACTAAACTTAGTCAAACAGGGAACATTGCACTATCCATAATACAAGTTTAGCTGACCAGGTATCAAACACAAGTCCAAATTGAGTCCAAATCATGTCCAAATTGTGTTACCTGTGGAGCAAAATCTTCAAGGAGCTTAGACATCTTCATGTCTCCGGTGGTTAACGTTTCAAGATAGCAGTTCCCAGTGGAGCTGTATCCACAAACGTACCTTGACATTCATTGACGGATGTCCGACAGACATGGGCTGGATAGATTTGTTTGTGTTGTGATTGGGCACTGAACACCTGCATGGTCCCTCAGTCTCATCTTCCTCCATCTGTCTGTCTGTGAAACAGCCAGATGTGCTGTGGATGAATAGTTATGAAGGACAGATCAAAAGAAGGAGAGCTTGGAGACAGATGCCCCTAAATAACAGGCAGCCACATCTCAACCCCAACTGTCGTCCTAACCTTGATTAATGCTGTGCAGCTGGAAAGGAATTTACCCTTCCAGGGGATTCGTCTAGCCATTTAGACAACAATTTCACAACATGATCTAGAGACCAAAGCCATTCAGCTGAGTGCTGCATAATTGGTCGCTACAATCGACTTGACTCACAGCTTCACTTCACAATAGAAAAACCACCAATGGATGAATCACTGTGCAGACTCATTTTTCCATTAAATAAATATATGTATAATACTGCTACTAAATCAGATTCAGACCGTTTGCACTTCGGCCCCTCCCAGCATCACAGACTGGGGCAGATAGTGCTGATGTTGAGACAAGCTAATCCTCTGCAACAGATCTGCATTCATTACCTGTTGTCATGGGTGATTTATAGTTCTGGCATTCTAAAGTTCTGCTGGCCATATACTGGCCTATCCTAACGTACCCCAGACTGGGACCTGCTCGATTAATGATGTTTGGATACATCATCCAGACCTAATAAATACTCTACATTAACTTTTAATGAAACCTGCATAATCCTTAGTTTTCCTCACCCAACTTTGCTCACCTAACAAACCATGCAACATGTCGATTTGAAGGAAAAAAATACCTTTGCGAAGCAATTCTCAGCGCCTGTTGCACTTGCCAACCCACAACAACAAAAAACAGTTATCCCTTTTTCTGTGTTGAGCATCAGCCTGTGTATTAGATCCTGTTAGTGTTTATTAGATCCTGTTAGTCACATTACACCCAAAGAAGACCATTCAGCTGGGGCCACTTTCAATATGGCTCCCATTATGTTCAGTAGTAGTTCATTATCTGTTAAGCCCTTCTAGTACCATGGAGATGATAAGCTGCACATCATCAGGTTTGGGATCTTTGTAATGATGGCTCAATTTACACCTGGCGCTGACATGTGGACTGATCCTGCCCACATTCTGATTTTCCGCCTACCAGTGATTTTTAAAGGGCTGGATAATGATGATTTTAATTGTTTTACAACTCACAATTGTTCACAATGCATGCCTGACAACATCAACAAGTGCTCAGGAAGATCTAGTTTACATGTTTACACCTGTCGAAAGATGTGTGCCTGATCAGAATGTGGACAAGATCCGGGGCATAAGTATCAGTGGACGGACAGTGCAACCTGAGCGTTATCTGCGTTGGCAGGCCCTCTGTGTTTAACACTCTGGAGGTGAGTAGGGTGAAAGCGCGGGGTGAAATTGACAGAGGGGAGGCGAGGCCTTGTTTGCTGTGCCTGTCAGGCCCCTTACATCACACTGCCCCTGCAACCTCCCAGCCTCATTGCTGTCAGGATGGGACATCAGGGACAACCGTAGAGAGACACTGACATCCGACTGACTGGGGTCAAAAACCAGCCATGTTCGTTCCCTGAGGCTGTATCTCTATGTGACACACATCCTATTTAACAGGAAGTCGTTATGTGTTAAGGCTGCACCCTGCTATTTGTATTACAATACACACTAACATCCATAATATAATAGAGAGAATATTCAATCAATGAAAGCAGCGGAGAAGCAGGGTATGGCGATGACAATTACATTAGCAAGATCGAGATGAAATTTCATGAACTTGGGGTAAGGTTAGAAAACAAAAAATGGTAGGTTAAGGTTTGGTATCACAACACAGGTTAACGTTAGGGTTTGGATTAATGTTAGGTATCACAGCACTGGGATAAAGGTTTGGGTTAAGGTTAGGGTTAGAAAGAAAGTCACTTGTAAAATATTGATGTTGTAAGTGCACTGCTTGCCTCCTTTGACAGGAAGTTCCTGTTTGGAGCTGTGGGTAGAGCATCTGTCTGTGCAGCAGAAGGAACTGGGTTTGAAACACAGCCTACCATTTTTTCTTTTCTGGATTACAACTCTAACGTAACTTTTTTGATGTAATATATCTTACGAATTCGGCCGTCAAAGATTTACGTAAAATAGTCTGCATAGTCCTCTGAGTCCAGGTTGTCATTTGATAGATTTTCTGTTTACTGCCTTCTTGGCTGGTCGCACTTCATTTTTATTATTATTATCATTATGTATCTTAGCACTATCTCATCGTATTTGAACCTCTCCTTAATGTTGATCCCATAACTTCTGTACATGTAGCGATAGATTAGTTATGTAGAACCAGTTGCCATCACCACCCGTTTCGAGTCATTCTCTCAGAACAGTTAATAAATTTTACCTTGTAAAATTAGCCAAGGCTATTACAATCATAAGTACAATCCAACTGACATTATACAGACATCCTATCATTTGAAACACAGGAGTACTCACAGTTATTTTTCTTGATGTCATTGCAAACATTGTCTGTGGAGGTCGACTAACCTTAAAACAATAGTTTCAAAAGTCTCTAAGCTAACTATAACGTAAAGCATATCTTATTTTAGCAATCCCTTATGAATCTATAGCAGGATGATGGACGTCTCTCTCATTGAATCGTTTAGCTCCCATTGATCTCATGATTACCATGTTAACCGAGCTGTCAGCTCTAGCATCTGGCATCAGTGATTCAGCCAAGGAGACAGAGAGAATAGAGGGAAACACACTTATCATGTGCAGCCTCTCTTTCCTCTCTCTAGGTGAGCCACCTTAATTACCAGGGACAAACAGGCAAATGCTTCGACAATACACCTGTCGTTGACTATCTCTTTAAATTTGCTCACTTTCCATAATTTTGAAGTGCTATAATTTTACTGTTACTGTAGGGCCAAGTTAAATAATGACGTGTTAAACATGCACACAAACACATACATATAAGAGCAAGAGCAAAAAGGAAGTAGAAAAAAAGGTGAGAGTGAGCCCACCCAGATTCTGGGATTGAGACGTTTAATATATCATTCAGTTCCAGTGTGATGGTCTCAGCCATAGTTTTCCTTCCTTCCCAGAATGCAGTGTGATGGATCTGTGGGACAGACAGGCCGTAATATATAGTAGTGTGAGAACTGATTTAGTGGAACGAGAAAAATGACTGATGTGTTTTGATAAACCTGTCAAACAGGAGTTTCTCACCAGGGCAGATGGGCTGGGGAGCTGTTTGGAATGGTAGCAGCAATAACACTTTAATGATAATAAATTATAGCATCCTGAGCCTGGTATATACACAGCTGTAAATCCAAAGTAGCGACACAAAGGCTGAGCAACCTCACACCTCCAGGACACAAATTGAACCAGGTTGTCTTCATCGGTACCCAGGATCTGCATTGCAAGCTCACTTATACGAGATCACAAAATGCTTAATTGTAACTCTATAATAAAAATATAATATATGTGAAAAAAAGAAGTCTGGTTATTAAGAGAAGTGTATGTTATAATTTCCCAAAAATGTATATATGGTATTCGTTGTTTAAATACAAACTGGAGTATTCTTTAATAATTTACTCAGGCACCCAAGATCTAGATGGTGGCCAAGCAGTTGAAAACCATTGATTATAGTGAGCTAGCTCCTATTTAAACATCTTTAAGGCAGCCCTATTTGATTAATTTTACTAGAATGTAAAGCTTTTAGTCTGATTAAAACATAGAAAACAATGCAGGTGGTTTGGTGTAATTTTGTTAAATTGCCTGTCGCAGTGTTTTGTTCTCTGAAACACAGTAGAGAATAAAGTAGCTGATAATTGCATTAAAATAATTAAGTTTTCCTCCCTTAGCCGGCATAATTTCCACTTCTCTCTGGCTACAGAGCTGTTCCCTTTTCAAAATAGAAAACAATGAATAATTTACATTTAGCCTCTTATAGGAACAAAATGCTTTGCCTTCATAAATAAAGCTCTGTTTTAACAAGCTGCGCTTTAATTTGAATTTGTTTCAAATACCCTCTTAAATCAAATCACAATTCACTTTGAGGACATTTGTACACTTTATTTTTACTTTCATTGACTAGGTAGGCATGAACTTAAAAAACATAAAAATACTCTGATTGAACCGAGCCACAGCATCAGTGTGTTCCTTCTAGTTGCCCTTGTACTTCTAGCCACAGCATCAGTGTGTTCCTTATAGTTGCCCTTGTACTTCTATCTCTTTTCTCAGAGAACACTCCGTTAAGGTGAACTGGAGGTCAAGGAAATCATCTCTGGGGTTAACCTTTATGTCTGTTCCCTGTCTGTCTCTAATTGGCTGTTTGGCCTTTTCTAGCACTTAGGTCACAAAGCGAGAAGAGCAGTGACTCAAATGTGCCATATTCAACAACAGTAGCAAGCTTTCATGAGTTTATGGTCCTTCTTTTTCAGAAAAATTCAATAGATTTGATAAACAACAGATGGTTTTAAGATCAACAGGGATCAGAAGAGATGTAACGTACCATAGCAATAAACAGAGGACTCAAATATGCTCTCTATATCCCAAACGGCTCAGAAAATGAAAAGCTCCTGTTAAACAGTTTTGGGCAGGAGCTAGACAGATGATGTCATAAACTGCAGGGGGAGGAAGAGCTGCGATGCCTATTGGATGAAGGCAGAGGTGGACCCAGCCAGGACTCCCAGGTAAGAAATTGAATTCATCGATTTTTGATACATCTCTATGTGCGGAAACCAAGGTCAGTGAACTTCCAGCTGACCAACAAAGTCAGTGTGCCGTCAGGTCTGGCTTGGTGATGAGAAATAACATGTCAGCCAGAGAAAACGAAGACGTGATTCAGCATGGCAGGATTTCATTTCCCATACAACCTGTGTACATGAAGGGGAAGGGTGATATATCTTCCTCCGGTAACTTGTTTGTGAGGTTACATTACACTCAAACATACACATAAAAGTCAACACATATAAGGAATCTCTCCATTATGAACTCAGACACATGCAGATACACATACCTACCCATATTTTGACACCAAAACAAGTTCAATTAATACTGGCTGAATTGAGGATTAATAAAGTTTATCTATCAAATACAGACACACTAAGTCATCGCCAACTGCAGTCATGTGCCGTTGTCATTTGACGTTCATATTAGGATGTGTTCTACAGACAATCGATGAGTACTCACAGTCTGTAAGACAGAGAGAGCAATACACAGTTATTGACAGCCAAGACAGATTCTACACAGAAGCCTAGCTGTGACTATAGTGGCCAGTCACTGATTGGACTGGAAGCTTGTCAAAAAATTACTCACTTTCATTTATTCTTTTCTTTCAACCACACTCTTTCTTTTTCCTTTGATAAAAGGTAATGTATTTCAAATTAGTTGAGTGCTTGAGCATTGAAATGAACAGGTGTAGGTTGATAATCTTGGCAACATCAACATTGCAAATATCTTTCAGAGAACATTGTGTCAGACGTTGAGTCTGTGTTCTATTTTATAAAGGGCCTTCTAGATGTGCTCTGTTGAAGATAAATTTATGTTGAAGTGCTTATGTTTTGTTCCCCGGAATGGGGCCTTTCTCATCAGGACTTGCACTCTGCACCACCCTCACAAAAATCAAAGCTGTACATTACATCTCCAGCTGTCCACAACTCTTGGATGCAGATTTGCATTACAACCAATCCTGCTCGTAAACTCAGACAAACCTAAGCACTCCCAGCACTGTGAAAACCACCGAAAGAGACCAACATAAGGCTTGGACGGCTACATAGTCCTAAAACACAAACCACCTAAACTGAATTAGAGAACACTGAGTATAACAGCAATACATTAGTGAAATCTGTGGTTTGTGGGGAAATTTCAAGCAAATGTAACCAGCTGTAGCCTGGGGCAATGAACAGTGTTTGAAGGAAAGCTATGAAAGAAAACAGAATCAAAAAGAGCCACACCAACGTGTGTCCATGAGATAAACAGACGGACAAATCAGCACGCTTTGAAAGCATTTTGAATGAAAAGCTTCAACAGAAAGCATGGCGGGTCATTGTGTAAGGGTGATAATTTGCAGCAGGTCTAAAGGGACTGGGGATTCATTATCAGACAGTAAAAGGCTGTGTTCCCAGACACAAGGCCACATGGATATAGGACACCATGAGCTATATCACAGCAAAACAGAAAATAACACAACCATTACCCTGCCTGCAGAATATAAAAACACACCATGAGATGAGCATGTCATCAAGGAATGAACCACAAGTAAAAAATTAAGCAAATAAATCCAATTACATTTTCAATTACTTGCCTGTATGTAACGGTGTAAAAGGGGTAGTCGGTTAGCAGTTGGCACTGGTGGCATTTAAATCCGTTACATCACTTGATCTTTGAAGTAGTTTCCCTGTTCCCTGTTTCCCTGAAAGGGCTGCAGCCTTTGTGAAGCGATGTAACAATCCTTCATAGGTGACAGTTGTCATTGTATTCAGAGGATTGCTGGTTAAAAAGCAAAGCTGATACTTGCAGCCTACAGTTCAAAGAACAACATATCATGAGAGCAGATGTTTTTGGGGGTATTAAAGATTTAAAGCTATCTATACAAAATATCAAGGCTTTTCAAGAATCAAACCTAAATGTTGACAGTTAGTGACATTATTGGAATTACTATATATTCTTATCTAAGGTTTACATGTGTTAACATATCGGCCAATTATAAAAAAAATGTACAACCCCATTTCCAAAGAAGTTAGGACGTTGCGTAAAATGTAAATAAAAACAGAATGCAATGATGTGTAGATCATTTAAACCCTATATTCATTAGAAAAAAGTACAAAGACAACAAATCAAATGATAAAACTGAGACAACTTTCAAAAAAGTTGTGGAAGGGGCAACAAAAGACTGGGCCAGAGGTTATTTAAAATGGACTGATGTGAAGTGGAAAACTGTCCTGTGGTCTGACAAATCAAAATGTGAAATAATTTTTGGGAATATGGACGCCATTTCCGCACAACTAAAGAGGAGGGGGTCTATTTGGCCTCAGCACACAGTTCAAAAGCCAGCATCGGTAATGACATGGTTTACTTGCACATCTTTGAAGGCATAATTAATGCTGAACAATGTTTGACGGTTTTGGAGCGTATGCAACATATTCTGCACATATTACAACAGCATGGCTCTGTAGTAAAATATTCTGAATGCTAAACTAGCCTGCCTGCTGTCCAGACGGTCACCCATTGAAAACACTTGGCACATTATGAAATGAAAAATCTGACAAAGGAGACCCTGAATTGTTAAGCAGCTGAAATCCTATATTAAGCAAGAATGGGAAAACATTTAGCTTTCAAAACTGAAGTAGTTTGTCTCTTCAGTCCCCAAATGCATTGAGAGTACTGTTAAAAGAAGAGGTGATGCAACCCAGTGGTAAACATGCCCCTGTCCCAAAATGTTTTAAACATGTTGCTGGCATCAAATTCAAAACGGTCATGTATTTTTCCAAAAACAATAACTTTTGATATGTTGTCTTTGTATTATTTTCAATTAAATATAGGGATAAATTATTTGCACATAATTGCATTCAGTTTTTATTTGCATTGTACAGTGTCCCAACTTTAATGGAAAAAGGGTTGTAGTAAAAATAATCACATTAATCCAGGATTAAATTGTTTCAGTTTAAACTAATACTTTTTAATGTTGCAAAGGGGGCAATAGATTACTTCACTGGTGTGGGAGAAACTGTAAGTAGAGATCAAGGAGGTGCAAGACAAATGGCTGCACTAATAACTTTTTTTCAGTCTCCTCCAGTTTTAAATTTTAGGAGGAGATGAGGTCCTGGTCCACACCTGCGGATTACCTGGTTTGGGGGGCCCGTTGCTGTCCCTGTCCTTGTCCACCTGGTCATACTTCTGACCTAGTCTAAAATCAAATAGACTCTGGATTTAGCCCAGAGAAATGTATTTATTATTCCAATTGGACTCTTAATATCTCACCGGGCACAGCCAGAAGAGGACTGGTCACCCCTCTGAGCCTGGGTCCTCTCTAGGTTTCTTCCTAAAATTCGACCTTCTTAGGGAGTTTTTCCTAGCCACTGAAATTCAACACTACTGTTGTTTGCTCCTAGGGGTTTAAGGCCGGGTGTCTCTGTAAAGCACTTTGTGACAACTGCTGTTGTAAAAAGAGATTTATAAATACATTTGATTGATACATTTGAAGGGAAAGAAAGTAGACAGGACACTTTAAAAGCAGTAAAGTGAAGGGTGAGTCAGACGAGTTTGATATTTGGATAGCCAAATTCCACTGTATCATCATCCTGGGAGCCCCATCGTATCACCTAAAAACACTTAACGTTTTTAGGTTCACTTGAAAAACTTAAAATAGTAGGAACGCCAAGTCGAAAGCCATGACTTCCTGTTTCACTGGGGTATAAATATGAGGTGTAAGACATGCCAAGTTCCCATAGTCATCCATCACTCTGTGAAAAACCCTAGAATACAGTAATGATGTGTGACAATTCCAGTCCTGCAACAGCAGTCCTGCATAAGCAACGTCACGACGGTGGTTATCAATTTGTTCAATCAACCCAGGTTTTCCTTATCTAGTGACGAGCGTGTTCACATAAATGGGGCGGTGTTTGCAAACTGCGATGCACTGTGTGTTCTGACACTTTCTATCTGTACCAGCATTAACGTTTTCTGCAATATGAGCTACAGTACTTTGTCTGCTGGATCGGACCACACGGGCCAGCCTTCACTCCTCATGTGCATCAATGAGCCTTGGCCGCCCATGATCCTGTTGCCTGTTCACCGCTTTTCTTTCCTTGGACCACTTTTGATAGGTACTGACCACTGCAGACTGGGAACACCCCACAAGGGCTGCAGTTTTGGAGATGCTCTGACCCAGTCATCTAGCCATCACAATTTAACCCTTGTCAAAGTCACTCCTATCCTCATGCTTGCCCATTTTTCCTGCTTCTAACACACCAACTTTGAGGACAGAATGTTCACTTGCTGCCTAATATATCACACCCACTGACAGTTGCCATGATAATGACATTATCGGTGATATTCACTTCACCTGTCAGTGGTCATAATGTTATGGATTGGTTTATATGTAAAAGCAACAAAGTTGCTGATGCCTAAAGCAGGAAGGAAACCTGGCAAAAAAAGTAAAAGGCTTATCAATATCACTGCCCCATCATTAAGGCACAATTAGTGTAGTGACTTGCGATTAACAAAATTCTCTCCCAGTGACGCTGTTATCGAAATATGGGTGAAATCTATAGCTGAGGAACCATATGAAAGGAGTATGCTGCATTTAATATACAACAGTAAATGTAATAGGGTCTACATTATTCATAGATGAAGTAGTCAATGTACATTATTGTCTTCCTGCTATTTCATAAAAGCCCTCTTTAACAGACTGTGTGGCCAAGTGGCCTGGGAACACAACAAATTTATCAAGTTGATCTGTTAGAGAAAGAACCACCATGTGAATTGCACAGCAGAGCGTGTTTTTGATTAAGTTCTCCACATCACCCACAGGACACATAAAACCACCTGTAGCAAAAAACGTGCCGCTATGCATTCAGTCTGGGGAACTATAAGTGCACGACTTCAATGTGTCGCACTGGCAACATACAGCTCAAGAAGCTGATAAAGATACGTAATTCCCTCTGCTGAGAATCTATATCTTTCATAAAGAAAGGCCAACTCATCAGAGAAAGCCAACAGGATTTGTCGGTCTCTGAAAATTCCTGCTTTTCTAAGAGACAGTCTCATTATCCGGCACTGAGATCCACACGATCTCCGAAGAATGGTGACGCCATTTTGAATCAAGAACTGATTAGCCAGTAGGCAGTGTTTTTATGTGTTTACTCGAATATAACCTGCTCCGGAGCAGGTTAGGTGTGCAGCATAAGTTACCATGGCGATGTAACCCGGTAACAAGTGAACCAACTTCATGACACTGACAAACCAGGGTTCAACCTGAAGTTAGCTTGCTAACCCCAAATCCTGCTTCATAAGATAGGACTCAGAAGAGGTCATCTTTGATGAACATGCCGAGGAACTTGAAGTCGGAGACTCTCTCCACTTCAGCTCCTTAGATGTGTATGTGGACTTGATCCCCCCCTCTGTCGCTTCCTGAAGTCCACGATCATTTGTCCTGGTACAATGTTGCAAAGTCATTTACCTCCTCTCTGTATTCGGTCTCATTGTTGTTGGAGACAACCCAGGATGGTGGTGTCATCCGCAAGTATGAAGTAGGAGCTGTGTGTGGCCACACATTCATACATGAACAAGGAGTACAGGACGGTACTGAGTACGCAGCACAGGGGGGCTCCAATGCTCAGGGTCAGTGCAAAGGAGGTGAGGTTGCCCAGTGTGGAGGATGGTTTGGGGGCCAAAGAATCTCCAAGGATGAAAGAGAACTGCCGACATGAGTCTATGGTCAGAAAGTCTAACACTACAATCAGACTCAACCTACATAACCACTAGTTGTTTGGATGGGTTGCCATAAAAATGCTTTTGCAGTCATCAAACAACAAACTGAAGCACAGTTGGTCAAACATTACTTAACTTTCAATCGTACAGGGTTCTATGGTCCGAGTTCAAAATAGAGCTTTTTTGGAATCGAACACCAGAGGAGGGTTTGGCATAGACAGAAAGATAGCCATGGAGACAAATACCTCATCCCCACTATGAATTATCGTGGTGGATCTGCAAGCTGTTTTCTTGGCAAATGGAGGTTGCCCAAAGAATTAAGTGAAATGGTGCCAAAAAATTGTGACACACATATATTTATGATGAGAATGTATTAATTTTTAGCATCTCATTTGTTGTGTTTTACTACAAATGAATGTTAGATTTTTGTAAATATTATGGATGAAAGATCAAGAGGATAAACTACACAGATAATTTTTAGACAGCCTGTTTTGTGGATATTTCCCAGGGGTAGATTTAACCTGTTTTTACTGGGTCAAACCTGGTTAAGAAATAAGTGCTTTCTGGTCACCAATCTGAATTTGCACACCAATCTACTTATTGGTTCAAACGAAGCACACAAACAATATATTTAGGAAAAGTAGATTATAAAAAAAATTGGAGCTCAGTAGGGATTGTAAGTGTACTCCTTACATAAAACTTTATCTCTGGGACGTGCAGAACTGCAGTCCAGTGGTATCACTCCAGTTGCGGCTTCCCGCCGAAGATCAGGGTTCCTGTCTCAACCCTTCATCACTGTGTCGTCTTCAACCATTTCCCTATGATTCCAACTGTTTTTCCTTTTTATTATACAACAAAAGAAGACACCTAAAACATCAGATGACCCCAAGTTACATCACAGATGATTTATTTTTCAAATATGCAAGCTAAATTTGTGTAATAATATGCATCCTGCAGCCACTATCTCCTCCTTTTCCACAGCTCATGGACAATCACTACATACTCCTATATAGTCCTAGGCTATATCATCTCAATGTTGTAGAAGACACACCAGCTTATTAAATAGACTGGAAATAAACAGATATTTAGGTGTTTTCCTCACGGAAGCAATGTCACTACTAGCTGCTGATCGATGCATTAATATCAGTAATAAACAGCTGTCATTCAACTCCCTACTCCTGCCAACTCGAGATGTCTGTGCTGCTTTTTCCAGCCTCCGGATGTTACCCATATCCTTCATATCAGTGCACGCTGTGTTGCTTAGTGTGACTATGTCATCAGAGTCTCATCAGATAAAGATACCGCTGCTCAATCAGATGTGCTTGCATGTCACTCACACACTACACAGTACAGCACATTATCTAAAGACATCAAATCAAAAACAGCCTTAGGCCCTACCAAGACAGCTATGGTCTGAGGGGAGAGGAGACAGGAGCATGGCAGGACAGGCAGCTCTCCGCACCCTTAATGAATATTAAACATCTACATTTGGGCTTGCAGAGCCAATAAGGACGCCTAATAAGACTCTGAAGCCCTGAAGTAAAGTGATGAAAATATAGCAAGAGTGGCTTTTACAGCAACCAACACAGAATCAGCTGGAAAGGTGTGATGGCTTGACATCTCATGATGATGAATGTCCAAATGCAGACGTGGTGCAAGCAATAATAGACCCCTGTGGAAGAAAATGTAGAAATGTGTGACAAGCTTGAGCTCAGGCTAAAAATACTAGTTTGCTGAAAGGACCCAAATGCTTGTCAACAAAATAGCAGTGGTTGCTACATCCATCTAGTCAGACTGAGGTGAGAAGGTTACATTTCATAGTAATTAAAGCGGATTGAGATTCTATAACAAATGCTATTGAAATGTATTATATTTGATGGGAGAACCACATAGTGAAACTGTACTTCACAATTTGCTAAGCCCTTGTATTGCTTTGATAAGCCTCATACAATGCCAATTTTGAATCTCATTGGTTTCTCTTCATTTTGATTGTTACACTTCATATGACATGCGCTCTCAATTTGTAGAGGTCTACTGTTTTGTTTATTTTTTACGTTTTTACGTTAGAACTGTATGTAACATGCTGAATGCACTCAAATCTAGTTGGCCCTGTCTTTAGTCCTGAAATTGCTATATGCCAGACTGCGATCCATGGTACAGAAACTCTCTGTAGCTCCCACATGCTCATTAAATGTAATTTACTGTAACTGGTGAAATAAAAGCTTTCTTTGCTCATGCGTAATAGAGGCATCAATAAGATGTTTGACATGCTGCTCTCACACTCAGGCCACTAGAATGAAGTTGTTTTTCTGATTTGATGGTTGAGCAACCATGTGGAAGAAATTAAGACTCTAAAGTACTTACTGCTGGCCAAGTAGTTATGAATCTACAGAGACAAAAAAATACTGTATAAACATCTGATTTGTCGAAAGACCAAGTATTTGGAGAGATCATAATGGGGCTGCCAACATGAATTATATTGTGCTTACTGAACAGTCTAACTGATAGACCATTTTTATCACGTAATAAGATCCATGACAACATGACAACAGGGAAACCAATGCAGACTGCAGACATCAAAAATCAATTGGTGAGGAAAAATAATTAGACTGCTTGTGTTATCGCAGCAATTGTAGAAATGTATATAAACACATTGTTATGGTCTGAAAAATGCAAACCAAGAAACATGAATTATTTTTGAAAGAAGTGAAAACAAGGTAAAAAAAATATAATAAATTAACATGATGATCATATAAATGTTAATGGTGGTATGAAGGCATATTTCCTTGGGATGTTGTTGACAGAAAATGAAAAATTCCAATCATCCACTTTACCTGTCCCGCCTAAGCAATTGGCTATCACCATGGCTCCATAAATGCCACTGGAGGGTTTGATCGGCCCATAAACTGCTTATTCGACCCATTGGGTGTTTTCCTCTCTTCAATTTTATTTCATTTAATTTTACTGGAGAGCGAACAGAAAAGGATCTATCTTCTCTGTGACCCCACCACTAGATAAATTGTAAGGTAGACTGCGCAGGCGAATTAGAAGAAAAGCTCTGTGTTATGGATTAAATCACATTAATGAATGTGTTTGTAAAAGAAAAACTGTAGGGTGAATAAACATGCTAATATCTTACTGGTAGGACTGCCATGAAATGGCAACCACAACTACATAAAGAAATTTAAGCAGTTTTGGGATAAAATTTGCACACAAGTCTTCACTATATCTTGCCATAACAAACCCACTGTTTTTTGTCTCAAAATGTTCCATTGACTAACTCAAACACCTCTCTTTCTCTCTCACTCTCACACACAAACAAATTTTTCTGAGCTCCCCTTGGCCACTAAAATTGCAATTTCTTATGACCTGATAGGTAGTCCATAGTCTGGTTTTCTGTGAAGGTATGGGTAAGGTAAATTGTAGGGTAGATACATTTGTGTTTCAGGCTTTTGGGACGTAACGTAACCACTCATTGTAATAACACCACAGACAGGAGCCAGATTTCTCATTGTCAAAATTCTCAGCAGGAAGTCTAATGGGAGAAGATCGAGTTAGATTAAACTTGTGACATCATTTCTAATGGATGAATCTCAATAGTTTTTGGGGGTGCCCAAAACTAGAAACGCTTTTGAACACAATGGACTTAGTTCTGAAGACTTGCCCTTTGCCAAATTTAAATTACACATGGTGTAATTGGAAAACAACAATACTATGCCCCTGGCGGTATTAAGTTAGAAAGTTTGCTGATTCAAACCTATCCTGCAGACTCCCGGCTCCTTTGAAGTTGGCCACAAATTATAAAAGCAATAAATCAGAGAGTTGAGTCTAGACATGAACTAAGTATTTACAGCCCAACAACAGCATCTCTATAATATCTTATTATGCATGCATTTGTAGTGGTCCAGTGGAAATATTTTGTTACTTTTTCTTTAGATGCACTGGAATAATTTTGCATTGTAAGAATAAGTAAACAAAGATTCAATATTATCAGTACCTCTAAAAAGTAGTCTGTAGTTCTGTTCTTCCTCTGGCAGCGGATGCTTTCTTCAGACGAAGAAGAGGAGAGTGTGCAGGGCGGCTTTTCAGATTTGGCGTTTGTGTTATTCATTTTTTCCCTCTTTATTTTGCAGGAAATTGCATTTTCTTATTCACAGCAGCATTAAAGCTTCTACATAACAAAGCAACTCTATCATTTTTATCTGCAGGGAGCCATCATGGACCATGAAAAGGTAAAATGTCTCTTATAAAGTATATGAGGTGACACAGAAGTAATTCCTCTTTTCTGAGGAATATAATGCAGAGAAAAATAGAAAATAGAACAGTTTGTATTCCTTCTCTCTTTCTAACCTCAGTATCACCCTCAAGGCTTGAAATCCTCACCTTGCAACCAACTCTGTCCCTGACCCAGTTTATATTTTCTCTTACTTGGTTGCAACCAAGGCTGCACCCAGCTAGAGTTAAAAGCCCTCTCCCAGTCAGATGTTTTCCATTAGCAGTCCAGCAATTGCCACAACAACAGCTTCAAGGTGCCTTTTTGAAATGTCAGCTCTGTTCATTGATTAATAAAAACAAGAGTTGAACAAAAGGTCCTTCTGAAAACCCAGCGGACACCAATATAAATATTACAGGCAGTGTTCCTGGACTGGACTGCCTTTTCATGATACAATAATAAAAAGTAATATTCACAAAATAACTAAAAACAAACCCCAAAGCTACCAAACAAACCTATTAGAAGTCACAATGAGAAGTATTAATAGCTTTTTAAACCCATGTTGGCAGCGAGTAAAATTCCCTAAAGATATCTCTACATCGACCTGTTGATGATAGACACTCAACTAAACTGGTAATTTATTTGGATCGAATGAGTGCAGATGTTTATTTTCACTTAAATTAATTCACCTTGCATCGTCTGCATAACTCATGCAGTGTGTGCAGATGATTGATGCAGCACTTTTCCACTGTTTCTGTGACAGACATCCTACCACAACTTTGCAGCATCCCTAATATCTATGTGTAGCAAACAGAGGTGCGCAGATGTCCAAACTTCTGAATAAAGTCCCCATGGGCGTTTACTAGCGCCTCCTCGTCGATGTAGACTGCCGCCCTCTTGGCTGTGATGAAGTATTGCACCTTCCTCTTGCTCCAGCCCAGAACGTACATGAGGAGACCGCACACGGCGGCAGTGGAGCGGCCAACACCAGCGTTACAGTGAACGTAGACTGTGTGACCGTTCTCCAGAAGACCGTACAACAGGAAAACAGCCTGGGGCAGCATCCTCGTCCGGCCTGCGGGGTGAGACATACAAGGACATGACAGAGAAGATATTCTGACCTAGTTTTTACACAGGTCCATGTCATAATGTAATAGAGGGCTTCATGGCTGATCTACAGTCTAATTCAAGCCCAGTCCTGTAGATACCCAAGAGCCCTCTCTCTCTCACCTTCCGTGCTCATATCCGGGGTGGGAAGCCACACATATGCCAGGCCGCAGTCCCTGTACAGGTGCATCATGGTCTCCGCGGTCATGTCCTGTCCAAGGTCGCGGCGGCAGCCGAACGAGTTGCTGACCACGTCCCACTCCGTCTGAAAGTTCATCACTGCAGTAACACCCAGCTCTTCCTTCAGCTTGAGGGTCACATGCTCCACCTGGCGAGGGCAACTACCCAGAAACACCCGGGGCAGGACTCTAGGAACAGAGCAGAGAGGGTACAGAGATTGAGGGAATGGGGTTGATCGCTGGAGAGAAAAATTTGGGGAAATGTTTGAGTATAAGTGGCTAGAAAAGCATGTTGTGGATGGGGGAAATGTGGACAAAAGCCTAAAGGGTAAGAGCTCAAGTCACACCAGTCTGATTCCTTGGGGAGAGCTGTGGTATTTTTTAGAAACGGTCTCTTATAAAAACCACAGGCAACTGATCTAAGCTGTTTTCTCTCATCTCCAAAGGAAAGAGACAGATTTGAAAAAGTCCCCACTTCTCAGAAGTTGCTTCCTCTCTCCAGCCATATTCCCACACGGTGATGATTTTCTGTCCTCCTTCTCCTCCTTCCTTCATTTTATGCCCTGTCACTCTGAGGCCAGACTCAATTTAAAGCTCATTAGAATGCGTAAAGTCAAGTCAGTGAGAGGAAGTGACATGCAGATAAGGGACGGCGTCAGAGAACGATGTCCTCAAGTGGCACTGCAGGGAGCTGTCTGGTTGGACCAGCAGCTGGTGCCCAGAAGACTCTGGGAATTAATGACAAACCATGGCAGTGCCACTCAAAGACAGATGCTGCTCTTTGCTTAAGAGATAAATGGAAGTTCTTCAGCAAAAATGTATTGCATTAAATTTACTGCTGGTGAAAACGACACCCGAAACATAAGCTAAAATTTAGTTATTTATTAATAAAATAAAAAAGTTGCATATTTGTTCAACACAAGGTAACTGTGGTGTGAATAGCACCTAATGAACTTTCTAAAAAATCCCATGTGTGTTATTTTCATATTCAACTTTTTAAGTGTATATAAGCTATAAAACATGTGGAGGCTTAACCGCTCGACTTGGCACTGATGGAGTTGGCTAGTGTGATGGTGATAATTTTATCCACCAGGTAAATTTTGCCAACATATCAAAGCTCTGCAATTGAAATTAATAGTAGCTCACAACAGAGACAAACATCTCTACACCAAAAAAATTGTCCACAACCAGCTTTCAATTTCATTAGCAGGACAAAGGTGGATACAAAGTCCTTGGTAGTCACCTATGACCGATCCATAGTGAACAATGCTCCCGGCTGTAAAGTGCATTAACCTCTCTTTCAGATAAACAATGATACATATATTGGAAAGCAGGGTGTGTATGATTCCAGTGTCGACACTGAAATCAGCCTTAACTGTTCATTTAAAAAGCTATTAAGGGAGATGTACAAGGCTGTGTTCTTCCCGAAGTACAGAGGTCCTTGACAAAGGCTTGCAAAGTCCTGGGCCACAAATAAAAAACGGCTGAAACTGGCCATTTTCTGTCTCAGGTAAATGTTTGCTTTTTCATGTATTCATTTTACCCATAATTCAATTCGCAAATTACAATTCCTTTTTTGCAGAAAATCCACCGCAGATGTGGGATAGCGGAAGTTTGAGACATGTGTGATGGCAATTTCTAAAGTGCAAAACAGTTCTATGAAAATGGTGTTTAAGACAGGAGAAATCAATTGCGCAATAAACGGTTTTAATATACTTGCAAGGAGAGTACGCAGGTTACAAAGTAACAGTGAATAGTCTCTAAATAAAAACAGGCAATCGACAGTATTTAAAGACAGGCGAGGGGTGTGACAAATCCTGCACATTCCAGCTCAATCAGGACACATTCCCTTTGTTCCATTATAACCAAAACATCACACAAAGGACAGCTCTCCTTCCTGCCATAAATACCTTCTTCAACTCTAAGGGTTCCAACCGAACCCGAACAGACAATAGATGCCCTGGTGTGTTTATACAGATATGGAGATAAAGAGTAACCCTTTCATCAGCTGATACCAGTCAATGATACCCCCTATGCAAATACCAGATCCCCCACATTCCTCTACCCATCTAAACAGTGGGACTCAGTCCTTTAATCAGTGAGAATACATTGTATAAAGAAATTTCCACAACACATGTTTCATCTGAGCATATTGTGTCAAGCAATTCTGATTCTCAGCACTCTGCATGCTTAACAAGGATTGTTTTTTGCTTGTACACACGTGCTGAGGACAACGCATTTCCCAGTCAACAACCGCAATTAAGCTTGCAACAGACCTACCAAAAAGAGCAATAGGCACCTCTGTCATACATCCACCCGCCCACTCAGCGTAATACCACTGCCCTATTTTGGAAAAACAGACCTGACTACAACCCAAAGAAAACACTGAAAAAGCAAAATCCGGCAATCCAAACAGTAGCAAAACCAAAATAGCATTAACCATCTGTCCCGGCGTTTTAGGGGAGACCCAGCAGCCCCTCCAACCTCCCCACCATGCTCTCTCTCTCCATCCAGCCTGCCCACCTCAGAGAAGATCCAAGCTCTCAAAAACAAAGCAAAAGTGAAGGTGACAGCGCACAACCCTGTCTCCTCACCCTAAGGATGTTACATTGATTTTAGGTGACAGTGATTTGTTGGTGAGTTTCATAAATCCGTCTCAGAACTGCATATAAGTAGGAACCACCGACTTGGTCAAAGACCTTTTCCCATCGAGGGATATAATGGCAAGGTTCTCAATGTTTGTGGTGATAGGAAATGTGCTGACTAACTCTGAACAAAGGACCATAGATAGGATGTGTTGCCTGTTATTGATGGGCCCCACACACCCTGTCCATACATTCTGTCCATATCTCCTGCTAGGAGTTGCCCATATGACTGTCATAGATTCTATCGATAGACCCATGGACCATAGGGCAGGTTGGAACATACCAGGACAGAATCTTAACAGTGGGTATTTCCATGCTGTAATGAGTCTTTGTCATCCATTTCACAAAATGACATTTTTACTGAACCCGCCAATGAATGGTTATGACATAGCAAAATTACTAGCCGTCTCTCTCACAGGTTGTGAATGGGTGAGGATTTGAAAACTGAACTGATGATAACAGACCAACTGCCACATAGCAAATAGTAATCACTGACATCTCCAAGGTTTCCCTTTCCTTTTTCACAGGAATCAATTGTCTTTAACAATTTTAATACCTTGTTCATCTAATGAATTTTGCCAGCTTTCACTAACTAAATGAGCTATCTGTGAGGTCCCCAGAGGGTACAACTCCATTCTGATGCTCTCTTTCTTCACCATCTCCAACCCATAAAAGGGGAAGTTGTGGGGTTGATGCGATACAACCACTAATGGTTTATGTTCTGAAGAGTCCTTGAATGCTGCGTTCTCCCGAATTAATTGCTTAGTGCCTCCCAAAACCCTGGGACTATAGTAATTAAACATGCGCACAGGAGGAAAGCTTGAAAACAAAAGGCCCGTTGATAGACATGAAATAGGAGGAACAGCAACTCTGGCTGTCACAGCCTAAAGATTCAAGAGAGTCTAGCAACATAACTGTGACCTAAGGATGAGGTTGGAGGAGCTATTCACCTCAATATCGAATCAAAGTGGTACTGCACTGTGGTCAGGTTTTTGGGAACGAATGTTTGGAAACATTAGGTTAATTATAAAAACAATACTAAGACATCTTAAATCAAGAAGCCCTTTACTTTAAAAGGGGAGTTAAATGTGGCTTTATGTTATGCTTTATTTTCCCTTTTTATTTGAATGTAGTTAAACGCCCCAACCGTATTTTGTTTTCCATTACAGGGAAACTGGTTTACATTTTACAGAATCCTTCAGTGCCATGGTCTACTATGCAAAAATGAAAATGTGTCTAAGCATGTATGTTATGTATGTAATGTATGACACTCAATAAATTACATTGTTACGTCATTTTGCATTGCATATTTTTGTAAATGTCCAGTGTCCTATGAATTCATATCTTAATGTTTGTTGTTGTTATGGATTGGAATATATCATTTTTATAACATGCATAGTTATAATCTCATGCTAATCTTATTTTTCTCTGTAAAAAAATGTATAATAATAATATTTAACTACCAGCCCAGAAATAATAAAAATATAGTCAAACAAAAATGGAGGAACTTTCCCTTTAAAAAGAGCAGCTTAATTGGTAGAATGTGGAAAAGAGATGCACAAATAGATCCTTCAATAGCTCTATTAAAAAGTCTGTCCCACTTACCAAGGAAACACACCCCCCCCAGGGGAACTCATTAACTTTTACTGCATTATCAAATGATGTATACACCAGTTTTCACATCACAAAAGGCAGACAAACAATATTGTATGTTACGACAAGTGTCTTGTTTCATTACTGGTGGAAGGGATGCTGAATATCTTTATTAGTAAAACTCAATGGGATACATGACTGTCTCTGATATTTGCTGGGAGGCATAGCTCTCCACTGATGCTTTAGAGAGGAGGAAACTCATTATCTGAATAATGAAAATAGCCAACTCTCTCATATGACACACAACTTGAAACACTCATTAGTGTATTCGGGGAGCAAAGAGCATGGTCTGGACCTTGTGTAAATAAAAAACCCAACAAAATGTAATAAACCAATGCCAGCAGCCAAAACTTGAGTCCCAGACTCTTCACTTCCTGGTCTAGAGACAAAGACAGAGGGAGGGAGAATAAGGCCAGATGTGTCACCTGCTGAAATGCATAGCCTGCTGGCCGGCAACGCCAAAGTAAAAGTCAGTCGTGTGCTTCATCTCATCCGTGTGACCTGTCTCTTCGATCCAGTGGCCAATAGGGTGGCAGTACACCCCGTCCACCAGGTTGCTCTGGTCGAACACACAACATCTGTCATGGTGGGGACCGTTGCCTGGGAACAAAGCAAAGGATGAATTTGGAGATCAGAGCAGATGTTTTGGTAGGTAAGCGGCCTACACAATTAAAGAAAATAAAATGATTCCGATATTTTTCATATTCACTGAAGTGGCTCTAGTAAGAATGCCATCACCCAAACTGGATCAATTAAGGAGTACAATCCCTGTTCCTATTGTCTTGATATTGTGTAATCAACTTAATATACCAATCCTGCCTGCGGTCAATGCTATAGGCTGGTGGCGTTGATGTAATAATGGCATGCTAAGGTCCCCTGATACCATTTGAGTATTGTCTGCATACCACAGCTCACCTGGACATTGTTGCTGAGGATAATGGCCAATTTCACAAAGCAAATGTTGTTTGAGAATGGTCCGAAGGAACACAACAGCAACCCAATACAGCATCTTTGGGATGAAATGGAACGGCCAGTTTGTGACATAAATAAACCCTTTTACTAACTGCAACAACTGAGTGATGCCCTCATGTTAACATGGACCAACCTCCCAGTGCATCTTTTACAGAATCCATTACCCCAGAAGAATTCAAGCCGTTCTGGAGGCAAAGGAGGGTCTGACCTGGCACTAGATGTTTGTTCCTAATAAATTTCCCACTAAGTGTATTTTGCTAGTATGTAGGCTTAAACATTGTCTTGTGGTACTATGTAAACTATTTAGATAATTGCCTGACAAGCCATAGCCTAATGGTGTATAGATATAGTTAAATAGGTATTATAATGGGATGTAGAGCAAACAACACAATCACCACAACATACTGTATTGGTTGTTGTATTTTTCCAGTCTTTTTATATACACCACTACTGCCTTCAAAATGCAGGGCTCTCTATTTTAAAGTAACATTCACTCAGCTTAAAGCCGACAGTTTTACTCACTTTATAACAAAAATACCATTCTTCATGGTTCCATGTCGCTGTAAAAAGTAAAAAAAAGCATGGGCCTATAGGGTAATATTTTTATCCCAAAATCAAGGAGCTTTGTCAGGGTCTGGAAACGCAGCCTGGAGAGCGAACCAAGTGCACTTGTCATTTCATGATCTGATAACTGTTTCCTTGCGACAAGATTATCTGCAGCAAGGCCAGTCTACTGTGCAAACCCACAGTTTCACCAGCTGCAAAACAGCCTCAGGGAAGCTCAATGTGCTTGTTGTCCTCACCAGGCATAGTAACCAATATCAGAGCGCAAATGTTCTCCTTCAGTGGCCATTGACACGCTGGGGAAGTGTGCTCTTCATGGATGAATCCTTGTTTTACCTGAAACATGCAGATGGCAGGTACATAGACTCCAAGACTCCAACACATGGACCTAGAATGTAGCTGAACATCTGACCGACTATGCAAGGCTTCAGTTCTGGCTTAAGTAAGATTCGTGACATAATTATCCGGCAGCGTATTCGGAAAGCATTTAGATCCCTTCACTTTCCCCACATTTTTCAGAGATGTTAGATTGGGTTCAAGCCCGGGCTCTGGCTGGGACACACAAGGACATTCACAGATTTGTCCTGAGTTCACTCTTGCATTGTCTTGGATGTTTGCTTAGGGACGTTGTCCTGTTGGAATGTGAACCTCCAGTCTTTACACAGAGTGACCATCAGATACTTGGTCAACTGTGGGACCTTACAGAGACAGGTGTGTGCCTTTCCAAATCCTGTCCAGTGAACTGAACCACAATTACCACTACTGGACTCACAGTGTCATAGCAAAGGGTCAGATTTCTTTTATATAAATGTAATATAAAAGTGAAGGGTTCTGAATACTTTCCAAATGCTCTGTAGACTAGCCTACCAGCATTAGCCACAAGGTGTTGGCTAGACTACATAACCAGTTAGGACCACAGTGGAAACATTTGCTGTTCAATTCAACAGTTTTGGTGACAAAATGATTGTAGAGTTGAGAATGCAATGGACATATCTGAAACTGACCTGCGTCATAAAACACTACAGCTGATTTCAATCAGCATCAAGTCAGTGTGTTGGAATAACCACTAGTGGGGAAAAGCTTTTTCTTTATGCAGATTTTATAGGATTTTTTAAAAATTTCAAATTGGATTGTAACCTTGCCAGCGATGAAGACAGAATTGAAACCATTAAACAAAAATTACACCTCCTGTCTAAGTAATGATCTGTTGTTGATTTAGAAAGCAGGTGGTATAACTGCTGACTGCATATTTTAATTTGAGTGTGATAATCCACTTTAAACATGCCTTTTTCTATTTCCATTCTGTTAGTGGAACACAGGGGCAGAATTTGAAAAAGGCTGGAATAATTTTAATTGGAGCACTAATAACATAGTCCACTGAAAGTAATGAGGCCTAATATGCATGAGCAGTGAATGCAACACAATGGGCACGTTTGAGCAGTAGCCTAATGAAGCCTGCTGACGAGTTAAGCTGGTAAGTTGAGGGAGGTGCTTCCTACAACAGCTGAAACTCAGACACCTTTCAGGGCAGGGGGGCTCCCAGGAGCAGGGTTGCGAAACACTGGCTTACATCAACACGGTAGTGTTGCAATTATTTATTACATTTGTTGTCTGTTACCCCCATATTCAAGACAGGTGTGTCAAGATTTGGTGGTACTGCCTCAAAAGGATAGCTGATAAAGTAGTAAAATACATATCTAGCTGTTGAAGATGATCGGCTAGGAACATCTGAGTAGGGTGACCTGACCCCTTTTGTTGTAGTTCATTCAGTGTGTAGGCACTAGTTTGACTCTTTTCATCGCCATAATGTAATCCGTTTTGAAAGGCGATCTTCTACATTGTTCAGTATCTATGTCTACACAAAAGTAATCACCACGAACACACCCAATGCGAGCTCAACTCTGGTGGTCAGGGCCGCAGTATATCTGCTTACATTCCGTAAGTGTTTTGAGGGCATTTACAGCTGCCGTCTTTCTTGTTATGCGAATACAAATGCGCATATTTTGCATTTTTAAAGTGTCAATAGGGTCGAAGATACAGCAGATGAGTGAGACTGCAAGAAATGATGGACGACATATTGCCACATAGTGACATTTTAAGGCGTTCCCTCCGTCCTGGTATTTATCAAGGTGTTAATGGAAAAACGCCCGTATTTACGCATCATTAATCACCGTTCCCCACTCCAGCTGTCAGTAAAGAGCCAGGGCCCTGTAGCCTATTTCGCCTGCTCCAGCTCTCAGCGATGTAGCGAGGGGTAGATACACAGGAGCCTGTGCCTTTGCCGCCATCAAGTGATTATATGGCTTATTACAGTTGAAAGACCCACATTAGACATAATAAATTATCTTAAAATTTAAAACGACACGATTTAATTTGGAGACAAATTAAATAGGTGAGCATTTAGTACAGCCGAATTTAATTTACTTCCAATTAGTTGTACCTGCAATTTCAATCATTCACCAATGTATGTTTTTTACCTTCCCAGATGAAATTATCCGCCACACGTTTGATAAACTTAAACCACAGGCTCTCTCGACATGGCTCTGTCAGGTGCACGTCAGCGATCCAGAGGCAGGGCTCTTCTTTCGACAAAACCGAGTGCGTTGGTTTCATCGAAATTGCCTTTTTTGGGTCCCAGTGACCCATCTCCGGACGGGACCCCAACACAAACACCTCTATATTTGCACACTCCGGGGTGAGAATGACGCTGAATCTATACAACATTTCACTTAGTAAAAGGTCTCTCAAAATCGCACTATTGAAGTGGTTCAGCAATAGAAATCGCGGTTTCGTTATTTTTAAGCATCTATAGCTTTCTCCCTTCGCGATAATAAAGGCTGCTACATGTCATAGTGAAAAGTAGCCTATACCCTGGAAACTATATTTAGTTGATATGATCTGTTGAATTTGGGGTAGGCTATCATGTTCAATCGTCCCTAAAAAAAAAACAACCTACGACCTACTGTGAGTAAAGTCTACAGTGGCTGGTCGAGGACAAATTTCACGTGTTGTACCCCGCAAAATAAAAAACATCCATGTTCATCCCATACAGTTTTTAATAGGCTACAGTTATAAAACGCGACACAACAAATTATAATGGATGTAATATGTGCCGCCATTCATACTCAGTGTCTAAACAGATGAACGCTGACATTTTACACTGAGTTACATCTATCATGGACCTACTCCAAGTGTCCTAAATTACGCCAAATAGCCTATATGATATAATTCTCCGCTATGTAACGAAAGAAGTTTCATTAACATGGTCTACCTTGGATATACTATCCTGCTGTACTCCAGGTGGCGTGTCAGAATTACAAAATTTCGGTCGTTCTGAGATTGCAATACATTTTAGTGTATAGGTTGTCTGAACCTATATGGGTATTTTATGAATAAGCCTATATATTTGTTTTAAACAATCCACAATCTAAACAATATTTTACGCACATTTCTACAGTGTATGCAGCGTAAGATAAGCATACAATGAAAACTTGAGCGAGTAATTTTACAGCATTTCCTGAAGTGTTAAGCAGCAAATCTATTGGTAAGATAAATTCTGCAGACACATGGATTTGTTTTAGTATAGTTCAAATTGGTATATTTATTGGAGATTAAAGACACTCGCTGCGCAGTCCCGATCAACCTGACGGGGATTACTTAATCTGCTCCTGAAACATGCAGATGTCTGGGTTCTCCAGGAAAAATTATTTATTATTTTTACGGAATTTGACATTTCCACACAAAATACACTGGTTTGACTGGAGAATCCTGTTTGACCAGGCCAATGGGCGGACTCCAACTATTTAAGCTAAATTCAAACCAGGTGAGACATTACAGAAAGCAACAGAGATACTCCATAAGGTATGTATATTTTTTTTCTTCCAAGTAAAAAAAAAACGCGTAGAAACATTGTAGTTGTTTTCAATACCGAAATGGCTGCTTAATAATCCATATAAAAACAAATTAAGATTTGTTCATTTTAATGATTCCAAATGTTTATAAATTTAGTCAAACTATTTAAAGATTTGGTAAGTAATGGCCGTGATTGTTTCTGGGGTATTTTAAACAGATTCCAAGATGATTGTACATGTAAACTCAAATATGGTACAAAATAAATTCAAATTATTATCCAGAGGGGTAAGCCATCTTCAGGAGGGAGCAGTCATTCTCCTTCTGGCGCACATTGCTTTGTGATTGAATGGACTGTGTGAATGACAAGATTAAATGGTTTGGCATGGAGGCCTAGGAGGCAGACTTGATGCAAGTTTCTACTCCCCCAAATCCTTCAGGAGTTGTTGTGATGAGCTGGGCCATAAGAGGAAATTGAGGAAGGAAGTGGAGTAAAAATATAACCATAGTTGGTCACAATGTATTTATTGCACTGAGAAAGAGTGGAAACCCCTTTTGACAACCATGTCTTTTTGCCTTAATTCAGGTATCCTCAAAATGGTTAAATATCAAGTAGAGGTGACAACAGGGGGCGTTGTACTCTCTGGCACATCGGACTACATTTATATTACATTGATTGGAACAGAGGGGAACAGCATGCGCACCAACCTTGACAACTACGGACCAGACTTCATGACTGCAATGGTAAGTAACCCGTCAGACATAAGAGGAAGATGATTGTTTTATTTTAATGTGAACAGGAGATTTTGTCGTAATCGTAAAATGGTATAACTTATCTTTGAGGATTATCAGAAACATTTTGAAACCGGTTACACCACAATCTCCACAGTTTTCTTTTACTGGTATAGGTTTTTCTCTCTCTCAAGAAATGCTTTAAACATCAATTTACCGTTACTTGTAATAATACATAATCAACCTTCAGATAAATAATTTTCCTTTAATGTTTAGGGTATAATGATAATTAATGTGATCCTGCTCTTTCGCCCCATTCATATAGCTATTAAAAACCCTGTAAATCTTCCTTTTCCACAGACAAGGACCTACACAGTGACCACTCCCTCGTCTCTAGGTAGCCTCCTCCTGGTTAAGCTGGAAAAAGAGCAATACCTGCACCTACCAGATAATAAGTGGTTCTGCTCCAAGCTCGTCGTTACAACTACTGAGAATGATGTCATCCTCTTCCCCTGTTACAGATGGGTAACCAGAGGAAAAGTTGTGGAGCTGAGAGGGGGAAGAGGTGTGTTTGTAATTAGAATTTGTTTGGGGACTCAGTTGGAAAAGGGTGGCTTGCCCACTTCAGGTTGGTGGAGAGTGCCTGCCTCAAGTGGAGGAGTTTAAGTATCTAGGGGTCTTGTTCACGAGTGAGGGAAGGATGGAACGGGAGATTGACAGACGGATCGGTGCAGCTTCTGCAGTAATGCGGTCAATGTATCGGTCTGTCGTGGTGAAGAAAGAGCTGAGCCGCAAGGCAAAGCTCTCGATTTACCGGTCAATCTACGTTCCTACTCTCACCTATGGTCATGAGCCTTGGGTCATGACCGAAAGGACAAGATCCCGGATACAGGCGGCCGAAATGAGCTTTCTCCGCAGGGTGGCTGGGCGATCCCTTAGAGATAGGGTGAGAAGCTCGGTCACCCGGGAGGAGCTCAGAGTAGAGCCGCTTCTCCTCCACATCGAGAGGGGTCAGCTGAGGTGGCTTGGGCATCTGTTTCTGATGCCTTCAGAACGCCTTCCTGGGAAGGTGTTCCGGTCCCGTCCCACCGGGAGGAGACCCCGGGGAAGACCTAGGACACACTGGAGGGACTATGTCTCCAGGCTGGCCTGGGAACGCCTCGGTGTCCCCCCGGAAGAGCTGGAGGAAGTGCCTGGGGAGAGGGAAGTCTGGGCATCCCTGCTTAGACTGCTGCCCCCGCGACCCGGCCCCAGATAAGCGGAAGAAGATGATGATGACTCTGTTTTTCATCTGTAACAGTTTAAACTGCTACTGTAGTATGGGAAACATGTTTGCCTTCTCTCTTCACAGCGAGTAAGGGGTTTGAGGATGAGCACCCCATCCTGGTTGGCCATCGTAAAAGGGAGATGTTGCGTCATAACGAACTGTTCCAGTGAGTTTTATTCCAGTAGTTGGTTTAGGAATGTCCACAACTCCAAAACATACAATCAACTGTGCTCTCTGTGGTAACCTTCGATTGACTGTGTGTGTATCTTTTTGTTTCACCCTAAGGTGGAGTGTGTATGCAGAGGGAGTCCCCCACATCAACAGCGCCACTGAAGTCTCAGCCCTCCCTTCTGAAATTCAGTTTTCCTTCTCCAAAGCGGCTGAGTTTATTTTGACAGAACATACCGTGTAAGTTCAGAGAACTCATAAAGCAATACATAATGCCCAGACCATTGCCAGTACAATATGGTATGTTCATTCAGACACACATACCCTTTACTATGACTATGAGATATTATACTTGTTTTGTTTGCTTTGGAAGGACTGTATACTTCAGCTGGTCTTTAAAGGGTTGTGTCCATCAAGGGGGCATCGATCAGAATGCAGACAAGATGTTCCCTTTAGATGATTTATTAGTATAAATGTTTCAACGGGCATTGGCGAGTGTGGTTCTAAAACAAAGATACAGATACAAATCAGTAAATGAAGACTACATAAATGCCAACTAGCCATTACATGCCTAGCAGGTATATAATAAACAAACACACAATCAAGAGATTAAATTAGAGTTTCGTTATACAACTTAAATGCAGTAGTATACTTTCTGCCTGTTCAGAGCTTCAGTACTGCAAATTCACTGCAACAATACCCAACATTCTAAATAGCTAAAACATAATGATAAGATTCAGAATTCCTCCTTGATATAGTGCAAGAACAACCTAAATATTTCAAATGTAGAAATATTTAGCACAATGAACAAAGCGTCACTTTATAAGGTAGACGAACAACACCCGTTTTACTTACTGGTAGTTGCACGCACACAATTGTAAGGACTTGGATATAATGCCAGTAACACTATATAATAATAACTATAAATCAACCGCACAGTTTTCCAACGTCAGCTCCCTCTTCCTGGTTTTCTTGAAACTGAACTTAAACCATCTTCCTCAGCGAAAAGCCGAGCGCAGTGGCGCTCCTGATTGGCCAATTCTAAAACAGCCAATTTACCTGCCTACAAGGGTCGTCCTTCGTAACAATACTGGCCCTATAAACTTTTCTCTTATAACCCCATCTGCCCCTGACAGTTTGGCTGAACTCAAACTAAAGGGCACTGCTGAGTCCACCAAGCAATGGGAAGATTTGGATAGCATGAAAAAGGTATTCTGGTGCAACAGAACACCCATCGCAGGTAAGAGCTGTTGCTGTGAATTGTATACCACTGATCAGGTGTGTTAAGAGGCAGCAAGTAACTTCAATTCTTCCCACAGAGTATGTTTCTGAGCACTGGAAGGAGGATGACTTTTTCGGGTCTCAGTTTCTGAATGGAACCAATCCTAATGTGATCAAACGCTGCCCAATGCTTCCTCCTAACTTCCCAGTTAAAGATGAAATGGTAAAGCCCTTCCTGGAGGCAGGGAGCTCCCTGGAAATTGAGATTCAGGTAAAAATTACATACAGTAAAGCCTGGTTCAGACAGCAGACATGAATATCGGAGACAACACAGTACAAGCAAATATTAATAATTTTGTGTTGTTGAACTGACTTCAGACTGGGTGTTGAGATCAAAGAGACAAACTCCATGGTTGAAACAGTTTCCACAGTTAGTGGTTGTAGTGGAGATAAAATGTGAAGAAGAAGCAGACTCCACGTTTTCTTGCTTTACAGTTGAAATGTAGTGTTCAGAGTTTACTATCCTTAAAAAATATTCTCCAATGCAACACTGACATAATGAGATTTTTTTCTTTTTTTGATACAGTATATCTTTAGGCATTTTAAAACTTCCTTTGACAGCAATGTAGTATTTGCTGAAAGAGCAGTGTACTCTTTCAGATTGGAACCCATGATGCAGCTGTTCATATGCACCGTAGGCAACGGCTTAAACCACTGGACCACACTACGCCACAATGTGACATGTTTTACAATAACGTGGTCAGAAAAAGTTGCTACTTGAAGTATCACATTGTTGAAGCAAGTATCATGAAAGCTATTGCCAAGAAAGAGGGTACACTTCACAGATAAATATTACCCCATTAGAATAAGCTCACTCATTGCTTGGTTAGCTAGCTAGCAAATTATACTGTTGATGAACTAAAGATTTATCATTAGTGTCGTTTACATTTTTGGTGATGAGTGGAATTTCTAAATGGATGCTTCCTGATTCTACAAAATGGCAGGCACTGTTCTCAGGCTAAATGAATCAGATCGGTCATGAAACAACGGTATGCATAAGATAACGGTCAACATTACTTCTGGTGGACAGATCATGCTTTTGCAAGGACATATGGTCTAAATAAGGTCTCATTTTCAAAGAGAAGGAAATATTATTTTCATATTCTTATGTCTTATTTTAACAATCATGTACCCAGACCTTAATCAGGCATTTGACTAACTGTGAGGCTTTTGTTCTGAGTTAAAATATATAATATTTCTCACAAAGTATTTAATCTGTATTATTTTCTACCTACAGAAAGGAAACATATTTATTTGTGACTACAAAAGGCTTCAGGGTGTGCCAACCCGGAAGGTCAATGGCAAACCACTGCCCCTCACTGCTGCCTTATGTCTTTTCTACAAGAACCCAGAGGATAAACTGCTGCCTATCGCCATTCAGGTACACCAGTATTTCTCAACCCTGCTCCTGGACGCCCCCCTGCCCTGCATGTTTTAGATCTCTCCCTGCCCTAACATACCTGATGTAGCTCATGAAGGACTTGATAATGAGCTGATCATTTGAATCAGGTGTGACAGAGCAAAGGGAGATCTAAAACATGCAGGGCAGGGGTGTGCCCAGGAGCAGGGTTGAGAAACACTGAGGAACACTAACCACTTGGATAAAGATGTCACAATGCTGCAAATGCTTGGTAAACGTGTTTCTCAGGAGTGCTGAGTAACTGACCTCTGGGTTCCTCTAATCTTACAGCTGGAGCAGCAGCCTTCAGAGCAGAACCCCATATTTCTGCCTAGCGACACTGAGGATGACTGGGTGCTTGCCAAGATGTTTGTGAGGAATGCAGATTTCTCAGAGTTTGAGATCAGCTACCATCTTCTGGGCACCCATTTACTTGCAGAGGTTTTTGCTATGGCAACTCTCCGAAACCTTTCTATCATACACCCTCTCCACAAGGTATGATGACGTAACATACACTGGAACTAAACAATGAAGAGCAAACACTTTTATATGTAGTCCCTATGGAATGTTATGTTCAGTTTCTGTCTAGAGTTCCGGGATGGATGAAGTGAACATCATCTTTATGTTTTGTTTTCATACATTTTTGTTTTCTGAAGAATTTTATTTTCTGTGTCTGTCTCTGTTTAGTTGCTGATACCCCACTTCCGTTACACCCTCCAGATCAACCTTCTTGCTCGGAAAAAACTGATTAATCCTGGTGGACCCTTAGCAAATGTACAGACCTTAACATTCAAATTTCTGAATGCTTTGACTCAGCAGATACAATTCCATCTTTACCACTTTTTTTCTATATTGACTTAAACCATTTTCTCTGTAGGGTGCTATGGGACTGGAGGGGCTGAAGGAACTCCTGAAAAGGGCACATTCAGATATCACCTACAGCTCCCTCTGTCTGCCGGAGAATATCATTGCACGAGGACTGGATTCCATCCCCAACTTCTACTACAGGGATGATGGTCTGAATCTGTGGAACATCATCAACAGGTAGAGTCTGGATCATACTGAAATTCCAAGATTCTTTCCCCAAATAGCTCTTACACAAAATGGGCATTATAGTAATTGCAACCATTTCAGAATTTTGTAAGGATCATTTAGACAATATATGGCTTTCTGTTTGGGAATCCATGACTGTAAACAATATTTCTTGATGACATAAGTGGAGAAGGACCTTCGAACTTCAAACAAGCACATATTGTCCATATTCATTCGCCTCGCCACATCATTTGCTTTATTTAAAAGGAGCCAAAAGAGGATGAAAGACAAGATGCCATAGAATCAAACAAAGTAGAAAAATAAAAAGAACATGTGTTTCTGTGGGAGCTGCTGCTCCCGCGATCCGATACCGGATAAGCGTATGAAGATGAGATGTGTTTCAGCTTGGTTGACAAAAAATGTAATTAACAGTGTGTGATTTTTGGTATGAAGCTTTGTCCAGGGCATGCTGGAGTACTACTACTCCTCTGATGGTGAGGTGTCCAAGGACGCAGAGCTTCAGGATTGGATTAATGAGATCTTCATCCATGGGTTCCTTGAAAATGACAAGTCGGGTATAATTTTTACATTAACATTTTAGTCGTTTAGCAGATGCAGGGTTTTGGAAAAAGGGGACGTTTGTTCCACTAGTGGGGTGGCTGGACAGAGAGGACCTTATACTGGGCTGATCGGGAGCTAACATCCTATAGTGGTGGGACAGCAATGAGATCAGAGGTGGCTGAAGGAAGAGCTTTGGTACTATCTAGGGTTTAACATATCCAGAAAGTATGGAAGACAGTTCCCCTTGATGCTACATAGCAAAGGACCTTGGTCTTATAATGGATATAAGCTTCAACTCTAATTTACACTATTGTAAAATGTCATATCACCTCTCCCCCCTATGCTCTGATGCTGTCTCCACAGGAATCCCTCAGCGATTTGACAAAGTAGAGGATGTTGTCAGATTTGTTACCATGGTTATTTTCACTGTGTCAGCTCAACATGGTGCCCTCAATATCGGGCAGGTAAGTTCGATAAGCCATTCAGTTAATCACCTAAACACTTTTGAATTGTATTTACCTAAACTCAAAGTGACTTATTGTTTACTGACCATACATGGCTGTCTTTCCTAGTTTGACTACTGCAGTTGGGTACCCAACAACCCTCTATTTTTGCGCAAAACTCCTCCCACCAATAAGGGGAGCTCTAACATGAGCACCGTTTTGGAAGCACTCCCAGATGTCGGCACTACCGTCAGCAACATGGCCTCAGTGTGGCAGCTTAGCAAGAGATACTCTGACATAGTGAGTTGGTCCCTGAATTATTTCTTTTTTTTTTTTACTCTGTGATGCTCTTAGTCATGTCTCTAACATGGTTTGGTCAGTGATGCTCTTAGTCATGTCTCTAACATGGTTTGGTCAGTGATGCTCTTAGTCATGTCTCTAACATGGTTTGGTCAGTGATGCTCTTAGTCATGTCTCTAACATGGTTTGGTCAGTGATGCTCTTAGTCATGTCTCTAACATGGTTTGGTCAGTGATGCTCTTAGCTTCCAAAACCTTGGTCTCATATGTATGTCCCTCAAATCGTGACGTGAACCATGTTTTATTCTGTCTTTCTTAGATTTCCCTTGGTACATATCCGGATCAACTCTTTGATGAAGCTACACCCCTCCAGATCATGAAGCAGTTCCAAGCCGAGCTGTCCTACCTCAGTGAGGCAATTAGTGCGAGGAATGACAGGCTTATACTACCTTATAACTACCTGAATCCGGCACTGGTGGAAAATAGTGTGTCCATATGATGGATCTTATGCCCAGCTAGGCTGGTTCATCGATTGTATGTACTGCACAGCACATTAAAATGACTACAGGTGACTTTAGTAACATTGGACAACTACAAGAAAGAAGTCCTGGGATCAGAAACTGCCCCAGAGTCCTAGAGTTAATCATCATGGCTAGTAATTGAAGGGAATGTGACATTGTAACGGATTAATTAAAGTGGATTACAAATGCAAATTACTATCATTCTATGTTGGGCAAATGGTTACTGACTGGTGGAATAGTAGGTGTGGTGGTGAGTTGTGGCTGAATGTCTTATTTCATCAGATATGCACCCACGAGCTGGAGTTCCTACCTGTGACAGTTCCCCATTATCCTCACACATTGACTGAAACTGTTATTTTGTAAGTCCATTATAACTTCCTCTTTAATGTCATCTGTTGAGTACCTGATAGAGACTTGGGTGTTCATTTCAATGTCCCAAAGTGTTCTGTGACCATTATGCTGTACAAATGATGTGATGAAATCCGACAATCTAATTTTATTAATAAATAATAATCACTAGTAGGGCCTAATGGCAGGCTATCACTTATACTGAGAAGTATTGAATTGTTTGTTTAGAATGCAGTCCATATTGAAAGTCAAATATGACTACAGCTCAAGGCCACTAAAGATATTACATTTTTGAATGGATAAACATTATGCTACAATGTATGGAAGCATATAGTTAACTTAATTAAAATATGAATACAACCCCACATTGCATTTTCCTTTTCCACTTTTGCCTGCATTATTTCAGTCATTATGAAAATGTAAATGCAATCATGTGACTGCCAACTGAAAATAGGTAGGCTAAAATCATAGATGTATGGGTACAATGGCAACAGGGCTAGTGCAAGTAATGTTGGATTTCGCAGATGGTGTTGAAAGCAATTTGATTCCCTGGTCAGATGCTCATGACAATAGAAATGACAATTGAAAAGTAGTTGAATTCTCTGCGATCACTAATAATGATATTCACCCGTTAGTGTTCGCAAATTTAAGAGGAACTCTTGACGGAAGACCGAGGTAAAGTTGGTTTTATATTCAGAGATTCAACAGACTTTCAAAGTAAATATTTATACGTTCAAACTACTTGCATTATTCACTGATAACTATGACTGACATTTCAAAATATTCTATATTAAGTTAGACAACTTTTACAATACTTTATTTTATCAAATGATCAGGCCTAGTTTTTATGCACATTCTGTAACATTGAAAAATGCTATTATATCACAATAACTTTTTCAGAAAGTATCATAGAAATGTAATTCCAAGTAAAACATATTCAGTATTTGGCTGGACAAAATTTTATTTTTAAATGTACATAAAAACTGCATTCAAAGGTCAAAAATAATCTATACTACGCTGGACAACAAGGTCAAAATATTCTTAACTAGGGTTTGATTTAATCCAGAAATCCTGACATATCTTCAAAATGTCGCCAACTTTGAAAATTGCTAGTTTTTATTAAACTTTTTGGTAAAGTTATTGCAATAAAACTGTTTTTCAACATTTGCGAGTTTTTTAACATTCTAGTTGTGATTTCTGGATCAAATCAGAAGTTGTAAAAGTTGTCCACCCTAGGATATAATATTTTGTATTTGGAATGAAGTTTCTATGATTGGTTTTGGAAAAGTTATTGCGTTAAAACAGTTTTTTCCAAAGTTTGAGAATGTGTATAAAAGCTAAGTGTAGCATTCCCAGCTGAACAGATGCAATTCACTCTCAGGAACTGATGTTTTAAAAGGATTTAATTTCCATAAAACACCATAAGCGCTGTATGAATAAACAGACATACTTTTGCATGTAAATACTTACACACGCTATGTATAACAACATTAGGAAAATAAATTGGCATCGCCGATATTCGTAACCTATGCTAACGACACACTAAACGCTAGCTAACAACCTTTGAGTAAATTGATAAACGAACCCTTAAACGTTTCTCAAAGTTTACCACAACGAATAAAGTTAAAACTGTACCTTGTGCCCTTCATCAGCCAGGAGCTAAGAGTTATAAATAAACCTTTTTTACATTAGCACGGCGTGTAACCGAACATAAATGTATCCTCCAAGCGTGCCGCACAAGCCCTGAAAAGTGAAGCCAAAACGTCTCAATCGCCCCCTGGTGAGTGGTCCCAGTATAGGTCATAAACCCCGCCTCCCCATGTTATTCAATGGGACGCGAGACCAACTAAACAATTAAATTACCCTTCAAATATCTTTTTTCCGAAGCTGGTTTCTGTCATTTACTGTAGTTTGTATCACGCTAATGTAAATTCAAGAGTTTGTTTTTAAAATAAGTTGGTTTTTAGTTAGTTATTTAATGCTCTAAAAACGGTGGTGTGACATCGTGATTGACAGCTATCTGAGCCGAGGAGCCACTGAAGCGCCAACAGGCTTTTTTCGCGATCTTCGGAGGACTAAGGAGATTGGAGCTTTAAATTTAATCTCTAAATTTCTATAATTGATATAATTTCACACTGACATAATGGGTTGTTCTGCAGTAGATTGTGCTAACCGATCTGGCATTTCCAATCAATCTTTGAATTTTTTTCGGTAAGTTAAATTTATAAGCTATTTAATTAGTAAATAAATGTAATGGGCTAGCTAACGTTAGCTAAAAGACAACAAGCCTCGTTAATAGCTAGCAGGTGATTGTTAGCTAGAAGTTACCAATTATTTTTGTATTAGGCCTATTCTAAATTTGGGTTAAACATGATGTAAGTTAGGCTATAACATATCGTTTAGGTTTAACAAGCAAAGGTTGTACTGTACTTGGACTTGATTGAACTCGGTTTAAATGTGTGGTTAGTAGGCTACTTGTATTTACCTTATTTTAATGAGGTTGGAGTGGAACGGAGCAGACAGAGTTCACAGGAGCAGAACTCCACTTCCAAAACAGTGCAGCGTGTGCTTGCGATTGATTACGGTATGCGCATTCTGCGAGGGAGAGTGAGGGCGGGGCACAGGGGTGGGGCCGTTGATTTCGCGGCTTTACGGCTTTAGTTCCTGCTCTCTGCTGCGCAGAACTGGTCCCAAGATCGCTATCTGCGCAGACGCAAGTCCAAGATGTCAGCGCCAAATCGGGACACTGGCGGCTTCAGTTTTCACCAATGGAAAAGAGCGAAGGGGCGTCGTCCATTTTTTTTACAGTCTATGGTATCCTCAGGTAACGTTAATCATGACACTGCACGTAGAAAAAAGGACGCCCGCGTACACGCTACCACTGCACTTTCACAGATTTCAAAATAAAGGTGTGGGAAGTAGAAAATCTAAACACTCTTGTAAAAATAAATAAGAATACAGTGTCCACATTAATTATTCAATTTGGTTCAAATTCAGTTTAATGGCCATTTACAGTGTATTATTTTGTTCAAATTGAAGGTTCTAAAAGTTGTCCAGCCTAATATCGAATACTTTAAACATGGAATAAAGTTTCTATGATAATATTTTTAAAAGGCTATTGAATATAATAGCACGTTTCAATGTTTGAAAATGTGTTTAAAATGTAAGTGTACAATTTACATCAAATTGAAGATTGTACAAGTTGTCCAGCCTACTGCAGATTATTGTGATCTTGGAATGAAGTTTTTATTAAACTTTTTGGTAAAGTTATTGCAATAAAACTGAGGTTTTCAAAGTTGCAGTATTTTTAAGATTATATTTGTGATTTCTAGATCAAACAAAAGTTGTAAAAGTTTCTATGATACATTTTGAAAACGTTATTGCGTTAAAACTGTGTTTATCAAAGTTTTAAAATGTATATAAAATCTAAGTGTACCATTTATATCAAATTAAAGGATGTGAAAGTTGTCCAGTTTAATATAGAATATTTTGAACATGGAATGAAGTTTCTGTGATACTTTTTGAAAAGGATATTGCAATTAAACTGTATTTTTGTTAGGAAATCTGCTTAAAATCTAAGTGTACTATTTTGATCAATTTAAAGATTATAAAAGTTGTCCAGTGCACTGCAGACTAACATAACCAACTGGTATCCAGGTTTGAAGACCTTTGATTGTAAATCGTATTACAGAGAGGAATTTGTTGAGTTTCAACAATTGGAGACCACGAAGGGACTTCAATATCTTCTCGCAGCTGCATTTGTTTTTCAACTCTCTCTGACTGACTGACTCGAGCACACAATTGAATTTGAGATCCTGCGAGGGTTTGTGTCAGTGTCGAGTTGTAATGCAACCTACAAATGTCAAAGCGTGAGGTGACGGAGTCCTATTGAACCTAGTATATTGTAATAAATAACAGTTGGCTATCAATGTTGCACGATCCTTAAATAAGATTAGTCATTAATTCAAATAGAACTATATCGTTTTGGATGTAATTTGGCCTTTCTCAAATGTAAGTGGTCTGAGGCTCAAATAAGATCACATCATACTTGGAATATTAATTGGGAACCCTATCTAGAAAGCTTTAATTCTTCTCAAGGAAGAATAATGAGACCGTCTCCGCTGGTTGTGCTTGAATCCCAGACCTGCCACTACGCCGGTTCCGGTGACAGGGCAGGAAAGGTATGCACCAAACGGTGTGTAGGGAAACTACCCTCAATGTAAATCATGCCGTCATGTCCTCCCTTGGTGGGTTACCTCTGGAATTGACAGATTCTTCAAGGTTAAACCATGTCCAGATCTTGAAACAAAGCCTGAGTAGAATGTCTGAAGACGCACTATTTCAGTGCTGAGGACACCCGAGAAACTTGTTTGATTGTGAGGGTATTAGAATAAATGTGATGCACAATTCGGTGCGGAGGATACCCAAGAGGCGCATTTGACGATGAGGGGCTAATTTATTAGAATATCCAAGAGAGCGCCATTTGGTGATAAGGATACCTTGACCCACATAGTAGTGGAGAGAAAAATTAGATGATACGGTTTGGGGATACCCGAGGTATCCTGGTTTATCTGTTAACGTTAACTGTATGAATGGCCAGTTTTGAATGGAGTGTGAAGAAACGAGAAAGTATGAGGTATGAATGAAACTAATGTAGGAATGGAGAGAACCATCCTGGTTCATGAGCTGTGTTCAGGTTAAAAATAATTAATAAAAAAAATAAAAATCATTCAAACATTCAAACAAATTAAATGCAGAAAGAAAAAAAATCAGGCACAGATTCTGTGCATACAATGTGTTTTTCTGGATTTTATGTTTTAGATTCCGTCACTCATGATAAAAATTACAGACTTCTACATGCTTTGTAATTGGGAAAACCTGCAAAATCGTCAGTGTCAAATACTTGTTCCCCCCACTGTATACCCTCTAATTTCCCCTGTGAATTGACACACTATATGGATTATTTATACCCTAGTGAGTGATTCTAGAAAGCCATGTTACCCCTCACAACGTCTTGTTTTTTGTTATAAGGTAATTTGAGTAGCTGGCGATATCCTCTATTTTCCTCCTCAAATTAACACTTTTCTTCATAAAAGCACTGGCAATAGAAAACGCAGTGGTAGGATACTACAAGTATGTTTTTTTGTATTTTTCACTAAATTTTTCACTGTATCTCTGTGTGTGACAAAGAGATACAGACAGCCTAGAAGTTGTTTACTTCATTGTATCACCTACCTTCTGTTGTCCAATGGACCAATGGCAACTGTCAGTGGGTGGGATATATTAGGCAGCAAGTGAACATTCTGTCCTCAGAGTTGATGTGTTAGAAGCAGGAAAAATGGGCAAGCATAAGTATTCCTGGTCTGCAGTGGTCAGTACCAATCAACAGTGGTCCAAGGAATGAGAGTGGTGAACTAACGACAGGGTCATGAGAGGGCAAGGCTCACTGATGCATGTGGAATTTGCAAAGGCTGGCCCGTGTGGTCCAATCCAACAGATGAGCTAATGTAGCTCAAATTACTGTAAAAGTGAATGCTGGTACTGATAGAAAGGTGTCAGAACACACAGTGCATCGCAGTTTGTTGCGTATGGGGCTGTGTAACCACAGACCAGTCATGGTGCCCATGCTTGACCCTTGTGACCACTGCCGAAAGTGCCTACAATGGGCATCAGAACTGGACAACAGAGCAATGGAAGAATGTGGCCTGGTCTGATGAATCACATTTTCTTTTACATCATTTGGATGGCTGGGTGTGTGTGCATCACTTACCTGGAGAACACATGGCACCAGGATGCACTATGGGAAGAAGCCAAGCCGGCGGAGACTGTGTGATGCTTTGGGCAATGTTCTGCTGGAAAACCTTGGGTCCTGCCATTCATGTGTATGTTACTATGACACGTACCACCTACAGGGTATACTGTATTGTTGCAGACCATGTGCACCCTTTCATGGCAACAGTATTCCCTGATGGCGTTGGCCTCTTTCATCAGGATAACATGCCCTGCCACAAAGCAAAAATGGTTCAGGAGTGGTCTGAGGAACACAACAACGAGTTCAATCCAATTGAATATCTACGGTATGTGCTGGACAAACAAGTCCGACCCATGTAACCCCTACCTCGCAACTTACAGGACTTGGTGCCAGATACCACAGCACACCTTCAGAGGTCTAGTGGAGTCCATGCCTTGACAGATCAGGGCTGTTTTGGGGACCTACACAATATTAGGCAGGTGGTCATGTTATGGCTGATCGGTGCAGGTCGCGAGCGAAGAGTCTATGATAACGCATGTAAATGTTGACTGAAATAAAACAGGTATAACTACATGCGTGTCTATGGGATGAACTGGAGTTTCCATAAACAAAGGTTGTGGCTTTGCGTGTTTTAATATATGATGTGATGCCGACAGTGACTATTGGTTGACTGTAAAGACAGCCTCTTCCAGCTTAGTGTTTCATAAAAAAAAGGTAAGATAATATAATTAGGAAACAAGCCAGAGAGATAAATACTCAACATGCACTTGTCTGCATTCACTAAAGATTTTAGATTTTCAAGTAAATGTTTTGCCTCGCTTTGTTTTGTTTCATTTTTGTAGTTCCCTTACCATGGCAGCACCAGTACAACACGAGTACAAAGTAAAGCTAACTAAAGGTAACTCTCTGTTCTCCTCTACCTTTGATATTATATATGTTACACTTATTGGAACAGAGGGAAAAAGTGAACGAACAAGCCTGGGACATATTGGCTTACATATCATGATGGCAAAGGTAAGTTACTGACAATACTGTAAAAGTAATTTTAGAAAATATCGATAAATACTGTATATACCATCATGCTGATTGATTTGTAATTTTATCTTGCATTTGAGTTTCTTTAGCCAGGTAGTCTTCAAAAATATTTATTTTCTCAAACCACTTACCTGGTTAAATAACTGCTAAAAAAATATGCTTTCAGAAAAGTGGCAATTGTAACACAGGGCAATTGTGAAGTCTTCAACTTCTCCTAAAAAAAAAAACATTTACATGTATGACGTCTCAATTTTATGTATGGCTCAGGAGACTTTGCTATTGTCAGTTTCAAAATGAACTTTAGCTTGACTGTAAAAATTATACATGACTTCTAATAACACTGTCTTTAAATAGTGTTGGGGTTCTTTAATGTACAGTAGGGAGTTCCCAACCTTTTTTCAAAAGTGAACAACAGCACATTCAGGAGGGGTTTTGTTTGTAGTATACCGGTAGTTATTTGAACATAATGTAATTGAAATTCATATTGTGATGTGAGTGCTGTATGGACAGGAATCAGTGGTACAATATTAGTAATTAGGAGACAAATAGGCCATTTTTATTTCTGCTCCCACAACAGCTCAATAGGGCTGAGATCCGGTGACTGTACTGGCCACACATTGTAGACAGAATACCAGCTGACTGCTTTTTCCCTAAATAGTTCTTGCATAGTTTGGAGCTCTGCTTTGGGTCGTTGGCCTGTTGAAGTAGGAAATTGGCTCCAGTCAAACACAATCCACAGGGTATGGCATGGCGTTGTAATATGGAGTGATTGCCTTCCTTTTTTAAGATCCCTTTCACCCTGTACAAATCTCCCACTTTGCCACCACCAAAGAACCCCTAGAGCATCACATTGCCTCCACTATGCACGACTCCAGCATCTTTTCATTTGGTCTGCGTCTGACGAATGTACTTTGTGACCCGAACACCTCAGACTTTGTCCATAAAACGTTTTCCAATCTTCCTCCGTCCTTACTCTGTTTCTTTTGCTAATTTTCTCAGTTTGAAGCCAGTTTGAGTTCTTTGAAGGGAGTAGTACACAGTGTTGTATGAGATCTTCAGTTGTTTGGCAATTTCTCACATGGAATAGCCTTCATTTCTCAGAACAAGAATAGACCTATGAGTTTCAGAAGAAAGTTATTTGTTTCTGGTTTTGGCTGAAATCTTTCTTGGTCTACCAGACCTTGGCTTGGTATGAAGAGATCCCTGAATTTTCCGCTTCTTAATAAGTGATTGAACAGTACTGACTGGCATTTGCAAGGCTTTGGATATCTTTTTATATCAACTCCCCAAGGCTCAGTATCTAGCCTGCTCTGTGAATCCACATGAGAGCTAACAAACTCATTTACTATTTATACACAGACACTGATTGCATTTTAAAAAGGGAAATTCACCTTTAATTGCCCTTTTCACCTGTGTGTCACCTTGTGTGTATATAACAAGACCAAACATTGAAGGGTATGTAAAGTTTTGATCAGGGCCATTCACAACTATGTGATAATAAATGTCTTCATAAGATCACTATACTTAAAAACATTTATTTTTTGCATGATCACTCATACTTTCAAAATCAGTGCCAAAATTTCACTATTTCTGCTAAGGTATGCAAACTTATGAGCACAACTAATACATACACACACACATATATAAAATATGGTACCATGCTGAGCAGGAGTATTATACACAAACTAGTACATTCTCACCTACAATGTCACTTATTGTATATGTATTGAGACATTTGGTTATCTTAAGCACATTCTGGGCATTTGCAGCAGACATTTGAATATAAGGCTGTGTGGGCATTCCTGTGAATGAAAAGAAGATAAAAAATGCAAATAGGGTTTTTCACTGAATCCACTCTCTGTACCAGTGATGAAATGTACAGTCCTTAAACAGTTAGTTTCCAAAAAAGTTGGGACACTACGTAAAATCCAAAGAAAAAGAATGCAATGCTGTGCAAATCATTCATCCTTATATTTAATTGAAAATAGTACAAAGACAAAATATCAATACCCAGTAAGCGTTTGGGATCTGAGGAGACCCATTGCTGTAGTTTTGAACGTGAAATGTATTACCATTCTTGCTTGATGTAGGATTTCGGCTGCTCAACAGTTTGGGGTCTCCTTTGTTGTATTTGTCATTTCATAATGCACCAAATGTTTTCAGTGAGTGACAGGTCTGGACTGCAGGCAGGCCAGTTTAGCACCTTTGTACAGTAGAGTTTTAACTTGCATTTGTGGATGCAGCAGCATTATGTTTTCACAGACAATGGTTTTTGGAAGTGTTCCGGAGCCCATGCAATGATTTCTACTCGAGAATTGTGTCTGTTTTTAATGTAATGCCTTCTGAGGGCCTGAAGATCACAGTCATCTAATATTGGTTTTTGACCTTGTCCCTCGCGTATAGATATTTCTCCAGATTCTCAGAATATTTTAATGATTTTAAGTACTGTAGATGATGAAATCCCCAAACTGTTTTTACGTTGAGAAAGCTTTTTCTTAAAATTGTTGCACTATTTGTCTGTGCAGTCTTTTACAGGTTGGTGAACCCCTCCCCATACTGACTTCTGACAGACCCATCCTCTCTGGAATTATCTTTTAATACCAAATCATGTTACTGACCTATTGCCAATTGACATAATTAGTTGTTTGATATTACAAATACAAGCGGCTGAAATGGGTTGCTGGCTTCTCCCTTAGGGATAGGGTGAGAAGCTCAGCCATCCGTGAGGAACTCGGAGTAGAGCCGATGCTTCTTTGCATCGAAAGGAGCCAGTTGAGGTGGTTCGGGCATCTGGGAGGTGTTCCAGGCACATCCAGCTGGGAGGAGACCTCGGGGTAGGCCCAGGACTAGGTGGAGAGATTATATTTCGACACTGGCCTGGGAACTGTGATGCTAATTCCATCGATCGACAGGAGTAAGAAACAGAGACAAAATTATCTAGGCACAAGTTAACCATTTTAATATCATTTGCAAATAAGAGAGACGCGTCAACCGCTTACAAACATAATCGTCCGAGGAGTCTCTAACTCAATACAGCTCATTCAACAGTATATATCACATACAAAAAGGGGTGTGGTAAGTTGTTGCCCATCTGTCTTTTGTCAGGTTTTACCCAAAGGGCGGGCTGTCCCCCCACATGGGTAACCTTCTCAACTCTTGAGGATGACTCATAGCATCTGGACAAACAACAGATAGACACTAATGGGTTATACAAATTTACGAGTAACCCTCTAATCCGCTGGTACCGGTCAAAGATGCCCCCCTAAACATATACCAGATCCCCCTCTCCTACATTCCTAAGGAACAGTAAGGACTGACACCCTTCTTTGTCTAGGCAGGAGGACATGGCCCAAATACCTAATAATCCTCTGATATTATACAGACGTGTGTCACAATCAAAGTAAAGATTTACATACCAACCAATGGAAAGACAGACATTTCTCAAATGCACCTTAGTTCAAAATTTCCATAACAGAACGCCTCGGGATCCCCCAGTCAGAGCTGGCAAATGTGGCTCGGGAAAGGGAAGTTTGGGGTCCCCTGCTGGAGCTGCTGCCCCTGCGACCTGATACCAGATAAGCAGATGAAGATGAGAGATGAGAGAGTTGTGTGATATTCCACCAGGTTAAGTTTTTTGGCATTACACAACTTTTCCAGTCTTTTGTTGCCTTTGTCCCAACTTTTTTGAAACGTGTTGCTGACATCAAATTCAAAGTGGTCTTATATTTTTCAAGAACCAATAAATTGTCTCAGTTTCAACATTTGATATGTTGTTTTTGTACTAATTTCTATTGAATATAGGGTTTAAATGATTTGTACAACATTGCATTCTGTTTTCATTTATATTTTATATTTGGAAACAGGGTTGTACATCCGGGTACAGTTTGAACCACCCCAAAAGAAAAATGTGGACATACATGTTTTTGGAGAAAAAGCGTAATGACAAGATATGATTAAAAAACCTGCATTTTCCACAGACAAGGAACACCTCTGTGATCACTCCCTCGTCTCTGGGGCGCCTCCTCCTTGTTAAACTGGAAAAAGAGAAGTATCTCTTCTTTCCAGAAGATGAGTTGTTCTGTTCCACGGTAGTTGTAACGACACCTGAGAAGGATGTCGTCCACTTCCCCTGTTACAGATGGGTGTCCAGAGGAAAGGCTGTGGAGCTGAGAGGGGGAAAAGGTTTGTCCAGATCTATCACCATACCTTTCTCAATGTTAGTTATAACCAAAGGCTTACAGGAATGTCAATCTGATTACTGTCAACTTAGTAATTCTCTGTCCTCTTTTTATGCCTCTTGACTACACAGCCAGTAAAGCTTTTGAGGATGAGCTTCCCTTACTGGTGGACCATCGTAAAAAGGAGCTGGACCTTCATCAGGGACTGTTTACGTGAGTGTTTCTCCATACACTGGCAGCAGGGTCGGCCCAAGGCATAAGCGACATAAGCAGCCGCTTAGGGCCTCTGACCACTAGGGGGCCACAGAGTGCTAGGGAGCCCTGGAGGCAAGGGCCAGCACTCGCTGGCAGAGTTAACAATCTGTATAGTGGACTTTGTACATGTGACTATTCACATTTCTTTGTTTTTGTCTGTCTGTCTGTGTGTGCTCTCAACTAAAATAAAATGTTGTCATACGCAACATTATAACAGAACGTTAACTCACAGTAAAATACTTACGGACTTGTTACAAACATAGAATAACATACTTAAATAGGAAATTGAGGTAGAAGGTGTTAACACAAAGAATATACTCAATATACACTTTCTTTTTTGGTAACATTTATTATGTGTGTGTGTGTGCTCTTATCCCATCCTTTAGGTGGAAAGCATTTGCTGACGGACTTCCACATTTGAACAGTGTCAAAGAACCCACAAAACTTCCTGTTGAACTTGCCTTTTCTATTTCCAAGGAGGTCGAGACAACCTACACAAGAGAATCAGGGTAGGTTAAAAGCAGCACATAAAATCAACCAATACCATCTAGAGAGGTTTGCACCGAACTATTGTAAAGACTGAGGGATAATTCCAGAATATGAAACAAGTCTATCTAACTTTTCATCTCTCTAGCTTTTAACCCCTTCTCCCCCTCCACCAGAATGATTGAGCTCAAAATGAAGGGATTTGCAGATTCCAGCAAGACGTGGGAAGACTTGGATATGATGAAACAAGTCTTCTGGTTCAAAAAGACACCCATCTCAGGTAGGAAGTGAAGCCTCATGAACAACCTTATTTGATGTAATTGCTGCAAAACATAATTTGCTTGTATACCAGTGCGATCATACCAAAGTGTTTTGCTCTTCATAACTTTGTCCTTGTAAGACTTGTTTGTTGAATCCAGGGGGGGTAGAGTGTGTTTGATATGGGGGGGGGGGTACATTTAATATTTTTCACAGTGTTATTATTATTGGAGGGGGGAACACTGGATGTAATTTCTTGCTTCTAACATTGGGTGTAACGTCTTGCTTCTAACATTGGGTGTAATGTCCCCGTCTGTCCCCCCTGCTCCTACACCCTTGGTTGAATCATTATAGAGATGGTACCATCTTTCCTGAACATTCTGTGTTTCCTCGTTCTTAGAATATGTTTCTGAGCATTGGAAGGAGGATGAGTTTTTCGGGTCTCAGTTTCTAAATGGAGCCAACCCCAATGTTATCCAGCGGTGCTCAGTGCTTCCTCTTAACTTCCCTGTCACTGACCAGATGGTACAGCGCTTTCTGGAGAAAGGGAGTTCACTGGAGATGGAAATGAGAGTGTGTAAAATTCACTGTGTGATTAGCATGATCACCTATAACTAGTTGATCAACACCCAGTATTAAACCACATGTTAATGCTAACTCCATTCATCCTCCCTACAGAAAGGAAACCTATTCCTTTGTGACTACAAGAGGCTTCAGGGTGTGCCAACCTACGAGGTCAATGGCAAACCACTGCCCCTCACTGCTGCCTTTTGTCTTTTCTACAAGAACCCAGAGGACAAACTGCTGCCTATCGCCATTCAGGTGCACACACCTTCACCAAAAGCAAAATTAGACATTAGGTTTAAGAATAAACCATGCCAAAGTTTGGAAGATTTCCACGACACTGCATACTCATCATTGGCTCATGTTAGTAACTGTTCTGATACTGAACCAAATGCTGTCATGGAAAAATAAAAAGAGTAAAACAATAACAAAAACAAAAGAAAGTGTATAAATATCAAGGAAATGTTGAGGACACCTAGTAGTGAAATGTTGTGTGGTTGTAACCTAAATTCAAATTGGAACCTTAATTAAAGGAAAATAGGTTATAGGGACTTTATTGAGAAAGTGAAAGTAACTCTTTAGCAATTCTCCAGAGAGCATGTGTGAGATTCTATGCTGTCTTCCGACATCTGTTATGCTTTTGCCCTCAAGTAGGCATCATCTTTTTACACTTTTGTTTCATAAACAACTAGATGAAGCTGCAAATTGTCTTGGGAGTTCTTGTGTGAAAGAGTTTATCTGGCTGTATAACTACACTCAAACACAAGCTTAGGGAAGAAAGTATAGTAAAAAGATGGCCCTTTTCTGAGGGATTAAGGATGCTGAACATGATTAACATGTCTCACGGCCAAGAGTTTGCCAAACGACAGCACTCAGGTACGCCAAACACCCAGTGTCAGCAAAAAGAGTAATGGGACATCATGGATGAAAGTAAAGGAACGCAACACATGGAAATTGATAGCAATCTCCAAGCAGTAAGGGAACGATCAGGCAACAAATAAATAATGACAGCTATACGCCTCAACCTCAGGCAGGCTACAATCCTTGTTACGTTCACGCAACATCAGAACCTTTATCTCCCAACATCGCTGTATCTTTGCAACATGATACCATGCAGTTAAACAATTCTGTGCCAATAGACAGCCGATAGACAGACACACCACACAACCCTAATATTCCAATAGATCTAGCTAAATTCCTTGCTAGATTTCAACTTGTGTCCTTTGGACTCACAAGGTTCGATGACCTCCCAGAACACTATTTAGCTTGGAAGTCAACGTTCATCAACACCGTAACAGGTCTCAACTCAGCTGCAGCAGAAGAGTTAGATCTGCTAATAAAACAGCTTCGAAAAGCATCAGGTGAGCATGATCAATGAATAAAGACCGTCAATATCCAAAATCCTTCTATTGGTCTCCTAATGTAGAAGCTATAGAAAGAGCTTTATTTTCCTAAAATAACAAGTAGAGATGGTGTAAAACTCTGTGAAATGGCGGTTCTGTTATTGGAACTGCGGGTAGCAAACCAAAATGTTTCTGACAATTGGGTGGAGATACCCACACCGGAAGCCGTTTACCACCACACACATTTAAAGGCCATAGCAAACAAGTTACCATCGCTAGATCTGAATGCATAAATCCTCCAGTTACTCGCAGCGACATCCTGCGTGTCTACAAGGTCCACGAACAACAGTCCATAAAATGCATCATGTCCCCAGAAGTTAGACCGTGGCTGGGTAATAGTAGGGGAGGTCTGCCTAGGGAGAACACATATCCCTTCCACTCTCACCTCTATGAAGACATCAATCTTATAAAATAGGCGTCCTAAAGCCCAGTGAAAGACAATCGGCTGGAAAGACTCTTATCAAACACACCCACCGCAGATACCACAGAGGAAACCTTTAGAGAAACTATCATTCAATGAGCTGCAGATGACAACCATCTAGTGCCATCAATCGAGGACATCACCTTCCTGCGTTCAATGTAAAAAGAGTTTCTCAAGAATTATAATATCTGGGTTGCTCCCTTGCCATGCCATCAACCAAGGAGAAACCTCCCTGACAATAGGGCCTATGCGTACAAACGCCTGATGTCACTCCACCGCAATTTGGATAAAAGGCCTGAATTGAAGGAGCCCTTTTTTTTGCATAAACTCTACCATCATCATCATGTTGAAGTGGCACCCCCACTAGAATATGGCAAGGAGCACTGGTACAGTTCTGCTCAAAAGTTTACATACCCTTGGAGAATTGGGAATATATGTACCATTTGTAAAGAAAACATGAATGAATAGGCAAAACATGTCTTCTATTTCTTATGGGATTCACATTCAACTGTAGGTCATAACAGAACGGCACAATCTTAAAACAAAACAGGGCAACAAAGAAAAAAATTAACTGACCCCTGTTCAAAAGTCTCCATACCCTCAGTTCTTAGTACTGTGTTTTGCCCCCTTTAGCATCAATGACAGCGTGCAGTCTTTTGTAATAGCAAAATGCATCCTCTGGTTGTCTTACATGAACCGCACATTTGAGATATCCCCAGAGTGGCTCGATATTAAGGTCAGGAGACTGTGATGGCCAATCCAGAACCTTCACCTTTTTCTGCTGTGACCGCTGAAGGGTCAACTTGGCCTTGTGCTTAGGATCATTATCGCGCTGGAAGGTCCAAGCACATCCCATGAGCAGCATTCGTGCAGAAGAATGCAAATTGTCTGCCAGTATTTTCTGATAACATGCTGCATTAATCTTGCCATCAATTTCCACAAGATTCCCTGTGCCTTTAGAGCTCACATCCCCCCAAAACATCAGAGAGCCACCACCATGCTTCACAGTGGGGATATTATTCTGTTCACTATAGTCCTTGTTGACCCCTCTCAAAACATAGCGCTTATGGTCGTGACCATGAAACTCTATTTTGGTCTCATCACTCCAAATTACAGTGTGTCAGAAGCTGTGAGGTGTGTCAAGGTGTTGTCGGGCATATAGTAACCAGGCTTTTTTGTGGCTTTGGCGCTGTAAAGGCGTCTTTCCCACAACTCGACCATGCAGCAAATTTTTGTTCAAGTATCGTTGTATTGTGCTGCTTGAAACAACCACACCATCTTTTTCCAGAGCAGCTTGTATTTTTCCTGAGGTTACTTGTGGGTTTTTCTTTGTATCCCGAACAATTCTTCTGGCAGTTTTGGCTAAAATATTTCTTGGTCTACCTGACCTTGGCTTGGTGTCAAGAGATCATAGAATTTTCCACTTCTTAATAGGTGATTGAACAGTACTGGCTGGCATTTGCAAGGCTTTGGATACCTTTTTATATCCTATTGCATCTTTATAAAGTTCCATTACCTTGTTATGCAGGTCTTTTGACAGTTATTTTCTTCTCCCGATGGCTCAGTATCTAGCTTGCTCAGTGCACCCAAGTGAGAGCTAACAAACTCATTGACTATTCATAAACAGACACTAAAAAGCCACAGGTGTGGGACTGTGTGTGTCACCTTGTGTGTCTGTAACAAGGCCAAACATACTTTTGGTCAAGGCCATTTGGGCAATTTCTGTAATCATTATGATTTAAAAAGGAGCCAAACAACTGTCATAATAAATGTCTTCACATCACTATCCTTAAATAAAAGACAGTTTTTTTTAATTTTACAATTTCTGTCAGGGTATGCAAACTTATGAGCACAACTGTATCTCCCATCCTTTGGAGTGTACCACCCACAGGAACGAGGCCAGGTTTGTGTGTTGTTTGACTCAAGTGCACAGTATGAGGGCATCTCTTTGAATGACGTGTTACTTTCAGGCCCCAATCTAGAACAATACTCTCTTGGGAGTACTCTCAGAAAAGAGCCAGTAGCCATAACTACAGACAATCAACAAATGTTTTATTGTTTTCTGGTTGAAGAGAAAAACAAAGATTTCATGAGGTTTTGATGGTGTTGCGACAATGACCTCAGCAAAGAAATAACAGATTACCGGATGAGAGTCCACGTCTTTGGAAACAGCCTGTCTCCCGCATTGGCCATTTTTGGTCTTAGGAGAGCTGCAAGAGAAGGAGAGAAAAGTTACAGCAGTGACGTGCAACGCTTCATTGAGGGAGATTTCTATGTGGATAAAGCTCTGAAGTCTTTCCCCATGGAGGAACAGGCTATCGATGTCCTGAAATGAACATAAGAAATGTTGTCCCATTCTAACCTGTAACTTCATAAGATCACCTCCAATAATGCCAAAGTTATGGATTCCTTTCATGCAGACAAAAGAGCTAAAGACATTAAAGACCTGGATCTTGCGTTTGATGATTTTCCAGTGCAATGCAGCCTGGGATTAAGCTGGGACATTGTATCAGACGCTTCGTTTCGCAGAAAGCCAAAAGCCATTCACACGTCAAGGTGTTCTTTCAACGATGAACAATTTGTTTGATCCTTTAGGTTTCCTGTCTCCTGTAACTATCCAAGGAAGACTGTTGCTGAGGGAACTGTCTACCCAAGATTACAGTATGGGCTACATCACTCAGAGCGACACGGACATCTACTATGGTCACATGGACGTCCTCACTAGGGGGAGCTCTCGAGTGGATGTTTAGCAGGACAGATGAGTGATGACTGACGTTGTGCGGGATGTTGAGCCGGACGGACCGGCGATGAGGGATGTTGAGTGGGATGTTGAGCAGGACGGACGGATGTTGAGGATGGAGGGCATGGTCCGATAGAAAAGTGGCCTGGATGTCAGCATCCAGCTCGATGTACATTGAAGCGAACTGGATGTCTTGTGTATGAGCATATTTTGAACGTAATAAAATGGAGAATGAAGTGATCATCAATCAAGTTATGACTATTATTCAATGACAATATGTATTCTTCCTGTGATAATTATGCTAGAATTCAGGCTAGGCTGCACTGTTTATTTGATTGGGGGAAATGTTTAATGTTTTGTTTTATGCAAAAACGACAGTCTTAATATGTTTTATTCTGATGTTGTGTTTTTATACCACATATAGTCAATTTTATTTCAGTTTGTAACAATATGTCTTGGTTAGGCTATAGTTTACAGTGTTATTATCACTTTATTTTTTGCTTAATTCTTACTACGTAGATGTCGGGTGCTATGTGATGAGAATTTCATTGTGCAGGATGACGCTATGTTTTTAATAAACGTAAACTTTTGTACTATACCGAAAAAAACTAATTGAAAGATAACCCGTCTGTCAAGTCCCCTTTTATTTCCTTCTTTCTCACTATTGTCATGTCAAAATAATAAATAATAGTAATTTCTACAATGAGTTTTAAATAAGAATCACAAAAATATGTTTTTGATTTATTTAGATTTTTTTAATAAAAATACAAATTCCCAAAGAAACAATAACATTAGTGTAAGTCCTACAAATTGAAAATATTTATTAACAAAGAAATGTAAATACAATTGCATGTGGCCTTATTTTAATGTTAAAATATAAATACTAAACTCCACAAAAACAATGACAGCATTTAAATTTAGTGTTTTACTGTCATTGTTACTACTGGTAGCATGAGGCGGTACCTGCAGCCCATTCAGGTTGCAATGGCAGTCCAGTTCCTCCAGGATGGGTATATGGCCATATGTGCCATCGCTAGAAGGTTTGCTGTGTCCCAGTACAGTCTCAAGAGCATAGAGGAGATACCAGGAGATGAGCCGTTACACGAGGAGAGCTGGCCAGGGTCGTAGACCTTATTGTGCGATAAAATATGCACTGTCAAGGCCATCGGCTTTCTTGTAGAAATCCTCCTAAGGCGAAATTGTTTGCACTGTTTAAAATATGAAATGTTTTTGAATACTGTCATTCAATACATTTCATAGTTGCCAATGTTGAAGAACAGTCCACTACTCTAATCACATCTGTAGACTACACTCACCTAAAGGATTATTAGGAACACCATACTAATACTGTGTTTGACCCCCTTTCGCCTTCAGAACTGCCTTAATTCTACGTGGCATTTCTAACGCAGGTTTAAGCGCAATTAATACCATATAGGACTAGATGTTTACTTCCTATGCCAGTTGTTATTTTTCAGTTTCGTTGTGAAATTAGGTTACAGTAGTAAAATAAAAGAGGAGATCTGTTTTGGTGCTTTTTTGAGGCTATGGAATTTTAAGCTTCATTCAGGTTAGAAGAGGGTGAACGAAGGTTTGTTTCAATTCATTTGCTATGGGGACACGCAAGCGTTCCAGCTCAGCCAGCGTTCTTTTGCCGTTTTTGAGGCTAGGGTGAATTTTTATGCGTTCTATTGTCCTGCCTAATACTACACTAAAAAGGAACACGTCGCTAACTAGCTTAGCCGATAGCCGGCCGGCACACCACAGTAAACTACTTACCCTCGTAGTTGTGCAGATAACTCGATACGTAGAGTTTGAATCCCTTGTTCCGCTTGCTTGTTGGAGCAGGAGACCAGGCATCAACAATTCGATGGACATCACTAATGCTTATTTTAGGCAGGTCTTGGAGACATCTACTAAAAACTGAAATTTTGGGTTACGCGGGTGATCGCCTTAAGTAAACCGGAAACTGATATGCCGACATCTGGCTAAAGCGGAAGTTCGTCCATACGCTTGTGCACAGAGCCTATTCTCCACAGAGCAAATGCGAGATTCCATGCTATATTCTGACATCTGTTATGCTCTTGCATAATCTTTTTACACTTTTGATACATTAACAACCAGATGAAGCTGAATATTGTTTTGGGAGATCTTGTGTGAAAGAGTTTAATTAGCTATATAACTATGCTCAAGACACATGCTTAGTGAAGACAGTACAAAAAACCCCCAGAGAAATTAGACACTATTAAAAACTTTTTTTTTTACTGTCGTTGAACTTTGGTTGATTTCCCTGAACCCAGCTTAATCAGCAGCACTCGGAGCAGAACCCCATATTTCTGCCTAGCGACTCTGAGAATGACTGGCTGCTCGCCAAGATGTTTGTGAGGAACGCAGATTTCACTGAACACCAGTATAGCTACCATCTACTGGCCACTCATTTACTGGCTGAGGTCTTTGCAATGGCAACTCTCCGGAACCTTCCAATCATGCATCCACTTTACAAGGTATGACCCGAATTATCACAGTGCCTTGTTTCACTTCAAAATGCTAGGGTAGACAAATGTTAATTGGTTAATAAAGCTGCCCCTGCTCTTAATCCCCCACGTTCTTATTTTCTGCACTCTGTCTAGTTGCTGATCCCCCACTTCCGTTACACTGTTGCAATAAACACCATTAGTTTTAAACAGCATTTTGGAACCGGAGCTGGAACCGGAGCTGGAACCGGAGCTGAAAGTTCAACTACAGTAAATGTATAAATACACCTTAATGCTATTTTAATTGAAAGTGTTACACTGTATATAGCAGATTACTTGTTTCCACCACATGTATATACTGTATATGATATATTATAAAAATATATTTAGGAAACCACTTTAGGATTGGAAGGGTTGAAGGAACTCTTGAAAAGGGCACACTCAGAAATCACCTACAGCTCTCTCTGTCTGCCCGAGAACATCATTGCACGAGGACTGGACACCATCCCAAACTTTTACTACAGGGATGATGGCATCAAGCTGTGGGACATCATCAATACGTATGTGATGCAATGGCAACACTGGTGAACACATCACCTATTGCCTTATATGCAATAAACTATTATTGTAAAAATAACCAAAACTGGATCTGTAATTGATTGTTGTGATGTGCAGCTTTGTCCAGAAGATGGTTGAGCACTTCTACCCCTCTGACAGTGAGGTCTCCAGGGACTCTGAGCTTCAGAACTGGATTAATGAGATCTTCATCCATGGGTTTCTTGGAAACGTCCAGTCAGGTACTTTTTCTCAAACTATGAAATTCAAAGTTTAAATTTACACAGGTTCTACTAACCGTCTCACCCACCGTTTTTGCAGAAATCCCCCAGGAATTTCACACAGTAAAGCAGGTCATCCAATTCATCACCATGGTGATCTTCAATGTGTCTGCACAACATTCCGCAGTCAATATGGGACAGGTGAGAGATGAGGAATAGAGTAAAACAAGTAAACAAATGACACTGTAGGATGTATATATTTTTATGTATTACCTCCTATGACTATTATATTATTCCTAGTTTGACTACTGCAGTTGGATAGCCAACAGTCCTCCATTTCTACGTAAAGCTCCCCCTGCCACTAAGGGGAGCTCTACCATGAGCACCATTTTGGAGACACTACCAGATGTTGGCTCAACAGTGAAAGGCATGGCTTCCATGTGGCTGCAAAGCAAGAGATACTCAGACTTTGTGAGTTTTGTCTATAAACACAATAGATTTAGTTTTTTGAAGGAATATCTGTGGTATGCTTTATCTCAAGCAAATATGGCTACTTTCACAACTTTTTGAATGGCTACGGTAAACATTTGTACAAATTAAAATGTGCAGTGACATCACTGCCTTTCCACTAATGTGTGATTTGCAACCTGGTCTAATTGGAATACGTAAACTATTTCACGCTAGAGTACACAACCCACCCGTGTAATTTTTGGTTCGAGGTAATTGCAGGTCGGTGAGTGGGAGGTTAAAACATGGGCTCATGGGTTTCATTTATCTTCATATGGAAAATCTGCAGTTTTGTATAGTAATGGGTGCTGGCGGAAAATAGGTGTCAAAACGCTCAGAAAACTTTGCGACACTGCGATGCCGAAGCATTGTGTCAAAGCTTCTATGGAAGTGGCCAAGTCATGTGATCTTAGCAAACAAGTCCCTGAAATAAAAGCAAAGGATGACGGACATATTTCGAGGGCTGTTTGGTGTAGGAGAGACAAACATTATTCTGCATTGGTAAGTAAGATAAACGTGCCCATACTTGGAAATCAAATGCCCATTCAACACATTTGTTCTAGCGTCGGCCCTGCATATATGTCCATGAAAACGCCACTCACATGAAAACAGATTTTTTCCAGATTTCCAGATTTTGAACATTTGTGTGTATCTTCCAACGTGCACACAGCTGTGCTTAAGATTTTACTGCACCTTTATTAACATTGTTAACTAAACATTCCTGAGTAGATTACTGTCTAGCGCCACTAAACTGCTGAATTTATCAATTTACTATTCAGTGTTTGGGCCAAAACGCAATGCTTACAAATGCCACCCACTACACCCCTGTGGTCAGTTTTTTTTTAGGGGGGGTCTTCCAGTTGCATTACATGCATTGGACCAGCAAATGTCGCTAGCGTGCAATGTTTCTAGCATTTTGACAGAGAATCCTTTTTCGATGCAATTATTTTAATCAGCTCACAGTTTTGGAAAGCATTGTTCCTCCCATCCCTACTTTTGGCAAGAAGGGCACATTTAAAATTGAAAAATTATTCACCAATTTTTTCTCATACCTGGGGATTTTCTTGTCCTACAAAGGTCCTAAATAGGATATCATCTTGTTTACCACAGATTCCCCTTGGCTCATACCCAGAGGAGTACTTTGACGAGGATGAGAAATACTTTGATGTGACCAAGAAGATCATGAAGTACTTTCAGGCAGAGTTGTCTTATCTCAGCGAGTCAATTGATGAAAGGAATTCCACACTTACAATACCGTATAACTACCTAAACCCTGCTGAGATGGAAAACAGTGTATCCCTGTGAGTCAGTTTACTTCACCGTAGGACTAAGCATCCACTAATGCATGCAAGCAGTGTAGTACCCAGGACATTGCATCCAAGGATCTGTCTCTGCAGAACATTTTACTGTAATTGTAAGCTTTTAACTGAACATTACATTTCACTTTGACAGATGGAAAATCTGTCAAATCTGTCCGGCTGCCATGCCCTTAATGATCTCACCAGCTGTATTTTATTACACTCTCTCAAGTTATGTAGGGAATTCCAGCATTGTCAGATTTGCATGCAAAACAAATCTTTGATGTCTCTGACAATAATTTAATAAACGATAAATTCAACTTTTGATATTAGCAATATAGCATCTCTTGGTAGAAGTGTATACACAAAGAAGTGGACTATGGTTTCGGAATAAAGCTAATCAAAACATTAATGAGTCCGGATTGGGGGCAGGTGTGCCTCATCACTAGTATTCTGCCAGCAGCACTAAGGATAACATCATAATGGTATTGTAATGAGGAAACCTTCAAAATAAAAGCACTAATGTTAATTTATTACATAGCTTATAATAGACTTGGAAAGTGAGATTCTGGAAGTAAAATCCATTGTTTTGAGCCATACAGATATTAAATATTAAGGATTCCCATATTACTGTGCAACGTAGATGTTCTGGTCTTTGTCAAGATGGTGAAACAATTTGTATGTCCATGTATTGGCAATCGGTTGTAGGTCTAAAATAATGTACAAATGAGACATTTCTTTTTACCATCAGTTACGTTTTTCTAAGAGCCTAAAAGCTAAACTAGAAGCCGTAGCGGCACTGCCTTACCTATTAATTATCTTCAGAGCTAACCAAAGTGTTAGCTAATTCAACTAATTTCATTCCGAGTTTTTGGGGATGGTCAGCTACATGCAGCCAAGTAGCTAATGCTAGGTAGATAGCTACATTGCCGTAGCTAGTACTGAAATATAACCTTACTGTACATTTAGCTAGGTACGTAGCTAATTACCATATCAGTCTGATCCACAGGTGCTTCTTAGCTTTGTTGTTGGGAAACCGGTAAAACAATTTGCATTTACTCACTCCATAGCGATGATTACAACCTGACACAAAACATGCAAACATGGTATTGTATATATAACTATATAGCATGTTACCAGTGCTTAATTTGTAAATTGGGAGATCCCGGAACACATTGCGGCACATGAGAGACATGGATCCAGTTGACAAATTGACGCAAATAAAACGCATCAGTAGTGCTTCTAGTGGAATGTTTACAGTGCAAAGCGTACACAGTGACGGAAAAAGACAATTCATGTACAGCAGACCGGATCTGTGAAAAGTTGTTACCAGAACAAACTCAGGAAAATCTGAGAGGTGCTGGATCCTGTTCCAGCAGGATCTGGAACTAGACGAAAAAGAGTTATTGTGACATATTGATAGTTATTTTCTCAATGTAAATCACAAATGAAAGAAGAACGTTTTTGTGGCATGAACTGAAATAGCTTTGGCAATGTAAAGTTCATGTTCAGTCTCGCTAGCAATTGCTTAATTCTTATGACTATTCCAAGTAGTAAGTAGATAGTAGGCCTATTGCTGGCTAATTGGCTAATATGCTGTTAAAATGGCCAGTGGCAAAAGCCATACAGTTCAAAGATGCTGTTTGTGGTGGAAGTAATCTTAATAAGAAACAGTCAGTTTAACACAATGCTGAATGGTTTCTAGCAAAATATTCAAAATTGCCTTGGTGTTAACACTTGACAAAATTGTTTAATTTATAGTAATTTCGAGACGCAATTATATGACAAGGTGTATGTCCCAATTGGTCCCAGAACTGGCATATAGCTTATAGGCCTATACACAACAGTACATACTTCACCATCATCTGCGAAGTACGTACATGTACAATGTAGTATGCGATTTGAGATTCAACCATTGTTTTCGATTTACATAGTAGTTCATATAGCATAGTGGTTTATTATTCAACTGTAATTTTTTTCTAAACAAATTAACCAGCCATGGAGTGATTGGAGTCATTGTTTTCATCAGAGGCGTTGCTAGGATCACAGTACATACCCGGGACAGAAAGTACATTGTTCATGCAGAAATATCGATGTACACGCTTAGCGGCCTAGATGTCTACAATGTCATAATGCGCGATCAGAATTATAGATGAATAGACCAGGGACCAATTATTATATATTTTTTTGTCTATTTCAGACCCCTGGCTATAGCCCCGGACACCCAGTCCTACGACGCCACTGAGTTTTCATTACTGTATGGTTGTGAGGTGCAGTTCGCAAATTATTTGTTAGTTTTGAACAAAACTTTTTAGTGACTCGGGACTCAAAAGTCTTTTTATTTCTAGTGACTCGTTCAATTGTATCCTTCATTCGAACGTTTGACAGCGGATTTCTACAACATGAACACTTGCTTCATACCATAGACTGTAAAAAAAAATGGACGACGCCCTTTCGCTCTTTTCCATTGGTGAAAACTGAAGCCACCAGTGTCCCGATACGGCGCTGACATCTTGGACTTGCGCCTGCGCAGATAGCGATCTTGGGACCAGTTCTGCGCAGTAGTTATGCGCAGTAGCGAGCAGGAAGTAAAGCCGTAAAGCCGCGAAATCAACGGCCCCACCCCTGTGCCCCGCCCTCACTCTCCCTCGCAGAATGCGCATACCGTAATCAATCGCAAGTCCAAGTACAGTACAACCTTTGCTTGTTAAACCTAGACGATATGTTATAGCCTAACTTACATCATGTTTAACCTTAATTTAGAATAGGCCTAATACAAAAATAATTGGTAACTTCTAGCTAACGATCACCTGCTAGCTATTAACATGGCTATTAACGAGGCTTGTTGTCTTTTAGCTAACCCATTACATTTATTTACTAATTAAATAGCTTATAAATTTAACTTACCGAAAAAAATTCAAAGATCGATTGGAAATGCCAGATCGGTTAGCACAATGTACTGCAGAACAACCCATTATGTCCGTGTGAAATTATATCAATTATAGAAATTTAGAGATTAAATGTAAAGCTCCAATCTCCTCAGTCCTCCGAAGATCGCGGAAAAAGCCTGATCCTCGGCTCAGATAGCTGTCAATCACAGCTGTGAATCACGACGTCACACCACCGTATTTAGAGCATTAAATAACTAACTAAAAACCAACTTATTTTAAAAACAAACTCTTGAATTTACATTAGCGTGATACAAACTACAGTAAATGACAGAAGCCAGCTTCGGAAAAAAGATATTTGAAGGGTAATTTAATTGTTTAGTTGGTCTCGCGTCCCATTGAATAACATGGGGAGGGCGGGGTTTATGATCTATACTGGGACCACTCACCAGGGGGCGATCGAGATGTTTTGGCTTCACTTTTCAGGGCTTGTGCGGCACGCTTGCTTCATACCCAGTCCGCCAGCTCAGTTCTCCGATTTACTTCTACATGCATTCGCAGAGAAAAATAGATCAAGCCAGGAACATCATAAAGATATGTTAACAACTGATAACTGAACGCAGACTATAATGATTGTGTGAGTTGTTTACTGATGCCATAAAAAAAACGATGAAAAGCACGGAGCTGCTGACTTTGACTTAGTAAAAAAGGCTTGTGAATGACTGACTCGATTTTATCGTTCAATTGAACGGTTGTTTCGTTCATTTGAATGACTGGCGGAGTTCAACGCAACCACGGAGCAGTTTGTTTTACGTTCGCTAAGTAAAATAGATCAAGACAATAGCATAATAAAAACATGTTTGTAACAGTTAACTGGACACATGGTAGGTCTAAAATAATTAATGTAGTAGTTGATTTTTTATTGTAATGATAAAAGCAGATAAAATCATACACTGAGCCTTAGTAAAATGACTCCAAACAACTTACTCGGTCAGTTTAATCATTCAATTGAACGGTTGTTTAGTTCATTTGAACGACTGGCAGCGGAGTTCTACCCAACCACGGAATACGCTGTAAGTTCTACGTTCCCCAAAGAAAAATAGATCAAGACAATAGCATAATAAAGATATTTTTGTAACAGATAATTGGACACATGGCAAGTCTAAAATAATGTAGTAGTTGATTTATGATTGTCATGATAAACACAGAAATGAAATGACTCAAAATAATCAAACTTTTTACTGAACAATTCGACAAGATCCGAGTTAGTAGGAGTCGAATTTCCCATCACTACTGTATAGCTATCAGCTAGCCATCTACAGTAATCTCTTTCTATTTAACAGATACAATTTAGTGGAGTGACTCATTAAACCTGTTGTTGGTTTGGATGTTAGCTAATGTTGGAAATAGTTTCAAGATCCGTGGAGTTTCGACTAATTGGTTTAACAATGCAGAAGTAAACATACACCACATCTTTACACACGTATCACATGCAACACTACCAGCTGTTTAAATAGCGTAATGGTCAAAGACACAGTCTGCCACAATCATAAAGCCAATGGACCGGGGAGCTAAAAAAGTGCTGCTGGCAATAGTACATGGTTATAAGGCAACTTGCATAGCTGTGCATAGTCAATTTGCATAGCCGTGTTTGGCTTACAGTGTATAGAACTAGAGCCAATGGACCAGGGAGCTAAAAAGTGCTGCTGGCTATACCCTCTATATTCCCCCATGAATTGATAGTCTATATGGATTCTATATTTGCTATTGAGTTTTTCTCGAAAGCCATGTTCCACTTCACAATGTCTAGTTCTTTTGTTATAAGGCTATAACTTTGTCAAGCAATAGTTCAGGCAATTTTTGACATAGCAACTAGTTTCATTACTAGCCCTGTTCTGAAGTGTGGCCTAGATTCTGTGGGAAGTGGGACCATCATTTTCATAATGAACTGTGTCTTAAAGCACCCTGAGTGGAGGATTCCGAGCACGTCTACACAACAGGTATTGGAGGTATGTACGCCGACAACAGTTACTGGCTTCCAGGTCACGCCACACAAAAATCTATCAAGCACATGGTCAGCAGAAACATCCAATGGTCAGAACTCCACAATGCTTAAGATGAAGTGAAGCTGTAAAGCACACCAAACAGAATTGTCTTCCTTTCTATGGTTGGCACCCATAAACGACCATAATCCCCAAAAAACATTAAGGAGTGTACCACCATCCATAACTCACAAGATGCCACAAAAAACAAAGCTCTGTAACTTCCTTATAAATTACAACAAACAAACATTAAATCATATTTAAACACCTATTCACTCAATTAACTATTTCCATACTACTTTTTGTCCAAAAGTGCAACACTAAGTATAGGTCTACTGCTTTTTAACTTTAGGTTGCCTGCTGAGTAACTGTTGAGTATTAAGTGTTAAGAGCTCATTTGCAAAGATCAAGGAGTTTCCAGAAATGTCAAGAGCTGACTTCTTATGCCTGGTTAAAATCTTTTTATATCGCAACTTCTCTATACTGGTCTTTAACTTGTATTGACACACTCTGAAACAGGCATTTTCATGCTGTCTCATCAGCAATAGTGCATTACAACAGCAGCTACATTAACTTAACAAATCTGTAACGTTGCTAGGCTTAGCTGGCTCTCATCCTCTTGTTAGGCAGACACATGTATTCAGAAATGAGTATATCATCCGTTAATTTATCACCTCAGGCAGTCTGTTTATCCTTTCTACAGTCACATTAGAAGACTGAAGATAGACTATGATACTGATTCTGGCTGCTGTTCATAATATGGCATATCTATTTGCAAATGTAATCATGAATAAAAAAAAGCTATATTGGTGCAATTGGGTGTATGTCCAGTGCCTGAAATGTTTTTTCTGGGGAAAAGGTTTGCCCAAGGTTAAACAACTCAAACTTGATACAAAGTACATCATAATTAATATAGACCTATATGTGTCAATAACTGTGCTTTTCAGGCCAGCAAATAGATTTTGACAAACACATTTTACATCAAATGTGCAGCCTTCCGTTGCACTTATGACTTATTAATCCCTATTTGGTCCTTGAACCAAAAGGTTTGCCCACCCCTGCTCTGTAGTAAACTATCCTGCTGTGCTTTAGTGACCCGATTGGGACTCCTTATGATTTGTAGTTAATATTTCCGCTCTTTTTGACTGTTGCAGTGCAAACATTCCATGCTAGAAGAATATTCAGAAAAAGGAGAAACAGTTACAGAAGCCAGCCAACGGTACCAGCTCTCTTTGTTCAAGGCTAGAACCTAGTTGCAGGACAGAAGATATGGGAAGAGGACAGGATAACTCGGATTTGTAACAAGATACAGATACACTTGAAAAAGAATAGACAGTAGTAGACAACACAGTAGTGGTCAGCAAGTTGTTACAGAGGCAAGTGCAGCTGAGGAAAAAGGTCCAGGGATGAATTGTCTAAAACAGCTTTAGAGGAAGATAATATGATGGAGACAGGAGAACCATCAGCTGCAGAGTCAGAGGGGACTGAAATGTCTAGAAAAACAAAGAGGCCTGTCAAACCTACTAACTTTACAGTATCCTACAGATCCATCTCACATCCAGACATTCAACCTTAATTATACAGTAATGACAACTACATAAAGATATGTAACAGTGTAGGAACATGCCAACCATCCCTCAAATACCCCCAAAACACAGGGATGACATGTTTAGAGTATTCCTCTAAAAAAGATGCAATGTTTCAGCTGTCATTTCCTACATGAGGACACTTACAGGAGCAGAACTGCCTGGAAATCCATTGGTATTGGTAATTGGAAAAAGGGGATGGAAAAAACCCATAAGAACAGAAGAGTACATGGTTTTGTGGAACAATTCTAGTAAGAAAGCTTAACAAGGAGCATTTGTTGTCTCAGACACCCATGGCAAAGCAATGAAAGCAAAAGAAGAACAAAGAAACAGGTGTTGACCAGATTGATTGATATAACATTGTACTTGGGACATCAAGGAACAGCATTCAGAGGAGATGGTTGAGTCTGACTCTAGTTCTAACCAAGGTAACTTAATGGAACTGGTTAAGATGTTTGTACAGTGTGATAGTATCCTAAAATTGTATTTAGATTGTATTAAGGAGAAACATGGCACCAAGAAAAGACCCCAAGTGACACTGTTGAAAAACAGGACACAAAATTGGCCACCTTTGTCAGGAGAGAGATCCATTAAGAAATAGAGGATTCCCCAATCTTATAGATACTCCTCGATGAGACCACTGATATCTCCCACACAGAACAGGTGTCTTTTGTAGTACTTTACATACACTAATTGGAGGTGAAAACATGGAAAATGTGGTCATTGCTCTACTACAGAAGAATGGCCTGAAGATGGAAAATATGCGTGGTCATGGCCATGATGGTGGAGTGAACATGAGTGCCCAGTACAAGGGACTGCAGTCAAGAATACTCAACCACAATGAGAAAGCTCTGTATGTACATTGTTTGAACCTAATCCTTGTTGTGACTGCCAAGTCAAGCAGGCATGTCATTACCTTTTTCAACATGGTTAAAAACATGGTGTTCTGTACTCAACAAAATGGCACACAGCATTTATTGTGTCACAAGTCTTTGTACCCTGAGCAGCGAATTGCTGAGCTACAGAAACTGTCAGACACCCAATGGGCATGCAAAGAAAAAGCATTGAAGGCCCTATAAAAAGTTCTGAAAGCTGCTTACTGATATTACTGAGAAAGATCCTCCAGAAACAGCTGCTGGGGATGCAAAGATGTATGTTCAAGACATTGACCCTGACTTTTTCCTCTGGCTTGAAATAACCCTGTGTTTGAGATCACTGCGCTGGCCGCTGATGCTCTACAACAGCAATACCTTGCAGCTGCCTACATTGTTGTTGCTGGGGTGCTGGACACATCGGGGAACTAGAGGTCTGAAGAGGAGTTGTACGATGAAGCCATAGAAAAGGAATAAGTGCAGGGATCAGCGATTTTCTTGTTCCTCCCGGACAAGAACGTCAAAGGAAGGTGCCTGCAAGATATAGACGAAGTGCAACAGCTGCTGCAGAGAACCATATATTTGAAACTGTGGAAGAATACTACAAAGTTTAAGTATTCTACACATTCCTGGATGCAGTGACACAAGAAGCTGAAAAAAGATTCAATGGGAACGGGAAAACTCCTACATGCAAGATCCCAAATGCACTCACAGAATGACAGACAGCAAACTGGATAGGCCAGGGTAATGTGAAGAATCAAGAAGCCATTCACATAGTATCTGAATTTTATGATGCTGATGAGCAGAAGCTGAATGCAGAGCTAATGGTCTACCTGTCCTTCTTTCCAATTACCAGCCAATCAAACAACACAAAAACATGTTAATTACCATAAGAGACAACAATGACACCCACACATTTCCAACACTGGTTAAAATTCGCTAGACATACATTACGCCACAATACCAGTGTCAACAGCCACATTAGCGAGGTCGTTTTCAAAGCTGAGACTGATGAAGAAACCTCTGCTCAGAAGAGAAGCTCTCTGATCTTCTCTTGCTGGCTATTGATTGGGCTTTTCCAGTAAATAACAGTGAAGTGATCAACATTTACAAAGTTATAGCCAACAGAAGACTGCGCCTCTGAATAAGGGTCTGTGAGTACTGAAGAATCTGTGCTGACGACAGGTTCATTGGATTATTATGTAAATATGTTTTTCTTGATTCACACTAACAATCCAATTGCTGGATTGGTGTTTGGGGTCAGGTTCAATCCATGCGTGTGCAGTGCTGTGGCTAGTTTCCTGTCCTGAAAGCTCGTTCTCCTAAGTGTCACAGTTAACAAAGGCCAAAATACACTTAGCATTGTGTACCATTTCTCATTGTAATATACAGTAAAGAGGTACAGTGGGGAGAACAAGTATTTAATACACTGCCGATTTTGCAGGTTTTCCTACTTACAAAGCAGGTAGAGGTTTGTCATTTTTATCATAAGTAGTCTTCAACTGTGACAGACGGAATCTTAAACAGAATTTCAGAAAATCACATTGTATGATTTTGCAATTAATTTGCATGACATAAGTATTTGATCACCTACCAACCAGTAAGAATTCCGGCTCTCACAGACCTGTTCGTTTTTCTTTAAGAAGCCCTCCTGTTCTCCACTCATTACCTGTATTAACTGCACCTGTTTGAACTTGTTACCTGTATAAAGACACCTGTCCACACACTCAATCAAACCGACACCAACCTCTCCACAATGGCCAAGACCAGAGAGCTGTGTAAGGACATCATGGATAAAATTGTAGACCTGCACAAGGCTGGGATGGGCTACAGGACAATAGGCAAGCAGCTTGGTGAGAAGGCAACAACTGTTGGCGCAATTATTAGAAAATGGAAGAGGTTCAAGATGACGGTCAGTCTCCCTCGGTCTGGGGCTCCATGCAAGATCTCACCTCGTGGGGCATCAATGATCATGAGGAAGGTGAGGGATCAGCCCAGAACTACACGGCAGGACCTGGTCAATGACATGAAGAGAGCTGGGACCACTGTCTCAAAGAAAACCATTAGTAACACACTACGCCGTCATGGATTAAAATCCTGCAGCCCACGCAAGGTCCCCCTGCTCAAGCCTGTCTGAAGTTTGCCAATGACAATCTGGATGATCCAGAGGAAGAATGGGAGAAGGTCATGTGGTCTGATGAGACAAAAATAGAGCTTTTCGGTCTAAACTCCCCTCACCGTGTTTGGAAGAAGAAGAAGGATGAGTACAACCCCAAGAACACCACCCCAACCGTGAAGCATGGAGGTGGAAACAACATTATTTGGGGATGCTTTTCTGCATAGGGGACAGGATGACTGCACCATATTGAGGGGAGGATGGATGGGGCCAAGTATCGCGAGATCTTGGCCAACAACCTCCTTCCCTCAGTAAAAGCATTGAAGATGGGTCGTGGCTGGGTCTTCCAGCATGACAACGACCCAAAACACATAGCCAAGGCAACTAAGGAGTGGCTCCATAAGAAGCATCTCAAGGTCCTGGAGTGGCCTAGTCAGTCTCCAGACCTGAACCCAATAGAAAACCTGAACCCAATAGAGTGGGCTAAAATCCCTGCTGCAGTGTGTGCAAACCTGGTCAAGAACTACAGGAAACATATGATCTCAGTAATTGCAAACAAAGGTTTCTGTACCAAATATTAAGTTCTGCTTTTCTGAAGTATCAAATACTACAATAAATTGCTAATTAATTACTTAAAAATCATGTGATTTTTATGGATTTTTGTTTTAGATTCCATCACTCACAGTTGAAGAGTACCTATGATAAAAATGACAGACTTCTACATGCTTTGTAAGTGGGAAAACCTGCAAAATTGGCAGTGTATCAAATACTTGTTCTCCCCACTGTTCATAAGAAAGGAAGCTCAGCTTACTTATTGGCCAAATTCACTGGCACATAGTATTTAAAAGGATTCCTTATTAATGTAATGCATTAAAAAGTTAGGCTATTTCTCCTGTAAGTGTAGGTATTTATTGTATACATCATTTAAAAAACAATGTTTTCTGGGGGTGCCCTTTTTGGGGTTTGGACCCTGCCCCTCCAGAGGTCTGTGCACAGTCCTGGACTGTGGTTTATGCATTGTTGTGCTTGTAATGTTAAGAATAGTGCCTGGAATCAATCATATTTTATTGAATTAACATTGGTACTGTATTAAGCGACTGCTTGAATATCAATACAATCTAATCAAATAATTGACAGGATTCACTGATGCTTTATGACAAAACATAACAGAAAACTGTTACAGTATATCAAGACTTAATGAAACCCAACTAGTTCAGCCAGGGAATGCATGTTGGCATCAACTCAGCAATATATCAGCAGATGTCAGAATCACTCAAGAATTCCTGTTCTAAAATGGTGTTATCTTTAAGTCGGTCAGTGTACTCACTGTCTGTTGTACTGTTGATCGTCGTAGCATGCAGTGTCTAAACCCACCCAACACCCCATCCTCCACCTGTTTGGTTCGGTTTCCTTCTGCAGGGGGATTGGCACAGCATACCTTGCTCGTTATCACAGGTATTGCGACTAATAATATAAATGTTAATGTTATTAGTAGTATTATATACACAGTCATGCAAAGGTAATGAGTTACCCAAAAGGGACAAAGACTAAGGTTTTGGGTCTGAACTGTATACAAAAACAAGAAAGGTTGTATTAAAGATGATTTTTATTAAACAGCAACAAAATCACATGCATTGTTGGGACATCTCCAATGTAACCTTATGGTACTCCATTTGTTTTGGTTTGTGTATCGTGGTCCCTTCCTGGTCCAACCCACCCAGAGAGCAGACTAGACTTGTAAGTCTTTATCATTTCCACATATTGACCCATATGGGTGACCAGGACCCTGCAAATTTCATTAAAGTGCTATAAATATTGTTGTGCAAAAATGGTACAATATGTCAAACAATTTGCTCAACCTGTGGGTTGTCCTGAAAGGCAAGCCACAGTGGAAATATTTCAATTTCATTGTCTTTACAGAAACACAGATAAGTACGAAAATAAAACTTTACCAAGTAAACCATATTGCCAAAACAGATTCAAACACCACCAAACCATGCAAGGTAAATTGTTAGACAGTACTTAATTACGCTTTCTATGGATACACTGCAGGTCAAGAACCCTATTGGAAGAGGGTGTTGAGTAGGTCAAGAGTTATTTCATATACATTAAGGCTCTTATCCTTCAACAGCCTTAAAACACAGTCTTTTTCTATATAAAAATACATTTAACTACACAGTGACAGTGTAACTATTGAGTTGAGGTATTGGTTAGGTCCTGTGTTGCTCCTGGAGTTTCAAGACAGAGAGGAGGGATCTGTCTCTGGCTGTGCACATGGACGGCAGTGGAACAGCCTCCATCTTGCGTTCAATTGTGTTGTAGCGGCACTTTCTCAGGTGGTCAGACATGCTGGAAACTTCGGTGAATCGCCACTCACTAACAGAGCTAAAGGCAGTGCTGAATCTCCACACCTGTACCAAACAGAACAGGTAAGAAAGCAATGGTCAGGCAAGTTCAAACAAGTTGTATAGTAAATGCCAACATTGAAAAGAGCAATCTGGATAAAGATGAGCAAAAAACTGTTGCATGAGGTAAACAACACATTCTGTAGTGAGACATTTTATCTCCTCCAAAATATGGGGAAAATATATTTCATACTAAGATAAATGCTGAGAGAGGACATATATTTATATACTTAATTCATTCAAAGAACAATGTTTTGGAACACCTATTGCGACACCCCATGACAATGTGTAATCCCTCTTACACTCAACACTGGTTGTCCGCAATGACAGCAAACAAATGCTTCCAGTAATTGTTGATCAATCTTTCAACGCACTGGGAGAATTTAGGCCCACTTTGCCATTTAAATATTGAAAGAAGCACTGCTAGATGTTCAGGGACAACCACCTAATGAGCCATCTAATACAATGCTTAAAAAAGGGAACACTTAAATCACACATCAGGTCGCGATGAACTAAATATTTTAAAGATCAAAATCTTTACTATACAACTGTACATTGTGAAATTCATTGAGAACAAAATTATATAACAACAGTCAATGGAAACCAAAATCACCAAACGATTAAGGGCTGGATTCTAACTCACACCGAAAATCTAAGTAAACAATTGAAATCACAGGCTGTTCCAACTTGTGTGAATTTCATCACAGCAACTCATAATGTGACTCAGTAGTGTGTATGGCCCCCACATGCCTGTATGAACTGAGGGCCAGTCAATGGCATTAATGCCTTCATCATCCAGGAACTGCCTACATACTCATTGTCCTGCACCAGGAGGAACCCAGGGCCCAATACACCAACGTAAAGTCTGAGAATGGGTTTGAGGATTCCATCCCAGTACCTAACAGAAGTCAGGGCTAGCATGTGGAGGTCTGTGCTACCCTACAAGGATAATGAGAAATGTATGTTGAGGAAGAGTAGAAGAGTATTCGACGAAGAGGTGCGTCTGGTAAGCCTCTTCGTCTAAGTACGCCACTGCTTGGCTAGCAAGCAAGGGCCTCAAAGAAGGCCGAATAATGACCTGGCCCCCTCCTTACCGGACATAAATCCTATTGAGAACTTGTGGACCCTTCTCAAACATAAGATTTATAGTCAGGGAAGACAATACACCTCTTTGAACAGCATTTGGGAGGCTGTAGTTGTTGCTTCAGCGAAAGCTGATCGTGAACAAATCAAGAAACTGACAGACCGCATGGATGGAAGGCTCATGGCAGTTACTGAAAAGAAATGTGGCTATATCGGTCACTGAATATTTTTGAAAGGCCAGAAATGTTATTTAATTTAAATTGTGTTATTTATTTGTTGCACTTAGTCTGAAAATTTCGAATAAACATCTGAGTTGGAGAAAATATTTTTGTAATTTAGTTGCCTAATAATTCTGCACACTAATTGTTGCCTAATAATTGGGCGCATGTATGTATCCCCTGAGAAAGATCAAAACTCATTTTTCCTTTGTTAAACATTCTGGTCAAAATGCAGCAAAGCATTCTTTGGAGGGAGCTGAAAGTCCATATTGCCCAGCGACAGCCCCGAAAACTGAAGGATCTGGGGAAGGTCTGTATGGAGGAGTGGGCCAAAATCCCTGCTGCAGCGTGTGCAAACCTGGTCAAGAATTACAGGAAACTTATATTTTCTGTACTAAATGTTAAGTTCTGCTTTTCTGATGTATCAAATACTTATGTCAGGCAATACATCAATGTGATTTTCTGGATTTTCTACATGCTTAGTAAGTGGGAAAACGTGCAAAATCGGCAGTGTATCAAATACTTGTTCTCCCCACTGTACATTCAGAGATTAACATGTTATTATATTATTAATTATTAAAAACCTTTGATTTTACTTTATTGGAATGGATTTTTAAATGCACAAGAACAATATTTATGTAATGGAACAATATCCAATCAGCCGTTTTGAACTAGAAACCAAAGTTGTTATTGGGATTGTTATTAATTGGGATAAAATTGTATAATTGGGATAATCTTGGCCAGGATAACTGTGGCACGAAATTCTCATATCGTCCCACCCCTAGTCATGACTGAGAACTATTTCAGCCGCTGGCAGGTCAGATTTTATTACTGGCAGGCCAGTTTTGTCCCGGGGACCGTCTTTTGCCGAACCCTGCTCTACACACACCCCCAGAGATGGCCTAAGCATAGATATAAAAATATGTATGGATTTGTATGTTATAATTTTTCAATTATTTATTTTTTTATCTTTTTTTGTCATAACTCTAATGATCTTCCTATTGAATTTCTTCAGTTTGTGTTGGGAAAAGAAGGGTTAATATCCAAGAGATAAAAATATCCAATCAGATTTTTCATTGGTAATATCTTGGTAGAAATTATCTAGCTGTGCTCAACTCATTGGCTAGGCCATCAGGCTTTAAATAGAAGGCACCAGCCAACATCACTGACTTCAAGCAGCATTTTGCAATGACCGTAGAATCAACCAATCAAAAATTGTTGTGCAATCGCCTCAAGGCCCTCTAGAGGGCCTAAGTATACATCACCAATAGCAAGCCTTATCTTGTTTTCTCACGCTTGAGCCTAGCTAGCTGGCTAGCTTTTTGCAGTGAGTATGTAAGGATGGCCATGGCCCATCTATCAGCTCTGGTTTTGATCTTAATTGAAAAATAACTTATTTCAGATTATAAATCATACTATGCTCATACTATTAAAGCTATGTTAATGTATTGTAAATCATATTGTTTTCATTTAGATGTAGGTGATACATGTACTCTTTAATTGTAAGTAGGGCTGTATGATTTGGATAAAATATTGAATAGCATTTTCTTTTAACAAATATTGCAATCACAGGTGATTTGATATTCCTAAACATTGGATGTAAACAATATATATATATATATTCTCCCAAATAAAGTTTTTGGAGACATTGAGGCCAAAACTATTAATAACAAGGCTATTGTGTATGGGACAATATATTGGTGCCATTCATTAGCTTGAAGCATAAGTCTTCGCTAGCAGTTGCAGTGTTAACTCAAACTAACATTGAAAATCCTTTAAGCATTTAAAAACATATTTTTTTAAGTAATCTCCAAAAAAAAATAAAAAATACAGCACCTGCAAGAAAAACTATAGACGTACCATGTGTGCCGCTATACCATGCGTGTTAGTATAGCGATTTTGATTATAATTTGAATAACCGTGCCGTATACGGTATAATGGTTAAAACAAGCTAGTTATAGCAAGAGGTAGATGTAAGGGTAATTTTGAAATAGAAGTAAACAATGGTGGAATTGTCCAAACGTTACTGAAGTGATGAAACAGAAGTATGACTTTTAGCCAGCCGAGTCTGCGGGGCTGCAGCTGGATGTTATTGAAAAACGACTCTGATTTACCATTGAGACCTGTATTTCTTTCCTACGTGGTACACAAAAGGTTTTTGACTGTCCAAAGACAGTAAGGCACAATCTTATAGTTGCATCATCCCTCTTTATTTTTTCCCCCATTTACTATAATCAAACTATCCATCTGTCACATCAAGTGCGCATTAGAGAATGGTGTTCTTAATGTGCTGCCATCTTCCCGATTAACGCATTGCAGCACTTGACTTAATTATTCATAGTTAATAAAATGTTTAATCTATACATGATGATTTCACCAGCCTTGTCTTTAAACATGTTTGTATGAAATTACTGGTGAATGCATTCTGTATTTTTCTGGCTGATTGTCCCGCAGTTGTCATAGTGTGTAGAACCGCCCCAGACGTGTTTTTTATCGTACCCGGGACGACAGGTTGCCATTAATCTCAAGCCCTGCCTCAATTGTTGTGATTTTGGTTTCCACTGACCATTTCATTTTGTTCTCAATGAATTACACAATGTACAGCAAAGATTTTGATCTTTAATATATTTTGTTCATCCAGACCCAATGTTTTATATTAGCGTTCCTTTTTTTTTTTTGCAGTGTAAATAATTAGGATGAAAATAAGTGACATTGTGATGCCCCTTATTACACAAATTACATTTACAAAATCAAAAGTAAACCAACATACTGTACATGCATTAAATGCGGGGTGTGGACAAAATAACAGAAGACACCACATGGAAAAGGACATACACTTAAATGGAGAGCTCCACAATGCCCCAAAATCACAGCCACAAAAATTTCCAGATAATTGAATCAACACTTCCATAAATCAACCTCAACAAAAACTACACATTATGAGCTTCACAAAGCTGGAATTGAAGGCAGGAAATTGTTGGAAGGAAACTGCCATTCAGAAACTGTTGTATCCAAAGTGAACACACAAAGAAGACTAACTTGGTGTAAGGAGCAGAAAACCTAGACCAACTGTTAAAGTTGAAGTACGTAAGTTTTCTTGCATTAACACATCGTTATTCAATTGGATCGTGGATTAATTCCTACCATATCAGATGGTCCCAGGCCCGCATCTGAAAAACCTATATACGGTGTACTGCTCCTAAGGAAAAAAAGTGGTCGGCTCTCACAGTGGCAGGAAATTTTATCCTGCACACATTAACTGATGTGTTTGACGTATCAATCAAAGAGTGGAGGCTGGACAAAATAAGGAAGTGGCTACTCTAATTTTGTGGATCAAGCAGGGAGAGAAAAAAATTTGAAGAAGTTCAGAACGTAACGGTTCCTAAGTAAATGCGGTTTAGATCATAAGAAAGCCAATCTCATGAGTCAGATAGACGCTGTTTGAAGTGAACATTGTCGCAGCTGCCTATCCACGATGGATGGAACTCATGGAGCAAAATTAATTGAACTACGACGCTGATGTGGCAATTCTTCTCTTAAATAAGTAAGTAAAGTTAACTAAAACGCTCACACTAATTGCCCTATTGCTGTTAAAACGGCTAGCTATACAGACAGACATGGCTATAGTTACTGATTGTACATCTATCCAGCATTCATGAAAGGTGTGTACGATAAAATTTGATCAAAAATAATTGTACCATCATTTCACAGACAGAGCTAGACTTCATCAATATTATCTTTGTCGTATCCTTACGATCAAACTTGCGTCTGGTCAGAGACCAACGCAAAGTCAAAATAAGATCATGCTTGATTCGCAATAAGACCATAATTATTACAAAAAAACGACAATCGTAACAGCCTCAGTAACAACAACCACAATTATAATAATAGGTCATATAAAATAAGATGACAAGGAATACAACACACACACAAAATTAAATATTGTATCACTACTGTAGGCTATTGTTGTATTATTTATTTCACTTCTGCATTTTCCCTCCTATTTCTGTTGTTCATGCGTTTGTAAGGTTTTAAATGCCTTTGTGTATACAAATAAACGTTATTTTCCTTTGTCACTCAGGCCGTATTGACATAGGAGATAATAAATGGTCATTATAATTTTGGTGGCTGGCGTCTTGATTAGCTAACAGGTCTTAAATTGACTAATGACAGTATAAATAAACCAGTTGTTCTGGGTCAAGCAGTTACCCTAATAACGGCAGAGCTTACTCTTTTAAAGGACTTCGGTTCTGGGCTGTGATTCGAAAGTGTTCTGTAACTGCGCTGATTTCATCGTGGAGAATGACACGTGGTTAATTAGTAGTTTCAGGCAATAATATATATTAAAATCTGTCAATTCATAGGTTGATGACTGCCACACCCGCATAAATTACAGGTGTGTCAAATGTAAATAAGGACAGGTGCAGCGCGTTCTCGCGTCCACGGCTTAATCTGATTCATCAATCTGCGATGACATCTGTGCTCATGTCTACTAGATGTAAACATTTTGTGAATCACACTCAGAAATTATCATGTTTCTCCCAACGTTTGAATCTGAGATCTTTTCTGAGAAAATGTTGCTACTACTACCAGTTTTAATAACATCCGCTTGCATGCAAGGACAATATTAGCTGCCTAAAATAACGTCATACTATTGTTAGTAATTGGCTATAACTAATTACCTAACGAAAACGATTGGCCAATTTGGTTAACTAGCTAACCTTCTGTGGATTAAGAGGCAAACTGCCGTCTGTACATGACATTTGCTTTGTTTACTAGCCCAGCTGGCAAAACTGTAATCGGAAAACAATTACTAGGGTGAGTTTAAACTAGGGATGGGCACAGTACTCCGTCACTGTTGTACTCGAACGTGACTGCGACGATAGATCATAAAAAATGATCGGAGTTTAAAAAATGTTTTTTTCCTGATTGGTTATAGCAGCATTTTGGGTGGCACCTTGAGCTCTGATTGGTTAGCGTTGACAGAGCGCGGTCCGAAGTCCAAACCGAAAAACAGAGAAAATGGCTTCTAAGTCACGTAGTAATGTCTGGCTTCACTTCGAAAAAATAGATGAAAAAACAGTTTGGTGCAAAATATGCAGCGCCAAGCTGTCACACACATCTACCACAAGTACAATGCGTTATCATCTAGTATTTGTACATAAAATGTCTTCCGATACCACCAAAGACGCAACTCAGACGAGCATCGCATCTTTTACCGTGAGACAGAAATGCAGCGCAGCCAGAGGTGAAAAGATGACAACTAAATCACCGAAATGATAGCGAAGGATTTGCTGCCCATTTGATTCGTCGAAGGAGCAGGGTTTAAAGATCTGATGAATTACGTTGAACCCCAGTATAACGTCCCATCGCGCAAGACAATCACGAGAAGAATAGAAGCTCTATATGAAACGACTGCTTCTTCACTGAAAGACAAACTGTCAAAGACAGCGAGGATGACTATTACTACGGACGTTTGTTTTAATAAATGATTCAGTCTGTTTTATAGGCTATACCCAAAGTGTCGTTAATTGTTAAACTTTTTTTCCTTTAGCTTTAAAAAAAAACTAAGCTGTTCGTTTTTGTTGTTGTTTCATAAGCACAGTTGAAATATGCTGCTGAAGTAGCCTAACACTTAAGAGGGTGTTTTATTTTCTGTTGAACAAAGTAGTTTAAAAGCTTCATGTGTGTTCATTTTTATGATGAAGAACATATCCTTTATATTGTATTCAGTATTCATCAATCATGTGTTGTTCAGTAATTTAAGTCAGTTTTACTCTGACTAATGTGTCATTTTAGCTAATATATTGTAAAATAACATTTTGGTTTATCAGAAAGTGCTAATGTAATCCAAAATATTGCTAAAATATTAAATTGTGATCATTGTCTCAATTAAGGACACGCCCCGCCACCTCCCCCGAATAAGCCCCGCCCCCGAACAAGCCCCGCCCCCCGAGTACTCGAGTACTCGTTTTTTGAGACCTATCAATGATCGAAATAAGAAATTCACAAAAATACCCATCCCTAGTTTAAACTAGTAGCTAGCTATTCTCACGTTTCTGTATTTATGCAAGCAAGCGAACAAGTTTATTTATATAGCACAAATCGTACATCGAAGAAATTCAATGTGCTTTACAAAGAAAAATAGATGAAAGTACAATAACAAATAAATACATCATAAGAATAAAAAAATACAATATGAAAGCATATAAAGATTAAAAAATGGGATAAAAACATAGGAAGCTATAAGGCAAAACAGTGTGGTTAAGTGCTCAGTCATAGGCACGTGAGAAGAGAAGTGTTTTTAACCTGGATTTAATAATTGATACGTTTGGGGCACATCTAAGATCTTCAGGTAGTTTATTCCAGTTGTGTACAGCATAAGTGCTAAACACAGCTTCTCCATGTTTAGTTTGGACTCTGGGTTCTACTAGCTGACCTGTGTTCATGGATCTAAGAGCCCTGGTCGGTTTATATCCAGCAAACATATCAGAAATGTATTCGGGTCCTAAACCATTCAGAGATTTATAAACTAAAAGCACCACTTTGAAGTCTATTCTCTAACTGACAGGAAGCCAATGCAAAGATTTAAGAACCAGAGTGATGTGCTCTGTTCTCTTGGTCCTGGTTAACATTCTAGCAGCAGCATTCTGAATGAGTTGCAGTTGTTTAACAGTCTTTTTTGGGAGTCCAGTTAAGAGGCCATTACAGTAGTCAACCCTACTAAAGATAAAAGCATGGCTGAGCTTCTCTTGGTCTTTTTGGAACACCAAGCCTTTGATTCTGGCTATATTCTTTTAGATGATAGAATGCCGTTTTGGTGACCGCTTTGATGATTTAAATGTGAGGTCTGAGTCTATCAAAACACCAAGATTACGCACTTGATCCCTGGTTTTAAGGGCCAGAGAATCCAGCTATTTACTAATACTTGTTCTTTTATTTTTGTTGCCAAACAATCTCAATTTTGGTTCATCCAGGTATTTTTGAGCTCTATACAATGACACAAGAGAGTGTATTGAGCTGTTGTCATATGGTTCGAGAGCCATATATATTTGAGTATCATCGGCATAGCTGTGGTAGTTAATGTTGTTGTTTTGTAGAATTTGGCCCTGAGGTAGCATATAGCGTTTGTACAGAAGCGGTCCGAGAACTGATCCCTGTGGATCTCCGCATGTCATAGCCACCCTATCAGATTCATGATTACCAACAGTGACAAAGTAACTCTGGCCATCTATGCGACATCAGATCACATTTCGCTTAATTTATTGTAGTATATGATTAAAATAATCGTATGTCAACTATCTTGGTCGGATGAAGAATGATTTTTTGATGAGCTGAATAAAGTGCACAGATAACTTGTGGGGATTTAAGAGTGAACTGACGTTACACACCAGCGACAGCTGAGGTTTCTGGGGAAATTAGGTGGGATTAACTTCCTCTTCAGCTTTAAACATGTGATCTGTAATGCTATGGGCAGCCATCTCTTGGAAGTCATTAGGTCCAGTAATTGCTCTGCAATTGGTCGAATTAGCAAAGGAGTGACACCATTTTACAGGACCAGGTGAACCCTATAGTGTTTAACACCTTTCCCCTCATGATGTTCTAATATAGCAGGATGATAATGCCCCCATACAACCTGCTAAAAAAAATTCTAAAATGGTTTGGTGAGTACCAGGATGAAGTCAAACTCCTTCCATGGTGGCTTTCCCAATCACCAGATTTGAAAATCATTGAACGTGTATAGGATGTTCTGGAGTGTAGAATTCGAAGTACATTTCCATCTCCATCTATACAATAATTTTCTTAATTTGCTTCTTAAAGAATGGTGTAATATCTCACTGCACACAGTTCAGCATTCCAAGATGGATTGTAGCTGTTCTGAAGAGAAAGGGTGGCCCTACTTCTTATAAGTTCCTTGACATTAATATCTTTGTTAGATATTTGCATTATTTTGTCCCCCCAAACTTATAGACTTAGGCTACTTAAAAAAATTCAAGATGTCAGAAATGGTTGAGATATTTCACTTAATTCAATTAAAATAAAGGGGCTATATGTAGGATCTGTATAAGAATTGTCATTGTAACATAAGAAAATGTCCATAATATATCTACAGTGGGATTGTGGTCAACATTAATTCACCCGAAATGATTGGGGAATACAAAAGTGCAGACTACAGCCCACACAATTTCTATTAATCAACTGCAGACATACCAGCGTGAGCCCATTGACAAACAATGTTGAAGTGAATTCCCTCTAATTTCCTAATTTCAAGAAATGCTACACAGTTCACTCAATTAGTGTACAAATGGCAAAACAAGCACTACATAGTAGAAGAGTAGTAATCATTGTGCCATCTAAACAGCTTTTTATATTTTTGTTTACATATTTTGTTAGCTGGTCATTAATATAGTAACTGAAACTTTCTAGTGCTGGTGTGCAAAATGGGCTCACAGGGTAGACGTAACTTAACACATATCTGGGACACTCCATTAATTATAATATGATACAATAGGTTTCATTACTTAAGAATATGCTAAATGTATGATGTGTTAAGTATTTTCCTAAACGTAGGATACGTTATCAATTTGCAAAAATATGATATGTAAATTATTTGCTAAATGTATTATGTGATATGAATTTGCTTTGAAATAGCCAAGTTTTTAGTACACATTTTATACAGTTCACCAAAGTTTGGGTCAAAATGACTTGTATTGTTGAGTAAATATCTGGCACCATTTGTAATTCCTTACCCCAACTAACCTTGCAAGTGAAGTATTCACATAGAGGTTTCTAATAATAGCAACTGATAGTACAGTTCGAGACAAAACAAATAGAGTTTCTTACCCTATCTTTGATCTGCCAAGAGAAGGTTCCGTTTGGGTACTGCCTTCGCTCCCACCGTAGTTCCACTATTCCCCGGGACTGCAGGAGGCTAGCACACACGTCCCTCATGGTCCGCGAAACAACAGACAGCTGGCATAAACTGAAACCGTCCAGAAATCGAGCCATGTGCTGCAGCACCTCAAAGGGAAGCCCACTTAACTGGTCTGCTTGGGGCTGTCTCAACGCTTCCCCTTCAACAGGGCATGGCTGTACCCCAAATGACCTAAGGTTCCGATCATGGATTACCTTCGACCCCTGGGTTGAGGGGCAGAACCGGCGCTGGGAGTAGGTGCAGCCATAATAGGCCAGGGGACAGCGATGCTCCATCCAGCCGTTGAGACCAGCGTGGATGTCCTCGTGGACGTTCTTGAAGTGGGAAGAGTACTCATCTCTACGAAACAGCTGGCCACAAACAAAGGAAAACATTTGCTGGAGCCGATTGCAAGGGATGCTCCGGATCTGTGGGACCTCTTCTAGAACCAGGTCCAAGCGAAGGGTGCGGAAGGGACTGGGGTAGGAGAGTTGCGGTGCATGGTCGCAGGCAGCTGCCGAAGCCACATCACCAACCCTTGTGCTAGTCACCAGGATGGCCGCCGGGAAGGTGAAGGTCTGTGTGCCGAAGTCCACGTGGAAGCCGTCCACATAGGTGGTGTCGGAGATCCTGCGGCACTTGCGGGACTCTTCCAAACAGAAGAGGAGGGCTGCGGTGATCAGGTCTATCTCCCCAAGACCCATGGGATCCTCCTCCTGTTCCAAGTCTGACGTATCCACCGATTTATCCACCATTTTGGGTCTAAACCTAACACGAACTCTCCGTCCATTGGACAGAGCAAACGGTCCCAGGCCTCCAAGCAACTGGTGGTTGGGAAACTTTCTCTGCAGTCCTCTGTCCTCTAGGACCACATGGGTGGCCCTGTGTGTGATGCCTTGGTGGATATGGAGGGGCAGTGCTAGCGGAGGGTCTGGGTGAGGTTGAGGCTGTTGTGATTGAGGACCAGCGGGCCTGTGAGGAACAGGCGGAGAACTCAAGTCATCTAGCACATTGATTGGGCAGGTTACTGCACTGGAACACCAGCTGGCACCAGGTATTTGCTGGTCAATGGAATCTGAACCGAAGGCCTGCTCCCCTGGCCTCTTATGGGAGCTTTTCCCGATCAAACTATTAAATAAGCTCTGTTCACCAATTCCCTCAACCCGCATCACGGAGCAACCTGAAAGACCCATCTGTGCATCAACATTAGCCACTTCATCCATTGTGGCCTCACTGTCTGTTCCGCAGACAGCACTGAGCTCAGCAAATGATGACCCTACGTCGGCAGGTTTTCTCTCAACATTTCTTGAGTCTAGCGCTTCTGATTGGATGGAAGTGCCATTAGGCTCCATCTGTGGGTGAGAGGGGACTCCACTGATTGGGTCTGAGTATTTGACCGTGTTGCCAAGGTCACCCAGGGCTGTGACCAGGCTCTTTCTAAGTTGGACTGTAGCCTGGTGGAGTTGATGCAGTTGACCAAAGCACTCCTTTACGTCCGCACCCTCAGCTACAGGACCTTTGACTTCCATAATGTTTTGAAGTAGGGGCTCATCGTTCCTGTCACTGAAGCTCTCTCCATCCTGATATTCCGGCACTGCTCCTCCATTGATTTTAATGTGTTGACCTGTGACGTTTTCGGAACCACTTTTGGCACTGCTGAGGACATCCAACGCTGCTGCAAGGCTCCTTGCCGTCTCTACTGTGGCCTCGTACAGCTTGCTATACCGTTCTTCTTTCAAACCGTTTATTCCATTAGCAATTTTATCCTTTGCTAAGACCAGTGGACAAGACGGGGCATCCAGCAGCGCCGGAGGCGGGGCATCCAGCAGCGCCAGTGATGAAGTCGACAAGGGTGGAAACTCTGTCTGCAACGGCTCAGAAGTGGCAGCTACAGGGTCGTTCACCACCACCTCACTCTCTGCCGCAGCAACCGGTAACTGTCTCTCAACCGTAGGGGCCATGGCAACTACCTTGAGGGATTCAATCAGTGTGTGCTGGTCTTGCAGGGCCAGTGCCATGTCCAGCTGCTCCGTCTCCTCAACCCCCCAGCTCAGGCTCTCATACGATGTGTAGTCCAGGCAGCTGATCGGCCACCTGTTCCACTCCATAGTGCAGCACACAACACCAGCTGGGCAGACCTCCAGGTGTGCATGCATTCGATTCCGCACCAGGGTGGCAGGGCAGCCAAAACCACTGTTGAGGCAAGGGACCCTCTCCAAGGGACAGAGAAGGCGGTGCTCAAAACCTTTGCAGGTGTGGAAAATAGCTCCACATACCAGGGGGCAGGTGACTAGGTCACATGAGATACCAGGTTCAGGCCTAGTCATGCACCTCTGACTCAGGCAGGTCAAACAATGAGTATGCTGCTCCATCTTTAAGTGGTTAGGGAGTTGAAAGGTGGGATCGGGAGGGTTCACAGCTCTGTGAGAAAAAAAATATCTAAAGTTATTTAAGCAGTAAGCAAAGATAAAGTGCAATATATAACCAATATTTTTTAGTTTGGGGAATTGCCAGGAACCTCACAATAAGATATTTTCTGGATATTTATAGGATTACTATGTATTAATATTCATACATTATTCATAAATATGATACGTATTGAAATTCAATGCTAGGATTTTATTGCAATTCTATATTCCAAACATTTCTCACCATCTGTGCTGCTTAGGGACAAATAACATACAGGTGCTGGTCATAAAATTAGAATATAATCCAAAAGTTGATTTATTTCAGTAATTCCATTCAAAAAGTGAAACTTGTATATTATATTCATTCCACACAGACTGATTTATTTCAAATGTTTATTTCTTTTAATTATTATAACTGACATTATTAGTTCATTAGTTGTCAGTTATTATAACTGACAACTAATGAAAATCCTAAATTCAGTATCTCAGAAAATTAGAATATTGCTTAAGATCAATACAAAAAAAGGATTTTTAGAAATGTTGGCCAACTGAAAAGTAAAAACATGAAAAGTATGAGCATGTACAGCACTCAATACTTAGTTGGGGCTCCTTTTGCCTGACTTACTGCAGCAATGCGGCATGGCATGGAGTCGATCAGTCTGTGGCACTGCTCAGGTGTTATGAGAGCCCAGGTTGCTCTGATAATGGCCTGCAGCTCTTCTGCATTGTTCGGTCTGGCGTATCGCATCTTCCTCTTCACAATACCCCACAGATTTTCTATAGGGTTAAGGTCAGGCGAGTTTGCTGGCCAATTAAGAACAGGGATACCATGGTCCTTAAACCAGGTCCTGGTAGCTTTGGCACTGTGTGCAGGTGCCAAGTGCTGTTGGAAAATGAAATCTGCATCTCCATAAAGTTGGTCAGCAGCAGGAAGCATGAAGTGCTATAAAACTTCCTGGTAGACGGCTGCGTTCAACTTGGACCTCAGAAAACACAGTGGACCAACACCAGCAGATGACATGGCACCCCAAACCATCACTGACTGTGGAAACTTTACACTTGACTTCAAGCAACCTGGATTCTGTGCCTCTCCTCTCTTCCTCCAGACTCGGGGACCTTGATTTCCAGAGGAAATGAAAAATGTACTTCCATTAGAGAACATAACTCAGCAGCAGTCCAGTCCTTTTTGTCTTTAGCCCAGGAGAGACGCTTCTCTAGTTCAAGAGTGGCTTGACACAAGGAATGCGACAGCTGAAACCCATGTCTTGCATACGTCTGTGCGTGGTGGTTCTTGAAGCACTGACTCCAGCTGCAGTCCACTCTTTGTGAATCTCCCCCACATTTTTGAATGGGTTTTGTTTCACAATCCTCTCCAGGGTGCAGTTTTCCCTATTGCTTGTACAATTTTTTCTACCACATCTTTTCCTTCCCTTCACCTCTCTTTTAATTTGCTTGGACACAGCTCTGTGAACAGCCAGCCTCTTTAGCAATGACCTTTTGTGTCTTGCCCTCCTTGTGCAAGGTGTCAATGGTTGTCTTTTGGACAGCTGTCAAGTCAGCAGTCTTCCCCATGACTTACAGAACTAGACTGAGAGACCATTTAAAGGCCTTTGCAGGTGTTTTGGGTTAATTAGCTGATTAGAGTGTGGCACCAGGTGTCTTCAATATTGAACCTTTTCACAATATTCTAATTTTCTGAGATACTGAATTTGGAGTTTTCATTAGTTGTCAGTTATAATCATCCAAATTCTAAGAAATAAACACTTGAAATATATCAGTCTGTGTGGAATGAATGTATATAGTTTCACTTTTTGAATAGAATTACTGAAATAAATACAACTTTTTGATGATATTCCAATTTTATGACCAGCACCTATACATAACAGTGAAATATATTGTAAAAGACATTATCACTATATAACTGTATCCATATTTTCACCCTATCATTAATATTTTTGTGGAGTGCCTGAACACAGACCTTAACCTTCATTCAGCACGAATTCCTGAGGTGTATAACTGTAGTAATAGGATTTGTCTTAACAGCAGCAACAAATCTGAACAAGAGCATGACAAGGCTATGAAATTTAGTACAGCATCAAAACCTAGCCAGAATAAACTACTAACGTAAACTGAACAGCCAAAAGTTATGTTTTATTATACCCCTATTACAGGTTGGGTATATCCCTCACGCCTTTTTCAGCCAATCAGCATCCAGGACCCAATCTACCCCTTTATAATGAGTTTTGAATCAAGTAGTAACAGTGTAACAATGACTAATTATTTGGAAAGGAACGTGTGCCATGTAGCTAGGTTAGCTAAAGTGTGAGCTAGATTAGCTATGTCAAGTCAACGTAACATCATTAAAACAAAACCTTTGATTGACCTGCTACATGGCTACTTAGCCGTTGACGTTGGCTAAACCAACCATGTCAAAAAAACAAAAACAAGCTAGCGAGCATGTTTCCAGGGCACAGCTTCATAAACCCAAAGCAAACTTATAAGTAAAGAATACAACTAAGGAACTGATTTCATTTACTGTCTAACACCATGCTGAGATTCGTTGTAGCTGTTAAGGCAACTCGTAATCGTACATACAGTAGCGAGAAGACAGTGTCGCAGAGTGAGTGACGAAATATCCTCAAACTTTTTCATCTGTCCCAACCATGAACAAGCCAACAAGAAAAACGTCTATTTAATACTTACGGTGTTAAATAGACTTACGATCCACGAGTACAACAACCTAATGTAGCTACTTGTCGTTTGTCTTACACAGTATTTAGATCATGTTAACGACTTAATCTACATATCGTCTGTCTTGCAACCGACCTCCTTTTGCATTGTTTGCTGCTGGTCCAAAATTGAGAAGATCCACAGAGAGATGTGAGTTGAGTTCCCATTGGACAATGGCAGTCATGTGGGTCAAAGTTCCTGCCTTCTTCTTGAAGTTCAGCCTCCGAAGTTTCTTAAAAGGGGACTTACTTAATGGCTAACTTATTTTACTATGTTTATATGTTCCTAACACGTTTATTAGGAAGTATTTCGAACCCATTGTTACTATTTTGAAAGTAGCGGAGACGCTAGTTGATGTCGTCATCACGCAGCAGTCAAAAAATTCCTATTCAGAAACAGGCACGTCTTTTGCAGCGGGTTCCTTAAATAGTATTGCATAATTAATAATCATTCATTTAAATATCAACAGAAACTACTCGAATTACATTCCGTTCGTAGGATTTTGTAAAGAAAAAATCCACTGACAGTGGAAAGCAAAAACACATACAGATACCTGGAAAGTATGACAAGGGCGAATGTTCACTTGGTTATGGCTTGTTTTACACTTCAGCAGATACAATACCACCCAAGGTAATCTTCAAAGGGTAATTCCAGACATTTAAATTATTTGACTTAACTAACCCTAATGTAGTTCTACACAATGCAACAGAAAGTGAAAATGTAGACACATTTTGTTTTCAATAGGTTTTGCACATTGCCCTGAAAGATCGTCAACGTCCTGATTGTCAAAGAAAGCATACATCTGCTTTACTATGACATGATCAATGAAGCATACAGAAACTGTCGTATTCTTCCCTATGTTCCTGTGCTCTGACTTTCCAGCTGTCTTGCAGCCAGTGACCATGGAGTTCTTTCGATTTTTGAATGCTGTGTTTTTCAGGAATGCTTGTAACATCTTTCCTCCTATTTGCGTTAATGTCACTGTCTTGTTTTTGAGTCTGAGAGTACTGGAAAGGATGGGTTTCAGAGGACAGGTATTTTTATAGTATGACCCCAATGTCATGAATGAGGAGTGTTAGATTCTGTCCATTTTTGTTGAGAGCTGTTTAGCTATGTTAGACAAATTTGTTAATAGGTTATATGGTTTATAATTCTTTCTCACAAGCGACTGTGTTGCACATTGATGCCTTTGATTGTGTTTGTGACTGTTTGTGTTTTTAACATATTGATTTTCTGTTTGCATAGTTGTAACAGAGCATTGGAATCTGCTATGTTTTACATCTTCCAATCTTAGGATTTGTTTTTAATTTGTTTATTTGGAAATGTTTTGTTTGATGTAAGGTCTAAGGCTCCACACACCTATCAGGTTGTGTGGGGCCCCTCAATAGTGGATACCAATTGCTTGTGATACAGTACCTCATATAGCACAAGATAACGAGAGAATATAACTAAAATACATGTGTATCATCAGGTAAAGACAAGCTTCCTCACAATGGTATGTTCCAACCTACGGTCCATGGGTCTATTAATAGAGTCCATGACTGTCACATGGAAAACTCCTATCAGGAGGTATGGACAGGGTGTGTGGGTAGGGTAGGGTGTGTTGGGCTCATCAATAACAGGCCCAGCACCACATCCCATCTATTGTCCTATGCACAGTGTTAGTCAGCATTTAATGTGTTGTATTAATTTTCTCATGCCCATATTCTATCAGGAGTTCTATGTTGGATCAAACATTTCCTTAGTCGACCTTCATGCCAATAGACTGTGTTTAGGTGAGGAAACAGAACGCCACTGCCATTCAAAATAATGCTGATAGTTAATATTTGATGAGCTTTGACAAGGAAAGCCTATCAGACTTCAAACAGAGGCACTTTGTAGTGTATTTGACATTGGTAAAGTGTATTTTTCGCTGGTATTATGTTAGTGCCTCGCAATTTTACATAAAAGCCTTCACCATGTTTCTGCTTTGATTTGTTTCTTGTGATTTCTATTGCAGGTAGATTGCAGCCATGACCGCATTGATAGATGGGATGAAACCTTGGATCCTGAGAGATTAGGGATAATACCTCAGCCTTATCAGATGACACCAAGGAATTGTTTCACATTAATCACATTTTCTTAGCTGATTAGAGGAGCTCTGACAGAGGTGCAGATTGAAATGGAAGAGAACTCTGAAACCCGTCTAAATATGTTTATTGTAGAATATTCTGAGGAGAATGCGGCCTCTATACAAATGCCTATGTTACTTAATTCTGCTGCTATCTAGAAATTCATAAGATTTGAAAAACAATTGTCTTCAAAATTGCTGCTGCCAGAGAAAGTCACCTTATTATGAAACACTCAAGTTACAACAGATGGGAACAGATATCAGCCTAATCCAAGTGTCTCACCACACAAACACAGGATAGAATGGTCTATTCTGAATTCTTACCTAATCTATGCCTTTCTTACAGGGGTCAATTAAAATATATTCTGTCAGACTAACAAGAGGTGATTGAACAAAATACCCGGTTTTCAGTCAGAATACAATGGACTTTGGATTTTAAAAAAGGGGTCTTCGTCTTGAACAGAGGCCAGAGCCAGGCATGCGTTGTGGTATTTAGCTGTAAGGATAGGGTCTGTGATTTAAAACTATTTAATAACTCCCGACATTGGAATATATGATTCACATAAAGCTGCTCTCTACTGTAGGTCAACCTTCATATGTAAGTTGCTTTTAAGATGTCAGTTTACAATGCAAAAACATGAAAATACAGCTTATGTCTGTGTGAACCCTTTTGAACTTGATGCTATAATATTCTATCAGCAATCCAGGCACACAATTCACTTTAAACTTTTTCAAATCTAGTTTCACTATACAGAGTGCTTGAAATAGATTTTTGTACATTTCTTGTAACTTTTATGAACAATTTTTTTTAATATACAAAAAATAAAATGCCACTTTTATTAATAAAAAGTAAACAGTATATCTAAAATACAATAGCAGCTAAGATTATCGCTTACATAAAAAGTCCCTAAATGAAGGGCAGTGATTTGTAGGTGGATAACAATGACACATTAGACATGAATTATCTATTCAAGCAAGGTCAAGTTAATAGTTAATAGTAATTCTGGGATATATTTTTTTTTTATCCCAGACACATAAAATATACAGTTGTACTTCTGAAATGAGGAAAATGCACAGGGACATCAACATGAGGCCTTTGGGAATTTTAAATGTGTTCTAGGATGTTTGGCATCTGATTGTAAAGGTGTCACTGTCAGGCCAAAAGACATCACCCAAATATTGTGTACAGTGTTATGTATATACAGATATCTGCCTCCTGTCATCCAACTACTGGCTTTCATACTTGGAATTTGTGAGGTCCTGGCTGGGGGCCTCTAGGCATCTCCATGTGCCTGGGGGCCGCAGTCAGGACCTGACGCATAGGGGCCTCTAGGCATCTCTGTGGTACTTTTTTCCTGTTCTCCCCAATTAGAGACACCTGCATCTTGTTGTCTCTAATTGGGGACCCTATTTAAGTTGTTCTGTTTGTCTTTCACTTGTTTGTGTTTTGCTGCTCCTCAGTTCACAGTTGTACTCTCCTTATGTTGTTTTCTGTTCGTTTTTGAGAGAAACACTAAAAGGATGTTCCCTAACTCTGTGCCTCGTGTCCTGCCTCTCAACCTTGACAGAATGACCAACCAACCCAGGACCAAGAAGGGCTGGACCATGGGGGAACTCCTCGGAGGGAAGGAACTCATCTCCAAGGAGGTGTACCTCCATGGCCTAACTCTGGCTCCCCGCATTGCCGACAAGCCCCACGGCAGGCCTGATGAATGGCCCCTTCTGGGCCATTCATTGTTTTTTGGGGGAGGGGGCTATGGAGCCTGTTGGAGGTGTGGGATTTCAAAATGACAGTAAAATTCAGTTTTAACTTACACATTAAAACCATCATTTAACATTTGTCCTGGAAAATCACTGGACATTTCTGTTATCTTGAAACACAAGAATAATCTGTTTTTCCACAGACATTGATTCACAGTTTACAAAAAAAAACTATATAAATACAGAATATTTCTGTTTTATTATTGATATCCCAGCATGCTTTGTGGCTGTTCATTTTGTTAATGTTTATTTGTTAGGTTTTTTCCCCATCTTGTTCTTTATTTGGAATGTTTTGGGGAGATTATGGTCGTGTTTGTGTGTTAACCATAGAAAAGAAGACTTCTATTTGGTGTGCTTTGCTGTTTTATTTCATCTGCTGTAGTCATTTCTGACAATGCTTTGGTTATTTCTGATAAAGCAGAGCTCTGACTCTTGCATGTTTCCGCGAACATTGTGTCTGGTAGGCATTGGTAAGGCGCGAGTCATCAAAATACAAATACGTGATGTATAAATGGAATAAACTTGAAGAACAAACATTTTCAGCTATTGATGACTGCAACAAAAGGGGGAATTTGGGGGCGAAAATTTATTCTTGCTGTAAAATTACAGGAATATAATTTATTTGAAGTAAAGTTCCGTATTTTTACGGATTAGTTATGTAATTTTACGATATGTAGCTTTACACCATAAATCCGTTTTTATCCGTCTTTTTCCCGCATCCCAGCTGCTTATTTTATTTTGTATTTTTTTTACAGTGCAGCACATAAGGTATGTAGCTAAGCCACCCAACTTCGCTCCTGCAGGGCCTTAACAGACTGATGGTATTTGTCAGCAGGTGCATGTTTCCCCTCGTTGCACTATTTCGTCGCTCAGGGAAAAAAGGTTATATACATAAGCAAAGGTTTTTGATTGTTAAGATGATGCGGGAGGCAATGTTCGATGTTTCAGAAAAATGTGTGAAATTTCCTTTTATACATTAAGTTTGTTTATAAGTACCCGCAGTATGATCTGTCTTAAGAGGATGTCCTCGAGCAGACTGAAAGAAGTTAGGCCTATGTCATCACGAACGCGTTTTTTTTTTTATCAAAACATTTTCATACACAGTGAAAAATCATAAGCAATGATTTCAGTGGATGACAGGATATAGAATCAGGAATTCCTGGATCATGCCTTTCCTAGTCATTTTGGGGCACAACATGTCCATGCAACGATCTTTAGATACAGTTTAAGACATTGAAACACGATACCATGTAATAAGCATTTAATTTACGCGTCAAATCAATCAATCAAATTTATTTATAAAGCCCTTTTTACAACAGCAGTTGTCACAGTGCTTTACAGAGACACCCGGCCTTAAACCCCAAGGAGCAAACAACAGTAGTGTTGAATTTCACACGTTCAATATTCAATATTTTTTTTATTGATGTGGTAGATGGTGCGCCCCTGCAATATGTCGCATTCATTATAAGCTTTACCAGCTAATAGGCCTTCTGAACATACTTCGGATCCATAGATTATACCTGTTTACTAATTACCTGAAATCGACATACATTTTCTATACTCTATTTAGCTTTTTGTGGATAAATTCAGAAGATCAGAACAGAGAAGGCAATTAGCTTGCCTCGCTGCCCTGTTCATAGTTCCCACTGCTCTTTGCTCTGCCTTCGGCTCCATCTACTCTCTCCATAACGAGATGAAGCATCCTTTTCTTCATGCCCTCGGAAGTCTTGTTCCCTATCTAACGAGCAGATTGACTCACGACTAATTTGCATAGGATAATGCATTTGCTTAACCTGTGGCGTCTTGACTTGGACGAACTGGCTTAAAAAACTGCCCGTTTTTTTTTTTTTTTGACCGCGGTACATTAGTGTTTGACTAAAAGACTGCCGGCGTCGGGAAGCGCATTTAATGGAACTTTACGCAGGCGGGAGTCGCGATGATTTAATTTAGATCGACGTGCACCGGTACTTTGGTTTAGATCTAAAACAGCCTTGTTTGTGATGCCCGTTCAGTTCGTCCTGAGTTATCTCTTGTAGAAACTGCTAAAAATTATTGACATCTTTGCGTATTTGAGTCAGAAGTGATTGACATTATGGTAAAGACATACTAGTTTTTGAAATTAAAGTTAGCCTTGATCGATTCAATTAAATGACATCTTGTAAATCCCAATTTACCTCAATATGATGAAGGTTGTTGCATATGACGAGGTATCCTCTTTAAGGGCAAACTCTACATAATAGCTGTCAAAGGGCACCATTCTCTTTGGTAAAAAAATCGTTGATGGATGGGTGCACCCTCACCCGCTTTAAGACAGTTCCAGCTGTCACCGATGAAGGATTGTCCGCTCAAAAAGGTGAAGGATTTTATTGATGGGCCTTCAAACGAGGACATAAATTGGCAACTATGACTTTTAGATTAAAAAAAATGTGTCACAAAGTTGGGACAAGCTGACATCAATATTGTTTTAGAAGGAAACCACATTACCAAGCCAAAAGAACATGGCAGGAAATCCCCTTAACATCATTGTAGTTTTTTTTTATTCCTCTGATGTCCTCTCAACGTTTAGATGTACCCCAATGTTGCCCAAATCTGACGTAAGCCATGGCCATAACATTTTTAGGGGCGCCCTTAATAATAGGAACTGTAACCTGACTAGACTACGGAGCCTTTTACCTCAAATAAGCTCGCCGCTTTAGAAAAACACTTAGGTCCCCTGAGCACACATCCGCTGTCTCCCTATCTCTCAAAAAATGTCATTGTTAGTCTGGATCAATAAGATCTCTACCACCCTGGGGCAGCAGCGGTGGCAGTGTATTGTCTAGTCTTTTTTATGCTTGTGTTGTGGAGCGCCAGGCGGACTTGACAGAATTCCACCCTATCATGCAAGAGAAGGCGGCGGTCATGCCCCGGGGTCCAGGTCGCATCTGTCCGATCTGCGTGGGATGGTCCAGCGGGTGGCAGACTGACTCGTTCGGTGTAATAATTGGATAACTTTATATTTTCAGTGTGAAAGCTCAAAATAAAAATATTAAAAGATGTTTCGTAAACTTGAGGCATTTAAATAAACGCAACACCTACTGCAATAGTCCAATATATTTGTGACCGTTTCTGTTTCTTTTCAAGTCGGCGCTGCAACCACAAGAGGGCGAAATTGTTTCATTAACGAATCTTTGCCGTTAGTCAAGACACTCATAGTGACGGATTGAGGACAGCTTGGAGGCAACATGTTTATCATTGACCATTTTAAAGTAGTTCACTGGGTGGGATGTGGATTCATAGTGATGGGTTAGCCAATTAATTATATATTACTCGTAAATAACAGACTGGCTATTTAATGCAAACTGTGTGTGTCAAAACCGTAGAGTTGGAAGACACTGACCTTTTTGGTACATCAAAAATAAGAGAATTATTTTTTGTTAATCGTAATCATAATAACAAATCAGTCAGGGGCAAACTGGTGGGAACGTGTGAAATTTTCTTTATGAAGAAATAGTTTCAGAAATCTGAAAATCTGTTAGAAATTGTATAGAATATTAGGTAATCGGGCTGCATATGCTCCCAGATGCGATGCCACAATGACACTTATCCCCAGTCTTTCGAAGTCTATGATCTCACTAACTCAAACGTCTGATTGTTTAAAAAGTAATTCTGGGAACACCAGAGGGCAGTCTGGTGCTTAAAAAAGGGGTCTGGAGTAGCTCGCCTTGGCACTTGAGCTGTTCAATTGACGATGCGTGCTTCTTGTTTGAATTTTTGGTTTGGCATAATTGTTTCCCCTCTGGACATAAATGTTATATTTTCTATCAAGCCAAGTAAAGTAATCATTGTCCATTGATTTTGTTTAAAATAAAGTGACTCCGTCAATCAGCTAGGTTAACTGACATTATTGACATTACGTTCTTCGTTTCGCGTTTTCATGCAGTAGTGTACAGTAGGCCTATAGTGGGTAGTTTACAGGTAATATTCATTCGGTAATATCTTCTATGTCCTCCGGTCCCCAAAATCGTCTCGACTGTCCTTGGTAAGCTATCAAATAGATAGGCTACAAAAGTATGGCATCCCCATACTCGTGACATCCGTTCCTAGTAATAATTGAGGGATGCGTGTGAGAGACCATAATGATATTGAAAGCGACATATTCTGTTTAATCTAACGCTACCTATTTCACGCATACACTCACACGCGTAATCACGCTAGCTCTCCGTGTTCACACTCCACGGCGCGCGTGTCAGGAAGAAATCCAGTGCGCACGTTGGTGGTTTACTTATTAAACGCCTGCTGGCTGGTTCCCCGCGTGCCCACGCGACGAAGTGTGATCTAGCTTTGTGGAGCCTTGTTAGTTTTTCTTATTTTTCCTAGCGTTGGTTGATAGTAGCACAGTTCTAGCCCTGCTGTCTCCTAAACCCATCTCTTGGTGAAGATGATTTGGCAAGATAATCTGATACAGAAATAAACCAACTGAATCCACCTCTTCTACTAGAGCCTACTCAAAGGCCTATCAGGAAAGTTAATTACGTTCAATTATAGATGGGAATCATTTTAAGACATTTTAGGATTATGTCAGACCCTGGCCTGGCATACGTCTGATATCCATCCCAAGCTGTTCGCTTTCAAATAGTCAGAGTGGATCGTTAAATAAGAGTAGATTCGTTTGATATGGTTGAAAATGTCTACTCTTAATAAGAAAATTAACAAGACAATTAACCTTTGATTGATGTTACCTACATGATCTGGTCAACCACTGACAGAAAAATCAATGTGTTCTCACATTGAAAGTGTTGTTGCTGTGCAACGGGTCGCGTTCAAGCATGGTGTAATGGGCCAGTTCACAAATCTGTAGACAAACACCATCTATCGTATAAAGCGGCTCAACTTGTCAATTCGGCAAGTTGAAGCTCACTAACACTTGTTTAAAGGCTGATACGTCTGTCTAATAATATATGACCTGTAGTTGGGTTTTAAAACGTCTTTTGTTTGCCCTAATCAGACTGCTGCTTTTACGACCCGGTTTTTAAAACGTGGCGATAAACTGTCTGAGAAAGAGAATAAGAAGAGGAGGGTGTGTGTGTGTGTGTGTGGGGGGGGGGGGGGGGGGGGGGGGGGGGGGGGGGGGGGGGGGGGGGGGGGGGGGCTCGTGCTCTCACTGGAGGAGAAAGGAAAAAACGTACGTTCTAGTGATACAAACTCAACTAGGCTATCACAACCAAGGACCGCGCTGCACAGAAGACGGATCAACGGGATATGTTTCGTGGATTCGGGTACGTACAAAGTTCTCCCCCACATTCATTTATGAGAGTAGAGATTTGAAGTCTAGCACAGGTGTCGGATTTGATGCTAATGAAAGGGACAGATAAAGCAGTGCGTATAGGCTTCTCTACCTTGTAATCATTTCTGTTCAGTAATGCAATTTCATTGAATGTTTTGATTGTAAGCGATTGATATTCGGGTGGCTGAAACCCAGGTGAAAAATACTGCATGCTGCACAATGGATCTCCCAGAAAATGATATATAGCTTATATATTAGCCTGTACCTTGACACGGGTTTTTTTTGTCCAGTTATCATTTTACATCATTACATGTCTTCAGACTGGGTATCAAGGATTTGGTCAATAGTATCTTTCCATTGATTGGTTAAGAAACTGAATGGGACAGTTTCTCGACCGTGAAAATACCAACACACAGCTCCAGTAGCCTAAATATCTTATCAGCAGAACCGGTGTCAAGGCGTTCCTTAGTAGCTTAATCTGTCGAGTTCTTGAGTGCACTGTCCTTGGTTCTGAAAATTATGCTTCTCGGCAGCTCGGTTTTCTTAAAAGACAGCGAGCGATGTGGAGTAGATGGAGATAGAAAAACAGGCTATGTAAACTCTCTGGAATTTGAAGAGTAATATATGTTAACTGTAGGCTATGCTTGAAGAGCTTCTGAAACAATCTATTTATTGAGAAAATATTGACATCAGTTGTGTTCTCAGTCACCATGTAAAGATATCTCATGGTACCTCTTGTGGGATTATTAACAATAATACATAGATATAAACGATAATAATAATAATGTAATTATTGTCTTCTCTTATCCAGTTCATAATCTTTACAAACGGGTAATGTATTTCTAAAGAGGATCATGTGTATACGTAGAGGCTATGAGTGAACATGAGTGTCAAGCTATGAATATGCTCTCTCATTGAGGGCCACCATTATTTTTCAAACCCACTGTTGAGACAGTCGTAACTGTGAAACATTTCATTGACTTGACTGTTGCTGCATGCCTTCACTGGCTTGCTTGATCTTTTATGACAGTGTGTTTTGATCTCTTTCCAGGTGTGTTTGGATATGCTCAGGACACTACGTTCCCAAACCATGGTCACTGGGTTAAACGTGGATGTACTGAAAGACAATAAACATTCCCGCTCAACTGCCAGTATCGGATAGTATGCCCGCACAACTGGCACCGCACACGGAATGTGGAATATGGCACACATAAAGATGGGTTTCCTTTTGATCTTGTGTCTCCCAGCGCTTTTCTTCAATGTCCTTGTGCTGTCCTATAAAAGCAACATCTATGAGCGGTCGGCGGTCCCAAGAGCGGCGCCCCGCTCCGTGGCCCGGATGGATGGAGACGTGATAATCGGGGCCCTGTTCTCCGTCCACCATCAACCTTCTGCCGAAAAAGTAGCCGACCGGAAGTGTGGCGAGGTCCGGGAGCAGTACGGCATCCAGCGGGTGGAGGCCATGTTCCACACCCTGGACCGGATCAACGCCGACCCCTTCTTGCTCCCCAATATCAGCCTGGGCTGTGAAATCCGGGACTCCTGCTGGCACTCATCCGTGGCCCTGGAGCAGAGCATTGAGTTCATCCGGGATTCTCTCATCTCAATCCGGGACGACAAGGACGGCTCTAAGTGGTGCATCGATGGAGCAGCGTCCAACCAGCCACCGCCCTCAAAGAAACCCATCGCCGGGGTGATCGGGCCAGGCTCCAGCTCGGTCGCTATCCAGGTGCAGAATCTTCTGCAGCTCTTCAACATCCCCCAAATTGCCTATTCCGCGACTAGCATCGATCTGAGTGACAAAACGCTCTTTAAGTACTTCCTGCGGGTCGTGCCATCCGATACTCTTCAGGCCCGGGCCATGCTGGACATAGTGAAACGCTACAACTGGACCTATGTGTCTGCGGTGCACACAGAAGGTGAGTCGCTAAGCCAGCTAGACACCTGGCTTGAAATTTTAAAAGGTATCTAAGGAGTATGTTAGAATTAGACATAAAATAACAGAACTGGTATAGATTAGGAGAGGTTTTGCTTGTGCAATTGATAACATTTTGTCTCACCTGCGTTCAGGTTTGAGGTAGAGAAATCCTGGATTATGATTTAGGTCCGTTTAAAAAAGGGAAGGATTTGGAGGGCAGTTTGCAAACAGTTAAATGCAAGCTAATCTATGATGTCCTCCATATGCCCACACTCCTGTGAGCTTTGCGTTAGACGGGAACTTGCAGTGACATGGAATTCCCTCTCTCCAGAGAAGTACCAGTGTACACATCTTGTGAAGTAACTATCTACACACACCCTAGGCTAGGTATGGAGCTGTGACCTATATTGGATGTAGTCACAACAAAATCTGTTTCTCTGTCTGGTATTAGATTAGATTCAACTTTACTGTCATTGAACCGTACAGTACACGAAAGTACAACATCATGTCCAGTCTCTCAAGTCACATTTCAGTATAATTTTTGTCAATGTTATTTGACTGGAAATGCTTTTTAGTGGTTATTTGTATGTATAATACCAGGACATTGGATATCAGATTATTAATCGGCACTGCTCTGTGGCCCCTCCCTCTCTTCATCTTCCAGTAGTTTAATTTGATGCTAATTCTATTCCAAAGACAATAACAGATGGGCACCACCGTTTTTACTATTTGCATTTCTTAATTAATCAATCAGCGTATTTACACTGGTGGATTGTTTCTCCACTTGCTCTGCTGCTTATGCAAAATAGTCAACTAACAGGCTAGGATTGTAGGTGGAACAACAGAAATACAGAATCCATCCTGGTCCATTATCCTCCAAAAAAGTATGTCCTTGAAATTCAGTGGGTGTAACTAGTACTTAAAAAACTCACTTTGTAATGGATATTGAAGGAAATTAATTCCTAGGTGTGTTATTTCAGAAAGTGTGTGGAAGATGTTTCGGGTGGAGGGATGTCTAGAGTAAGCACATCTTGCAAAGCGGTTCAGGCAATGCTACACAGCACTGGAAATATCAGCACATCATTACAACAGCCCACATAGCTGCACATGTCTGAAGGCGTTAGAGGAAGAACTTGTGAGTGCACAGTCCGTGCAGCTGAAATTAATTATTTAATTGAATTTACCAGTATACAACACAGACACACTTAACAAAGCTTAATCACATACAATTATTTCCCCAGTTTAACCTCTACTTTAAGTGGGAGATAGTAGAATTTGATTTGCAGATAAACAGCCGACCACTTCCAGGAAAATTCTATAATTGGATATCACCTGATTCTATACACTGTACACCACAGTGAAACGTAACCAAAAGTGTGAGTGGGTCACAATGGACAAGCAGAGTGCATCTCTGTTCTCCAGTGGCCACTGAGGAATTCTATGAATTGTTTGACTATGTGGTAGACAGGCCCCAAAAGGAGGGTCAAACTCTGGATCACCTTGTAAAGGCGGAGCCTGGAAAACCCTAGGGGAGTCACTTAAGTTAAGAGGTCACGTTCAGGTTGAGGGACCAGGAAAGAGTAGAAATAAAGTGCCACAGGCGTAACTAGAGAGTGCTGGGGTTACGACCTTAACCCGACCTGAGTTTTGTTAGCATAACAATGATTTTGTATGCTTAGGTAACCGCGGACGCTAACGAAAGTATTAACAGTATCACTATTGGCCACAGTTTTGGTCTGTTACAAAGAAAGGATGTAAAGGGAACAGCATCAGATTCAGGGGATCTAACACCAAAACCTCATCCCACTTGTAAATGTTTAAAAGATGGATCAGATAGGGTATGCTTTAAAGTGTTATTGGTCGCATATGTTTTAGAGCTGACATTACAGCGGGTTAATCGAAATTATTAAGTTTTAGCTTGTGAAAAAATTTATGTCTTGCAATACAGTAATATTTGTGAAATTGCTAATTATTATTGAACACTTTCTGATGATCATTTTGATTGAATGAGTAAATAATAGGCCAAAGATCGCTAAACTCTTGCAATAATCAATGTAAATCACAGTTGGTAAATTTTTGGGAACGGCTGCATTTTGTACAAGTGTAATGGTTATGTGACGAAAAATCAATATCATTAATATAATGATATAATTCTTAATATAATATGCATTAATAAAATTCTTTAATTAATTAACTTTCATGTAAATTCACATATTCAGATTTAACTATGTCTTCAGATAGCTTCAAACAACAGTCCCTACTACAGCCAACATTTCACCATGCAGCCATCTCTCCCTACCACCTAAGACAAGTGAAAATCCAACGTGTTGCCCATAGCAACAGCTAAGAATCTGCAACTGCATGAATTACCTGGCTAGATTATCATCAATCTTGTCAAATTTATGAAGCAAGTTTCACTGAACGGCAATAGGTCCGCCAGCTTCCATTCAACCCTCTCTCCGACATAATTTGAAATGAACACATTTTATTGGATATCATGATGCCCATTTGCCATCCGAAAAAAGAAATTGTCAATTCAAAATATCATACAAGGCCATATTGGAAAACAAACAATTGCACCCAGTCTATAATAGCATGCTAAGATAATGCATTAGTCTGAGGCCATTTCAACCCTTTTTCTCATGTCAGGTACATCAGACTGTCAAAAGAGCACAAGGTGCTCATGAAGATGCTTCAAATTCTTTGAATAACACTATTGTGTGTGTGTGTGTGTTAGGGCCATGATGGTGTAAACAACTGTCTGCATTCTAGGTGGCAGTATCCATATAAAGGGGCCCACATGCACAAAAGTGTGAACCTCATAGGGGGGCTATTCCTAACGTGGGAAAAGGTGGACATGATTCACAAGGCCCATGGCTTGACGGGCCCCTGGCATACAGTTAGGTCTGGAAATATTTGGACACTGACACCATTTTCATAATTCTGTCTCTGTACGCCACCACAATGGATTTGAAATTAAACAACTGAGATTTTATTCAAGTGCAGACTTTCAGCTTTAATTCAAGGAGTTGAACAAAAATATGCTATAAATCGTTTAGGAATTGCAACCATTTTCATACACAGTCCCCTTATCTCAAGAGCTCAAATGTAATTGGACAAATTAACACAATCATAAATAAAAGTTTAATTTTTAATAGTTTTTCAAGAATCCTTTGCAAGCAATTACTGCTTGAAATATGGAACACGAGGACATTATCAAATGTTGGGGTTCCTCTGTGATGCTTTGCCAGGCCTTTACTGCAGCTGTTTTCAGTTATTGTTTGTTCGTGGGTCTTTCTGCCTTAAGGGTTTGTCTTCAGCAAGTGAAATGCATGCTCGATCTGTTTGAGATCAGGTGATTGACTTGGCCATTGCAGAATATTCCACTTCTTTGCCTTGAAAACTCCTGGGTTGCTTTCACATTATGTTTTGGGTCATTGTCCATCTGTACTGTGAATCGCCATCCAATCAACTTTGCTGAATTTGTCTGAATCTGAGCAAATAATATATCCCTATACACTTCAAATTTTATCCGGCTGCTTCTGTCTTCTGTCACTTCATCAATAAATACTAGTTACCCAGTGCCACTGGAAGCTATGCATGCCCATGCCATCACACTGCCTCCACCATGTTTTACAGATGATGTGGTATGCTTCGAATCATGCCTCCACCATAATTGTTTCTTCCCATCATTCTGGTACAGGTTGATCTCAGTTTCATCTGTGCAAAGAATGCTGTTCCAGAACTGGGCTGGCTTTTTTTTATATGTTTTTTTATATGTTAATCTGGCCTTTCAATTCTTGAGGCTTCTAAATGGTTTGCACCTTGTGTTGAACCCTCTGTATTTGCTCTCATTAAGTCTTCTCTTTGTGGTAGACTTGGATAATAATATGCCTACCTCCTGGAGAATGTTCTTCACTAGAAGGGGCTTCAGAAGGGTTTTTTCTTTACTGTGGACAGGATCCGACGATCATCCACCACTGATGTCTTCCATGAATGTCCAGGCCTTTTTGTGTTGCAGAGCTCACCAGTGTGTTCTTTGTTTCTCAGAATGTACCAAACAGTTGATTTGGCCACTCCTAATGTTCCTGCTATCTCTCAGATGGATTTTTTTTGTAGCCTAAGGATGGTCAGTTTCACTTGCATTGAGAGCTCATTTGACTGCATGTTGTGGGTTCACAGCAACAAATTCTAAATGCGAATTCCACACCTGGAATCAACTTGAGATCTTATACCTGCTTAATTGATGAAGACATAACAGAGTAATAGCCAACACCTGTCCATGAAACAGCCTTTCAGTCAATTGTCCAATTACTTTTGGTCCTTTGAAAAAGAGGGGGCTACATATTAAAGAGCTGTAATTCCTAAACCCTTCCTCCCATTTGGATGTGAAAACCATCAGCTTAAAGCTGAGAGACTGCACCTTAAGCCCATATTCATTATTTAACTGTAACTAGAAAATAAACAGCCAAAATAACAAAACTTGTTACAGTGTCCAATTATTAAGGGGGTCCAGGATTCCTGGCAAGGGCAGAGTACATCAAATGGCAAGTAAAATCTGTTTAAATTATTGGGAACTGAAGGCATACAGTTTGCATACCCTTGGATAATTGGTAATATATGTACCATTTGTAACGAAAACATGAGTGAGCAGGCAAAACACATCTTTTATTTCTTCTGGTATTCACATTCAACTGTAGGTCATAACAGAATGGCACAATCATAAAACAAAACATGGCAAGAAAGAAAAAAAAGTCTGCATACCCTTAGCTCTTAATACTGTGCATTGTATTAAGAACACCCCCAAAACATCAGTGAGCCACCACCATGCTTCACAGTGGGGATGGTATTCTGTTCACTTTAGGCCTTGTTGACACCTCATCACTATTTTCTGTCTCTGTTGCCTGGTGGTCAAAGCAAGCCTGTGAAAACAGGACAACCCCTCCCTCTCAGTCTGTCTTTGCATCTTTCTCTCTTGGGTTATTGTCACCTCTTTCTGCTCACACTGACATAATACCCACCTACTCTCTTTCCATTTCGTGTAACCAGCATCCTTACATTCTGAGAAACGCCAAAATCTAGACGTCCATGGATGTTGAAAAGTTTCCGAAGTGGGTAACACTTTACAATAAGGATACAGTAATAATCATTATTAAATGCATTAATTGACATGGATTCATGACATATTAATGCATCTTTAAAGCCTTGATTATGTGTGCATGTGTTAATAAACATATTAACTAATTATTAGTTAACTGTTGGAACACATATCAGAAAAAATTAACTAATACATTAAAACATATTGTAAACTAATAGTTAATTAATGCATCTACAAATAATTAACTGTGTGTGGTTGTGTCAATAAACATGTAAAATGAAAAGGTAACTAATAATGCACATGTTAAAAAACATAAATCAATACATTAATATATTGCAATCCAAATCTTAATTGATGCAAATTAACATTGGTGTGCATGTGTTATTAAACATGAATATATCTAGCTAACTGTTGAATGGCCCAATAACAAACATGAATTCATACATTAATTTAAATGATTTCATGATGACATAATGCAACTACAGATTCATGATTTGGGGTCTTCATCATAGCAAAAACAATTAAATGTGTATTATTGAACATAATTGACAACAGCTATTATTGTTCATGATGGACACAAGAAAAAGCAAGTAAGTAAGCAACAGGTCACTAAGTCACAAGTAAAGTAATGTTCACGAAGGACAAAAACCTGGCTTCTGTGACTGGACAGTATTTAGCAACAAATGACAGTAGTTGGGGGAAAGGTGTTGTTTGTTAAAGGAATTAGGGTTATTCTATATGTTGCCTTCTAAGAAATGACTTCATTTGAACTGATTATGTTCAATAATAAACGTTTAATTGTATTTGCTATGATGAAGACCCCAAATAATGAATCTGTAGTTGCATTATGTCATCATGAAATCATTTAAATTAATGTATGAATTAATGTTTGTTATTGGGCCAATCAACAGTTAGCTAGATATATTCATGTTTAATAACACATGCACACCAATGATAATTTGCATGAATTAAGATTTGGATTGCAATATATTAATGTATTGATTTATGTTTTTTAACATGTCCTTTATTAGTTACCTATTCATTTGGTAACATGTTTATTGACACAACCACACACAGTTAATTATTTGTAGATGCATTAATTAACTATTAGTTTACAATATGTTTTAATGTATTAGTTAATGTTCTCTGATATGTGTTCCAACAGTTAACTAAGAATTAGTTAATATGTTTATTAACACATGCACACATAATCAAGGCTTTAAAGATGCATTAATAGGTCATGAATACATGTCAATTAATGCATTTAATAATGATTAGTACTGTATCCTTATTGTAAAGTGTTAACCAGAAGGGTGGACAGACCAGCACAATAGAATACAGTATGATAGAGCATAGTGTACAGTATAATACAGTACAACAGAGTTAATTACAATACTGGACACTATAATAAAGCACACAGCAGTATGATGCAATACAATACAACAGATTATAGTATACTTGAATACAATGCAATATTGTATAGAACAATGCTAAATTGTACAAAACAATACACTACAATACAATAAAATGCAATATAGTAAAACACAGTACACTAGAGTAAACTATAATATAATGCATTTCAGTACTCTAGAGTACAGTACAATACAGTATGATACAGTACACCACACTGCCCAGACACATACAGCTCCGGAAAAATTCTAAAAATCACTGCACCTTTTTTTTCCTTTCCAAAAAAGTTGAAAACGAACGTTTTTAGTGAGGAACAGAAGCGTTCAATTTGCAGTAGTCTCTTAATTTTAACCCTTCTGTTCATCACTCAAAACCTTCCTTTTCGACTTTTTTGGAAAGGCAAGAAAAAGCTGCAGTCGTCTCTTAATTTTTTCCGGAGCTGTATTTAGTTGAAATCAGCTACTGGAATACATAGAACAATATTGCATCCTCTGTGCATGACTCGGATGGTATTTGACAGCTTATCTTCTATATCTTCTATACATGTCTTTTGGCCAGAGTCTGAATGGCTATGGTCAAAAGCAGTACACTACATAGGGGATATTGGTTTACACAGTCTGTATGTAAGAAGAGGCAGCTGGATCATTCCACATCTAGTACACTAGATAGGGGATATAGGTTTACATAGTCTGTATGTAAGAAGATGCAGCTGGATCATTCCACATCTAGTACACTACATAGGGGATATAGATTTACAGAGTCTGCATGTAAGAAGAGGGAGCTGGATCATTCCACATCTAGTACACTACATAGGGGTTATAGGTTTACACAGTCTGTATGTAAGAAGAGGCAGCTGGATCATTCCACATCTAGTACACTACATAGGGGATATTGGTTTACACAGTCTGTATGTAAGAAGAGGCAGCTGGATCATTCCACATCTAGTACACTAGATAGGTGATATAGGTTTACATAGTCTGTATGTAAGAAGATGCAGCTGGATCATTCCACATCTAGTACACTACATAGGGGATATAGATTTACAGAGTCTGCATGTAAGAAGAGGGAGCTGGATCATTCCACATCTAGTACACTACATAGGGGTTATAGGTTTACACAGTCTGTATGTAAGAAGAGGCAGCTGGATCATTCCACATCTAGTACACTACATAGGGGATATAGGTTTACACAGTCTGTATGTAAGAAGAGGGAGCTGGATCATTCCACATCTAGGACACTACATAGGGGATATTGGTTTACACAGTCTGTATGTAAGAAGAGGCAGCTGGATCATTCCACATCTAGTACACTACATAGGGGATATAGGTTTACACAGTCTGTATGTAAGAAGAGGGAGCTGTATCATTCCACATCTAGTACACTACATAGGGGATATTGGTTTAGACAGTCTGTATGTAAGAAGAGGGAGCTGGATCATTCCACATCTAGTACACTACATAGGGGATATAGGTTTACACAGTCTGTATGTAAGAAGAGGCAGCTGGATCATTCCACATCTAGTACACTACATAGGGGATACTGGTTTACACAGTCTGTATGTAAGAAGAGGGAGCTGGATCATTCCACATCTAGTACACTACATAGGGGATATTGGTTTACACAGTCTGTATGTAAGAAGAGGGAGCTGGATCATTCCACATCTAGTACACTACATAGGGGATATTGGTTTACACAGTCTGTATGCAAGAAGAGGCAGCTGGATCATTCCACATCTAGTACACTACATAGGGGATATTGGTTTACACAGTATGTATGTAAGAAGAGGGAGCTGGATCATTCCACATCTAGTACACTACATAGGGGATATTGGTTTACACAGTCTGTATGTAAGAAGAGGGATCTGGATCATTCCACATCTAGTACACTACATAGGGGATATTGGTTTACACAGTCTGTATGTAAGAAGAGGCAGCTGGATCATTCCACATCTAGTACACTACATAGGGGATATTGGTTTACACAGTCTGTATGTAAGAAGAGGGAGCTGGATCATTCCACATCTAGTACACTACATAGGGGATATAGGTTTACACAGTCTGTATGTAAGAAGAGGCAGCTGGATCATTCCACATCTAGTACACTACATAGGGGATACTGGTTTACACAGTCTGTATGTAAGAAGAGGGAGCTGGATCATTCCACATCTAGTACACTACATAGGGGATATTGGTTTACACAGTCTGTATGTAAGAAGAGGGAGCTGGATCATTCCACATCTAGTACACTACATAGGGGATATTGGTTTACACAGTCTGTATGCAAGAAGAGGCAGCTGGATCATTCCACATCTAGTACACTACATAGGGGATATTGGTTTACACAGTATGTATGTAAGAAGAGGGAGCTGGATCATTCCACATCTAGTACACTACATAGGGGATATTGGTTTACACAGTCTGTATGTAAGAAGAGGGATCTGGATCATTCCACATCTAGTACACTACATAGGGGATATTGGTTTACACAGTCTGTATGTAAGAAGAGGCAGCTGGATCATTCCACATCTAGTACACTACATAGGGGATATTGGTTTACACAGTCTGTATGTAAGAAGAGGGAGCTGGATCATTCCACATCTAGTACACTACATAGGGGATATTGGTTTACACAGTCTGTATGTAAGAAGAAGGAGCTGGATCATTCCACATCTAGTGCACTACATAGGGGATATTGGTTTACACAGTCTGTATGTAAGAAGAGGCAGCTGGATCATTCCACATCTAGTACACTACATAGGGGATATTGGTTTACACAGTATGTATGTAAGAAGAGGGAGCTGGATCATTCCACATCTAGTACACTACATAGGGGATATTGGTTTACACAGTCTGTATGTAAGAAGAGGGAGCTGGATCATTCCACATCTAGTACACTACATAGGGGATATTGGTTTACACAGTCTGTATGTAAGAAGAGGCAGCTGGATCATTCCACATCTAGTGCACTACATAGGGGATATTGGTTTACACAGTCTGTATGTAAGAAGAGGCAGCTGGATCATTCCACATCTAGTACACTACATAGGGGATATTGGTTTACACAGTATGTATGTAAGAAGAGGGAGCTGGATCATTCCACATCTAGTACACTACATAGGGGATATTGGTTTACACAGTATGTATGTAAGAAGAGGGAGCTGGATCATTCCACATCTAGTACACTACATAGGGGATATTGGTTTACACAGTCTGTATGTAAGAAGAGGGAGCTGGATCATTCCACATCTAGTACACTACATAGGGGATATTGGTTTACACAGTCTGTATGTAAGAAGAGGGAGCTGGATCATTCCACATCTAGTACACTACATAGGGGATATTGGTTTACACAGTCTGTATGTAAGAAGAGGGAGCTGGATCATTCCACATCTAGTACACTACATAGGGGATATTGGTTTACACAGTCTGTATGTAAGAAGAGGGAGCTGGATCATTCCACATCTAGTACACTACATAGGGGATATAGGTTTACACAGTCTGTATGTAAGAAGAGGCAGCTGGATCATTCCACATCTAGTACACTACATAGGGGATATTGGTTTACACAGTCTGTATGTAGACAGAAGCCGCTGGATCATTCCACGTCATATCAGTAAGCCATGACACATTTCAGATTGTTCTAAAATAATTTCTATTGTTAGAAATATATATGATTACCATTCTTTCAATATTATTTTGATGATTTTATTAATAACATTTAGATTTAATTTAGTATGCTATAATTTTCATCCTTAATTGCATGGCGATGAGCTATTATGAGTTATAGGTTCCAGACAATTTTCAATCAATATAGTGAACAACATCCCATAATGACCAAAGATTTTCCTACCATTAAGATGTGAAATCCAATAAAAAATGTAAAGCCATTCACCAACCCCTCAAAACCCACACCTAGTCGACACCAATGGCCAATATACAGTATCACCACATATCAGTATGAAACAGTGACTTGTCATTCAACCTATGTAGTGTATTAACAGGGATTTTGGGGATGGCTATTTTTCCCTTGTGATGGTGTGTGTGCGTACAAATGAGCAGTGGAAAAAAGAAGCAAAACTCAAGCAAAGACGGTTCAATACTTTCTGTATTTTGGTATTAATTGTACGCACCTCAAGTTCAGATACAAGAAATAATAATCTGTGCTGTACTGTGACTAACAAAACTAATATATACTTAACTAATGATTATGTGAAAACAGGTGCGTCCCTGAAGGGTGCGCTGCTGCCATCACGCTCCAGCCGTGGTTAGTACACCGGCGAGGTGGATACCCAGGGGAGAAAGCGGGTCCATGCACCTAAGGAACCTTCCCAGTTCTTGATTGGTACGCTCCACCTTACCTGTTAGCCTGAGGGTGAAACCCAGATGTGAGGCTGACCACAACCCCCAGCCTGGACATGAAGGCTTTCCAGACTTGGGATGTAAACTGTCCTCTGGAAGCCCATACCACCGGAAAACCTGCTGGAACAGCATCTCAGAGGCCTGGAGGGCAGAGGGGAGGCCGTGCAATGGGATGAATCTGACCATCTTGAAGAACCTATTCACTACCACAACAATGGTTGCTTTCCCCGTTGCAGGTGGTAGGTCTGTGATAAAGTCCACTGACAGGTGCGACCAAGGCTGCTGAGGTACTGGGAAAAGATGTAGTTTCCCATTCGTGGCACCTGAGTACGACATGACGTAGTGCTGCACAGTCCTCCCCATTCCAGGCCACCAATATTTTGCTATGAGAGCTTCCAGGCCGGGCCCGCTCTTTACAGGGCACGTAGGTCTTGTCCAGGGAACATTCCTGGTGTGGGGTCCCATCTCCCTGCCTCCTGAATGTCCCACAATGCAGGTGGAGGGCAGGATGGGTGTGTCCCTAGGTAGTTCTGCCCCCGATCGTGTAGGCAGGAGAGTGCGTCTGCCCTGATGAGCGGTACGTCAGGGTGGACTAGAACCGCTTGAAGAATAGAATCCAGCAGGCCTGGCGGGGGTTGAGGCGCTGTGGATGGTTGCACACGGCACAAAACTGGGCTTCCCCGGAACCACTGTCCCACAACCCCGTAACCCATTCGAGGGTGTACCCAGTGAGAAGGGTCACTTTTTCAGACACAGGCTGGTCCCCAAAATACAACTCGCATTGGAGTAGGCAACCGCGACAACACTCTGGATAGCCGTCGTACTTCTCTGGCAAAGCTCTCCGGAGTTCCTCCTCCTGGGCACGACTTGACTCCATACAAGCAACTGGAGGAGGCACCATGGCACCGGTAAGATCAATAGGGCTCTCATCCCTCGATCGTGTTGACAGGTGGAACATCATCTCGCCGAACGCTCCATGGCACGGAATCTATCCTTGAACTCCAGCGTTCGCCCCGAAAAACTGGGGCTGCCCTGGCTCATCCCGGGACGAGTGTAGCAAAAGTTGAAGCAAAATGTAGCTAAAAAATGTAAAGCAAAAAAGATATGTCTCGTTGCTGACGGATTATTCTGTGACGGTGCAAGTGCCAATTTTCCTACCACTAGATGGCACTGTTCATGCTGTTAGGTGTAACAGAGATTAGCTTCTCCAACATTTTTCTCCTCCAGAAAAGATTTCTATTTACCCCGCTTGGTGAGCGGGGTTCACAGGCAAGTCTCCACCTAGGTATAATTCCACTCACCGCCAAGCCTCCACTGAAAATCCATGACTAGTGCTTTCTGTCTGAAACCACATATAACAGTGAACAAAGCCAGAGCTAAAATAGCTTGACAACAAAATTTAAGTAAATAAATAGCTGCTCTTCGAGCGCCCCCCAGCTCACAGCAGTCACTTCTACCTGCAGCCCAGCTGAACTAGGCTTTCCTCTTTTTTATTTCTTGTTAATAGATCATGTTAAAGGTGAGTTTAAGGTCGGACATGATTTGTCTTGATTTCTGCCACTGCATTAACACAATCTGTATTTTTAATAAGGGTGTGTGGACATTTTATATTCAATGTAAATTTAATCTGTGCCTTCACGTTTTCAACATCTACAATGTCAGCATTTCCCAGGCAGAATTGATCACCATAGCAGTAAACTATAAAATCAGATTCTAACACATTTCTTTTGTATGTTTATCTAAGTCAAACTTAATGGCATAATCCATGCCACTAAAAGCAGTCTTTGCACTGATGAGGCTTTTGGGGAGTGCCTGAAACAAGGTGATAGAAGCTGTTGGTTTCCGAGTTCTTGAGTTAAGATATGATCACGACTACAGCATCAGAGCACTCTGGTTCACTGGAGGTTTATTCATTTCTAGTGGTAGCTGGAGGCAGTTGCAGTGTTTCTTGTGTTGCATGCGATAGATTTATCCAACATGCATCAAGTTGTTTGCGTTATCAGCTAGATGGCAGTGGTAGCATTGAAACACTCTTCATGAAAAAGATTTTGTAATACTGCAGTATGGTTAAGGTTTGGGTTAAGTTTAGTTGTAAAGTTACACAAAAATGGTTATGGTTAGGTAACGCTCCCAAGAAGTTAAGACTAGAAAACAAAATTATTGCACGTCTCTCTTGATTCAAATTCCCAAGCATTGGGGTCTGAGCACTGACGCGGGAAGTGCTGGGTATGCTGAAGACCCCTTGACACAGCCTCAGCACCTCCTGACGTGATTCTGTCCACCAACAGGTAGTCCATTTGTCAGTTGACACGCATCACTTTGGTCGATCTTCATCCGTCTTCCGTCCTTGCTCGAGGTTGATGCACATTATTACGGCCAATGGGGACGTGCTGCCCGTGCGTTTGATATCCTTTCAATCCAACCATACAATCAACCATTATCACCAAAACATGACTTATTTTAAAGCTATGTGCGTGATTTGGTAATTAAAGGAATTTGTGAATCAACTGCATGCAGAAAGAAAGATTTTAGCCTATGTACTGCATGTAAAATTGGTGGTAATAAGCAGCTTGCTAAGTCAGTTGCTTGCTTAAGTTGGTTAATTTGCTTAAAAATATATAATTTAGATACATGCACTAAGCAGACTATCTCATCTATAGAGACTTACACATTCTTGCTAACTGCTATATCGAGGAATAAAACAAATGTTTCCTGTTGCCAGCTAGAGATTTAATCTGGCAACCTTTTGGTTGCTAGTTAGATGCCATAACCCGGGGCTAACTGCTGAATGTCAGTTACCTTCTGTTAACCAACCAGTAAAGAAGCTTCTATGTTATTGTAATATTTGATATTTGAATTTGATTTGGCTGATTCAGAAGAATGGGCTGAATTGCTTCAAACAGGGAGGAGTTGCTTAAACATCAGCCTGTGATGTAGCAGTGTCCCCCAAAGGAACAGGAGTGTATTTCTTCGATTTTCCTGAGGCACGGTCCTGCTCTAAACAATTTCTTTAATACTATTCCATGGTGATTAAACAGTGGCTTTTCCAAAATCACTCTCATAGTGGCAAATATTGATGCAATTTTAATAATTATTTTACTGTCTAGCATAGCCTTCACAAAAAAACAGCTTTGGTAATAAGCCCATTCATTTCTACATTCTTCTAAACATACAGTGAGTCTTCATTGATTTGGTAATTTTACCTAAAGTGTGCCTTTTAATTGGGTGAAGGGTATATTATTTTTCTTTTCAAGTCCACCTACTGTATTAAGAATTTGAGTTACTTTCCAATTTCTTTCATACACACACCGCTCGTTTATTTTGCCGACTGGCACCAGTGCCCCAGACAGAGTGCAAAATGTAATAGTAAGCAATTATTGGTACTATATGTACAGTGTGTTTTGGGGATATATGCCTTTGAAAACCATTAGAAACCATGCCATTAAAACCGTTAAAACTGCTATGTTAATGGTTTGCTTTTTCATCGGTAATGCTGCTCTAGATCTTTCTTAAAGTTAATAAGACATCCACTCAATGTATTACAAAGAGAAATGTTGAACTTAAGGTAAAAACCTGTTTTGATATGCTTCGGTTGTTTCTTTTTCATTTTACATTGACTTTTAACACTTTAGTCAATTAGCAGACACTCATATCTAGAGTGACTTACGGGAGTGATTGAATACATTCGCAACCAGTCCTTACCATAGGTGTGAATTTGCATCAGATGTGTACTTCTTGGTGATCCTTTGGCCGCCATTCCTTCCAGTTCTCTGCCGCCAATAATTGTAACAAACTGCAAAAGGGATACCGACTTGTCAACTTGGTGTATGTAGTGTAAATGAATGCATGTAGTTTATTTCCCTGTACAAGTGTTCATTTGTGTTTATGTATTTTTGTTATGGAACCATGTGCTTCTGTATTATTGAAATAATTAGTTCTCAACACATTTAGATGGTAAACTCCAAACACTTAAATAATATACAGATTGGCAAGCAATTACTAAATGAGTGAGCTAGTTAAGCAGAAACAGCCCAACCTACAGTTGTGTTAAGAAGGTTTTGATATCTAGTTTTATGTTTGGCTATACATCTATCACCTTCAATAAGGGTAAATAAACAACACCAAATTAACCTAAAATACATTACATAGGTTAAATACAATTCTTCAAGCCGCAGCTTCATTCTACTTGGCAAACAGAGAACTGATACTACATATTGGCTGTTTGGTGGGTTTGGTCTGGGTTTTCTGATCTTGCAGGTAGCTTTTGACAATTCTTTGGGGATTACTAATGTCTAAATCAGTTTTAAGAGATTTGATCCAAATCAGAGTTTGTGTTTGAATGTTGAATGTATCTTTTGAAATGGTCGATTACGGTGCCACCAATAAGTATCATTTCTCAAAGATCACATTCTATTTGAACATAAAATTGTTTTGGGGCAGCAAATAAAATCTGTTACGGAGCACAGAACCATTTTTAGAGAAATCGGTTTAAAGGCTCTTCCTTGTGCTTTCTGAGGTGGAATGACTCAGCTTTGCAGTGCTTGATTAGGATGACATCCTAGGCAAATATGTAGCATCCCGTTGAAGCCCATTTAGCATCCCTGATTGCAATCACTAGACACTAGATGTCCTATCTATCATGGTAATGTCAGAGTATAGATCAAGCCTGCAGTACATTCTCTGCCATTCTATGTATGATGTGTCATAGTGGTTGTCATTTTCAGCCTGACATGTCAAAGTCATCAGATTGTCACAGAGAAGCTAGTATAACATAATCCAGTCACTGTTTGCCTTGTGCTTGGAATTACCAGATAAATCACAATATGATATTAGCACATCATCTCCCCAAAATAAATATCCCAATCTACAAAAGGTTAAAATGTTTCCCTCATTACAATGCCAGTCTGAACATTTTGAGCAAGCATACAAAGGACAACTGAAGTCAGTGCACACGCTTACAGACACTCAGTGAAGTTCAAATGAAATGTAATAGTCCACACTTCTCATTAGGATTCTTTTCTACGATTGTTCTGCATTCCTCAGTCTGGACCTTTAATGCAAGTTGCGTTTTCTATCGCAGCATGACTTCCATTGTGGTGAACGATGAAGACTGCTCCAAAAATGGAGTCCGATATTTACAAGCTCCTTTGTTTCGTCCTCAGGAAACTATGGAGAGAGTGGCATGGAAGCTTTCAAGGAACTGGCATCACAGGAGGGTCTGTGCATCGCTCACTCTGATAAGATCTACAGCAATGCCGGGGAGAAGCACTTTGACCGCCTTCTTAAGAAGCTACGCGAGCGGCTGCCCAAAGCCCGTGTGGTTGTGTGTTTCTGCGAAGGCATGACCGTACGTGGTCTCCTCATGGCCATGAGACGACTAGGTGTGGCTGGAGGAGAGTTCCTTCTGATTGGCAGGTAAGACACGTGGCTGTGGTCCATTGCTTTTTGGGAAATATACATTTATTTACATTTAAATTAAAAGGGGTGTCGTGGTCATTTTGTTCTGGCTGCTGCCCGAAACGCCTCTCACCAAGGGAATTGAGTGGAATTTATAGAAAACACCACAATTGCCACTGAGATATGTTCACAGATAATAAATAATTTCTGTCTGTGTCACTGATCAAAGCTAAAGTAAAATGTCATTGGGGTCAGGAGAAAGAATACAAAATTCCCTAATGTTGAGGACATTTTGCTAAACAAATAGCCCTGATCTACAATCTATCTGCAGAATAAAGTCACTCTTAGAATAAGGATCTACCAATATCACATCAGGCATACAGGTTTGAAAATAAAATAATCAATTTGAAGATTCATTCTGAAACTTTTGTGAACAAAAAACTGTTTCTTTAAACCAGCTGGTTTGGCCTGGAGGTGTAATTTGTTGTATGCGTGTAGCACCTGTAAGTAGAATCATATTCATACCTCAGTTATCAATAAGATTCCAGGTTCAAATGCGAGTAGTTTTGGTGATGTTTTGGTGACACATACTGGCACATACATTATATAGTAAACAGTCTTCCAGAACCCATTTTGGCTTGGCAATTCTACAGTTAGAGGGATTCCAGTTCCTCTTCGGCCCATTGTCCCCATCTCGCTCCTTTCCTTCTCCCTCTTCCTTTCCTGGTGGCACCACCATGGGCGAGAGGTTCCCAGAGATGTCGAAACTGGGTCACATTGCGCAACTCCAATTCTTATTTCTTTCATTAGAAAATGAGGGCCGTTAGCAGAGATTACAGCGTGACAGCCACACATTTTGCAATTGCGACACCAAAGAAGATGACAATCCTCTGACCACCCACGCCACCCCTAGCCTTCCTCATTGTATTCTATCTTTTTGGGATGGACGTTGGGGTTGGGCAGAATGGTCAGGAGGGTGGCGACTCAGTGGTAGCAGCACTCTCTGGATTCATGAAACATTGCTCCATTGTCAGTATATTTCCATCCATAATTATATAATAATACCTTGCCATTTAGCTGATGCTTTTATTCCAAGTGGGTGGGGCGGCATGTAGCCTAGCGGTTAGCGCATCAAACCAGTAACTGAAAGGTTCCTGGTTTGAATCCCAGAGTCAGCAAAAAAACAAATCTCTTGTTCTTTCCCTGAGCAAGGCAGCTAAGCCTAAGCTCCCAGGTGGTTGTTCTCACTTAAATTTCCTGCTAAAATAAAGGTAAATATTTAAGTCACGCACTCATATATTTTAACGTAGCAGTACCAACGGGAATTGAGCCCACAATCTTTGGCTTGGCCATGCCCACCACTTGCCTTTTTCAGGTTAGTAAAATATTCTATCTATAGGCTGAATATAAGGTATATTTTTGAAGAACTGTGGAATGGGCACTCTCTTTTCTCAAGATGCAATATGAATTATCCATAGCGACGAAGCTCCAGTGTTTTCCCCATCTGCGCCTCTCACTCTCCTACCCTACAGCAAACCTCTCGGCTCTCCGTCCTTCCTATCTCCCTCCAAATCATCCTTCTTTTTCTCTCCGCTCTCTCTCTCCTTCCATATTCCTCTTCGCTCTGTAGGAGAGCATGTCTTTTTTTAGCTGGCATGGAGGTCTCCATGGGTGAGAGAAAGAAAGTGATGGCTTAGCTTCACATGCTTCTGGGTCAGAGAGAGAGAGACAAAAAGTGAGATAGACAGAGGGAGACAGACGGACAAATGGAGAGAGAAATATTGATAGAGCCTCGTTCTAGGCAAACACATCATTCAAACCGTGTGTGTGTGTGTGCATGTGTGTACGTGTGACTAAAGCTTGGCTACAGTGTCATGGTCACGTAGACTTGGAGTTTGGCTGACAGCTATTAGCTCATCAACACAGCTTGCTACTCAATGCTAATTTGTGCCCTTGCCTGCCAGCCTAGTGAAAAGCTGTTGATGTGTATGTGAGAAAGACAGACAGAAAAAGAGAGAGAGGGAGATGGAGAGAAGTGGTATTAGAGCTTATAGGTTTAGAGGGAGCGTGAAAGAGAAGCAGATACACACTACCATTCAAAAGTTTGGGGTCACTCAGAAATATCCTTGTTTTTGAATGAAATGCATGTATATTAAAATAATATCAAATTGATTAGAAATACAGTGTGGACGTTGTTAATGTTGGAAATGATTATTGTAGCTGGAAATTACAGAGAGTGACAGACGGGGCACGTGTTAAATAGAGCTCATAGCTTATATAGTAAGCAAGATGTAAAGCGTATGACAACTGGGAGCGAAAGGATGGAGGATCTCATCCTATAGGAGATCTCATCCTATAGGAGATCAGATCACAGAGAAGGAGTGAGAAACATACAAAGGGAAAGAATATTAGACATAATCTGAAACAAGAAAAGGAACCAGGCAAGCCTAGTTCAGCCGGCCCATATTTAAAAGCAATAAATGTTGTTGCCCTTATGGGATTTTAACCGAAGTCGGCCAAATGTTTGTCTGTGTCTTTAACCACTACACCACAGTGTAAGTTCACCCAATGTCAATATAGCAACTCAACATTAGATTTTGTCAAGGAGTAACATTACTCCAAGTTTGAAGATTTCGCTAGACACATTGTGTTAAACTCACTAACATTTCTTATAAAGTTTACCTCCACCACAAATAGCATCTATGAAATGTATGGCTTTTGCCACTGGCTGTTTTAACAACTTATTAGCCAGTGATAGACTTACTAGTTTGTCTTTCATTCATGAATGACATTGATACAATCACTATAGGTGACGATAACTGACTTTTTCGTCAAGTGAAAAGACGAGAGAATCGTGGAAACCCCTACTCTTTTACTGCCCAAGGGGTTTTGATCTAGCCTATATTACCCCAAAAAGCATGCATGGATGCCTCCTTTGATAATCCACCAGAAGTAGTCGCAATATCACTGGAGGCTGTGCTTTGACGAGAGTCAAACACGGGACCTATTTGTTGCAGGTCCGTGTCAGTCACTCACTCACTCAGTAAGAGACATTCGCTGTTCTTGGCCGGCTCCGCTTACGTGGTCTGGCAGAAATACAGAAATGGAGGGGCAGGCAGACCGAAACCCTGACAATCACATAGAAAAGCCAATAGGGTGGCAGATAGGCTAGCAGGTCAAGCGTGTGAGAGCTCTTGCTAGAGTTCTGCTTTTGACCACTCCCCTGCTCTTCAGATGATTTGACCACTCCCCTGCCCCCGCCATTCAATAAAAGGCCAGAACAATAATTTTCCCTCTTTCTTCTGAATGTTAATAGGTTACTGAGGATCATCATAAAAGCATGGAACATCATCTACCCATCATCCACCCAGGCTGTGGTCTGTTCACACTGCTGCCGTTTGGTAGACGCTACCAGAGCATCAGGGCACTAACTTCCAAACAAATAGTTTTTACCCCCAGACCATATGGCTCCTCAACCAGCAACACTGGTCTATTGATCACATGAACGCTTCATACACTCTGGTCACTTTCTATGTACATTCATGTACTGTAACACATTTTAATGTATCAATTTATAGGCACTACAACACTTATATTTATAATATTTAAGATTCATTACTGTCATATTCATACTGTCCATATTCCCATTTCGACATTATTTGAAATTGCTTCTAGTCACTGTATGTATTTTTTGTATTTTCTGTTATTATTTTTGCTTATCTATTTTTTAATTGCATGCCACATCGCCCATTGATTGGGCTTTCAAAATGAATAATCCAAGTAGGAATTTTGAATGTCAAGACCCTCACTCAAGATTTTCTCATAACTGGGTTGCCATAGCAGTAGTATAAAAAATATATTCTTAAAAAAGTGAAATACAAAAAACAACTTTCTCCCCTCTACAAAACACAATCCTCAAAACCGCTCCGGGGTTACTGAGTGCAAGGATATTGAAACAACTCAAAAGTTGATGACCATTCTAACACTCAGAGAGCTCATGGATTTCCATTGAGCGCTGTTACACACACAAGAATACTTGATTAATGCGATTTCAGCTCCCACGCTGAATGGATCAAACATATTACTTACAGCATTATTTCGTCAATTACATTTTGTGCTGTGGCCATCACTAGATGCAAAATAAGCAGAGAAAAATACATACATTTGATGCAGCTTTCTGCACGGTTAGGTATGTGGAAGGTTTCTGGTTCAACATGGGTTCCACTGTTGTTTTCAGGGACCTGCGGGTCCCAGGTTTGGACCGGGTCCCCAAGCTTTTGCATAAAGCCCATATGCTGTAATACTGGCACATCAACTATTTGCATTTGACCTTAGTGGAAGTGACAATATTATCATTCCATAGGAGTGACCACACAGAGTGTTTTCTTTTGATTTTCATTAATCAAAATACAGCAAAATGTCTCTTAAATCAAGTCCAGTAAAGGACTTAATCTGTGGAAATAGGTGTCCAGTAAAGGACTTAATCTGTGGAAATAGGTGTCCAGTAAAGGACTTAATCTGTGGAAATAGGTGTCCAATAAAGGATTTAATCTGTGGAAATAGGTGTCCAGTAAAGGACTTAATCTGTGGAAATAGGTGTCCAGTAAAGGACTTAATCTGTGGAATTAGGTGTCCAGTAAAGGACTTAATCTGTGGAAATAGGTGTCCAGTAAAGGACTTAATCTGTGGAAATAGGTGTCCAGTAAAGGACTTAATCTGTGGAAATAGGTGTCCAGTAAAGGACTTAATCTGTCCAGACAGGGCAGAAATCCTGTGAGAGATGCCTCGTTGGTAGTCCAAGCCAAATAAGACAATGCCTATCAAGCGGGGAGTTTATCATACATTTCGTATTGGCTAATTAAGGCCAAGTTTGTCGCATTGCTCTACCAGACTTTCCGCACATGAAGGAACCAGAGTAGTTGGTCATAGTCTTGTGAATAGCCACTTTTTTTGCGTGATGACATGATGTTTTTCATTGCGAGGTCAGGGAAACTATTCCACAGGATGTGCCTGGAGTTGAAAACTGAACAGATGTCCCATCACAAGGGGGCACTAACACCTCATGCCAGGACAGGGGGTGTCCTGAACAAAGGACCCAGAGAAGGTGTGAAAAAGTGGGATGAAGCTGTGATTAGCTGATTAGCGTCCCAGCATAGTGGACCGAACCATGGGGAGAAACACATCTGTGGCTCTGAAACCCAAGAGAGCAGGCCCGTTTAACATACATTCTGACTACTCCTTGTGGGGAATAATGTGCCTGACCTGCTTACTGACTTTATTACCCAGGGGGAAATTGCATTCAATGCACCAAACAGAGCTGGCACAGGAGGGCTTATTAACACATTGTTCCGGCAATTACTACTGAAATACTGTACGCACGGGGCTGTTAATTCAAATGGTGAATCACTCATTTTGATCATGGTTGACACACAACTGTGTCATTAGCAGAAGGGAGGGGGAGGGGTAACAACAGCTAATAGTGGCAATGGCATCATATCTGCCTTATTGTCATCAACGCCAGAGCTTATGCAGAGTCAGTCCCTCCCACTCACATGCAATTAGCACTATTTCTTCTATATCCCTCTCTGATGTGGCTGGCATCTAAGCTGTTATTATTGCAGACATTTACATGAGCTGCTTTTCCACATGTTGTACTCTAAAACACTCATATGGCCCCATCTAATTTCACAGTTTGATTAGGATTTTTTTTGCATCATAAATGCATCACCCTCTCCAATATTCTTTGGCAAAATTGAACTAGAAATGTTACCAGGAAATGACTGAGCACTCGGCCAGGCAGCCAGACAGGTAGGTAAGAAGACAAAAACACATACACACACAGGCCAGCAGGCAGGCAGAGATGAGTATCTGGGCAGAAAGACAGACAAAAAGGTAGGCAAAAAGAGAGGTAAATGCAAAGGTAGAGATTCAGGAAGACAGACAGGCAGGCACACTGGCGCGCCCAGACATGATGTCCTGGGTCTTTTGTGGCTGAGAGAGACTGAGGTGAAGAGAAAACTGTGAATCAGTATTGTCTGTCACTATCTCTTGCTCGCTCTCTTCACTCTCTCTCTCAGCAAGGCAGTCCCATTTCCTTAACAACTGGCCTATGATTTTTACACTCAGCTTAAATAAATGAGCAAGAGAGATACTGGGAGAGAGAGTTAGATAAGGGGAGAGAGAGAGACAGATAAGGGGAGAGAGAGACAAAAGACAGAAAATAAGTGTGGGTGAGGAGAGAGAAGGGGAGCGCGAGAGAGAAAAAGAACAACAACACCCAGTCTTTTATCTCTTTATCAGGGTAGTGAAATAACAGGATGAGGAATTGCTGCTTATTCACTATTTTCTCTGACGGTGGATCATATTGTGCCATACAGCCTGAACCAGTTGGAGTGAGCAGATTCAGTATCTCTTGGAACAGAACAGCTGCTTTTATCACTCGTTTAGAAGCTGATACACAACCCAACCTGGAGTTGTCCTGTTGAAAACTAACAGCGTTGTATTACTACTCAGTGAGAATACAGTATTCACACTGTCATTGGCTTCACCTCTGCCATCATTGATAAAGGTGTGGATTGAAAAGCAGGTAAAAAGATTTTTGAGGATCCCAAAAGTGTGTAGATGCTATACAGATTATCTACTGGCTATCAGAAACATTTTAACTATCTACTAACCCTTACCCTAAACTTAACCATTATCCTTCTTCTAAACCCAACCCTAATCCAAATCTTTGCAAGCAGTTGCTTATCAACAGATAGTAATACAATCAATCAACATTCAACAAACCATCTATTAAACATTTACATATGGAATTTGTGACTCAAAATTGTTATAGGAGGAACAACTAGGTGGACCCAAACTCATGTCACCAGACGCAAGAAACTAAACTCAATGGTGTTTAATGGAAGTTGGGGTAAAAGGACTGACACAAGGCCTGGACTGGTAGGCGGGGTAGGCAGGTCAAGACAGGCAGGGTAACGGGGTAGGCCGGAGGGGTAAGGGCTGGACTGGTAGGTGGGGTAGCCAGGGCAAAGCAGACAGGGCAGCAGGGTAGGCAGGCAGCATGGGCAGAGCAGGCAGGCTGGCGGACCAGGTTGTAGGCAGGATAGGGTGGATCTCTGAACAGAGGAGAATAACGTTAGCAAGGAAGAAGAACAACTCAAGCAGGTTTACTCCTAATAAAAGTACAGCACAGCCGTGAACATTACTACCAGGTAGTGAACAACAACGATCTAGTGATGAGTGAATGGGAAACCAGGGTATTTAACTGCATGCTGATGAGGAGATGAACCGCATGTGTGGAGACTTAAGGAGGAGTGGTGAAGATGTAGAGGAAAACCAAGAACTGGATCGCAGGAGCCTGGAGCCGGGCCCAAACACACACAGACACAAACAGGAGAGAGGGAGGGCCTGGCACGTAGAGGAGGGGTATGTGGAGGGCGTGAAAAAAATGAAGTGTAACCGAAGAGACCAAGGTTCTTAGAAGGGCTACATTGCAAACAATTTGATCAGGTGACTAACCTGATGTGGCAAGATCACTGTGCCTGGCACCTTGATTTTCTTTGATGAGAGGGATACGAGGCTGGAGTGACTGACTTGATTGACTGACTCCAAATCTATGGGCCAACAGTCAGTCAAACCGCAGCACCTCAGGAAAATACCTCAAAACTTGTTAATTCTATGCACATTTTGATTAGAGACACAATTCTAGCACATTAGAGGCAAGAAGGATAAGATCGGTATACAGCTTTCGTGTTTGTTGCTCCAAGTCATTTTACAGTTGACTTATCAGACTACATTTTGTCTCTTTGTGTTTCACTGAACAGCAGGCTTTACAAGCAATTTGAATATTTGTGATGTAACACAAGCTTTAATTGAAAAGCTGCAAAATATTGTCAAGGACATTGCTCCATTTCTCCAAATGATGTCTTCGAGTTGTTATAATATGAAGGACGTGGAAATGATCAGAAAGAGCATGCTGGGTTGGCATCTGGATGTCATTGTGAGATTAGAGTGCGCTGAGGCTGAAACAATTTCCTTGTTGTGATGGCCTTCTTGCTCACTTTTCCTGTACATGAATATGCATGTATATGCATGCATAAGTGATTACATTTACATGCGTTCACATAGACACAAATAAACTCATGCACACAATCTAAGACACGGAAAACACAAAAAAACAGTAATAAGGGTTTGGGACAACATATCTCCTGGGTAATGAATATTGAGAACAGGGAATTGCCGACAGGTAGCTAGATAGCGATAAATCTGAATCTCCTAACAGTGTTCCCCATTGGTACAAGGATCTCTAAACTGGGGCGAGATGAATAAGTGAAAGCAGATGGATCTGAATAGTGTTTTAATGGATCCCAGGCCAGGCCTCGTCGGCCTTCCGTCAACGTAGCTAAGAAAACTTGGCTCATACAAAATGAACTGGACCCGCAAGGTGGAGTACACAAACAGGGATTAGAGAAGACCAAGGGAAGAGGGATGAGATTTTGCAATATTGAAAAACAGAGCAAAAGAAGAAGAGGGGAGACAGAGGGAAGAGTGAATAAAGGAAAAAAAATTTGGAGCAAGTGAGAGAGCCTGAAAATAGAGAGAAAATATAACAGAACAACTAATTAATTACCGAGTTTAGCTGAATGCTTTATTAGGGTTACAGGTACGTGGGAGAAAGACATAAAATCCAGATTCCTCTCTTATAAAGGAGCCCCACACAAGTATGAGACTAATACATTATTAGAAACCATTATTATTCTCACACCAGTCATGAGACATGTAAGAAATAAACCCTCAATGAGTCCCAATACTATAAGCCTCGATGAGGACCAATAGTTCTATGATCAACCACTGCTCGTAATATAGAAAAACAATATAATATTGGGATAATAACTGGTCTCTTCAACAAAGAACACTGGTCTCTTCAACAAAGAACACCTCTTTATTTGGATAAGCTCAGAGTCGGGCACAGGTGTCTTTAACCTTAGGTACAGTACTAGGTTTCTGGAAGAACATTAATAGATAACACGTAAATATGCTAATTATAATTAGCATAACATGTAATCACAATATAATGGTTCAGGGTAGAATTCTCACACAATAGCGAATGGCAACTTAAAGAGGTTAGAAGAGAGGTGAAGTGGGTGCAGAGCCTTGGTCAGACTTGACAGGATTTGGAATGATTTATGTTTTGGTGGTTTGAATATAATCATGCCAGCTGGCATTTTATTGGTTGGTACATATGGAAGCATATAGTTAACTCAAATGTTAATGCAATCCCACATTGCATTTTCATTTCCACTTTTTCCTGCATTATTTTAGTCAATATGGAAATTAAAATGCAATATCATGATTTGTATTCAATTTTCATGTACTGATATACACATTCGCTGTCAATATAAAAATGTTAATGATAAGCCATTTGGCATTTAATTTTCAAAGTCATGCCTGCTTGGTCGTAAAAAATTTAAATGTTAATTAAAATGTGAAAAGTGAGAAACAACAACACCCTTTGCAATTGAACTTCCACGCTCTGATGCTGTTTTTCTAACTTAAAGTTGCCCTATGCAGCTTAACACCACCTATCGGCAGTGATATAGCAGTTCTATAACTCTATTAGGATCTGACATTGTCATTACCAACTACAAGCCTACTGACCGGTTTGAAGCAGTGTCACCTCCAACCGTCGATTCTGGAACAATAAACACAGACTTTTGTTTCCAATGGGGTAAATGTTGATGGGCCCTTTCCACAGCTACCGAACAAAGACAAAACAAAGTAAACAGCTAAACCAATCAAAACGTCATCTGGACTATCTATTGCATTTGATGCATTGCGATATTTCAGGGACTTGTTGATGACTATATAGCAAACATGAAACCATAATCATGCTAGCTAGCACTAGCTGGAACAATAATATGCACACTTTGACCAGTTTGCACAAGGCGAAATCTAGCTAAAAGGCAATATAATTGCTTCGTCCAAGCAATATTCATTCGTGCATTAGGTTTGTTCAAGCAATTCACAATGCATGTTAGTTTTCTTAACATTGTGCAGAGAACACCAGGTTGTAACACTATTTTCCAGCAAGAACATTAATCAAGGAGTGTCTGCTCAGACACAACTTAGCTCGTTAGCTATTGTCACGACCAAAGACTTTAGAGAAACCTTCCTAAAACGTATCTGTGCTCATACAAATAGAATAAACAAGAACATAGAATGATTTTCTACGTAGAATAATTGTTTCTCCGTCATCATCAACCTTACACATAGATTTCCTTGACCACCTAGCCAACTAACTAAATGAGGGGATGTAACCTACTTGTCATGTAGAAAGGTAGACAACTCTTCATCACTGTTCACACAAACTTCAGTTCTCACTATCAAGTGCAAAATGTACACTTGTTTGTCTTATGCTCGCGTTGCTTCCGTATATTTTCATTTCTGAAGTGTTCAATGTAGGCTACATGAACCCAAACAAAGCTTGTCAGTGGACTTCACCTCCCACACCTTCAAGGAAGTACATGCCTACAAGCGTCCCAACCTTCTACATTTTACTTGCAACCATGGCACTGGTGTCACGCCCTCCGCATCCACCTCCTCCTAGTCCGGGCCAGGCTCTTTTTCTCCTGCCTGTCCGTGTATGTGGGGCTTTCCCCCACTGCCCCTCAAGTCTCCACACGTGCTATTCATTCCCTCATCAGCCTGCCTATATATACCCTGGTCTGTCTGGCGCTAGATCGTTGTAATTCACTACTAGGCAGTAACGTTCCCGGCCGCTCTAAACCATAGTTTAAGCACCCAGTTTAGTTGCTCCTTCCAACTAACTCTGTTTGTTCCCCGTTACCAAGAGCCACCTTACCAAGCCTCTAAACACCTCCACCTGACCGCCTGTCAGCCACCTGCCCTGCCTACCCGCTGTCCTGCCTGCCTCGCCCTACCTACCTACCTACCTACCTACCTACAGCGGGGAGAACAAGTATTTGATACACTGCCGATTTTGCAGGTTTTCCCACTTACAAAGCATGTAGAAGTCTGTTATTTTTATCATAGGTACTCTTCAACTGTGAGTGGCGGAATCTAAAACAAAAATCCTGAAAATCACATTGCATGATTTTTAAGTAATTAATGACATAAGTATTTGATACATCAGAAAAGCAGAACTTAATATTTGGTACAGAAACCTTTGTTTGCAATTACAGAGATCATTCGTTTCCTGTAGTTCTTGACCAGGTTTGCCCACACAGCAACAGGGATTTTGGCCCACTCCTCCATACAGACCTTCTCCAGATCCTTTAGTTTTCAGGGCTGTCGCTGGGCAATATGGATTTTCAGCTCCCTCCAAAGATTTTCTATTGGCTTCTGGTCTGGAGACTGGCTAGGCCACTTGTGTTACTAATGGTTTTCTTTGAGATTGTGGTCCCAGCTCTCTTCAGGTCATTGACCAGGTCCTGCCGTGTAGTTCTGGGCTGATCCTTCACCTTCCTTATGATCATTGATGCCCCACGAGGTGAGATCTTGCATGGAGCCCCCGACCGAGGGAGATTGACCGTCATCTTGAACTTCTTCCATTTTCTAATTCCATTTTCAGACCGGCCTATTGTTTTATAGCCCATCCCAGCCTTGTGCAGGTCTACAATTTTATCCCTGATGTCCTTACACAGCTCTCTGGTCTTGGCCATTGTGGAGAGGTTGGAGTCTGTTTGTTTGAGTGTGTGGACAGGTGTCTTTTATACAGGTAACAAGTTCAAACAGGTGCAGTTAATACAGGTAATGAGTGGAGAACAGGAGGGCTTCTTAAAGAAAAACTAACAGGTCTGTGAGAAATTAATTATAAAAAAATCATACAATGTGATTTTCTGGATTTTTGTTAGATTCCGTCTCTCACAGTAGAAGTTTACCTATGATAAAAATTACAGACCTCTACATGCTTTTTAAGTAGGAAAACCTGCAAAATCGGCAGTGTATCAAATACTTTTTCTCCACACTGTACCTGCCCAGCCCCAACCCCTCCGGCCTGGCATCGGTCCTTCCATCCCAGCCACCATTAAAACACCCTTTTTGTTTCTCTGATTGTGTCTGGTGTTGTGCGCTTGGGCCCACTCGCGGCTCCCCCCGTAACAACTGGTGATAGTGTCCATCCTGACACTGCCAGAAACTGTTTATTAATGTGATCTGATGGTATGTAACTAAGGGTTATTGATGGAAATGCTGCACAGGGCACCTTTAATGAAAATGACATTGCAATGCGATTGCATTTTCATGTTCTATGGCCCTGTCAGTCATTCTCTGAAGGCAGGACATTGTTTAACGTGCAAACCGGAAACATGTAGGCTACAATCATAGATGTATGGGTACAATGGCAACTGCAGGGCTAGTCCAACTAATATTGGATTTTGCAGATCATTTTGAAAGCAATTATAATTATAATTGAAAATGTAGCTGAATTTACTGCGATCACTAATAATAATGTTGACCCGTTAGTGTTGGCATCCCATGCATCTTTCTTTGTTGTTATTTTATATCCACTGCTGATGCTATGGAATATGACAGCTCGTTTGCTGTTCACTTCCTGCAGCAGTACCTCCACTTCAGAACTACTGACATTTTATGTTTGGAGTCTGGTGCTCCACCGTCTTTACATCTTGGTTTGGGCATTCTTGACCTCTCTCTCTCAACTTTTCATTTGAATTAATGTCTGTGCTTTCGTGTTACACATACTCAGATATAATACTGACAGAAAAAGCAAAACATTATAAGCTTACCAGATACTTATTAAATTTTTATACAAACAGCCATGAAAGATTCCTGATTGGTCTCCATTATTCTCCTTGAATTATGATAAATGGCAGTAGAAAGTGTTTGATAACATGAGTAACTGTTGTGCTTTAATGGATATTGGATAAACTAGTAAAACTAGTAACAGTGGTAATGAAGCATTAAATCATAACATTTCCATGTATGGGTTGAGAATCCATTTTCTCACTCTGATGTGAAACCATCTATGCCTGTCTACATTGGCAACAATGTGTATACATTACTGATTTGTTAAATAAATGCTCCACACACTCTGTCCATTTCCCAAACCCAGATGCGCACACAAACGCACAGATACCCACATACACCCATGCATGCTCGCTCGCTGGCACACACATACACAAACACACAGCAAATTCAATCTCTATTTCTTCAATAGCCTGCAGTAGCACTACTCCACTTCTCTGTGGGGACATATTGAAGGTCCCTTTGTAACATTATTGAATTTAGCACATCAAATTCAGGTAGCTACCTTGAGTCAGAGAATTCCAGAGAGGGAGAGAATAAGGGAGGGATGGAATAATGATAGTAGTTGGGTATGTCAATATCTAAAGGGAGGAAGAGTGAAGGTGGCTGTACATGTTACGTCACCACATACACACACAGACATGGGTAACATGCTCAGACAATGCTACTGAGACAAATCAGATGCGTCTCTATTCAAAACTCAATTAATGCAATGGAAGACAGTGGAACCAAAGAATCTGAGAATTCAGATGTATTTCTGAATTCTTTTTCAGTGTTGTTTTGGTTAGGAATTTTAATCCTGGTTGAGGTATACCAACACTGCATTTCAAATGGCCAAGATTAAACGGGAAATATTAGCATTGCCAGATACTATGTTTATTTCACTAGTCATGTTGGCCGGATCCTCTGTCTCCCATTGTATTAATTGAGCTATATACAGTCCAAGTTGTTTCATATGCCTTTTTAGAACATAAAAATTCTCTGAAGAGTAAGTGCAATTTGTGATTTATTTATTGCACATGAAAAATCAATGTGTAGAGCACCCAAACCCACAACATTTGTGGTTTGTAGTTTTATTGGGCTCAATTTAAAAAGTGTTTTGACTGCCACAGTGGCTGGTGAACCACAGCATTCATTTGAGTCTCTGGTAGAGGGTAAATGTTTAGGACTAAGGGATAGGGCTGAATTGTCTCATTGCTCTCTAGCAACTACGTGGTTGGCAACTGTAAGCTCATACTGTAGTTGTTTGGCAATGAATGCACTCTCCTCCAAGCACATATGTACTCTTGAATAGTTCTTGTTTGAGCAAGCACTTTGATAAGAAGCATAGTGGCTAGGTGAGATGTTCTGATGAGGATATATTTTTCAATATGACCCCCTTCCTAACTTGAAGAATTGTTGACGTAATGCAAGGCCATAATTGTAAGGAGAGAAATATTGGGTCAAGTCTGGGTTAAAAATCTCAAAATTGGAAATAATACTCAGAAATTGTGACAATTATGTTAATACTCAGTTTTTATACATATTTAGGAGTTTTTATGAAAAAAATATATAACCCATTAATTAGAGATTTTAGGTGGTATCATTACTTGTGTGATGCACCAGGAAAAGAAAGTGTGTATAAAGTTACCTACACTTGCTAAAGTTGTCACCAAATATATCCAAGCAATTAACTATGACATGCCCAATGGATAAGTTGCCTTGGATTTTAACAGTTTCTCAAAGACCTTGTTTAAAACGGCTGAACATGGCACATGCAGTATACTTCACATGAACACTCTCCTCTCCGTCACCCAGAATATCCCTTCTGTGTGTGGTAATTGGCTGCTGGCTGACATTGCTCTAAGTGCGGGGTATTGAAGCTTCTGCAGCCCGGAGCACAGTGATTGGAGCCACATCACAGACAGAGACAACCCGCCACCGCCCACCGACCGCCACACCACACACAAACTCACCAGACCAAAAAGATGTGCACAGCTTACAGAAAGTCTGTACATTCTAGTCATTTATTTTCTTTGGCTCTGTCTCTAGTCTTTCTTGTCCATCCCTCTAAGGGTCTCCAGGCTTCAAATGCATATCTAATCGAGCATTGTTTAATTGGGGAATCTGACACACAGGAAAGGAAAACAAACAAACAAAACAAATTGGTGGACTGGAGTCTTTAGTAATGTTGACAATTAAGATGGCTTTCCGTCCTGTTTTTGTGATATTTTCCACACAGATATGGAAATAGTAGTGGCAAGAGACCTTGTGTAACTTTTAAAGGTCAGAGATCAAAGTAATGGGCTACAGCTTCCTATAGGGGCCACTACACGCAGACCACTGCCTACTATGTTGAAACATACTGTAGTGGAATCTAATGGACACATGCCTCTGCTTTGATCGTGCACCTTTTTTGTCCCCTTCGGTCTTCATGTGTCCGGTCTAAAAGGAAACTGTCAGTAAGGGTGGCAATGACAAGACAGTAAGACAATTCAAACTGTCTCACCTCCCTCTTGGTTGGCTGAAAGCTTTCTTCTGCTTGCGGCAGTAAAAATGTGGTGACACCATGGACATCATCATTTGATGATTGTCTGAGGTTTTGCATATGAGCTCCTAGGGAAATGTTACATAGACTTCATTCTTTAGGAAATTGTTTAATTGGTTTTCCTGTATGATTACTATTTTACCTCATCAGAATAAACATGCTCTTCCCTCTCAAAAATATGGAACCAACTGTGCATCGGGGCCCTGATTAAACTATTAACTAGCATGAAATATTCATTATACTGCAGTATAAATAGCTTTTCTTCATAATTAATTAGTTAGTTATGATTAAAGTTTAATTGAAGTTAAATGAAATGGGATGTTACCAATAAGTGCCTAATGTCATTGTTGTTATCTTACATGAGTTTTGATCCCCCTCCACTTCACAATGCAAATACAATGCTTGGCATAATGTTCATGGCTCAGTATCTTCTCTGTGTCTCTTACCCTGTGTCTCTCTGAACTCTCTCTCCAGTGATGGATGGGCAGATCGCGATGAGGTGGTGGAGGGGTATGAACAGGAAGCAGAAGGCGGGATCACCATGAAACTACAGTCAGAGGAAGTGAAGTCATTTGATGACTACTTCCTGAAGCTGCGTCTGGACACCAACACACGGAACCCGTGGTTCCCAGAGTTCTGGCAGTACCGCTTCCAGTGCCGGCTGGCTGGACATCCACAGGAGATGAAGAAGTACAAGAAAGTCTGCACAGGTGAGAGCCACTAATAAACTGCATTACTTGGAATGGAGTGAGGAATGATCAGTTTGGGATCAGGAAGAAAATTCTTATTTTAATTTAATCTACAATAACAGTGGGGAAAAAATACAATCGTCAGATGAATATAATATTTCCTATTGGAACATTAGTAAATGTTGAGTTTGGCAAGGAACAATATGAGGTCTCTGAATGATAAAAAAAGTATAACTAATTAATTGACAACTATCTTAATTGTATGTAAATTAATCAGAAAGTATTTTTTTCCATTACGTGAAATTCATGTTATGGACATTAGAAGTTTTGTTCCAACAGTGAATATGGTTAATTATATGTATATATATTTTCACCCAGGCCAGAAAATGTATGATAATCTGTTGTCTCCTTTTTTCCTCTTCAAATACTGTCTCTGCCTACAAAAGGTGATCTAGGTAAATAGAGTTGTCGCCCTCCCCAATTAATCCTATTATTCACCAACCAATTACATTGATTTACATAGCGATTACATGAATCACCTGAAATAATGCTCAATAAGCATGCTTTTTAAGCACTTTGTTAGAAAAGCTCTTTTAAGTATTGCCGTTATTGTGAGTGTACTCACCTCAACACAAAAAAATTATTACATTTTCTACTTTGCAATAACTGACTCACTTGAGACCTAAGTAATTCAATATAGTTTGATCTAAGAATTCAAAACATTAAACCTTTACTGAGCAGTTTACTAGTGTCAGTTCGCTGTGTGTCTTATGTTATTTTCTCTTCCTAAAGATCTCCAAGGTGGTAAGTGTATAATTTCAAGTTTATGGAAACAATGACTCTACCTGCACTTGCACTATATAAGCACTTCACTTGTGCAGGACATGTAGAGTTTGACTGGTGCTAGTTCCAAGGAAAATGTTGGATGGCTATCTCGAGACCAGTGAAACAAATAGATTCAAATTGGCTGCTTTGTACAAGGAAAGCCCTGGGAAAGGGTCAAATCAGTCAAACTCTACAGTATAAATTGTTATGTGTTTCTTTAACTACTGCAGTGTGGAGAGAGCACACAAAAAAAGAATGAGTCACTGAAACACACGGTTCACGACCCCTTTCGGTTCAGAACGATGATATAAAAGAGATTTGTTCTATGTACAGTAGGACAATAGATGATCTCCTCTGCTGCCTAGCTGCATGATCGCCTCAGACAAAATACAGCCATTTGGTAAATGTATTGAGAAACAATAGAAGAGACGGAGACAAAATGGAGGACATTTAAGCAATCTATGAAAATAATGTTGCTTGAGTTTAACTTCAGGTAGGGTGAAAAAATAAATAAAAATACTATTAGTGCTAAGATTGCTAAGGTTCACCCATCCCCTGTGACTTTTTACATGACCACCTTTGATTTGTCAGTTGTATTGGCTGACAATGCTTTAAGCTGGCTGACGAAAATGCTTCTTCCACAATATGATGTCCACAGACTTCACTGTTGCACCCTCGTGATTCTTTCAAGTTCTGTATCCTTCGGGAAAAAAGTTAAGCCTTTGGACACCTTATTGTGACCTATGCAACCCATCTACCAAATGCTGTGTGCCAATTATATTGTGCTGCATTCAGAGAGTGTATTTTCGTTGACTTTTTAAATTACGAACTCAAGCTGTTTACGGTTTGACTAAGAAGGAAGTTTCACAATTCTCTTGTGGTACAATACTCTGTGTGCCTAAATGTACCCATTGACATGCAATCATATAAATTCCACAAGAACAAACAAAATGACCGCCGTCCATAGAAAACAACATAAAACAATACCAATCCCCCACCCATTTTGACATTCTGATAATTTACGACTGATCCCCAGGCAATGAGAGTCTTCATGATAACTATGTCCAGGACAGCAAGATGGGCTTTGTCATCAATGCCATCTATGCCATGGCCCACGGTCTCCACGATATGCACAGCGAGCTTTGCCCCGGCCAGCCCGGCTTGTGTGAGGCCATGGACCCCATCGACGGCAGCAAGCTGCTGGACTACCTCCTTAAGACCACTTTCCGAGGAGTTTCAGGAGAGGACGTGTACTTCGACGAGAACGGGGACACTCCGGGCAGGTGAGGGAGGTGGTGATGGGTGGAGGAGGTGGAGAAGGGGGCTGACAGGGAGGTTGGTTTGGAGAATTGTCTATGGGGAAGATTTTGTGTGGAAGTATAATGAAATACACTATGAATGGGCATATATTGTATACGCACACATGCAGGCTCACAAACACAGACAGAGAGCAACCATATTGTGTAACCATATTCAAGGAGTCTGGAACAGATCGAATGTACACTACAGTTCAAATGTTTGGAGTCACTGAGAAATGTTTTTGAAAGAAAAGCAATTTTTCTGGTCATTAAAATATCATCAAATTGATCCGAAATACAGTGAAGACATTGTTAATGTTGTAAGTGATTATTGTAGCTTTTAATGGAATATCGACATGGGTGTACACAGGCCCATTATCAGCAACCATCATTTCAATGTACCAATGGCATGTTGTGTTTGCTAAACTAAGTTAATCATTTAAAAGGCTATGTGAAAGCCTTTACCATTATAAAAGGTTATGAGAAAACCATTTTTGCAGTTATGTTAGCACAGCTGAAAACTGTTTTGCTGATTAAAGAAGCAATAAAACTGGCCTCCTTTAGACAAGTTGAGTATCTGAAGCTTCATCAGAAACAAATAACTTTCCTCTAAAACTCGTCAGTTTATAATTTTTCTGAAAAATTAAGTCTGTTCCTTACAAGAAATTAACAAGAAACTGAAGATCTTGTACAACGCTGTGTACTACTCCCTTCACAGGACAGCGCTTAACTATCTTTAACCAGAACAGAAAGACAAGTGGGAGGCCCCAGTGCACAACTCAGCAAGAGAACAAATTGTGTCAAGTTTAAGGAACAGATGCCAGGTCACAGGTCCTCAACTGACAGCTTAATTAAACAGTACCCCAAAACAAGTCTCAATGTCAGTGAAGAGGCAACTCAGGAATGCTGTCCAGTGTCCAGTGTTCTTTTGCCCATGTTAATCTTTTCTTTTATTAGGCCAGTCTGAAATATTACTTTTTCTTTGCAACTCTTCCTAGAAGGCCAGCATCCTGGAGTCGCCTCTTCACTGAAATGTCTAAATGACCCCAAACGGTAGTGTATCTATGTGCTGTAGCAGTCATTTCCACTTATCTGCAGTCAGTCTCCTTTGTGTCACTGCCACACCCTGCCACACATGAGAAAAACAAACCTGGTCAACAGTTATTCAGCTGAAGGTACTGCAGTTCTACTGGGATCAGTTCATATCAGATCCCAGTAGTTCTGGGTTGAAAGCTGGGGTAAGTAGCTTTACCTGAAGTATCTCTCCAAACACTCCCAACATCATTGTTTGTGAGCAGGATAAAAGGTGTCTGCTCAAAGCAAAAGTTTCATTATTAGTAAATGACCCACTACGTGTTCATTCTCCTTTGCTCTCTTTATCTCTGATTCTCACCTTGCTCTCCCTCTCTCCCTTCCTTTGATACCTGCCCCACCCCATCAGGTATGACATCATGAACCTGCAAAGTGTCGGTGATGGTAGCTTTGACTACCAGCAGGTGGGCTCGTGGCATGAGGGCATTCTGAACATCGATGACTGGAAGCTTTGGATGAATAACAGCGACATGGTTCGCTCTGTCTGCAGTGACCCCTGTTCCAGGGGACAAATCAAGGTACGGGCACAATTTGGGCCAAACCGGACCGGACCTGGGTGAATTAGGATAGTATTCGGAACTGTTCTGATTGTTTCTCTGATGTGACGCTTTTGGGCTGAAAAAAATAAACTCTGGAAATGTATCCCTTGCTTAGTAAATAATGATTTTTAGGTCAGGCTTTAATTGTGTCCGCGATTGGACAGGTATGATTTTCATTGTTCATTCACACAATGCAGTGGAACATAACATAATTGTTCTTGAGGGAACAGCTTGAGTCCTTCTAAGCAGGGACAGTTTTATTTAGCCTGGCCATAAGTCCCCCAAAGGGAGCATGCACACTCTCCTCTCTGCTTTGGCTGGAGCCTGCTAATGCTTTGTTAATAGCCCAGTGTTCTTTTTATCACCCTGTTCTACATATCACGGCTCTGATGAAATCCACTCTGGGAACCGGAGTATGTAAATGCAAACAAGCTTGTCTTTTGGAAATGTGTTTATGTGCTGCGAAGGGAAAGCTGTTACACCATATAGATTCTTAATAAGATGCACCTAAACTGTTCTATAGTTAAAAGTTGTTAGCTGTTCCATCCTGATATACCACTGAATGAAGAAAGCACCATGATGGTCTATATTTGATCATGGTTGGTGCATGTGAGCAGTCTGATATGTCGCTAGTTGTGCATTGTAATCATTTGGGCTCTAAGGTTGTGACCCCTGACCTCTGTGTGATCAGGTGATCAGGAAGGGCGAGGTGAGCTGCTGCTGGATCTGCACCACCTGTAAGGATAACGAGATCGTCCGGGATGAGTTTACCTGTCAAGCATGTGACCTTGGCTGGTGGCCCAACGAAGACCTGGAAGGTAACTAACACATTAACGGGGAATCACCTATTTATGTGTTTTGATGACTATCGCTTTGATCTGGCTCTAGTGACCCCAGCTCATACAATCTATAAACCCACCATCATAGATTGGATAATATTGACTCTTTCTCTGTAAAGCTACATTTCATCAATGTTTTACACAGGCTGTAATGGGTGTCTCTTTTTGCATTGTCGTCATCCTTTTTAAGCATTATAATATCCATCACACCCACAGCCATCGAGAATCACATTTTGGCTATTGGCTGCTGCTGGATGCAGTGCAACAAGGGCTGTGTAGCAGCTTTCATTGATTTCAAAGGAAGTGTTCCCATGTTGTATGCTGGCATTGCCAGATACCAGTGGGGGTTGTTTAGCACAGCTGTTAGCTTGTGTGCACTCAATATATTTTCTGTGCTTGTTCCGTGATATTTTTAAATAGAAAGATAATCTGTGATTAGTTCCAAATTGTTTTGTTTATTAAATGCCCCCCAAAATACAGTGAACTCCAAAAGTATTTGGCTCTGTATTCTCACACTGGATTCAAAATAATAGCGTGACTTTCCAGTTAAAGTGCAGACTACCCAAAGCAGATATCGTACTTGGTCACTTGTCCATTGCATGCAATGACTGCAACCCATAAACTTCACCAGAATCTCAGTATCCTCCATGCTGATGCTTTGCCAGACCTATTCTACAACCATCTTAGGTTCCTGCTTGTTTTTGTGCCATTTTGCTTAGTGTTTGAAAGGCATGCTCAATTCTGTTATAGTCAGGAAATTGACTAGGCAAGTCAAGAACTCTCTACTTTTTGCCCTTGAAAAACTCCTTGGTAGCTATGGCAGTGTGTTTGGGGTCATTGTCCTACTACATGATGTAGTGCCGTCCAATGAGTTTAAAGGCATTTGGTTTTATCTGAGCTGGCAAAATGTTGCTGTACAATTTAGAATTCAGTCTGCTTCAGCATACTGCAGTGACATTATCAATGATGATAAGTGATACAGTTCTAGTGGCGGCCATATGAATAATAAACTTCTTCAGGCTAACTAGTATTTTTGTACCTTGTACATCAGCCTCTATACTTTGGCTGGTGAAGTTTTCTTTGTACTGTAGTGGTTGAAACATCTCAAGTAAGCTCAACCATTCTTCAGCTTTGAATATGTTATTCAGCCATCCACTTCTGTGGTCTTTCATGGTATACCGGGGGGTATTCCATCAAGGCAGATAAAGGAAAATCCAGGCTTATTTCGATAAGTCTGGCTAATTTAAGTAAGAGTTCCGTTCCATTACTGTGGCTTATAGGTGTCCCTGCTCAGTAACAAGGTAACTTATACATCTAAACTAGCCTGCTCCCTTACAGGCTAACTGTCAAGCTTAATTTAGTGTTTCAAGGAATTTCCAACGGGCGGAAACAGAACCACAAAAAAACGTTCTGTGTATATTCTCACTTGCATTACTTTTGTTCGGTTAACAGAAATTTTTTCTGTCAAGTGTTTAATTTAGTTCCATAGAACATATCAATAAAAATAAACAAGTTAAAAAAAAAAGTATTTCTTTCCACTTTCACTGTCTTCAAAAGCCAATAGAGGCATAGACTGTGGCTGAATCTCAAATCACATACTACATATTAAACATTTCCCCCAAAGGGTACTATAGAACCACAAATAAAGGTTTAATTTCTATTTTGTTTGTTTATTTTTTGAGACATGAAAGATATTTTGTGCAAATATAATTTCCATAAGGTTGGGAATTGGGCCTAGTTTACAGATTTTTTACACTGTTTCTACAGACACTATATCACCAAAAGACTCTCTTCCTGTACTATGGCACTGCCAAGCCTTCCCTACTTTCATCTCAATTCTCGATCTCTCTCATCTACTTTATTTCAGACTCTGTCTCACCTTCCACCTCTCGGTGAACTCCCCTTCCCACTCCTCTCCTCATTTCTCTCTACTGTCTTCCTATTTTCTTCATGCTGTCATAGCCTGGCCATCATTTTGACAGCAATTTGAGACAAGCTGGAGGGAGCTCGTCTCCCCGTGCACAGCTGTTGTTAGGTGAAAAATCCCATTAGCTCATTGAGAGACTGGGGGTAGATCTACAAAACAAATTTGTATGAGATTAAATATTCATCTTTCCTGTGATCCCCTATGCATGTGGGGAATACTAAGAGATATCATTCCCATATTCATGTGGAAATAATAATCTATAATTTGCCTTCCTTTTAGACCAAAGCTTTGTCATTCCTGGTTACTGTGGAAACCAGTTTCATACCAGCTTTCAAAGGGAATGTGTTGTGCACTTGAGGAAGGATTGAATTATTCAAAGGTTTACTCAAAACACTGACAGACTCATTTAGCGGAGAGGAAAAGGGATTTGAAGCTTTGCCACCCTTGTCCATTGGCAATGTGTGAGCCTCACGCCTTGATAAACTAAGCTTGTTGGATATATGGATGGAGATAAGTTAGCTCAGCAGTGAAACTTCTAAATGGACACTATTCTCAAGATCAAATCTTTTTGTATAGTGATGATATTAGTCATTCACTTTCTCGCTTTTAAAACTGGAGAAGCATATCTCAGATGCAGATAATATTTTTGCTTCGTTAGATAACTAGCTATTTCAGAAATGTTCTTGTGATGTGGCTTACATGATGCTGGTTGAAATTGGCATAGACACAGGCAGACCTAGCCTCTGATGGCACTGACTCTAATGCTATTAACCACGAGTGCTGTGTATTACAGGGGTTTTAAGCTGAGTCTGGGGACGGTTCTCCCACTAAGCCCTTGCAAGTCTAAGTGTGTGTCGGATGACAAATCACCGCCATGATACTTTGCAGCAGAAACATAAAAGAAAAATCTGACAGTTTCGGAGCATGTGAGTCCTTTTCTGTGTGTTATCGAATGTTGGGCCATCTTCTAAGTGCTACGATCATCCCTACGCACTTCTTGACTAAATCTGTTTGCTAGTCCTCTGTCTTGGTCTCCTCCCTTTCTTGTCAGTGGCCTCATGTTCCCCTTATTTCCATTCACATGCTCCAACTGTTACACATGCTCCAACTATTACTGTGATAACAAGGGCGTCTTTGTGTTCTTCTGTCCCCTGCAGGCTGTGTGCCCCTGCCTCTGAAGTACCTGGACTGGTCTGACGTCGAGTCCATAGTGGCTGTGTGTTTGTCCTGCGTGGGCATCCTGGTCACCCTCTGGGTCACGTTGGTCTTCGTGCTGTACCGCGACACGCCTGTGGTCAAGTCGTCCAGCCGCGAACTATGCTACATCATCCTGGTCGGTGTCCTATTAGGTTACATCTGCCCGTTCACATTGATTGCCTATCCCACCGTGACCTCTTGCTACCTGCAGCGCCTCCTGGTGGGCCTGTCGGCCGCCATGTGCTACTCAGCCTTGGTCACCAAAACCAACCGTATTGCCCGAATCTTGGCAGGCAGCAAGAAGAAAATCTGCACCAAGAAGCCCCGCTTCATGTCCGCTTGGGCCCAGGTGTTCATCTCCTTCTTCCTCATCAGCCTTCAGCTCGTCCTGGAGATAACCCTGATCATCCTGGAGCCACCCATGCCCGTCAAGTATTACCCCAGCATTCGGGAGGTCTACCTCATCTGTAACACCAGCACGGTGGGCATGGTGGCGCCGCTGGGCTACAACGGCCTGCTCATCATGAGCTGCACCTACTACGCGTTCAAGACACGCAATGTCCCGGCCAATTTCAACGAGGCCAAGTACATTGCCTTCACCATGTACACCACCTGCATCATCTGGCTGGCCTTCGTACCCATCTACTTTGGCTCCAACTACAAGATCATCACCACCTCCTTTTCTGTGAGCCTGAGTGTCACCGTGGCACTGGGGTGCATGTTCACGCCCAAGATGTACATCATCATCGCCAAGCCGGAGAGGAATGTGAGGAGCGCTTTCACCACATCCGACGTGGTCAGGATGCATGTTGGAGATGGAAAGGCAGCTCAACAGAGCAAGAGCATCCTCAACATGTTCCGTAGGAAGAAGAGCGGGAACGGAAGCACCAAGTGAGTACAATTCAGTGGCGTTCAGATCTCAGTATCTGGAGATCAGATCAAATGGAAGGACAGAATAAGGCCTGATCACCTGATGGGAACCAACCATTATGTTCCACTTAGAAAGAAAAGGTTCCAAAAAGTTTTTTTGTCTGTCCACTTAATTGAACCATTTTTGGATTCAGTTAAATCACTTTTGGTTCAAGACAGAACCTTTTTGTGTTCCATATGCAATGTAAAACGGTTTACATGGAACTCAAAAGTGTTCTACCTGGAACTAAAGCAGTTTTAGCTCAAACCCAAAGGGTTCTACCTGGAACCCAAAAAGGATTAATAAATGGTTTCCCAAAAGCGACAGCGAAAGCACCCATTTGAAACCTTTTTTTTGGAGTGTGTGACCAGAAGTCATTAGGTTGGGAGAAATACGAGTACGTAGAGGCTTTACTCTGTCATTCTGTTGTCTTTGTCTACCCAAATATAATGTATTACAATGTGTGTATGACAAAAAATGTCCTTGGTAGATAAGCCAATCAAAAGCTAAATATTATATTCATTCAGATTTTCTTTTTATTATTTACCTCACCAGAGTGAATATTTTCAAACCTAGTCCAATTGCAAGATTCACACTAATGGGAGAGTACACTTCATGTATGCCAGTTAAACAATAGATTGTATAGATTTTCAACTGGATTTCTAATAAGCGTTCCACAGCAAAACACATGGACAGTGTCAAAAGGAAGGATTGAGATGGGGGATGAGAAGAACGTTGTGTTTGAATGTTGTCTCTCCCCTCTGCTCTACTAATTTTCACCCAACCTCTGCCAACGGACACAGGTTGATTCTGACAGGCTAATGTTTAGACTATGCTTGGCAAACTCCTGTCCTTGGGGGCTGCAGCGTCTTCAGACAATAATCTGTCATTAGGAGAAGGGTCTACTTAACTTCTTCATAGCACCAGACTGGTTGGGGATAACAAGGTATGATAGCCAGTAGACGCTGCAGCCTTCAAGGGAAGGATATGCACACAGCTCTGTTTTAGGTGTTTCTGGTTTATCTTGAATCATCCCCTTACATTTATCCCAGTTTGAAGCATGAAAGCCTTTCTCTCCCCGACTAATTACACAAGAAAGACAAACCTAACCTAGCCTGCTATGCGCAGCACTAAAAGCCTGTGTCATCACATTGTCTGAGACAGTACAGGCACCAGACACATTTTGTAAATGCATGTTGCCCATCTAAGCATGATAAATACTTACTGTAGATCAAAAAAAAGAATCTCAAATGGTTGGATGGCTCATAGTCTTTTTTAATTCACAGTTCATAATGCTGTTCAACAGCACATTATGAAATTATGAATCACCAGCCACTGTTTAAGTGCCCAGATTCACAGACACTATGCCACTTAGAGCTAATGAATGAACCACAACACAGCTGCCTGTTCTTGTTGTTAAAGCGTCTATACAAGTATTTTAACATGCATTGAGAAATGTTGAAATGCTGCTGTTCTTCTGTTGTTGTTGTTGTCTAACCCTTCCCCCGGGCGATCCCTGTTAGTAATGGCAGTCTTTATCTCGTTCATAGTTCTAATGGCAAGTCTGTGTCATGGTCTGAACCAGGTGCAAGACACCCTCAGAAGGGGGGGAATGTGTGGCACAGACTGTCTGTGCATGTGAGGAAACAGGAAGCCGGCTCGAATCAGATGGCGGTCATCAGGCCCCTAACTAACGCCCCCGTCGACCCCCACAGCTGCAACCCCCACCGACAAAACCAAGGCCCTGGCACAGACCCCCACCTCCCCCCCACACACCCTGGCACCAACGCTCTGTACAACTTGGCGGAGGAGGAGGACGAGGGCGGGGAAGTGCGCCCCCTCTGGACCCCGCCCCACTCTGGAACACTCCGAGGGCAGGACTCAGAGGAGCCCCCCTCTTATTCTCCCTCAATGGACTGTACCAACGAGGGTTTGCAGGGGAACTTTGTGGACACGCACAGCTCCAGTGGATTTAATGACAAGACAGTTGTGTCCGCCATTCAGGCAAGCTCCACCAGCCATACCCTGAGCTACACCTCTCGGCAGCCTGGTCCCCTGCAAGGAGGGGCTCCTTTTGGAGAGGAGGAACTAATCTCCTGCCTGAAGGAGGTTGAGGGGGAGGCACTAGATCTCCTGCACAACTACACTGAGGAGGCGGAGGAGGGAGAGGAGGAGCTGGCTCGGAGTAAGCTGACCCTGGAGGACTCTTTGGCTCTTTCTCCCCCCTCCCCCTTCAGGGACTCTGTGTGTTCTGCTGGGTCGATTCCTGGCTCCCCCATCTCAGAGTTAGCCCTCTGCAGCCCACCAAGCTCCACTTACTCCTCCGCTATCCTCCAGGACTTCAGACAGAGCTCCTCGACACTGTGAGAGCCACTGAGCTAACACTGACATGCACACACTCACATGCCACGTTACTATGTTTAAACATCAACAATTAATTTATTGACTTATTTATTTACTTACACATTTCTCCATTTGCTCTGTTATATGCTTGCTTTGATTATACTACAGCACATGTTTACGTCAAAGGGGCAACTGAAATGACAGAAATGGAATAGTCCAGTAGCAATCATGTTTCTCAAGGGCTCAGGGTCCCAGAGTACCTTTCTGCTCATTTTTAGACTGGGAACAGTGCCAAAACTACCAGGATCTTTTGCCAAATGTATTAAGCAAAGCTGTAATCACAATGAAGACTGTAGCTACATGGTTATGTGTTGCTATTGTTGTAGATTGAAACAAATGGAGGGAATGCTGTTTATTTTTTGCTTGAGTCTTATCCTGATTTCGAGATAAAGGGACCAAGCCGGCTAAAGACTATAGATTCCACAACACACTGCCTGATTGGTCAAAAACTTCACGTGTGCAGTTGAGCTCATATTATTATATGTAGCAGACGCAGCTGGATCAAAGACTCTTTTTTGCCTTTTTTCAAAATGACTTAGTCCTAAATAAGAAGCACTTGCCTCAGCTTACCAGTACTTTTACTTCTGACCTCATTGCAGTTCAAACATTTGCTCTCTGATAGGAAGCAAAATATATGAAAGCCAGGTTTGGCTACAGTTTAGTAGATAAGCAGTATTACTGTTTGTGTCTCAGACATGGCATTCAGGGCCACAAGGTACTATAACATTATTTGATTGAATTGGAGATTGGGTATTTGCACTGTATGAGATACAATTGCACGTTGCGACATGGTTCTAGCTGTGCCAATAAAAGCTGTTTTTCCAGTCCTCTGCATTCATGTTTACTGTATAGCTTTTTGTAGAGACTGATAAGGCATCTTTGGAAGATTCTGAGATTTCTGTACAGTAGCCTGCATTACGGAGGTGGGTCTGATTGTAAGCCACAGTAATGTCATGGCATCATAAGATTAAACACATTGAAATCCTGAGCCATGTGTGGTTCACACAGATTGCTATAAAGATGGGCTTCTGTTTTTCATACTGTGTGTATAGATATTTTTTTATGTTTTCAGAGATCGATGTGTCATTGTAATGGAAAGATACTTGTGTATGTTTTCAAAGTTTGTACTACTGTTAAACCATCTTTCGTTTTTTTTCACACAGATGGTATGTTTGTAATATCAGTAAATGTTTATATATTTAGAATGTGAAACTATTTATACGTTTTAAAACTTGTCTTACAGATGCTTGTGGAAGAGCTGTTTGTTGGCATTGATTTTGGGTAACTTTTCAGATAGACTTTACAAGTCAGCAGTATCCTCGTCAAAATATTCAGTTTTATTGCCTACCAGTTGCTTCTTGTGGTAAGATTATATGCGCTTCAATCTTGTTTAGATCTTGTATTAAAATTGCAGATGTATTGATTTTCTTGATCATACGTTTCATAGTAGCCTACTTTATCTATAAGAATGCAACTCCAAAGTATAAAAACTTAATATACATTATGTATAGTTACTATAGTATTGTAATTGTTATTACAACATGTTATATTTAGTCAATTAGTGCTAGTTGTTTGAAGATTTTAACATTTCTTAAATGTAAAGTAACAGAAAGATCACGTTTTACATGGTCACAGCTAGAAAGAGATAGGCCTACATGTTTTTGGCAAGGTGAACAATGCTGTAAAATAAAAACCTTTTATAGTAGTTTGACTGTTGACTGATTGCATGATTTCCTAAGGCTCTTAGGGTTTAATGGGTAATTGTAAAGACGTGGTCTCAAAGGGCCCTGATATTCGTTAAAACGCTTTGAATTCTTGTCAGATGTGCATAAATAAATTAGAGCAATTAAAATGTAGTGTTTGGATTTGTGCACTGCACATGAACTCGTCTTAAAAGTCAAATAAAATAAAAGCCGACCTGTGTCTGTGTGCCACAAAGCGTCCTGGTTACAATCTTGATGTAAACGCTGGAGGAGGAGGAGAAAAAATAAAGTTGATCCGACATTTCCGGGTCCTGTGACATATCAGGTGATTTTGAGCAAGTAGGGGAAGTAGAAAACTTTCTATTGTAGTAACCATATCTCCGAACAACGCAGACAGGATCCATTGCTTCATCGTGTTACAAAGGAAGCTTTGAGTTTGAGGAAGCTGTGTGTCATTCGGATTCTTGCACTATGGCAGGCGGCTCAGTATCGGAGTGTAAGGAATACTTGTTCAAAGTTCTAGTAATCGGGGAGTTAGGTGTGGGGAAAACCAGCATCATCAAACGATATGTCCACCAACTCTTTTCCCAACACTACAGAGCAACAATTGGGGTCGATTTTGCGCTGAAAGTTATCAACTGGGACAGCAAAACGCTTGTCAGGTTACAACTATGGGATATCGCAGGTAAGAGATATGGATGCACAATTTCTATATTAGGCTAATACTTTTCAGATAATGAAAGAAATCTTAAAGTACCACAATTGCATCGAAAGTAGTTCACTATTGCGTGACAGCGCACTTCTAGAGGGAAGCTTAGGAATTTACAGGCGCTCGTGAAACCAGTCGCGTGTTTCCACGAGTGCATTGTAAATAAAAAGTGACTCATTGGGTGTTTTGTACATTCTTAGTAAAAAAAAAAAAATAAGTTTCACATTTAACTTGCAGGCATACATATTGCTGTTTAAATTATTGTATATACTGCTGTTTTGTGTGTTTTCTCGATGTTATATTTGTCCACGGAATTTAGGTCATGTTGGTGGGTAGAGCGCCCACCCCGTGCGTCTTCTAAATCTGTCAGGAATCATAAATCATAGTCCTATGACATCTCATTTGTAGCCTACATGTTGAGCTGCCGTTGGTAATGTCACACTAAAGAATTATGAAAGACAGAGAATGGAGAGTCTGCTCGACTACACTAAATTGAATAAAAGCGTACTATCTAGTCAGTGAGGTGTTTTAAAAATTCTGTCGTGCCTACCAGCACACCTTTACCATGTACATGAAGAGGCGGGTTTAGCTTAAGGCAGAAGTGGAAGCTGCCTCAGGCGTCAATTTATCAGGGGCCTTGAAATCTTGGCATAAATAATAATAGTTATTCTTTTCAGGCCCCTCAACATAATGATCCAATATCAAGACCCGCTGAGCTCCCTTTTGTGTTGCTTAGCTCAGATTGGCTATTGACGTTCCATATATGAGCCATTCTTGCTTTTTGAAAAAGAAAATTTTACAGCCTCCAGCAGTATGTTTTTTTTTTTTTTCTAGTGACTATTTCTTCAGTCGTAACCATCTCTTCACGATGAACTCTACATTAAACATGAGTAACAAGTGTCTGTCATGCGCACACCGAAAAATGCATTACCTGCAAGTTAAGACTGGTTTTAAGAACTGGTATTTATTTTGTGCCAATAATAAAACTTTTTTAATTAACTTATTAGTGAATGTAGTTGAAATATGTTGCCTTATAATACAATTCCAACATCAAAACGAAGTCATTGTTTTGAGGCTACAATAGTATGTTAAGGATATAGGCCAGAGCTACAATTGCGCTGATCAAAGTCAAACCAAAAGTTGCATTCCACTTAGTCGTTCATACCTACGTAACTTAAAAAAAAAAAGAATTCTGAGGTAGAATTGTCAATATGGGTTGAGGTAGATGCCACCAGTTCATGTGGGGCTGTTTAGTTTACTTACTATTTTGGATTGGTTGGCTGTTTTTTGTTTTTATTTGTTGGACGTTATGTTCAATGGGGGTGTACATCATAGTATTCTTGATTAGTATGAGTTAAGGATTCATGTTCTATACAGGTATACTGTGATTTAGTTCTTATAATTTGATGTATTACTTTGAACCCCCCGTTTTAATTGAGGATCAGCTCTCAGGTCACGTTCCTATTTAGGAGTACTGCAGACATTTTCCCTTCAGACACACTTCTCATCTCAGGGTTGTTCAATTTATTTAATATTAGTTATATTTTCATTCATCCTCAATATCAATGTTTGATACTTTAAGACTACCTAAACCTCTTAGCATGACCAGTACCCAGATCGCATTATACAACCTAATAATATTTCATCTCTCATTCAAAAAATACTTCTCACCAGTCCCTGACACAGACACCTCCCTGCTGAGAGTAATGCAATCTGCCAACAGGATTCCCAATGAATGGCTACATTTAGTATTGGCCTCCACTATGCATGACATGTGAGTCGTTTATTAGGCCAGACAGGAGTAGAGGCTTTGGTATGGACACTGCTCCCTGTCATATGCCTGCCAGCTGAGAGAGAGACTACAAGTTAATTATTAGACTGTGGTTACTGTGGCCTGGGGTAAGGGCTCTGTGATTCAGTCCTAAGAAAGTTAAAGGGTTGGCCCTCACAGTGAGAGAGTAATAGGGAACTATATCCAATTCCTAGGTTGTGAGATTGGTGTCAGGACATCCACCGTATTATGATTCAACATTATAGATTTATTTTGGGGAGTATTTTAAATCCACCATGATTGAGTTTGAATTAGAAAAAAGACTGGCGAACTGCATTTCTGAATATACATTTCTAAGGGACAGTTCGGGTGATGGACAGATTCACAGAGACTGTTGAAGGATGACTGGTGATTTATGGAGATTTATTCATAAACTGGCAGACAGGTTATCACTGTGTGAGAGTGAGTGAAGATACCTGCCATTGTTGGTGTTTGCTACATTTATGTTGCAGTGCATAAGAACTGGGCCAGGGCAAGCTAGCCTGTCACAACCAGGAGCAGAAAGGATACATACACACACTTATTTGTCAGTACAGATGTCATTGCTACACACTGACCGCGCAATTACTATTGAGGCCAGTTACAGGGATGCCCAAAAGTGGGGGCTTTCTGGGGCCCAGCCGCTAGGGGTGCCCATGGAGGCCAGCAATAATTAATCCTAGATATTATAAGCATTGATATGATACCAATTTTTTTTTTTTACCAAAATATTCACCTTTACTTAAAAGAACAAAATAAACATGTTATCATTGTTGCTTTAGTAAAATGTAGCCCGTTTCATAATGAAACCCCACTCTCCTGAAAATGGTATGAGTAATTTCTTTGTACACAACGTCAAAAGTGCACCGCCGGCAGCCAGCCCCCACATGACCTGAGTAATGTACTGATCTAAACTAACTATTAGCTAATGCTGGAGTGAATTTCCTTGCTATGCCAGGACATGCACACCAATTGGGATGCCGGAAAAGAAAGGAGAAGAAAGAGGGAGCTGGCAAAGGCTTCAGACCCACAACTTTTTTCAGCCTGCTCAGAATGCTGCTCCCAGCCAGGCTGAAGAGACAAACGATAGCCAGGTGGCTACAGCAAACGTTATTAGCCAAGAGGTAGCTAGCGTCAGTGAAGGCCGACACCAAAACCTATGAGTGTCTGCATCTGGCACTCTCAAAATGAATTAATTGAACTGTGTGGAAATTACATTCTCAACACCGTTCTTTGAGAAATACAGCAGTCAATCTATTTCTCTACTATATGTGATGGCATCCCAGATATATCACATGCTGAGCAGAATGTCTTGCTTCTGAGGTACGTGTCTAACGATGATGCGCATGGCAAAGGATGGACAATAAACAAATGTTTCACTGAGTTTGGAGGCTTTGGAAAAAAAGACAGAAAAAAGAAATTGACAGCGTGATGGAGTTATCTCTCTAAAGGCATAGAATCAACCTTAATTTATCCTTCCTGAGGCTGTTGCTTTGTTAAATCAATGAATTTTTTCTCCATAAATAATAAGTCATTTTTAACATCCCCCTCAGTCACTTCAAATTCATTCTAGTTTCGGGCCTGGTGTGTGTGTGTGTGTGTGGTGTGTGTGTGCGGTGTGTGTGTGTGTGTGTGTGTGCGTGCACGCGTGCGTGAGGTGTGTGTGCGTGGGTGGTACGCAGTGTTTGTGTGTGCGTGTGTATGCCTCTAATGCAGCCCCCATCAGTAAGTGTCTCTCAGTTTACATATATGTGTTTTATATAGGAGAGAGAGAACACGTGCATGCATTGATATGAGTAAAGCAAATTTGGGGTGGGCCCATTCACTGGACTTTTACAGTGGCCCAGCCATTTCTGTTAGCGGGCTGGGCCACTTATAGGGCAGCCGATAGTTAGAGCATCTGACCAATGACCAGTAGGTTGCTAGATTGTTTGATTGACCTGGCAAGGTTCAACAAACAACTTGTCGTTCTGCCCTTGAGCAAGAAAAAGTAATTTCTCCTGTGAGTCCCAAAGGGTAAGAGTGTCTGCTAAATTACAAAAATGTATTGGATGAGGTTTGAGGGGGTATGCGCGTGCGCGCGCACACCATTAGAATATGAGGATGACAAGGACTCTGAAATGGCATAGAACAAGGGAGTGTAAAGGAGCGCTTTATCATTGAGTCATTAAGACCACTCATTAAGCCATTTAATTGTGCATAAAAACTGGGGGGCTTGTCCTTATGGCAACCGTAAGGACCAACCAACGTTGAGTCAATCTCATCCTCACTCTCATCCTCACTCTCCTGTAATGTGTGCAATCACTGAATGGAATGATAGTAATCAGGGTCTCGTTCAAGATAGATGAATGCTGGAAGTCGGCATGAAAAACGGGCATCGACCACCCCTTCTGTCTCAGAATAAATACCCTCCCCTGGGCTTGTCGGAGCCAGGGACAGCATGATTACAACCGTGAGGGGGTGGTGGTGAAGTGAGTAAGCCAGCTCCATGTGCCAAGGATTTAGACATCCTGAGAGAAGGGCCACCTTGCTGGTTCACAAGGGGGGAAGGTTATAGTGGTTGGGGGAGGGGGCTAAAAAAGGGAGCAAGGGTCAACAAGGCCAATGAGGCTATTACTTTTTAGAGCATTGGATTATGTGGCAATGCCCATAGTCTTAGAGACCGTAGAGAGTAACCCTTCGGCTCACATGCTCCTTGATGGAATGTGACTACGAGGAGTCATGAGGTTTAGGCGTGCTCGTTGTTATACTGTTACCCCTCTGCTACTCCCTCCCTGCGTGTTGTCATCTGTATATTGGGCGATTCATAATCATTTTCATGCGTACTTCTACCTCTAGAGAAACATTTGGCTGGAGGTTCTCTTGAGGTTGGTTCACAGCCCCTTAAGACACTTAACGTCAAGCGACTGGTGGGACTGCCTCCATTGCGTCTGGCTTGGACAGTTTCCATGGTAACCCACCCACAGATAGCATCTTGATGGAGACTGTAGAGCAAACTCAGGTTGCTAGGGTGCAGGATGATGAAGAGTTTCTCTTTTTTTCTCTGTTTCCCTATTTCAAAAAAACAACTCCCCGTATGGACCATGAGGAAGACATTGACAGCCTAACCTTTACAAGTCTTTAAGATGACCCTCCCTCCCTTAATAACAATATGGGTGTCTGCACACAGTGCATTTAAACTATATTGAATGTCAGGCATTGGTATGTTGGGTGAACATTGTGTAATAGTCTTACAGGATCTTGGGCAATACTTGCTTTGTTTTGACAATGGGTTTCATAATGACATCCAGCATCATGTGGAATTTCCCTACTAAATCTACTGGAATTCCTAAATGACCATCTGTTCTCCCTGTTCTTTTTTTTTAATAAGATTCCAGTTTTACAGCATTATGTCTTCTGCTTGAATAATATATTGATACAAGAATAAAGTTGGAGTAGACGCATGCATATACACATAAGGCAAAATGGCCGACTAGCCTTGAATCTGGATTATAATAAGCTCCAGTTCACTATATTTCCATATCACTACACAGGAAATCACTCATACCTTTCGTCCAGAGAATGCTAATAATGTTAGCATCAGTTTCCGTTTCCTTATATTACGTGACTTGTAATTCTCTGCATAAGCTCAACTTTTATCTAGTTCTTCCTTGCTGTATTGCTGCCTAGATTCAATATGTGGGTTAGACCTTTACAGAAGACTGCCTTGAGGCTTATAGTCAAGATAACAAGCTGGATGTCTAGCCTAACCGTTGAACCTCATCATGTCTCTAATGGCCTAACACCTCGGCACCAACCACAATCGACACTATTTTGTGTATGTGTGTACACTGATGCATGTGTGCGTATTGTGTCTATTGACCAGTTTAATCAATCTCTATGAAGCGTTTTGACTGAATCTCTTTCACCCTTGGGAAGGTAAGGGCTATTCCTGACGAATAGCAATGCTTATTTATCGATCGTGCACACCATCCGAATAACACGCAGTATTGAGCCAGGTGCTGAAGGAAACAAGCAACATTTGTTTCTAACACGTCCGCTTCCCTTAAGCTCCCTGTCTCATTTGGTGATGCCACTGAAGAGATCAATTTCAAATTAATGCTATTAAAAGGAAGCGCACAAAATTTAGGGGTGACGTTAGTAATTCATAGCATCCAATTGCCCTGCTATTTAATAGTTGCGTAAACTACAACAATGCTCCCACCCAGAGGAATACCTTAAAGTGTCTGGCAACAAAATCAGTACATGCCCTGCACAGACACTTTTATTTAGAGCAACTTCCACGAGGAGGTAAGGTTAAGAACCAAGCTTAGGAGAACTCTGGGATGTCAGCTCTGGGATTTGAACCAGAGCTGAATCAGGCTCAGCTGCCTGTCATGAGGGACACATGGAAGAAATAACAACATATTAATGTTTGGAAATTGGAGTGAAACTGTAGTTTCTAAGCTCACTTCAATTTCACTTCCTCTTTTCACCACTGTGTTAAAGTCAATTAAAATGTTATAAAACCCAGCTGAATAATGTTCCCTGCAGCTGGCCCTGTCTGTGTGTTCTCTGTAAACAAACCAGAGAAGTTTTCACATACTGAACTGTGTTCAGAAGCTTTACAGAGAATCTTATTCTTTACCATTGCATCTGAACAAATGACAGACATTTAAAAATGTTAAGAACACTTCTTTTTTTATTTTCTATTGGTTCACCAGTTCACTGGATTGGTCCCCACTGAGCCTTTGGTGTGAGTCTGGAGCATGTCGAAAGCCAAGATATTTGCCCGGAAATCATTTAACGCAAGAATAATTTTTTCACGCTTTTCATTTCTGTGTTCCTCTTCTAAGACTCTTTCTCTGGGCATGGGGGAAAAAGTCTTAATTCAATCCATCGTTTTCCTTCTAACTACTGTGCCATGTCCCCAGTGAATTCACCTGGGGTTAAACCAACTAAATTTAGACCCTCAATTATGAGCAATTACTGAGCAGGCCTGTAGGCCCCTTAGTGAATTCACTCCCTTGCTCACACCCGCACTGCGACATGCTGCTCAGTCTCCATATGCGACTAGGTAAGTACTTATAATGAAGTGAAACTGCAAGGGGAGAAACTGCCATCACGGTTCCTGAAACGACTCTCTAGTGCGTCAGTTGAAGTGAGTTGAGCTTGCTCCTCATTATTTTCTTTAATTGGACGAAGGGTGCTGACAGCGTAGATGACAGACATTTTTAAACACAGTCATTTCATGTGCCTGGTAATTTGATATCCACATTTTGACACCAAAACGTTATTTCATGAATGGCAATCCTGGAATTTGGTCTGAAAATATCTGTCATTTAAGTCCTTGAACTCTACAGAGCTGCAGCCTCAGAGGTGGTATAATATTGATTTTTTGGTAGTAGATCTTGCAATTATATTATACATCTGAAATTACCTGGTTCAGTTGGTGTGTCAAAACCATGTAAGCTGTTGCCAGATTTGCCCAGCAACCTGCCAGATCTCTTCAATACCGTGTATGCACTAATGAGATCTGTCATAGATGGAGAAACAAAATGACAGCCTCTCTTCTCTGTCCTCTCTGCTTGCCTGTCTCTTCATCCATATGCTCATGCCTTCCTTCCTCTCATTTCAAATCTAAAGTAAAACATTTCTACAGACATGGACACAAATGAAAGAGCCATGCAGAAATGTTAAGAACACTGCAGAACATTCCGAAGTCATGTGTGTTCCATTTGAACTTGCTATGCTGCTGAGCAAAGGCCGAGGGGCGGACCCGCCTGAGCTCAGAGAAGGCTGGATGATCACAGCTCTGTCGGTTCCACTCAGCAGCTCACTCCTCCTTAGACTTTTATTCCTCTCTTTTGGGCTGTGTCTCTGAGGCACTTGGGCAGGCATCAGTGTTCAGGGTTCAGTGGAGTGCAGAATCCCTTTCATCCCCTGAAATGCCTGTCAGCCTGGCATACAGCTGAAAAGGTAGTGCTATCTGTCTGTCTGTTGGAAGCTTTGTGATCTTCAAATGATGCAACACGTGAAACAGGTCTGAAAAGGGAGTGACAGGCCTGGAGTTGTTGCTTCAGGCCAGAGACCCAGGCCCTCACCAGCCGAAGATTCTGAAGATTCCCCTTAATTTAGATGCACACTCAGCACACGTTCACTCATTCTTTTTTTTTTAAGCTCTTGTCATTTAAATGGTTTGTGTCAATGTTTTGGCCCGTGCTTATTTCTGCAGTGTAATGAACATTCCGTGTCAAATTCAAGTCTGTTCAGAACAGATGAGTGTCCCTCCGTGCCGGATTTTGAGTCATGTCCCGCAATACCTGTAGTCTTTACTATTGAGGGACCTGGGGCTCCAAGTAAGTTAATATGAAACATTGTGCTCTCTGTTCTTTTTTCGGGTTGTGGGGCCAGTATCGGCAGATTTAATTCAGATAGGATGGTTCTATGCCTTCGAGCGATACAATGGTAGAATGGAAGGGGTTTATTGCAAAAAGGAAATAAACATTATGAAAATTCAGGAAAAGACAGGTACCTGTTAACAGTGGAGGGTTGGTTGATTAGGTTAATACATTGGTATTGGCTAGATAAAAGTATAAATTTTTTCACCCCCCCCCCCCAAGTTCTTGTTATAAATCTTTATTATACAGGGAAAGGGATTTCATAGGAAAAAATAAGAGAAATCAAGATGGAGGAAAACGCGGGGGGTTGGGTACCAATGATGCAAGAAATGCTAAAACATAATTTCTATTTAATATGGTTCAACTGATCTACCCCTTAATTGCTATAATATTTGATCAACTCTTGCAATTTCCCTAAAAGGTTTCCACACATACAGAAGAAGCTGTTGAAAACAAATGACATTCATACTGTTTGGCTTGTCTTCTCAAACATTTTGCTCAATTCTGTTTTAAGTGTACGAGGAATTCACCAACAGATCAGGTTGTTTATGTATTATTCAGTACAACACATGCTAAATTTCAACACCCTAACCCTCAAAGCTTTCATATCGAAGTCTGTGCAAATTGTTACTCAATGAAGCAGCCACTTGTTTTGGCAGTTTGAATGTCAATATCATTATTTTTTGTGTTTTTTTTTTTTTTTTACTGGTATCTGAAATTAATAGCAAAGCCGGTAACTTATAAGAAGGCTATAGAATATGTATATTTTCATTTTTATGACTGTATATTGAGTTTTTCCGTGCTTAAATTGATGGTGACACCCCAGATACCAGTGGTAATTTCCCTTGCTTTAGCTTTGCAAAGGATGATTCCCGATTTCTCCCTGTAAGACTAGAGAGAAAGAGTTCATTATCGAGGAGACCTATTTCTTTCTTGGCTTGTCTGCTTAGATTAGATTCATGACAAATTAGAAAAAAGTGGGTCAAGATATGTTGTTTTTCATCATGTTTGGTGGGGAAGAATCCCAATGAAGGAAAAACACCACTCTCCCACAGTGCTTTTCAGAGCATAGGTTCAGTATCTCATCTTAATGATCTATTCTTCGCCTTGACACTGACAGAATTTCAACTTACTCTGTCAGCAAATGAATCACTATGGAGAACCTTCACTCAATTTTATCATTTTATCACAGTTTGAATAAATCATAAACCATAAACTGAGCTAATTTCCCCAAACTGGTGCCTCTAAATATCTTAAATATGTGTTTTACAGGGTGGTCCTTGTTGTAATGTATCCACTCCTCAGTGGAATGTCTTTCCACAGGTCTGACTGTTTTGAGAAGGGAGAGAACTGGATCTGCCTTAATGTCTCCTTAGAATCACTCAAAAGGCACACTGACTCCCACCTATACCCTGTAAATGTGTGGTACATCACCTGCCTGCCTAGATTTTTTTTTTTAACAGTAGATGAACAGGGTGGGCAGAGTCCGTAAAGAACTTGCCTGCGCACTTCCACAATTTAGGGGAGCTCCCTACCATTTCTGCAGACCACACAATGCGTTTCAATGTACCCCTGCAGCAGGCAGACTCTGACTCCGACTCAAACCAGACGGTGATGGAGGAGGTGAAGATGGAGTTCATGTGTAGAGCTGGCTTTGGTTTGACAGGGACATTTTTACATTGTTTTTGGCTGCAGCATGAAATTATGTGAGAGAATGTTTGCAAGGTATTGGAATGAATTAGTGGAGCTAATCAGCTTAAAACCCCTTCAACACAAGGGATGCATGTTGGAAGTTTTGTTCTGATGTCAACCAGCATCTTCATCGTTTTCACTGTGATTTATTCTGTTTAAGGACTCTGATAACAGCACATTTGCATTTATTGACTGGCTAGTCTTCTAATTATGCAAAAACATTGACTTGGCCCAGAGGTTATGTCCTCTCATAATCTTCCCTTAGCACAGCCAGAAGAGAACTGGCCACCCTTCAGAGTCTGGTTCCTTTCTATGTTTCTTTCTAATTTTGTAAAAAATTGTTTTTCCTAGCCACTGTACATTAACTCTTGTTGCTTTGCTCTTTGGGGTTTTAGGCTGGGTGTCTGTAAAAGCACTTTGTGACAACCACTGTTGTAAAAGGGGCTTTATAACTATATTTGATTGATTTGTAATATTTATTTATTTTTAGATTTTGTTAAAACATTGTTTTGCTTTGGACAGGAAAGGGGTGAAAGATAGAGGATAGCTTCTACTGAAAGAGCTATGGGCTCAAAGCAGTACATGTGCATCTGAGGCAGCGGCTTAGACCACTGCACCATCAGAGGCCATATATTCCAAATTATTTTTATCGCACAATGCCATCAGACGGTCATTTTCTTTACAGTACATGGGCTAATCAGCATTAGTGAGATCACCCATTGAGAATTTGGTCCAGCATCTGCTGTACACAGATCAGCTACAACATTATGACCACCTGCCTAATATTGTGTAGGTCCCTGTTTTGCCGCCAAAACAGCCCTGACCTGTCGAGACATGGACTCCACTAGACCTCTGAAGGTGTGCTGTGGTATCTGGCACCAAGTCGTTAGCAGCAGATCCTTTAAGTCCTGTATGTTACGAGGTGGAGCCTCCATGGAGCCGACCTGTTTGTCCAGCACATCCCACAGATGCTCAGTTGGATTGAGCTCTGGGGAATTTGGAGGCCAGGTCAACACTTGTACTCGTTGTGTTCCTCAAACCATTCCGGAAAGATTTTTGCTTTGTGGCAGGGCACATTATCCTGCTGAAAGAGGCCAATGCCATCAGGGAATACTATTGCCATGAAAGGGTGCACATAGTCTGCAACAATGCTAAGGTAGGTGGTACGTGTGAAATTAACATCCACATGAATGGCAGGATCCAAGGTATCCCAGCAGAACATTGTCCAAAGCATCACACTGCCTCCACCGGCTTGCCTCCTTCCCATAGTGCATCCTGATGCCATGTGTTCTCTAGGTACGCGACGCACATGCACCCGGCCATCCACGTGATGTAAAAGGAAACGTCATTCATCAGACCAGGCCACCTTCTTCCATTGTTCCATGGTCCAGTTCTGATTCTTACATGCTCATTGACTGGTGTGCAGATACGCAGCCCCGTACCCAACAAACTGCGATGCACTGTGTGTTCAGACACCTTTCTATCAGTACCAGCATTCACTTTTTCAGCAATTTGAGCTACAGTAGCTCGTCTATTGCCGCGGACCACACAGGCCAGCCTTCACGCCCCTCATGCAACAATGAGCCTTGGCCACCCATGACCCTGTTGCCAGTTCACCGCTTTTCCTTCCGTGGACTGCCTTTGATAGTTACTGACCACTGCAGACCAGGAACAACCACAAGGGCTGCAGTTTTTTGGAGATGCTCTGACCCAATCGTCTAGCCATCACAATTTGGTCGCTCAGATCCTTACGCTGGCCCATTTTCCTGCTTCTAACACATCAACTTTGAGGACAGGATGTTCACTTGCTGCCTAATATGTCCCACCCACTGACTGGTCATAAATGTAATTGCTGATCGGTGTATGTTTATTAACGAATGCTCCACATACTTTGAAAGTTGGGCTGCTAAGTTGAACTCGTACTGTGCCTTCATCCCTTTTGATTTACTGATGCCATTGGTTTCCATTCCTCTATGCAGGTCAAGAGCGATTTGGGAACATGACACGGGTGTACTACAAGGAAGCAGTGGGGGCTTTCGTGGTATTCGACGTAACAAGGGGCTCCACGTTCGAGGCTGTGTCTAAGTGGAAGCACGACTTGGACAGCAAGGTGAAACTGGCCAATGGTAGCCCTATCCCTTCAGTGCTGTTGGCTAACAAATGTGACCAGAAGAGAGAGGGTTCCAACAATACTTCACTCATGGATAACTTCTGTAAAGAGACTGGATTCCTGGGCTGGTTTGAGACCTCGGCCAAGGTGAGAGACATACTCACACAAACGCATGCACAAGCACAAATAGGTTTGGCCATACCATGACACTTTAAAGATCTATTGATATTAACCAGAGTTGTTTGTATGACATGTCAATTTACACTAAACTAAATTCTACATGCCACAATTTCTAACATTCAGTCATCAATATAGCACACGTGAAGCTGAATATGTTCCATTCAAAGCTAGCTAGCTACTGTTCCTGGGTAATCAAGTAAAACCTCGGAAAGTTTTTTATGAAAATTCAGATTTTATCTAGTTCTATATTATTACTAGTTTCTTTTCTAACACTTATCTCACAAATTCTTGTTAATCTCAATGAAACTCTCAATGAAAAGACCCGGTAACACTTTATTTGAAGGGGTGTGCATAAGAGTGACATGACACTGTCATGACACATGAAGGAATCATTTTGAACGTTTATGAATGTTGTCATTTGGTGTCCTTTGGTTGATTATGTCATTTTTTTTATGCAAGGTTGACATGGTTTGGGATGTCTTTGTTATGACAACTTGACAACATAACCTGCCAATGTCTTTATGACAACTTGACATTAACTGAGACAAAATATCCTGTCAATGTCTTTGTTATGATAACTTTACATTAATTAAGACAACATAACTGGTCAGTGTCTTTTTTTATGACAACATGACAGTTACCAAGTGAACATAATCTGTCATAAAAATGGGCCTAATTATCAAACTTGAAGAAACTATTTAGCCAGTATTCTGTCTGCCATAAAATGAACTTTGCTGATCCTGAGACTGGTGCTCATACTCAGCATATTGAGCATGCATGGCAGAAATAACATTTGAAAAATGGAGTCATAAAGATAATCGCACTCCTGAGTCACTGAAGATTCACCTCAAAATGATAGTGGCACCACTGGTTAGCCATACGCCATAATAATGGTGTCTTGGGCAGACTTTTCCATGATGTGAAAAAACAAGTCAAATTAATATCAATGTTTTTTGCAGGAACATAGTTTGTACTGTAATTTTGTTAATGTTGATGCAGGACATCCATTCATGTAACTTGTGGTTTGCATGAACAACAGGCTAAGTAATATACATTATTTAACAGATAATATTCGTAATCCAATTTGTTAAAATTATTACAGTACGGTAAGCATTATTAAAAAGTAAACTGGCTACTTGCATGTTCAAATAGGTGTGACACATACAAAATGTATTGTCGCATTTGGGATTGATATAGAATTTTGAAGGACACTTTTATATTGAAGGACACTTACTATGGTTGGCCTATAGGGGGCAGTTTGACGTGGTCGCGTTGCGTTGGGACTGTTAACGATCAAAACACCTGCAACTCTTTAAGGATAAGCCATGTCTTTCTCATCATTTATCCTGTTTTCCTGGTCGGTAAAGTACAAAAGTACACTGGACCTTTTGATACAGTTTGATAACACGGTGTTAAAGTGTATGTCGAGGGTTGGAAAAGCGTGGTAATTGTACTATGACAGAGATCCATGTCTATGTAAAATGCCATGACATTGGTGCATTCCTTTGGAAAAAAATTATTTGTTACTGTACTGTATTGATTTTTTTTTTTCAAAAACAACACTCCTGACAATATCCATATGATTAATATAATTGAATTTTGTAACTGTATTGTTTAGGAACTTTGCAATCATTGGACTGTAAGGTTTAGCAATGAGCTTGTTCTTTGTTGTTAGCTGGCTCCGGTTTGTCTTTAGCTGGCTCCAGTTAGCTGTATGCTAGCTCCAGTCAAGTGTTTGTCAGTTCCGGGTAGCAGTTTGCTAACTTGCTCAGCCATGTTCTATTTCTGTTAACAAGAAAGTAATTTGTTTAACTATCACTATCTAGCCTACTTTATAAATAATGTTTTCAATGTGATTATATTATGAATAGTTTATATTACTTAGGCTGTTGTTCATGGAAATAACTAGGTACTGTTCATGAATGGATGTCCTGTATCAACCTTAACTAATTACAGTACTAACTGTGTTCTTGCAAAAAACGACAAACGAGTTTATGTCCTGTGTCAACATGAACAAATGACACTACACTCTGTTTGTTAATGCATTTGTAAACCATTAATAAAGTAAGGGTTATCATTGTTAACCATTTGTTCATGTCTTGTTCATCATTGTTCATCAATGTTCGTTCAAGGTAACTACTACATTTGTTCATGGTTGTTCATGTACCCTTATCGGAAAGTGTTACCAAAGTAGGATTGTTGAAAGTATTTATTTATTTATTTTTAGGAAAAAAAACGATAAAGGTAATGTATTGCTTTTGTTAAGGTATTTAAAAGCATTTGACAGACTTAATTACATCTTTTTGACAGTGTTTGACCAACTTAATGAAATTTTTAGTCCAAATTGTACCACTGTACTTGAGGCCAAGAAAAATATTCATGACACAATTATAATGTTATCATGACAACTAATGTCAAAACCAACCACATATGACAATTGTATTTAATGCAAACACATAAAGCTAAATAGTTTTTTCAAGTTTGATAATCAGGCCTGCTATGACAGGTAATGTTTCTGACTAACTGCGCCACAGCATTGTTTGGCATTCGCTCCGTAGCCGACTGGAGGGCCCTGCAACGGGTGGTGGAAACCACCCAGCACTTCACTGGTACCCAGCTTCTAGCCATCGTAGACCTCCAGCCCAAGCAGTGTCTGCACAGGGTGTGTGGCATCGTTAGGGACCCTTCACATCCATGCCATAAACTGCCCTCCTTCCATCAACCAGCAGGCTCAGGAACACTTTAATTCCATCTGCTGTAACCCTGCTGAATTCTGTGACCCATCACTAACCATATCCACCCTTTGTACTACTGGACTCTGACACTGCCTTGCCAAGTCTGAAGTTTTCATTTCTTACAGGTACATGTCTACATCAGGACACTCATTGCTGCTATCCCTGCATTTCAGTTGCACATGCTACCCTACTCCTTCAATTTATTTGTACTGTACTTGTTCAATTACAATAAAGTTGAAACTAATCTAATGTTGTCGTGGTTAATGTCAAGTTGTCATTACAAAGACATCCCAAACAATGTTAACCTTGACACAAAAAAATGACACAATCAACCGATTGACACCTAATGACAACATTCATAAACGTTCATAATGATTCTTACATGTGTCATGTCATGCTATGACAGTATCATGACAATGTCATGTCACTCTTATGCACACCCCTTCAAATAAAGTGTTACCAAAGACCCTAACTGTCTACACCTACTGTTTTTTTTTGTTAGTTGTCCCCTATTTGTAAGGGGACCACATTTTGTTTTTTCTCAAAGTTTTATAAGTTGCTTAACAGGAAAAACAAAACCATTTTCAGTAGATCGACTACTGTGACAAACATTTACTGTTAACAGCTCAGAGTTGCATTAGATTGCCTATTTTATGGGGGGGACATTTTTTATATTGCCAGTATATTAAGGATAAAAACATTCATTGATGTAGATGCATGGTTGTTCCAATGCAGCTTACTGGTTGGAATCAAAACCTCACATATGACATGTTACCTTACGGTTCTGTTAATGTTCTTTTATGTGATCAGCACAATTTTGAATGCTGAATAGATTAATGAATGGAAAACAAAAGAAGTGCAAGAACAACATTTATTGAACCAGTTGAACCAGTTAAACAATAGTGGTGATTTAAGACTTGACTTGATGTAGTTAAAGCAGAACATTTGGAAGCAGAACTCCTCGTGCTGCAAAATCTAATTTAGATGTGGGTGATCTTGAAAGAAAGGTGGAAGAAAAGACAACCATAGCTCACTAGTTCACTTTAGAGCACTGTAGTTAGGAGGATGCAAGGTAGGGAAGCAGTTCCGAATAATGTCACAATCAGAATAATGGCTGCTTCATTGCAATTTCTTGAGAAATGCCCTCAGTTAAAGCCTTATCAAACAATATCTCAGCCTTGTTTACACCTACACCACCCTGAATTCAGGAACACTGAATTGAAGAGCCATGTGTTTTGTTCGTGTTTTGCCATGAGTCTGTTCACTGAAAGAGGTCTTTGATTTGTTTCTAGCTATAAACATTAAGAAAACCATTGAAGTTGATATGCTAGATCCAGGAATATTGGCCTACTGATACTTGCCTTTGTGGTTTTATTAGTGTTTATAATTAGCAATGAATCAGAACCCAGACTATGTAACTGTTGGAATTAAATCTATGAATCTCTTGTGATACACAAAGGAGTTGCACAGGTTTCCTTTTTGCTTCCTATGCTGTTCCCTCTGTATATTAATGAAATCTGTATCTCTTTAAGACATTTTTTATTTCATTGTATTGTTGATGACAGTACAATAAGCTTAGGCTGCCTCTTTTGAAAAGGCTGTTGCACACCTAAAGTCTGATTTCCAACTGTTACACACTCAGGCATGTCTTACTTTTATTTGCATTGTTACCAACCTGCAGTCATTAACTATCTTAATCCCTAAACTTAACCCAGAAATCCAGCCCTTACCTGAAACCTAGAACTAAAATTCACTGTTAACCTTTAACCTAACCACTAACCGCAACTATAATTCTGAACCAAACCCGTATGATAAAAATGGCCTGTCTGAAAGTTTTGACTAGACAAAAGGTTCTCACTTGTCATTATTTTCCTTACTTTATTATACTTAACACTACAATCAAACAAACAATCACACACACACACACACTGTGTGGGAAATATATCTGGCGATCCCTCCCTATCTTTGTAGAAATTAGGTCAATAGGATCTGTTGTCATGAAGCAGGGGACTCTCTTTGTCATTTTTTATGTGTGCATGCGCACACATGCAAGTGTGTGGTGTGGGTCTGTATGCATATTCATCTGAGGTCTTTTTGTTTCTGTGTGTCCCTGTCACTGCCATTCTGATGCCCCCACCAGCACCTAACCCATGGGGGATTCACAGTCAGCTTTTTCACATTTTCCTGCAGTGTTCCTGTCCACTCCATTGGCTAGCATCATTTCAGACAGTTACTGTACAAGGTCAAAGAGTTACACCCAATGGCAAGTTGTGTTTAAACAGTTGAGATATTTTGGTTGGGTAATGGCACACTTACGAGTGAATCTCCATTCAGCCCATGGAGGGCTCACAGGGAAACCCCTTAAGAACAGGCATGTGTCCTACAAGCTACTGTACAACCCCGTTTGGGCATTTTGCAAAATGTAGAGAAAAACAGAATGCATTGATGTGCAAATAATTTAAACTCTATATTCAATAGAAAATAGTACAAAGACAACATATCAGATGTTGAAACTGAGAATTGTTGTAATAGTTTTTTGAAAAATAATTACAACAAAATTATTCAGAGACCACTGCACCTTTTTCTTTCCTTTCCAAAAAAGTTGAAAAGTTTTGAGTGAAATTGAACTGCTTCTGTTCCTCACTCAAAACATTACTTTTAAACTTTTTTGGAAAGGAAATAAAAAGGTCTCTTAATTTTTTCCGGAGCTGTATATGCCCACTTTGAATTTGATGCCAGCAACATGTTTCAGAAAATTTGGGACAGGGGCAAAAGACTTGAAAAGTTGTGACAGGTATGCAGTCCAGACCTGTCACCCATTGAAAACATTTGGCGCATTATAAACGGAAAATGTGAAAAAGGAGACCTTGAAATGTTGTGTAGCTGCAATCCCACAGTATGTCAAGCAAGAATGGGAAAACATTTTACTTGCAGAACTACAGTAACTGGTCTCCTCAGTTCCCAAACGCTTCCAGAGTATGGTTAAAAGAGGTGATGCAACACAGTGGTAAACATGCCCGTCCCAACTTTTTTGGCATCAAATTCAAAATGGGCATGTATTTTTCCCCAAACAATAACATTTCTCAGTTTCAAAGGTTGATATGTTGTCTTTGTAATATTTTCAATTAAATGCAGGGATAAATGATTTGCACATCATTGCAATCTGTTTTTTGCATTTTACACAGCGTCCCAACTATTTTGCAAACAGGGTTGTAGATCCGGGTCATGAGCCTATTCAGTCACTAGGGAGGGTTTAGCTGGAAATCATACATTTCGGGAGAAAAAAACAGACCAGCTTAAACTAGCTAGTTATGCTATATAGAAATAAACATGTCTGAGAAACTGACATTTTTGTGGCCTGCAACTGTTCCAAAAAGAAAATCTGTGTGCAATCTATTAATATATGAAATCACAATGTGACAGAATTATTGCCCACATCACTTTGTTTCTCTGTCAGCTTTGGAGATACCCTCAGCATTTTCCAAGCACTAAATCTGAGCTTTTAGACCTGTAAGTGCTTAGAAGTGTCCTTTGAGTGATTGTAGCTTATGTGCACTGTTAGAAACCAAAGGAGGTCACAGTTATTTTAGCCATATCTCAGCTATGAGGAAATCATGTAGAAAATAATGTATTCTTATGCCTTGCAGATTCAGGCAAGTCCACTGTCAAACAGATATATTTGTTATTGGCCATGTTGTTGTGGTGTGCAGTAAAATTCCCCCACAAAAACATCTTTAATTATGTAGTGAAAATGTTTCAACCCTTCAGCACTATATGCTTTTTTGTATGAATTTTGCTTCAAATCTGGTCTGGGCTTCAAGTTCTAATTATAGATTTGTGTGATTTGGGGTATGTTTTGCCCAACTGCAGTGGTGAATGATGTGTTATGCTGTTTTTTCAATTAAGAATAGATTAAATGAGTGTGAATAATTATAAAAAGATTATGGAGAATCATGACCTGTTATTGCTTTGTTTTAGTGAGAGGTTGCTATGTTTTGTTTTATCCTTTAACTTTGTCACTTGTCATTATTCTTAATTCACTCATTTTCAGGATTAATTTAGCTGTTTGGAAACATCTGCTCACTTTAAAATGCAATAATTCTCCAATGAGTATTTGAACTATTTAGCAAAACAAACCAAAACACAACTCAAAAACTGCAAATGCATCTATTGGTTTTATAGAGTTACAAGCTTGATGTCATTGCATAAAAATAAAATGACCAAATACTAAACATTTGACTACTTGAGTAGACTTCATTGAGCTGATCAATTTAGAGGTTCACTCTAAATAGATTGAAAAAATCTATTGAATTGAATGTTTTATCATTTGCTTAATTAGCATAGCTAGTTCAGCCAGTAAACACAATTGGTAATTGGCCAGCAATGCCTCAGCTGACATCAGATCGCTCCTATCATAATCTCTGATTTTATACCTGTCTATTTAATTGCCAGGTAACTGAGTCTGATCAGCTGATTGTCTTATTAGCATTCTGGTGCAAATGTACCCACCACTCCTGCTTCCACCTGGTCGGTTCTGTGTTTCCTTTTATGGAGGGGGGGGGGGGTTTGGCGTACAGTACTTTGCTCATTGCCTATAGGGATTGTTATTAAGCATTTCACAGTGATGTTATTGTTGATAGTATAGTATACATGTAACGGAGGCCAGCGAATACAGTGCTGTGCGATAAGTGAAAACCTCACTCCCCAATGCCTTAAGAGGTTCTCTAGCGACAAACACTAGGGCCCATGTGTTTTAGCCTCCTTGCTAGATCGCACGTCTCCCATCCTGAGGACCCGGGTTCGAGTCCTAGTAGGACCTGTTACACTGGTGCTGTGATGCGGATGTGGGAGTGAAGTTTAGGGGGTTGAGTGTAACAGATGTCAGCGTACAGTGCTGTGCAATGAGTGAAAACCTCACCCCCCAATGCATTAAGAGGCGTTCTAGCGACAGATGCTAGGGCCCATGGGTTTTAGCCTCTTTGCTACTGTGTCCAACTCCCATCCTGAGGAACCGGGTTCAAGTCCGAGTAGGACCTGTTACATACACGATCATGTGATTTGGTAGTGAGTTACCCGAGACAAGCAGAGCCTAATGGCAAGAAATTATATGTACTTTGCTGTGCATAGTTCTCTAGTAAATGGTTAAACTTATATGTGGCAAATTAGTTTTTAGTATTTGTTTGATCTGGTTCATTAGTATGATTTAGATTATCTGATTACATTGCACCACTGTTACAACAGCTTACTGGTGAAATATTAAGGTGTGGTGGAAGGTTATATGCTCTGCAGATGTGTTTTCATGTGCAATTTCAGTATTTTCAGAATGTGCTGGGTTTTATTCTGTGGGTATGTACGCTGTGCGCACGTCTGTCTAAAACCAGAACAGAACAGTAAACACTTGACTTCAGAGAATGTCTGCACAGTCCAAAATATCCCTTCTGATGAATTCCCTTTTCTGTCATCACCTGCAGCTGTCAAGACACGCATGTGTTTTCCTTGCGAGCCACAGGTGTGCGAGTACCCATCTAGCACATGTTGCTTAGATATATTACTCCATTAGGGGACGTAACTTAGGTGGTGTGTGTGCGTTGTGCATGCACACATGGCCATTTTGTCCCCATAACTATAGTTAAACCTGAATAACATGCCTCGTGGGGACATTTTATAGGGCCACATGAGGGGAAAGTCAATTCCTGGCTCAGGGTTTAGGTTAAGGGTCAAACTTACAATTAATTTTAGAGTTTGAATTGGGGGTTCTTTAAGGTTCTTTAAGGTCCAGGCATTGATGGTTAATTTTAGGGTTAAGGTTAGGTATAAGTGTAACTTTATTAAGGTTAGGGATATGTTTAGATTAGGGTTAGGATTAGGTTTAGGGTTACGTTTAGGGCAAGGAAGCATGCAATTTAGTTTTTCAGGGCCCCATGAGGATATTAAAACAAATGTGTATTTTCAGAGACATGCATTCCTATAAAACTCAAAGGGATAACTCTTACAGTTATATTTGCTCTTTCTCTTCTTTTTCTTTCACTTTTTTCCAATCTCTTTTCATATCTTAATCTATAATAATATAATTTCCCATTCGACCTGAACGCTAACCTTTCACTTGCAGCTCAGTAATATATCACTCACATTAGCAATCCAGGCATTATCTAGTTTAATCACATAGCACTGTGGCCTGTCCTTATCATTTTGTGAACATGCAAAATATGAGTTATCTGCCTGACTTAAGGCAGCATTTCTCAAACTCAGGAGAAAAGTCAGCTGGTATGTGGTATATCCCTGAAGAAAATATAATTTGATTGGATTGACACTTCCTTTATAGAACCGGAATTATGCGAGTAATACCAGCGATGTCCACTATTTAGACGCTGTCGCATTGACTACTTCCAGGAACACCTGAAGTTTTTCCAATACAGTTTCAGTACCATTTCTGTCAGTACTGATAGTTTAACCAAGTGAAGGTCATCATATTGTTATTTGCCATGTGTTGTTATATTATATGCCAGAATGCTCCGTTGGACTTCATATCAATTGCTACCTTAATACTCACCCTGGGACCATATCTGAAATAGAAGATAACAGGAGTTCTAAACAGAAGGTTCCTGTTCCCAAAAAAACCTGACCCAAGTAGAAGAATTGTAATACAAGATGTGTGATTAATAGTAAATATTTTATGCATGCAGACCCGAGAGGAAGAAAGCTTTGCCAGACTCTGGCATTAACAAGTTTGAGAGACTTTGGCTTAGGGACTGTCGCCAAGTGAATGGTTGATTTAAAGCTATTCATGCATTGCACCCCGTCACTCAGTAGAGTAGTTATCATGGTCCCAGCCAACATAGCTAGCTAAAAATCAATAATTGGACAGCTCTGACAGAGCTATATAGACCCTGTGTCACCCCTTTGGAAGAGGAAAAAGTAGGATTTTTTAAAATTATCATTATTTTATCAAGGTAAGCCCAAGGAAATAAATAAAATGCTGTGAAATTGAGTTGAAAATACTAAAAGAGAATTTCATTGATGATATAACTTTTCAATGTATTTTTTAACTTTTATATATTTCTGGTTATAACATTTTCAGAATCAAGATGGAGTAAGACGTAAGCTTGGAGTTTTCCAATCAGGATTTCTGGAATACCAGGGAATTTATTGAAAGTTTTCCAGAATTTCCCAACCTTAGGCATAAAAGATTCTAAACAAAGAGCATTTCCACTTTCCATAGTTTTTGAGCCCTTAATTCCGTTTCATGGAGCATTGTCCGGTTTTACTGTTCCCAAGGTGCCCTGTCTGTTTCTCTGAAGTGTCCCTTTGTGAATGTGTTAGCAGCAGTTAGGCCTGGAGAAGACACATTAATATTCAAAACCACTCCCAAGCGAGGGATGAAATCTTTGTGCTGTGCTGCACTCATCTGCCTAGGAGCTAAAAACAAAAAAAAAGCATTGATTTAGTCCTGCTGCTTTCAAGGCCTGCTATCTGATTCCTACCAGGGTAAAGTTTAAAGAGCTTTTGCGGAGCCATTCAAGAGTTACGGCAAGTCCACTAATTCTGGAAACCATGGCAAGGGTCATGGGGAAGGCATTGTCTTCCGTTGACATCATATGGAAAATACAACCCCTGTTGTTCACGTAGAAGAGGCAAGTTTATATACAGTGTCCTCCAGAATTCTTTCCTTGTCTTATGAAGTAAAGATGAGCCAAAATGCCTATACAAAATGTAATTGTTTTTGATCGTCCACTTAAAAATGTATAATAAATTCAACTTTTAATTCATGTAGAATTTTTATATATCTTATAAAAAAAAACAAAAAAAACATTTATATACAATTTTTGGCATCCCTAGGATATCTTATGAACCAAAGCTAACTTCCTAAAACTTTTGAAGGTCTTCTGAGTAAGTAGGAAATCTTTAGTGGTCGTCCATGACTTCCTTTTTCACTCTCGTATCAGTATGCTGTGACACAAATAGGGAAGATCAGAGAAAACAGAAGAAAGTTCCTATGTGTTTATCATCTTCAACTCCAGGCAATGACATTTCAACCAACTGCGATTCTCTAACTATGAATCTTGGCAAATTTTCCCCCTCTTGAAACGCAATTGCAATTTAATTTTTTTATTTGAATAATTGCCTATCAACCTTTTGTCATTTAATTTGTGTGTTCTCTTAATAGCAGAATTTATTTTAACAATTCCTCCTTAATTACAGTTTAGATTTCTCTCAGGCAGCCTATTGAAATAATTTCTATTTGGTTGTTGCTTGCTCTTTGGGGTTTCAGGCTGGGTATCTGTTAAAGTGCTTTGTGACAATTGCTGATGTAAAAAGGGATTTTCTAAAATACATTTGATAGATTGTTTTTGTTGTGTTATACACTTCATTTATTATTGACTAATTGTGTATTTTTGCCTTCAATCTACATACAATACCAATAAAGTGAAAACATAGTTTAAAAATATAAATATATATTTGTGCCAATTTATTGAAAATAGGCTGAAGTATTTGTAGAAGAGACTTTTGGAGCAATCACAGCTTTAAGTCTTCTTGGGTATTTCTGTGCCAGCTTTGCATAAATGAATTTCAGTTTCTCTCATTCTTTTTGGGAGATCCTCGCCAGCTCTGTCAGATTGAATGGGGATTGTTGCTGATCTGCAGTCTTCAGATCTCACCACTGATATTCAATGGGGTTCAAGTCTAGGCTTTGACTGGGCTACCCATGGACATTCACAGACTTGCACTGAAGCCACTTCAGTGTTGTCATGACTGTGTGCTCAGGGATGTCATCATGCTGAAAGATAATTCACACCCCATTCTGATGTCCTGTGCCCTCTGGATCAAGTTTTCTTCAGGGGACTTATATGTTTTTGATCCATTCATACTTTCCTCAATCCTGACCAGTCTCCTATTCTCTGCTGCTGAGATTCATCCCCAAAGAATACTGGTCTCACCACCATGCTTCCCATCCCTGACCAAGTCCTTCTTGCCAGGTTATTTAGATTGGCCAGATGTCTAGCTCTAGGAAGAGTCTTGTTGGTTCCAAACCTCTTCTATTTCCCTATGATGGAGCACACTGTGATTCCGGGAAGTTTAAGTGCTATAGACATTTATTTTTAACCTTACATATCTACAGGCGGTACAGAAAATAATGGAAACGCCTAACAATATATGAATATCAAGGACCTAATAAGGAGTAAGGCCACCGTTTCTCTTCAGAACAGTTTAAATCCTTCCTGGAATGTTGTCATAAAAGTCATGAAATCTTTCAATTCTGTGGTATTTGTCGAGGCTGTGCTTTTAGGGCATTAAGCATCTCACCTGCAGTGTCAGTTTATCCCTGATGATAAACTTTTGCTTTTGACCACTGTTACTTTTTTCTGATGCAATTAGACCTGATTTCTGAGAATGTTTCCCTTGACACATGGAATAATTGTACTGCATCTCGGGCATCGACTATTTGGCCTATACAGAACTGTGCTCCTTTTTGGTTTGAAAACTCAAATGAAATTGCATATTGTCACTCCTCTTATAATTGACACATATACTATTTTTCGAAAGTTTGGGGTCACCTATACATTTCCTTATTTTTTTCAAAAGAGAAGCACATTTTTTGTCCATTTAAATAACATCAAATTGAACAGAAATGTAATGTAGACATTGCTAAGGTTGTAAATTGCTATTGTAGCTGGAAACTGAATATTTGCAGGTGTACAAAGGCCCATTATCAGCAACCGTCACTCCTGTGTTCAGTATTTGTGGGTTCGATTACAGGCTCAAAATAGCCAGAAACAAAACTCTTCTGAAACTCATCAGTCTATTCTTGTTCTGAGAAATGAAGGAAATTTCATGTGAGAAATTGCCAAGAAACTGAAGATCTCGTACAACGATGTGTACTACTTCCTTTACAGAAGGGTGCAAACTGTCTCTAACCAGAAATGAAAGGGCAATGGTAGGCTCTGGTGCACAACTGAGCAAGAGGGAAAATACAGTAGAGACGCTTCACAGTAGAGTGTCTAGTTTAAGAAAGAGATGCTTCACAGGTCCTCAGCTGGCAGCTTCATTAAATAGCACCTGCAAAACACCAGTCTCAATGTCAACAGTGAAGAGGCAACTCTGGGATGCTGAATATCTATGTAGATATTCCATAGAAAATCTGCCATTTCCAGCTACAATAGTCATTTGCAACATTAACAATGTCTACACTGTATTTCTGATCACTTTTGTTATTTTAATAGACAAATGATTTGCTTCTCCTTTGAAAAACCAAGGACCAAAGACCCCAAACTTTTGAATGGTAGTGTATTTACAGCTTATCGTAAATTAACCTAATGGGATCTCAGCATTTGTAATTGTGATTTAGTTACTTAAAAGTAACAGTCCTTTTCCATGAGGTGTTTCCATTATTTTATCACCCCCTGTATGTATCAACTCATCTATCTCTGAGATCGATAGAGAGTTTGTTGGGATTCATGGCTTAGTTTCTACTCTGACATGCACTGTAAAGTGTGGGACCTTTTATGGTTAGGTGTGTGCCTTCAACTGACAGGCGGACTCCGTCAAGTTCTAGAGACAAGAAGGACAGGGAACTGGATGCATTTAATGTCAATTTGGACTGTCATGGCAGACGTTCCGAGTACTTTATTTTTTATTGTTTTCACCTTGTCATTATTGGTTATGGTGTGTAGATTGATGCAAAAATATATTCAATAAATTATAAATTCAGTCTATAACACCAATCTGGAGAGAGTCTGAACACTTTCTGAAGCTGCTATATGTTGTGGGCAAAATCAAGCTTATTAACAGCATTGACATTTTTTCATAGCCTTTTTGCTTAGCTTTACCTAGGGGGGCAATTATTACGAAGGGGAGGCCATTGTTGTGTGGGACAAAATTAGATGCAGAAGCAAAGTTGTTTCACTAATGTTGCTCCAAAATTCGGTAACTACCTAAACAGACCCCTCAGTGACTGTATTCATGACGGGACTGTTAATTTTAAGCCTGTCATTGTTGTCTCTTTTCCAGGACAACATAAATGTTGATGAGGCAGCTCGATTCCTGGTTGAAAATATTCTTCTGAACGACAAGGGTCTGCCATACGAGGAAAGCAACGGTGAGCGCATTAAACTGGACCAGGAAACGGTGGCTGCCGAGAGCAAGTCAGGCTGCTGCTAGCACAGAGTACACGCAACCACGTCTAACCTTTCCATTCTCCACACACTGGCTCGCACCTCAGCCCATGGGGACCAGAGGTCAAGGACTGGGTCTCCGATACCCCACCTCTTCCCCTATTCCCATTAACCACTGAACCCCCCCACCTCCCCAATTACCCTTCCGCCTCCATCGTCTGTTGCAATCGTCACAACAGGAGATTATTTCCAGGGAGGGTGGGTCTCTGCACACTCTACTGCAGCAAACTGACCCTGGGACCTGCCAAACATCTCCCACCACCCACTGTCTTCCCCCGCTACAGTACATGACCTAGTCGTTCTCTCTGATGACCATGCTACCAGGCTTTGGGTGTGAAAGACCTAAACAGCACGAGAATGGAGGTGAAATGGTTACTGTTACCGAGGGTGTTCCTTTTGTTTCACCTGTTGTCCGCATCTGTTTCCTGGCCTTCGTTTATCAGTCTTTTTGTCAGTGTTTCCTCAGAGCCAGTCAAGTTTTTGTGGACATGACATTAAAAGAGTGAATAAGACTCATAACAAAGTGGACTGTTTGGGAGTCATCCATTTTATTGTCCTCACTGGTCAAGGTTGATGTTAAAGGGTTCACACCAGAATACATGTATGTTTATCTGTGTCTGCAAATGTGTCCAGCTCTTACAGTCTTTTTTTACAATTATGCTTGTAGCTGTTGTTTCAAAATGGTGCAGAGAATTGCTCATTGTTTTTTTATCTTTTTTTAAGAAGCCCTGAACAAAGGTTAAACAAAAGATGTGCCATACAGATAATTGCATTTGTGTGTATGTGTGTTTTTATCATGATGATCTGTTAAATAGTTTCCAGTGTTCTTTCTCCCTGGCAGAGCTAGTCACAGAGAGGAATGAAAAATGACAACATGAAGAAAAATAACAACTCTGAGATTAATCCCAGAAACTTGATGTCTTTGTAATAGTATGAAAGAGTTCATCTGAAATTTGTATTTTTTTAACTGTTTAATAATGTACAATTCCTGTTGAGGTACGAAAAAGTTTCAGACTGGGGAAGGAAACTTCCGTCAGCCCAGCATTTGCATATCTTAAGCATGTGTAAATACTTTTTTAAACACAGTGCTTGGTTAAAAATATACTTTGAAACGACTATAATAACACAACAGGAATAAACATTTTAATTCAGAATACATTATATTATTATGGGCTGGCTTCCTTGTTCAATTCTTTGTTAATGACACATTATAATTGTCGGTAATCGGACTGTGTGTGTGCGTGCATGCGTGGGGAGAAAAACATCCTTAAACTATGGTTAATCAGTTGACTAATTGGGACATTTTTACTGTCCCCATTTTGAAAGTTAGTAAGGTTTTGGTTTATGATTATCAAAATGTTGAGGGCAATCAATTCAGTCTTTGTTATGATAGTTTAGTTGTGTGTGTGTGAATGGGGGGATATTTAATGACAACACTTGCAAAAGGTGATCCATCAAGGCTCTGCATGAGAGGAGACACTGTAAATGTGATAAGGGAAGTGAGTATCACAACATTTCCCAGGCTCTGTGTGGGTGGGTGTCCTGGCCATGCGGTATCACTTAGGGGACGCTGCGTGTGTGTGATAGTCATCAGACTGTTCTGCTCCCTGCTGCAGATTGTGCTCTCCCATGCTCTCATTACTAAAGAAGAAACCAATGTCACTCTAGCCTGCAGGACACACATGCCTACTGCCAGCAATTCACTTCCTTTCTCTACTTACTAATTTCAAATTGCAATAAAAAGAGGTATGCCTATGAAATTAAAGCCAAGATCTATCAGTGCCAGTTGTACAGTAACTATGCCATTGAAATAAGCTTGGCTTAATATAGGCCTAATTGTAAATGTAAAGTGTTTTTTTTATTACACCAAGCATGCTACTAATTAACATGCAACTATCCAACAATGTAAACAAATTAACCTGTTAATCCCATAATGAAATGGCCATTAGTCCACATTTCCTGTTGTTGGGTATCATTTGGAATGTATAGCTTTGGCTACTTATATATTCATGTTTATCTTAATAGGATATGTTTGAGTAGCCAATTCACTTTTTATGTAAGGAAGTGTAAAAAAGTGTAAAAATGTATCACAATAGCTGAACTTTCTATTTTCACCAGTACAGTTACTTCTGTCAGCTTGAGCTAAATGTAAAAGGAAAATAACATGATACCTATGTGCACAAGTGGAATACATAACACTGATCCAAATAGACATGACTACTGTAATATAGTCTGCATTGAACACTAAATCCCTTAGCTAAGAGGAAAAACATTGAGCAAGATGTAACAGTGTACATGTGCAGGATAGGCCAATGTAAAGATTTGCCAGAAGAAGGGTCCAGCGGGTTTAAGACATGATCATCTACCTTTGGTAGCTCGAAGTCACCATCTTCAAAGGGATTCAAAGACATGGACTTATCCGCCAGACATGTTAAGTTTTGGCTCTTCAAGCACTTATGAGAGTCTATAAAAAGTGTTATAGAAGTGTAATACCTTATGTATTATTATGTAGTATGTGAGGAGTGATAAGAGCAGTAGGTTATACCCATAAGGCTAGATTGAGCTCTTTTTCTAATTCTGATTATTTTTCCATGTCTGAGTGCACATCCCGTCAGTTCCATTGAAGCCATATCCATTTGGAAGAAGTCCATTTTCTACTACTTCTGTGAGCACAAATTGCCATCTGAATTATTGTTTGAACAGGTATAAAGTGATTTCCTGCCACCTGCAGTTAAGGAATGTTTTCTATGTATAATTCATTGCATGCTGCTCTTGATTTAGATCCAGAAAAAGTGTCCTCAAACGGGCAATTCATATTGCATGGGTCTAATAAACAAAATAATGAATAGCAGGGGCCATTTACAGCCTGGATGAGGGCTATTCATAGTTAAAACGTCTAAAAAGTCTACATCTGCATGTCCTGATAACCAGAATGAAATTGTGTAAACCATCCTAAACTACCAGAAGGTTATTTAGAAAACATGACGTTCCTTCTAAATGGAGCTTCCTATGTTTATACTGAAACTAGGTACTAGAATCTTCTATACAACGTTTGTGCATTTGATTAAACAACAGGCGTAGGGACCTGGAGGTCTTCCTCATTTGTCTCTGGAGTTTATGTGGCTGGGCTTTGTCGCTTAGCAACATACCAAACTTCCTCGAGCTTCCCAGTCAAAACTAACGTTTTGCTAGTTAGTTACTATAATATTGCCACTTATTTTATCAAATAGCTCACTTGAATCGTCTACACTACAATGTCAAAAGTTACACCAAAGAAAAAGAAGACTTTTTCCAGCCGAGTCGATACATCACAAGGACAGACACCGAATAAGTAAGATTAGTGTGTTGGTCTAACTGGTTAGCTAAGACAAGTACAGTATAACGTATTGTATCTATGTTCGTTATGTCATTTGAAGCAATTACAGTACTGTTGAAAACTTCATCAAATGTATGATATTGGTTGGTCAAAGTCCAACAGTAACGTTAACCTGTGTTGCTAACTAATGTAGATGAAGCAAGAAATGTCAAACCAACGTTAACGAATCTAGCTAGATAACGTCCCCCTATATCGTTCGTTTCTTGCGGTTGGAGAACTAAATCCTCTGAAGTTCAAAATGTATATGCACTGGAAAACAAGGGCACGTTTTGCTATTAAATATACAATTTCAGCTTGCCCACCACCATTTCTTCTAGAAATGTATGGAGGTTAAATCCTTTATTTTTAAATGTCATGTATGAAAATTGTTTTAGATAAAATAGCAAATTGTGAAATTCGACTAGCGCGACAGAGCACACATTATGAAATCAGTTATCAGATGTAATTACTTTTTAATTACTCAGGCAGAAGGCATGAACATTTGCTAAAACATACTAGTAAGCACTTGGGAGAAGACTGTTATCATACGACAAAAAGGGCATATTGCTGCTGGGACATCAACACAAAAATACTGCCTGGAGCAGGATTGCTACAGTTGGGTTATCTGCGCAGTTGAATGTGATACTATATTTAGTTGTGGAAAATAGGTGCTGGTGTGATTCAGCTAAGCTAGAGCAGAATGGTTAGCATTGTACATTTAGAATTGGGGAGTAACGGATGTAACTGATTACAAAAAACAGTTACTCTAATCTGTTATTTTACCAACAAAAATATTGTAATCGGATTACAGATACTTTTGAAAAAATACTTTACTTCAATTGAAAAATATTTTTTGGGCGAAATAATTATGAGACGTTGCATGTTTAATTTTTTTATATAATGTTATAAAAACATCGTTATTTGAACCAAAATAACAATCGCGTGCCTCAGTTGTTGGGTGTGATCAAGAGTGCCGCACAAGCCCTGAAAAGTGAAGCCAAAACGTCTCGATCGCCCCCTGGTGAGTGGTCCCAGTATAGGTCATAAACCCCGCCCTCCCCATGTTATTCAATGGGACGCGAGATCAACTAAACAATTAAATTACCCTTCAAATATATTTTTTCCGAAGCTGGTTTCAGTCATTTACTGTAGTTTGTATCACGCTAATGTAAATTCAAGAGTTTGTTTTTAAAATAAGTTTGTTTTTAGTTAGTTATTTAATGCTCTAAAAACGGTGGTGTGACGTCGTGATTCACAGCTGTGATTGACAGCTATCTGAGCCGAGGAGCCACTGAATCTTCGGAGGACTGAGGAGATTGGAACTTTACATTTAATCTCTAAATTGCTATAATTGATATAATTTCACACGGACATAATGGGTTGTTCTGCAGTACATTGTGCTAACCGATCTGGCATTTCCAATCGATCTTTGAATTTTTTTCGGTAAGTTACATTTATAAGCTATTTAATTAGTAAATAAATGTAATGGGCTAGCTAACGTTAGCTAAAAGACAACAAGCCTCGTTAATAGCCATGTTAATAGCTAGCAGGTGATCGTTAGCTAGAAGTTACCAATTATTTTTGTATTAGGCCTATTCTAAATTAAGGTTAAACATGATGTAAGTTAGGCTATAACATATCGTCTAGGTTTAACAAGCAAAGGTTGTACTGTACTTGGACTTGCGATTACGGTATGCGCATTCTGCGAGGGAGAGTGAGGGCGGGGCACAGGGGTGGCGCCGTTGATTTCGCGGCTTTACGGCTTTACGGCTTTACTTCCTTCTCGCTACTGCGCATAACTACTGCGCAGAACTGGTCCCAAGATCGCTATCTGCGCAGACGCAAGTCCAAGATGTCAGCGCCGTATCAGGACACTGGTGGCTTCATTTTTCACCAATGGAAAAGAGCGAAAGGGCGTCGTCCATTATATGTACAGTCTATGGGTGTGATCGTCATGTGCACAAAAGGTGGGCGCGCATAACCAGATTAGTGACCGATGAAGCGTTTGTTTTATTGGTTTATATGTAATATATTATCGTAACATGTACGATAATATAAGCCTACCCATGTAAAATGTGATTTAGTTATCCACTCAACGCATCTTTCCCAGATCAATGAATAGGCGATAGGCCTACCTGGTGTTATACAGTTTTCAAGGTCTATTTGTCAAACGCACCGAAAAACACAGCCAGGGAAATTCGAAGATTAGGCAACTATTTGTTTGATTGCTGTAACATGGCGCTACCTTCAATATATAATATTGTAAGGAATTAATCACAACATTTGAGGTGAAAATGTGTTGGGAAGCACTTCACAGGATGATGATTTGCATTTGATGCAGCACCTCAACTCAGTCCATACAGGTAGGCCATGTGATCCTACTTTTGCTTTGCATCTCAGAAAATTGTGGTTATCACTGGCTGCTGAACGCATTGAATTCAAGCTAAGAGTGCAGGTGTAAAATCACAGTTTATTTATTTCATTTGCGTTTTGAAAATCCATCACTGCTGGCCCTAATATAATCACAAGTTACGTTCACGCGGGTAAAATGGATTTTTGTGCGGGTGTTCACGATTGCAGACGTGCATTCACATGCCTGGGGCTTTTGCAACATTTTGCCAACGTTTGTGGTTGAGCAAAACATCAGACTACTGCAGATTTAGTTTAAGCAAGTGTATGCAAATTCAATTTTTGGCCAGCTATGTAAACTCAAACATTGATTGATCCCGCAAAATGTGTTCAATTGGTTATAAGCTATTCCTCTTTGTTTTTTTAAACCCTCTTAATATTAAAGTAATCTAAAAGTAATTCAAAGTAATCGGATTATGTTACTGAGTTTGAGTAATCAAAAAGTTACGTTACTGATTACAAATGTGGACAGGTAACTTGTAACTTTAACGGATTACATTTAAAAAGTAACCTACCCAATCATGATTGTCCAACCTGTCATATTTGGGAATCCCCCCCTTTAAGAAAAGGACATCACAATGTAGTTTTTTTCTCTCTTCTGTGGCGGGAAATTCAACTGAGGTGAGTGAGTAGCTTTATTTCCTACTAACAAATTTTTCATAGGTTTGCTTACTCGCTCTGCCCAAGCTTAACATTATCCTTTCGGCATAAAATTATGTTTAACCAAATTCTGTCCATCAACAAGTCATTACACATTAATAAAGCCTTAATAAACATGAAATAACTTTTCTTCTCTGTTAATAAAGCATGTAATTACGCATACTTCACCGTACAGTATACAGTAAGCGAAAACCTCCCCTTCCATTGCAGGGGACTGTGGTTGTGATATACATTGTCCCAAAAAGCATGCACAAGTGTAATACTACAAAAATCCTCTGAAAACAGTAAACCGCCAGGGCACTTTTGGCATACTATTTCCAATGCACTATTGTTTGGGACTTACTATTCTTAATCTGATACTTATAGTATGGGTAGCATGCAAATTTAAACGGGCCAAAGTCTAAAGTCATATTTTAATCTTCCCAGTCGCTAAGAAGAAATGCTTCTTGTTGTCGACATTGATGTAGCTAGTATGCAAGCTGGCATTGTTTATCTCAAGCTTCAGGGCTTTTGGAATGCTCTTGTTTTCCAAAAGCGCCCTACCACTGAATTTGCTGAAAGCTGTACACAGGGCAACTTGCCAGGGCACCGCTTTGAAGTGTCTGCATGTTCGGCCCTTTCCATCCAAGCTACAGTGCTGACATGTTACTAAGGAGAACAATTCAGGATTGTGTCGATAACACCAGCAAGGAAATTGTATCTATAGTAAAAATAATGCATCGAAAGAGTCCAGTGACTAGAGTTTCAGCAACCGTGAAGTTGGAGGTCGACAGCTGAAGTTACGCCTGTGCACTGCTGCCTTAAGCGCTTGGAGGCTTAAGCCAGTGATGGGAATAGATACTCAAGCAGGATTGAGAAAAATGGATATCACTATTCCGCCATACTTGCATTGCACTTTAGGAGACACAAATCTGTTTAATGTTATTAAACCTGAGTCATGCCGGTTTGTGTGGTCTCCCAGAATGTCGTCCCTGGTAAACAGTGCCTCAGAGGACCCTGCAGAACTGTGGAGATGCCGCTGTCCCATCTGGCCAGAGTGGAGCGAGGCAGAGGTCAACGCAGAGAAATGGCACGCGGGTGAGGGTGGAACGATGGGGAAGAATGCAGAGAAATGGGATGCGGGTGAGGATGGAACGGTAGAGAGAAGTCCATGTGCAGTGAGTATCAGCGCATTAGCACTATTGGATTCCTATATCCTGAAATACTGGAGACCTGCATCACTGTGCATTTTTAATTCACCCTTTATTCACAGCCGTTCTTCGAAGATCCAGAAGGAAAGGTTGAGCTGCCTCCGATGCTGAAGGTGCACTCATGGAAGCGCCCTTCAGATATCAAACTCGCCAAGGTGAGGGCACTGCTTCGGGACGCAGTGCTTCATTTGGCGAGTAATGTGCTCTGCCTCCAGCATGGAGGACACATACTGTAGGGTGCACAGTGCTACATGTACTCTGGGCCAAGTACATGTAGTCCCTTTGATGTGGGAGTGTTGTGACTGCTGTGAGACAGCACAAGAGCTTGAGAGCATGAGAGTTTGACGGAAAGCCGCAAATAGTCAGGTCAGTTACATCAGGTCCGGCTTGTTGTGCAGGGCTGAAATGCATGGCTGTTGAAAAGGAGTAATTCTTCCTTCCCTGGCAACGCAGCCTAATTAACAGAATCTACACTGCGCTCTTCTGTCATGTAGTTCCTCTCTTTTTGTCTTTCTCTCATCTCGTTCTCTCTTTCTCTGTCTCTTTTTCTCATATTCTGTGCAACCCAGCCCTATGAATAATGGTTTTCCAGTGCAGGTTAGGACTGCACGATTAATCAAAATCATACTAAATTGCGATTTGAACATTTTGGCTTTTTATTTTATTTTTACCCTCAATCAAAATTTGTATTCAATTTATTAGGAGATTATTTTAGGATCAGTTTGCCTACTTAAAAACAATTATTCAGATTATCAGAATAAAGGTTGGAGCCTGGCAAGCAAACGGTACAATCTCGTGAGTCAGAACATATCTACAAGCGCTCTTACAGCACGTCTTTTACCTTTTGCTATTTTATGACAATAAATATTTACAATTCAAATGTCCAGCTGTATGTCTCAAATTGGTCAATCAAACTATACAATATTATTCTGATCATGCCTCTCACTCGTCCCAATATATTAAAATTGAGTTAAAATGAGTATTCTTAAAGTATCTCTATTCTGTGATGGCCCTATAACTAACGAAAGTAACCACAACCCAATAAAGTAATAACACACACGGATTGGGGAGACAATATTAGCTGTGCAGGCACTTTAAACATAAAATTCTAACCAGTCAGAAACTCTGAAATGCGGTGTAGAGTGTACTACGAAACAATAGTGTGGAGTAGTAGAGCTTGCTGTTACGGAGAAGAAGATCGATGAAGAAAATGAACCCAGAGGACAATGTGATGGAGACTAGGAATCATTTGGTGCTGAAAAATAATTAATCTTCTGTTGTTTAGGAATATTTTGGGTTCCAGAGAGATGCCACAAATGAATGTAATATGCAAAACCTGTAAGACAGTAGTAGAACAAAACGTGGCATTATAACAAACATATTTCAACACATGAGACAGCTCCATAGGGACTTGCATGAAAAATGTGTGGCAAAGAAGTCAAAACCAAAAATACATTGCACACCCAGCCCAGACCAACCAAACTATCAACAATAATCAGGGGTGGCGGAAATTTTTTATGACAGGGGTGGTGGATTTCCTATTTTAATGTACATTTTAGTAGTGACATAATTTAACTGTAAATATGCATAGTCATACCAATACACAATGAATTGATAAACCAAAGGTACATTTTTATGTATTAGTCTATAGTTAAAGTGGAAAAATAGTATATAGAATACACAAGAAAATGGCATAACAAAATTATCGTTTATGCATTAGAGAAACGTTGCCTACAGGCTATAAATATTCACAAAAGCTTGACAAAGCAGGTCACAGACCAAATTACATGAAAAGTGTAGTAATTAAAAAATCTGAACAATATTTAACAGTAAAAAATAAAGGCTGAAAAACATGTCTAAAGGTTCTTAACTCTAAAACCAATATACCTTAATGCTACAGTTGTGCTCATAAGTTTGCATACCCTGGCAGAAATTGTGACATTTTGGCATTCATTTAGAAAAATATGACTGATCATGCACTTTTAAGGATAGTGATCATAGGAAGCCATTTAATATCACATAGTTGTTTGTGATACTGAGCCATGGGGATGAATGGTCAAAAGACCTGCGTTATAAGGTAATGGAACTTTATAGAGATGGAAAAGGATATAAAAAGATATTCAGAGCCTTACAGCGGTACTGTTCAATTACTTACTAAGAATTGGAAAATTCGGGGATCTCTTGATCGCAAGTTAAGGTCAGGTAGACCAAGAATGTTTTCAGCCAAAACTGCCAGAAGATTTTTTGGGGATACAAAGAGAAACCTACAGGTAACCTCAGGTGAAATACAGACTGCCCTGGAAAAAGACAGTGTGGTTGTTTCAAGGAGCACAATGCGATGATACTTGAACAAAAATGAGCTGCATAGTCGAGTTGCCAGAAAGAAACCTTTACAATGCCAATGCCACAAAAAAGCTTGGTTACAACATGCCTGACAACACCGTGACACGTCTCACAGCCTCTAGCACACTGTAATTTGGAGTGAGGAGACTAAAATAGAGCTTTATGGTCACAACCATAAGCGCTATGTTTGGCGAGGGGTCAACAAGGTCTGTATTGAACAGAATACCATCCCCACTGGTGGTGGAGGCTCACTGATGTTTTGGGGTTGTGTGAGCTAGAAAGGCATGGGGAATCATGTGAATATTGATGGTAAGTTCAGGAAATACTGGCAGACAATTTGCATTCTTCTGCACAAAAGCTGCGCATGACGCTCTTGGACTTTCCAGCATGACAGTGTTCCTAATCACAAGGCCAAGTTGACTCTACACAGTTGACTCTCCACAGCAGAAAAAGGTGAAGGTTCTGGAGTTGTCATCACAGTCTCTTGACCTTAATATCATCGAGCCACTCTGGGGAGATTTCCAATCTGCGGCTCATGCAAGACAACCAAAGACTTTGCATGACCTGGAGACAATTTGCCAAGACAAATGGGAAGCTATACTAGCTGCAAGAATTCGGGGGCCTTATAGACAACTATTACAAAAGACTGCACTGATGCTAAAGGGGCAATACACAGTATTAAGAACTAAGGGTGTGCAGACTTTTGAACAGGGGGTCAATTTTTTTCTTTGTTTCCATGTTTTGTTTTATTATTGTGCCATTCTGTTATGACCTACAGTTGAATGTCAATCCCATGAGAAATAAAAGATGTGTTTTGCCTGCTCACTCATGTTTTCTTTACAAATGGTACATATATTACCAATTCTCCAAGGGTATGCAAACTTTTGAGCACAACTGTATGCTATGCTATAAAATATATAGGCTTAAGGCATATACACTGTGGAAAGAATAGCCCAAGGAACACTGAAGAGAACTTTCTAACATAATTAGCATTTTAATCTGTAGCCTACTCATTTTTAAATTCCCAAAAGTGTTTTTTTTGGTTTACATGCTCAGACAAAATACTTCTAACAATACAATACTTTGAATGTTTTACTCTATATTTATATCTTGGAGGAGCTGAGGCAGGGGTACTGTCACACCACACACATCCCTTCACCATATCAAAAAGGACATGTTAATTTTTATCATATCACAGATCAAATTGCAATATCTAGGGGAAAAAATCGCAGTACGATTTTTTCTTCATATCTTGCAGCCCTATTGACAGTCATGGGGTGTCTGGCATTCGACAATTTCAAAATTGGTTACATTTATTCCGTAAATAAGCAAGCGCATGGAAATAATTCAAAACACATGCAGCACTGCTGTTCTGTTTCTTCCCCTTTCTGCCAGCCGTGTCTTGGAACCCTTTAATTGAAAGAATGAATCGAGGTTCCTGGTTACTATGACGATGGGAGAGCGCTCCATGCAGGGATAGAAATTGAAAGACAGAGAGGAAAAAGCGCTCCCTTGACCCAAAGCGATAGGCTATCTCTCCAGGATCAGTGGAGTATTTAATTTGAATTTGATTTGTGGTCTCTTTGAGGCTATTAACTCCCTAATCAAAAAATCTTTGCAATCATTGAGTAATCCTCGATAGACTCCAGTTGACTGAGGAAAGTTTTCAAAAAGTGATATGATTGAGTTTAATAGATATTTTCATCATTAAGGATTGACCTGTATTTCAAAGGGGAATCTAGTAAATGGGTGATCCCACTGCTAACTAACATTTGCCTGTGTAAAGTGTAGTTGGACACATGAAGTTTGGTAAGTTTTAGCGCACCATTGACTGCACAGAAACCAGGCATTCTTTCAACTAGAATAATGGGTTGTTTGATAGAAATTTCGACCACTTTTTCTGTTAACATGTTAAAAACATCTCTCAGTAACCGAGGATGGTCCTCTGGTTCAAATGTACTGCTGCACTGTGAGTTTCAATCTTGCCATCTGCTTTCAGCAAAATTAGCTTTTTCCATTTCCCATTCCAAAAAAGCATGAAAATGACAAAAATAACTTCTTTAAAATCATCTCATGCATTTCATGGCAGCCTCCTGTGATAGTGGAGAATGAATCATCATTTGACCTGATTGGAGCCAATGAGCACCTGCTCTGCAGTGAGGTAAGCTCTCCACACATTTTACATACCTTTTTATATGACTTATCGCACTGTTGTCGTTTAGTTTCGTGGTATCTAAATGGTAGTAAGGAATGAGACAGAGACAATTACAGATGAAGTGTTTTAGCCATTTCAAAAATGATCTAGTACTCCATTCTCAGACTTGTTGATCAGACTATGGTTTCGTTATTCAGGCTTCCAGTTACTAAGTATTTTTAGTTCTGTCCCTCACATCAGCTCTTTAGGTGGATAATGAGCGAGATCTACATTGTGTGGAATATCTGCAATGGGACATCAGCAGAGGAAGGCTCCGATGCCTGGAAGCCTTGGGAACATATCTACTCTCTGTGCAAAGTAGTCAAGGGCCATAGGCCCCTCTATAACATCTACGGGAAGTACGTGGTCAAACTCCACTGGATGGTGAGTCATTGGGCTAGTCAAAAGAGATTAGTTGTTTCTCTGACCTACATTACCACTGCATTACCTGAAGGCTCAGTCATCATTTTCTGACTCTAGGAATATGGGCTTGAAGCTGAGATCTGTGTTTTTGTGGAACAGTATCATTGGCTGGCGCTGGCGTATTTGTTTCTGTTTTGTTTATTAACCCTGGAGAAGAGTGTCCAGCACTTTTAAATGGAAATGAAAGTACAACGATGTCTTTGGAAAAACGAACACAAATGTTTTGTCTGTGGTTCAAAATAACATATTTGTTTTTGAAAATAATGGCAAATAGTCCTGGTAGTTTACCCTGTACGGATTGCAACTTCTATCAAATTCTCTTAACTGTGAAACCGCCCTCCTCTCCATAGTACAGTGTCATTAGGATACTTTGCTACAACTCTTCGCAATAGGCATTGAATGTCTCTCTTTTTGTGATAACAAGTGTTTTAATTTACCCTGATGTTCTTAACTTGTCTTGAAGTCCTTTATTCTCGGAAGGGGTGAACACACAAACATACTGCTGTATCCTAACTCCACCAGTCAAAACATTTCCTGAGTACCTGAGAGAAAAAAGAAAATCTATAATACATTTTAGTGGACTCGACAGAGAATGGAGGGGGCAGAAAGCAGTCACCCCAGTCCTCTCCACTCTGGGCACGAATCAATCAGTCTCGTCTCTGGGCTAATGTGAAAAGGCTTTGCACGTAGTCTGATGAACGTGCAGGGCTCAACAGCTGTCATCATTCTAAGGATATGACTCAGACGGACACCTTTATGAGAGCAAGGCGGCAGCAGTTAGTCATGCAACTGGGCTTCCGGTAGCTAAAGCGATGTCCACAGTCAAAGTATGATGAGACGCTGGCCTACCACAATCTGTGACCTGCGTGAAGTTGGTCCCCCACCCAATGCAAAACTTTGGCAAAATAGGCTCAATCGTTTGTGCTCCGTTTGTGCTGGTTTGTGCCGTTAACATTTTTGTTTGTACTGCTATCATTTTATAGATATTAAAGAATATTTTATTAGTCATTCTGAAGTCACTCAGCCCCCCAACATCCTCTGAAATCAATGAAAATAGTCTTGTTTGTTTGTGCTTCGTTTTTGTGCCGGTTTGTGTCGTTAAAATTGTTGTTTGTGCTGCTTGGGTACTTTTTATATTAGACATTTATTATTGGTGATGACGTCACTCAGCCCCCCAACCTGCTCCTCAAAATAGGCTAAATCATGTATGCTCTGTTTGTGCCACTGAAAGGTTTGTTTGTCCTGCTACAGTTTAAGGTACATAGCTACATTCCCACTGGATAGCGCACTGGCTTTACTCTCTTTCCACTATAGCTCTGTCACTACCGGTAAAGCAGTCGCAAAAACTTTATCGATTTTGGGCATCAAACATAGGCCTATTCCATTTTTATTTTATCAGTGTTTTTTTTTCAAGTCTGTTAGATGTTTTTATATTTGCTATATTTGCATGTTCTCAATGTTTCACACAGCAATGACAGTGAGACTGCTCAATGTAGAGAGGAGTGGAGGAGGGGAGAATGTAGAAGACAGTCTTGCTGGCGGCCACGAGAAGAGGGAAGTGGCAGAAGCCGCTGTGTCAACATTAGCATGCTAACTAGCACATGGATATGGAGACAATACGGCATCATCTTTTCTCGTCTTTCCCTGCCTCTCTCTATCACTTTGTTTTTTCTCTGTCTCTTTCCCTCCCTCTCTTTCTTTCTCACACATTGTTCTCTGCATCTCCCTCTCTCTGAATGGAGTGAGCTCTTTTCACACCCTGTCCAGTCTCATCTGCAGAGAGGTTGAGCAGTTCCTGAGGGTGATGATTAGGACAGCGGTAGGAGAGAGAAGGGGAGGGAGGACACAGCTGTGATAAGTCAGTCAGATTACAGTGTGCGCTGTGTAAATCCCTCAGACAGCCATTGGACTCAGAGAACAGTGACAGTCTCAGTGATAATCTTTCCAATCTTTCCACTTTTAGAAGCTAAAAAATAAATCCCTTGAAGGAGGGAGGCATGAATCATGCATATAGGAGTACAAATCTGACGAAATTGGCAAAAAGATGAGGGCTCCGGCAGAACGTTATGATTTAACGTGCCGTTTGAACGAATCCTAGTTCACTGCACCTCTCCATCTCTTCATTTTTGTTAACAACTGTAGTGGTGCTCTCTGGTCTGTCTGTGTTTGTGTGTGTGTGTGTGTGAGAGAATCATACTCAGGAGTGCTGAAATCAAATCTATTACGTACGTGAAAAATTGACTACAGGTGTTATATGTACCACTTTTTGAGATACATTTAGAATAGCCCTTCCTACATGGCACTCTTAAGGGCAGTGCTGATAGAATTAGTCACAGATGTTTAAAACGTCAAATTAATTGAAGAAAAGCTCCCATTTTCTACCGTTGTATCAACGTTGAAATGAGATTACTGTCTGTCCAGCTGTTAAAGGAAATCGAATAGAGAAAGGTGCACTGGTAGTATTGGCCACTTAATCATCTGGTAAAGGAAAGTCCCTGGTCTATTCGTTGTTGATCTCTCTCGATCTCTCCCTCTGAATCTCTCCCTTGCCCATTTCTTTCTTCCTCCATCTGTTCTCTCTCTCTCTGTACCCGCTTACTCTATTCTGTCCCCCTTTCAGGGCTGCTGGAGGAAGATCACTGTGGATGACGCGTTGCCGTTCGACAAGGAAAACAACCTGCTGCTACCAGCAACGACGAACCAGTCAGAGCTGTGGCCCATGTTGCTGGCCAAGGCTGTTATCAAACTAGCCAACACAGAGTGAGTTCAACCATAGTTTCACCTTTACTGACACGTAAACTCCACCCTAAAAGACCAGACACACATTTATGTTCTGTTATCAGTCTTTGAGGCCAGCACGATTGCTAAAGAAGTAACATTTCACGCCCTGTATACTTCCCCATGAGGTAACACCATACTTTGTAATTGTACTGGCTAAGGGTAGAAAAGCGCAACATGGGTTCACGAAATCAGGTTTGTTTGATGACATGACAGAATCAGACTTGGCTTGTATGTGCATTCATGTGATTGTATGACATAATTTTTTCAATTGTATAGCTGTCAAAGTTCGGGACATTCTCTAAATGTTTTATATCAGCCAGGAAATCAAGAGTCTCTCTGCTTGTTAATCTTTTATGTCCCCCAGTGAAAGTTCAGAGGAGATAAGGCTCCACACAATCTTTTAACATGTGTCTGTCTGCATGGATCATTATAAAAGCATACATTTTGAATTTTCCTTATCCGTTTAGTCTGGTTCCATTTTTATATAAATTGAAGCCCAGTCTGTGGTTCAGTACAATTTTTAGGATGGTTTGTGACTCGTTTGTCAGTGTTACATGTGGAGTAAGGCCATACGGTAAACATCGATCAACTTCCATTTTGTGATTCATTACTGTCTATTGGACCGGATGGGCACAGTGTCCCACAAGGTGCAGTTAGACCCACAACCGTCTGTTTCAGTATACACACATGCACATTTATTATGTTCCTCCACTCATTCAGGTTTTTTCTTTAATTGGTCACCTGTCTGTTTATGCACGGCATTTACATACATACACAGACAGATGTACACACAGATCATGTGAAGTTCTCTGATAAAACTATTATTTTGTATACTTTAAAAATAATCAGTGTGTGACATTTGTGACATTTTCGTGAAATATCTCATGTATGTAAGTATTCAGGCCCTTTATTCAGTACCTTTCAGAAGCATCTTTGGCAGCGATCAAAGATTTGGGCAGGTGTGCCCATTATTATTTTAAATTCTCTTAAGGTCTGTTAGATTGGATGGGAAGCGTCAATGAACTGAGATCTTCAGGTCTCCCCACAGATGTTCAATGGGGTTTTTGTGCACATTTTGACTGAGACACTCAAGGAAATTCAGTGTGCTTGGGGTTGTTGTCATGCAAAGATGAATCATGAAAGATGAATCTTCGCCCCAGTCAAATGTCCTATGCACACAATGTATTTATTCTTTGTTTATCCTTACCCTCAAAAGGTGGTTGTCTTTCTAGCAGGTCCTCCCATCTCTGCAGAGAATCTCTGAAGCTCTATTAGAGTAGCCACTGGGTTCTTATTCACCTCCCTGACCATAGCCCCTCTTGCCCAATTAGTTTGACTGGACGTTCAGCTCCAGGAAGAGTCTTGGTGATTCCAAATATCTTCTGTTGTTCTGTTCATGTTGATGTAACCCACACTGTGCTCCTGTGAAATTTCAATGCTTTTGCAATTTTTTATAACCTTTGCCAGATCTATGCCTTTCAAACTTTATATCTCTGGAGGTGGACTTCATGGATTTGTTCTTGCCCTGACTGGCACTGTGAAGTGTGGGACCTTATATAAACAGATGTGTGACTTCATCAATCTTGTCCATTTCATTGAATTTGCCACAGGTGGACTCCAAGTTCTAGAGATATCTCAATGATGATCAAAGGACACAGGATGCATCCATGCTCAATTTGGAATGACACAGAGTGGAAAAGGGTCTGAATAGTTATGCATGTGAGATATTTCAGTTTTTTATTTTCAGTAAGGTGACACAAATTTAAAAAAGGTATTTTTGCTTTGTCATTATGGGGAATTATGTGTAGATTGATGGCAAAAAAGTCAATAAATTAGAAATACATTGTGGAGAAAGTAAAAGGGTTGGAGTACTTTCCGGAGGCACTGTATGAATTATGTTGTAACGTGTGTGTATCCACTACAGGTCAAAAGCTTTAGAACACCCCCATTTTTCAAGTTTTTATTTACATTTTAGCAGTTCAAGTCAGGGAACAAGTAATGCGTTAACAACTTACAGCTGTTCGGCAGCAAGTGAAGTAAATTAAGCCTTGAAAGTTGATGCTAGCAATTCCTATAGGTGTCCCGACTTTTGTTGATTACTTACTAACCCTGTGTTTGTATACAAACTGTGTTGTAACAGACTGTGTTAATACACCCTCTTAAGCATTACATGGACAGTATTGCACTGTAGGAAGTAGTATATGGCTATCATAACAGTGAGGTCTGTCTTGTTTTAAGTGAAATTCAAAAGAAAGTCAGGGTGTCAGTGAGTACAGTGTCCTACATTATCAAAAGTAATTTGTAAACTGAAGGATACTCTGATCAGAAAGACGTCTGGCAGACCCAAAGCCACAACAGAATCAGAAGACAAGTTTCAACAGCTTGTGTGATAGGCCGCTCACAGGACAACAGCTTCAAGAGCAGCTTGTCGAAATAAGCAAGTCTTAGCTTCAACTGTGAAGAGAAGACTTTGAACTGCAGGTTTGACGGGCGGAGTTGCTGTAAGCAAGCCATTTCTATGATGGGAAAATAAGAAAAAAAGGCTTTTCTGGGGCTTCAAGTACCACCAGTGGACTACTGAAAACTGGAAGAAGGTCTTATGGGCCGATTAATCTTTGGTTTTTCACGCAGGATTTTTGTATGCCATCGTGTAGGGAAAAGGATGGTTCCTCAGTGTGCGACACCAACTGTCAAACATGGCGGGGGAAGCGTGATGATGAACCCACAAGTGCAACACATTTGTGTGAACCTCTGCAACAGTGTTAAGAAGAACTTTCCAAACAGTATTTGATTCCATTTTGGAGAATGCTTTGAGTGTGTTCAGCTGTTACGTCTGCAAAAGGTGGCTTAGATGAGTCAAAAATGTTGATTACATTTTGTTAAACAAAACAACTCCATTATTTCTTTAATCTCATCTCTCATTTCATCTTCATCCGCTTATCCCGTATCGGGTCGCGGGGGCATCAGCTCCAGCAGGGGACCCCAAACTTCCCTTTCCCGAGCCACATTTGCCAGCTCTGACTGGGGGATCCCGAGGCGTTCCCAGGCCAGTGTCGAAATATAATGTCTCCACCTATTCCTGGGCCTACCCCGAGGTCTCCACCCAGCTGGGCGTGCCTGGAAGACCTCCCTAGGGAGACGTCCTGGGGGCATCCTTACCAGATGCCCGATCCACCTCAGCTGGCTCCTTTCGATGCATAGAGCAGCGGCTCTACTCTGAGTTCCTCACGGATGGCTGAGCTTCTCACCCTATCCCTAAGGGAGAAGCCAGTCACCCTTCTGAGAAAAAACATTTCAGCCCCTTGTACTCGCGATCTTGTTCTTTGACCCAGCCTTCATGACCATAGGTGAGGGTAGGAAGGAAAATTGACCGGTATATCGAGAGCTTTGCCTTCCGGCTCAGCTCTCTTTTCGTCACAACGATGCGGTAAAGCGAATGCAAAACCGCCCTCGCTGCTCCGATTCTCAATATCCCGCTCCATTGTCCCCAACACGCGAACAAGACCCAGAGATACTTGAACTCCTTTACTTGGGGTAACGCCTCATTCCCTACCCGGAGGAGGCACTCCATCGGTTTCCTGCTGAGAACCATGGCCTCTGATTTAGAGGTGCTAATCCTCTTCCCAACCGCTTCGCACTCGGCTGCGAACCGGTCCAGTGAGTGCTGAAGGTCACAGACCGTTGATGCCATCAGGACCACATCATCCGCAAAAAGCAGCGATGAGATCCCCAGCCCACCGAACTACAACCCCTCCCTACCCCGACTACGCCTCGATATCCTGTCCATAAAAGTTACAAACAGGATTGGTGACAAAGGGCAGCCCTGGCAGTGGCCAACCCCCACCTGGAACAAGTCCGACTTACTACCGAGAACTCAAACACAGCTCTCACTTTGGACGTACAGGGATTGGATAGCCCTCAAAAGGGACCTCCTCACCCCATACTCCTGCAGCACCTCCCACATACGCCTTCTCCAAATCCACAAAACACATGTAGACTGGATGGGCATATTCCCAGGCTCCCTCCAGGATCCTTGCAAGAGTAAAGAGCTGGTCGGTTGTTCCGCGACCAGGACAGAATCTGCATTGTTCCTCTTCAATCTGAGGTTCGACTATCTGCCGAACCCTCCTTTCCAGTACCTTTGAGTAGACTTTCCCAGGGAGGCTGAGAAGTGTGATATCTCTTTAATTGGCACACACCCTCTGGTCCCCCTTTTTGAACAGGGGAACCACCACCCCGGTCCACCTCTCCTTAGGCACTTTCCCCGACTCCCACGCAATGTTTAAGAGGTGTGTCATCCAAGACATCCCCCCCACACCCAAAGCTTTCAACATTTCTGGACGGATCTCGTCAATCCCCGGAGCTTTGCCACTGTGGAGTTGTTTGACTACCTCAGTGGCTTCTGCCATGGAGATTGACGATGCTTCCCCATCAGCCTCCAGCTTTGCCTCCACTATAGAGGGCGTGTTAGTGGGATTTAGGAGTTCCTCAAAGTGTTCCTTCCATCGCCCAATTACCTCCTCAGTTGAGGTCAACAGTGTCCCATCCTTACTGTACACTGCTTGGATAGTTCCCTGTTTTCCCCTCCTGAGGTGGCGGGTGGTTTTCCAGAAACACCTTGGTGCTGGCCGGCCATTATTTCTTTTTTGTCACCAATTGTTATTTGTTCTCTAATTTCAGAGTTCATTAAGACTTTTAACTGTGTGAATTTCAGTAAGAACTGGAACAATTGAGGTGTTCTAATACTTTTGACCAGTACTGTATGTCTGTGTTCCAATAGGTGTCTATTTCAGTGCTAATGTAAATGTACTGTACATGTCTCGCAAGAATAAAGGGAACACGTAATCATCACAGTAAATTCAACTTCACAGATATCAATTCTGTTCAGTTAGGAAGCATAAGTGATTTTGAATCCATGTCACCTGTTTTGATGCAAATGAAAGTGACAACAGGTGCACTGGAGAGGCAACCGCAAGACATCCTCTGATCTGGAGACCTCCACATGCTAGTCAACAGTACCCTGACTGCTGTTATGTACTGGGATGTAATCCTCAGGCCCGTCGTTAGACCTTATGCTGGTACAGTGGGCCATGGGTTCCTCCTGGTTCAGGACAGTGCCTGGCCAGAGTGTGTAGGCAGTTCCTTGATGACGAAGGCATTGATCCCACTGACTGGCCCTCACGTTCCCCAGATCTGAATCCAATTGAGAACCTCTGGGACATTACAGCTATGGAAAACATTAAGAGACCACTGCACCTTTTTCTTTCTGTTGAAAAGGAAGGTTTTGAGTGAGGAACAGAAGGGTTAAAATTAAGAGACTACTGCAAATTGAACGCTTCTGTTCCTCACTAAAAACTTTCCTTTTCAACTTTTATGGAAAGAAAAAGGTGCAGTGGTCTCTTAATTTTGTGTGTATCGGTGCATCCGATGTCGCCAAGTAGCGCCACAGACTGTCCAGGAGCTCACTGATGCCCTGATCCAGGTCTGGGATGTGACCCCCAGGACACCATCCGCCGTCTATTCAAGTGCATGACCAGACGTTGTCGGGATTGCATACAGGCACATGGGGGCCATACACACTAATGAGTCACATTATGAGTTGCTGTGATGTTATTCACGTAAGTTGGAACAGCCTGTGATTTAAATTTTTTACTTTGATTTTTGGTGAGTTTTAATCCAGCCCTCAGTCCCTTGGTAATTTTTGTTTCTATTGACTGTTGTTACATCATTTTGTTTTCAATGAAGTAAAGATTTTGATCCTTAATATATTTACTTTATTGAGACCCGATATGTAATTTAAGTGTTCCCTTAATGTATTTGATATACCTTTGAGTGTGTATGTATGTTTGTGTTTTGACTTTAGTGGTGTTTGTGTTGCAGTGTGGTGTCAGGACATAGAAAGGGCCAAGGAGAGTTCACTGTCATCCATGCTTTGACGGGATGGATCCCAGAGCTCATCCCTCTACAGTAGGGTCCTCATACACTTACTTTTTCTCCTCCATTTTTCTTGTTCTGCAGGATAAAGTGCTTAATGGCGTATGAGTGTGCCTGGAATATCCAGAATATCCTGGATTTTGAGGACTGAGCGTACATTTCAAATAGGTTGTATGCTCTGAAAGGACATTCCCACAGGGTTAGGGACTATTCTTTACATTTTTTGATTGGAAAGTATTCATACAGGTATAGACCAGGGTCTCTTTCAGTTGAGCTCTGTAACTGCAGTGTTACATAGTTTACATCAAGAGACACACTTTAGATTTGCACATCATGCAAAACTAAAGGACCAATGTTTTTCACAGTATGGTACACACAGAATGTTATTAACTTTTGCTGTTGTTTCTAAAGGCACTCCATACGTCCTGGTACCTAAATGCTCAGTGTCTGGTGCCTAAAATGGATGCAGTGAGACACTGTTAACGTGACGACAATACGCTGTTTTTTGGGGGGTAGCAGGAGGGTGTTGATCTCTGCCTCTGCAGACCCCTGGGAACTCTACCCACCAACAATGCATGTGTGTGTGTCAGGCTTGGAAATGTGTCATTTTAGGGGCAAGGCCATTTGGCCTTTGGTGTCACAAAAATGTGTAAGGCACAAATGCCACATGCCAGGGGACAATGGTCATTGAGTGAAATAAGAGGATTTGGAGCTTACAAATAAAGAACTTGAATTGCTTATAAAAACATGATTGACATAAAAATATTATTCACTTTTTTAATATCATACTTTGAATAATAACTGATATGGTTTTTCCACATAAAGTTAAATGATCATGTTTTAATCCTTGAAATTACATCTATTGACGGTAATGTTAAGACTAGCTAGCTCGAAGGCTTTACGTCAGTTCCCCAGAAGTAGAAAAGTAAGCAAAGTATCTTTTAACATCACAATCACCTGCACTAATGAGTACGACCTAAATAAACAAATATAGTGACTTTTGTGCATAGAGAAAGTCATTTTAGTTTTTACATGTTTCACCACAAACGCTGCCATGTCGAGTGGTGTCAAACCTATCGTTACTATTCGGATTTCTCAAAAAGCGTTGAGGTGTATTCTCCCACTCTGAGGTCGGAACTTTCCCAGTTGCTCATGAACGCACCCTCCAAAACAGAGAGGTTTAATTCAGTTAAGCACTAAATTGTAACGGTCCCAGCCTGAGGGGACCGTTCCACTTCGTGTTTTCTGTTTGTCCTTGACTTGGCTTGTCCTTGTATGGTCTTTCCTGTTCTTGTTTCAGTTAATCTGTATATTCCTTTCACCTGTGTTTAGCCCCCACCTGTTTCTGTTTTCCTCGTTAGTCTGTGTATTTAGTTCAGCCATTTTCTCCCTGTCCCTGTTCGGTCATTGTGCTTGTCATGTTTTCTGTACACCTGGAACTCCTGAACGTCTTGTAGTGGCCGGTTTTCCACTTTGCTTTCTTTGTTTTTGTTTATTAAAAAGGAAACACACCGACATTCTGCGCCTGCTTTCGTCTCCCTTCCTAAAACGTGACATAAATAATCATCTATCTATCTATCTACAGTTTATATAAAAATTCTACACACCCCCGTTAAAATGTCAGGTTAATGTGACCTATAATGTGAAAAAGTCTATTGAAAAACAAATTGAAAACTTCAAAAGTAAAAAATAACAAATAATAACCTGGTTGCACAAGTGTGCACACCCTCTTATACCTGGGGATGTGGCTGTGTTCAGAATTAACCAATCACATTCAAACTCATGTTAAGTAGAAGTCATTACACACCTGCCATCATTTAAAGTGACTCTGATTAATCACAATCACAAATAAAGTTCAGCTATTTTAGTAGGATTTTCCTGACATTTTCTTAGTTGCATCTCAGAGCAAAAGCCATGGTCCGCAGAGAGCTTCCAAAGTATCAGAGGGATCTCATTGTTGAAAGATAGGGGAAGGGTACAAAATAATTTCCAAAGCATTAGCTATACCATTGAACACAGTGAAGACAGTCATCATCAAGTGTAGAAAATATGGCACAACAGAGACATTACCAAGAACTGGACTTCCCTCCAAAATTGATGAAAAGACGAGAAGAAAACTGGTCAGGGAGTTTTCTAAAAGCATGTGGGAAAATGTGTTATGTGTGTGGCGCAAAAACAACACTGCACATCACCCAAAGTACACCATACCCACAGTGAAGCATGGTGGTGGCAGCATCATGCTTTGGGGCTGTTTTTCTTCAGCTGGAACCGGGGCCTTAGGATTGTGGGAATTTTGAACAGTTCCAAATACCAGGCAATTTTGGCACAAAACCTTCAGTTGTCCGTTAGAAAGCTGAAGATGAAGTTCACCTTTCAGCACGACAACGACCCAAAGCACACATCCAAATCCACAAAAGCATGGCTTAACCAGAAGAAGATTAATGTTGTGGAATGGCCCAGCCAGAGCCCAGACCTGAATCCAATTGAACATCTGTGGGGTGATCTGAAGAGGGCTGTGCACAGGAGATGTCCTCGGAATCTGACAGATTTGGAGCACTTTTGCAAAGAAGAGTGGGCAGATATTACCACGTCAAGATGTGCCATGCTAATAGACTCCTTCCCAAAAAGACTGAGTGCTGTAATAAAATCAAAAGGTGCTTCAACAAAGTATTAGTTTAAGGCTGTGTACACTTATGCAACCAGATTATTGTGTCTTTTATTTTTTCCCCCTCAAAGATTTCAGTTTGTTTTTCAATTGAATTGTTCACATTATAGGTCACATTAAAGGTGGAAAAAGTTCTGACATAATTTATCTTTGTCTCATTCTTTTACATCACAAGAACCTGGCATTTTAACAGGGATGTGTAGACTTTTTATATCCACTGTATATATCTATCCATCCATCCATCTATCACTAGCTAGCCTGCTTATCTGCATGTAGTCCGTTCTTGTGGTTGTTCTCAGTTGTAAACTACAAACAAACTTCCGAACAAACTGCTGACCATGACATTTTGACAGTAGCAGGGGCACAAAAGCCATGGTGACTGTAGGGTGTACCATGATTTTTGTGGCATCACGGGCAGAGTGAAGGGCAACATCATGAAATTCCTACGCTGGTGCGCGTGCTCCAGCATAGACACACCTACTCTGCTTTGCTGTATAGGGGCTGAGGGGCTGTGGGATCTCACATTGTAATTTATTCCAGGTTAAATCTGGTTATGGATTGCTGAACACACACACACTAACACAGTTATACTTTCAACTCCAGCCGCATCCTCACAAGGGATTCAGATTAAGCAGCCAGCGCAGGAGGAGAAAACAGTCTATTGCTGTCAATGAGTCATAATAAGCATAATGACAACCCAATCATTCAGTAAGCTTAATTAAAAATGCTGTGCGGGAAGTGGGAAGTGTCCCAATCAAGTCTGTTATTAATTAATATGGAATTCTTCCAGGCCTAAGTAACATTGATCACGACTCACAACATTCATCCGTTAATGCATTCTCTATCACGGCGGACAATTGACTGGGCTTAACTATATACCAGACAAAAATAACTACTAAATGAGAAGGAAATTATGTTAGTGCTTTCGTCAGAAAGTGGGTCCTAGTGTGGTCCAGAACACTAGGCTTTGTGCTGCTGTAACATGAGATTTAGTACCTAACAGTAATCTTTCAGTAAAAACAATTTCACCCACTTTCTCACCTTTGAAATAAAGTATAAAAATGCCCCAAAATTCGGAAATAATAATTATTTAGAGCATGGGACCTGAAGTCATTAATCCTCTGTTCCAATCCAGGACATTTTATTAGTATAGCACACAAAACTACTACACCTCCAATTATGTGGACTTTAGTGATATCACAAATGCTTTTACAGTGTCTTGTCTCACCTCTTTAAGGTCGCGTTACCTGGACAAGGTGTGGGACTTCCTGAAAGACACCATCCCCAAATTTAAGTACACGGAGGAGGAGCCCCTCACCCCGGAATCTTCTGGAGCGATGGAGTCCGGTCTCAATGAGGGCAATAGCAAGTCACCCACTGCAACCAAGACTCCGGAGAAAAGCAAAGGTCTTTCTCTCCAGTTCAGTACACCTCCGAACCTGACACAGATAGCAGTTATACTTGCAGGGATTCGTTTACAGCTTTGATTACATAGTGTCTTATAGAGACTCAATTAAGACATTGATTTAATTAGGATCATGTGTATCTGGTCTGTGTTTTCATGGAGTGTTGAGTGTTTGAGATAATCAACTGACCAACAGATTAAGTGAATGGATTAACTGATCTGTCTGGGAAAGTCTAAATGCTGTGATAGACGGCACTGCTGTTTTTCCACATACGTATACAAACGCAGGTTTCCATTTAACTACTTAGTTTTGCTATTTTTTGTATTTAGTAGATATATTTAGTAGTTGTCTAATGAATGTTATGTTGTTTTCAGATTCTGCCAAGAAGAAAGTGAAAGATGTGTATGAAGATCAAAAATCGTCTCCCCCCAACACTGTCCAGCCCAACATTACCAATAGTAAGTCAGAAAGTTACACACTCATTGGGGCATTTGTCAATATGCAAATGTTCTTAGAATATGCAAATTGGAGCATGAAATGTGTACACTTCTAGAAGCGTGCATCCATGCTTCAATGGATTGTTGATGCATTATGCTGCAACCACATAAAAACAACAACCAACATCGTTGACAACAATGGTGTCTAGTCTAAAGGTTCTTAACTCTAAAACCAATATACTTTAATGCTACAGTTGTGCTCATAAGTTTGCATACACTGGCAGAAATTGTGATAGTTTGGCATTGATTTAGAAAATATGACTGATCATGCAAAAACTTTGATTTAAGGATAGTGATCCCATGAAGTCATTTATTATCATGGTAATGTTTGGCTCCTTTTTAAATTTAACAGAAATCACCCAAATGGCCCTGATCAAAAGTTTACATACCCTTGAATATTTGGCGTAACAAGGTAATGGAACTTTATAAAAAGAAATCAAAAGCCTTGGAAATGCCAGTTAGTACTGTTCAATCACTTATTAAGAAGTGGAAAATTCGGGGATCTCTTGACACCAAGCCAAAGTCAGATAGACCAAGAATATTTTCAGCCAAACTGCCAGAAGAATTGTTCGGGATACAAAGAAAAACCCACGGTTTACCTCAAAAGAAATCCATGCGGCTCTAGAAAAAGATGGTGTGGTTGTTTGAAGGAGCACAATACAAGAACAAAAAATAGCTGCAAGGTCGAGTTGCCAGAAAGAAGCCTTTACTGCGAAAATGCCACAAAAAAGCCTGGTTACAATATGCTCGACAACAACTTGACACGTCTCACAGCTTCTGGCAAACTGTAATTTGGAGTGACGAGACCAAAATAGAGCATTATGGTAACAACCATAAGCGCTATGTTTGAAGAGGAGTCAACAAGGCCTAGAGTGAACAGAATACAATGGTGGTGGCTCACTTATGTTTTGGCGGTGTGTGAGCTTTAAAGGCATGGGGAATCTTGTGAAAAATGTTATCAGAAAATACTGGCAGGCAATATGCATTCTTCTGCATGAAAGCTGCGCATGGAACGCTCTTTGACTTTCCTGCACCACAATGACCCTAAGCATAAGGCCAAGTTGACCTCCTGTGGTTACAGCAGAAAAAGTGAAGGTTCTGGATTGGCCATCACAGTCTCCTGACCTTAATATCATTGACCCACTCTGGGGAGATCTCAAATGTGTGGTTCATACAAGACTACCAAAGACTTTGCATGACCTGGAGGCATTTTGCCAAGACGAATGGGCAGCTATACCACCTGCAAGAATTCGGGGCCTTATAGACAACTATTACAAAAGACTGCACACTGTCATTGATGCTAAAGGAGGCAATACACAGTGTTAAGAACTAAGGGTATGCAGACCTTTGAACAGGGGTCATTAAAAAAAAATCTTTGTTGCAATGTTTTGTTTTATGATTATGCCATTCTGTTATGACCTACAGTTGAAGGTGAATCCCATAAGACATAAAATACATGTGTTTTACCTGCTTACTCATGTTTTCTTTACAAATGGGACATACAGTATATTACCAATTCTCCAAGGGTATGCAATCTTTTGAGCACAACTGTATATCCACAAAGTCAGATTCTATTTAGGTAATGAATTGATTTCCAATGTTCTGCATTGGCCACAGTGTTCTCATTTTGACAAATATATTAGGTTCTGTATAGTATAATTTAGTGGTTACCAAATGTTATATTTAGTTAAAATTAGTCTCTCGTGTCCACATTTTCCATTCAGGTGACAGCAAACACTATACTACAGTATCTTCGAATGCTGTCCACTGGCAATATTGTTCAAAACTATAAGTGTTCAAAACTATTGTTCCTTCCGAATATATAACCACGCTCAGGGCCCTGGGACCGGACACCACCCTCTGCATCTGGATCCTGCACTTCCTGACAGTCAAACCACAAGCTGTGACGATGCGCTACATCTTAACACTTGGTTCAACTATGGGTATATCCTCAGCCCTCTGCTGTTCTTCCTATTTCCATACGACCGCCTGGCCATGCACAAAGCCAATTCCATGATGAAGCCCTGATAACCAATAAGGTCAATCTACAGGGTGGAGACAGGTTGAAAAACTGGCTTTAACGTCAACGGAACGGTTGATTGTTGACATTCGGAAGCTGAGGATGGACATCAACGCTAAGCAGGTTAAAGTTCATTGCCATCCACATCACTTGGAAATATTCCCAACTAGTGGAAAAACAAACTCACTGTTGAGGAAGACACACATCATGGATTCCACACACAAAATACCGCAAACAGTCCCTTACGGCAATGCAGACAGGCATTGTCAGGAACCTGCAATAAGCATTTCGTTAGTGGGGAAGACCCTGTATATCCCCTAGATTATAAACCTGACATTTCCTCTCAATCTATACAGTTAGGTTTGGAATTATTTGGACACTTACACAATTTTCATAATTATGGCTCTGTACCCCACCCCAATGGATTTGAAATAAACAACCGAGATGCAATTTGCAGTGCAGATTTTCAGCTTTAATTCAAGGGGTTGAACAAAAATATTGTATGAAACCTTTAGGAATTGCAACTATATTCATACACAGTCCCCTTATTTCAGGGGCTTAAGTGTAATTGGACAAATTAACACAATCATAAATAAAATGTAAATTTTTAATACTTTGTCAAGAATCCTTTGCAGGCAATGACTGCTTGAAGTCTGGAACACATGTACATCATCAAACGTTGGGTCTCCTCCTTTGTGATGCTTTGCCAGGTCTTTACTGCAGCTTTATTCAGTTGTTGTTTGTTCGTGGGTCATTCTGCCTTGAGTTTTCAGTAAGTGAATTGCATGCTTGATCGGGTTAAGATCAAGTGAATGACTCGGCCATTGCCTAGAATATTCCCAGGATTTTTTCTGGTTCAGAATAGGCCTTTGGTGGGTGACTATGCACGAGAGTAACCATGATTGGTCTGCGTACAGTAAAGGCAATGAGTTTCCTTATGACAGAAATCTATAAATGTTCTTGTTATTTCTGACCATTTGATAAACAAAAATGTCTATCATGCTTGAATAAATAACAACCCATTAACAAAACTGGTTAAAAAAATTATGTATTACTATAGTGGAAGTGGGGAGGGGAGTGAGTTTGAGGGACGTGTTGTGGGGTTGGGAGAGGCAGTCAGTTGCACAGGTCACATCCTGCTTCAGAGCATTTCACCCTCTTTTTATTGACTAAATAAAAGGATCTGACAAAGCCATGGTAGTCTATAGGACTGGACGATATGACTTAAAATCTAAATCACGATTAATTGAACATTTTACCTAGATTCTGATTAATGAAAGATTATCATGATTTTTGGAACACTGAAAAAGGCGCTATATGATTTATTTTTTTTATTGTTTTCAAGATATATTTATTTAGTGTGCTGAAGTAAAATATTATACCTTTTTAAATATGTTTGCAGTGGTCTCTTAATTTTAACTTTTCTGTTCCTCACTCAAACCTTCCTTTTCGATTTTTTTTCAAAGGATAGAAAAGGTGCAGCAGTCTCTTATTTTTTTTCCGGAGCTGTATTTTGGTAAACAGACAAAATAACAAAACTTGTGTCAGTGTCTAATTATTTCCAGACCTAACTGTATTTCAGACAGTATGGAGTGTAAATATGAATATTGTATTACCGTGCAGAAACATTCCATATTCTCTTTGAAAACATGAGTTCACCATCCTGCGCCCTCAAAATCTATTTTGTACCTGCTTTGGCAATGTTTTCCATGCCAATATAGCTTTTTCAATTGAGTACCCCAATATTCACCCTTCACCTCAACTCCGTGTCCACTTGATCTGACCAGTAAAAATGATGTATAATTTTCCAAGTAAAGTTACAAGAATTGTTGCTGGAGGTACAATGTGGGTTCTCCAGTGGTGCGTTGCCTCCAGTGCTGCTTCTCAATGGGTTTGATTTCGATCTACTGGTTATTTAGAGAAGACTCTCCTCTGTTTCCCCACTTTCCTGTCAAACAAGGCATACATTACATTGATTGAGAAAGATACTGTATATTATAAAATAACTCCCCCATCCAAATGACAGGGAGTGGCTCAGCCTGCTCCAGTAATAGTCCTTCTCATGCCACATGGAGCCATGTAACCAGCTATGTCCAGCATCACCCAGTGGTGAACAAAAGAACCATTGACAGGGAACCATGAAGCCAAAGCGGGTTTAATAATTTGGTGAGCCTGCAGGGCTTAAGACCTACCCCAGTCAAAGCTGAATAAAGTCTAATGGAGAACTTGGTTGAAACACACAATCTGATGAGAAATAAAGCTGTACTTGTTGACGAGGGCACTATGGTGAAATGAATAGGTAGGTTTTTAATTCATTGTCTTAATGGTACATCATAATGCTGGCGCGGTGGATGGTGGTCATCTGCTCTGGAGAATAATTTGTAACGGTTCTTTATAGTTCAAGCCCCTCTGTCATTCTCTTCATGTCTTTTATGCAGACTCCAACTCTCTATCATCTCTACCTTTTTCATAACAATAATTAATGTCTTAAAGATTTTCATGCAGTGACACACAAATCGGTACAGACCCAATAAATCTGTTGTGCCTGAGGCGCAAGCACACACACACTCAAACATTCTATTTATATCCTACATTTATCTTGTATTTTCATTTAGATTAACTTTTCACATATTTGGTGCAAGTTATCACTTCTCCATTCTGTTCTCTGTGAATGCAGCTTTTTTGAGACTCCCTCACAGAATCGTAGCCCTGCATTACTCAAATTAATGGAAGGTTAAGATCCCTGGATTACCAGGCAGCTCCTCCCACTTTTACCACAACAACCTATCCCCCCAGTCACTGTATAAAATGTACATGAAAATGAATATACTCTGTATAAATGCTAATGTCTTGTGGCCTCATGTAGCTTAGCTATGCAAGCTGCTGCCTCCGGTGCACATGTACTGCTGCAGCATGGTTTGGAATCCAACGTGCTGCTTGTTCTGTAGAAATGCTCCCCTCTATCTTTCACCATTTTCCTATCCAATAATGCATAAAATGCCTGAAAAAGTAAATATTTTTTAAACAAGATACAAATATTTGGTTTTCTCCTTAATTTCTTACACATAATCACAAATTATATAAAATCTCAGTTTAGTTGTGTGTTTTCTATGAATACAACCATTAAAACCTGAACTTGAACAAACACACTTAACTTTTTTGGATATGACACCTTTAGAATAAGTGATTCTCCTTAGAATTGCTTATATTCTCTCCTGTCATTACAGGTTCACTTTTCCCAGCTGATCCACAGGTTAAAATGTCGAGAGTTAATTGTTCAGGGTTGCACATTGAATTTCAATGTGGTTAATTTGAATTGCACATACCTGACACCCATGGCAATTAGACTTGACCTAGATCCAATACATTTATACATAGAATTTAAGACCTGGACCCATTAAACTCCTGGGTTGGTTCTTGGGATTTCTGGTCTAGTGAACCTGTGAAGAACTCCAGTTCCCCTATCTTTCACTCTCTCCATTGACATTCATTCTCTTTCTCTGTCTCACACACACACATATAATGACCCTTTCACATCCCCCATTGTTGGTGTCATGTCTCTCTAGAACTGTAAATGAATGTCCCCTGAGCTTTCTGGGTGTGTGTCTCCTCACCCTGGTCAGGTAATTCCCCCCGTCCAGCTCCAGAGGTGGTGGTGTGTGCCAGTAACCAGCCTCTACACCTTCTAGAGAAGAAGACCTCTGTACTTGGACAGATGGTACAGTTTGCCATTCATCCCAGAAAGTGCCAACCACCCAGCTGTGTTGAGAAAATATATGTACTGTATCTATGATTCTAAATGAGCCTCGACATAACCTTGCTTACTACTTTTTGAAGCATTTGCTGTGAAACCAATATCTAACTAACCCGTAGTAGCCTACATCAATGTAACATTTGCATTAACCATTAAGGACGTGGAAGAAAGATCTGACAAGCTCTCATTGCTTAGCAGTTAAAGTCTTATCTGCCTCCTGTGTTCTTCCAGGCGGATTCAGCAGAGAGGCTGAGGCACTACGGACTTTCTTGTCTCTACAGCCACCCGGTTTTGTTGACTCGTACCCGTACCTGCCCACTGGTGGCGCCCCCTAAGCCAACCCCTGTACCCAGCTGGAAACTCATACGACCCCGCAAGAAGACAATTTTCACAGATGAGCCCAAGGGTGAGAGGGAGCCTTGAGAGGTTGTAGGGACTGGTAGGAAATGATGGTATACAATGTGACCTACCCATGGGGAGTGTTTATCAATGGAATTTACTAGAATATTCCATTTTTCTCAAATTACTTCAGTAGTAGGTGCATACATATAAACAATGACATCTAAATGGTTTGTATCCAAAAACTGGAATGCTCATTTACATCATTACTGCATTGATTCTAAATGTCAGCCCAAATACATGTGGCTATGTTGAAGGGGAATGATGAGCCTGGCCGTCTGTAGGATGTAGGGGTGCCTTGACATCAGGGCAGAGTTAAGAAATAAAAAATAAATAACAGGGGAGAGCAGTTGAAATTAGAGAGGGGAAAAATACAAATGTTTACTGCCTAATGTGTGGCATTCTTTGCACAGAGCCGAAGGTGGTGAAACCAGAGCGTTTCATCGAGGTCTCCAGCCCTTTACTCTACTACCTGCAGCTGACCAACCCTGCTGCACCTGAGCTGTATGTACCTTGAACTGCTACGCCATATTGAATTGACACCATGGTTTTCAGAATGGACACACTGAGGCAATGAAGTGGTGTCATACTAGGCAAGACTCCTCCACTTGTTGAGGCTCGTTGGCACCGTGGGTGTTTGTAGTTACCGTCTTCTGACACAAACAGCTGATGAACATATATAGTGCAGTCAATGTGTATTTGGATTGTGACATGTTTTGGCTCTGTGGTCCGGCACTTTGAATTGATGATGGGGTTAGAATGTGCAGACTGTTGGGCCAGCAATGGCTTTTGGACAATTTGCTTCACAGTTGTCTCTTATTTGGCAGGTATGTTTGTTTGCATCGTTAGTGCATGCACAAGAGCGCTGTCTATGTCTTGTCATGCATTTGCATTTGGAGTTGGTTGCTGATGTCTGAGAATATGAGCATGTGAAGAAGGGTCAAATTTGAATAAATCAGAGACAAAGACAAAACATTTGACGTGACAACATTAACGGTTTGGTACATTAAGTTGAAGCAAAGCAGTGCTTAACTCAGCACTGACCTGTTAGTCCAAGGAAGACCAAAGTAAGCTTTGGGTACAGTGAACTGAAAACATTAGAATAAAAAACATGTTTAGTAATCATTGGTCAGTGACATACCAGCTGAAGTCAGGGGTCGCTCCATCACAATATCAGATTTCATACTGACTATATTAATTTCAGGTTACTCAGTTTTCATTGTGGGCTGGTCTCACAAGCATGAGGGTGCAAATCTATCCACCACCCCTGCCTCCGCTAATTTGGTTCTGTGTTTCCTTTTGTGGGGGGATCAATACTGATCAATATCTTGCTCATTGCCTATGGGGATTGCTATTATTGATGTTATGATGTTGGTATTGTTATTAGTAGTATATACACTCACCTAAAGGATTATTAGGAACACCATACTAATACTGTGTTTGACCACCTTTCGCCTTCAGAACTGCCTTAATTCTGGCATTGATTCAACAAGGTGCTGAAAGCATTCTTTAGAAATGTTGGCCCATATTGATAGGATAGCATCTTGCAGTTGATGGACATTTGTGGGATGCACATCCAGGGCACGAAGCTCCCGTTCAACCACATCCCAAAGATGCTCTATTGGGTTGAGATCTGGTGACTGTGGGGCCATTTCAGTACAGTGAACTCATTGTCATGTTCAAGAAACCAATTTGAAATGATTCAAGCTTTGTGACATGGTGCATTATCTTGCTGGAAGTAGCCATCAGAAGATGGGTACATGGTGGTTATAAAGGGATGGACATGGTCAGAAACAATGCTCAGGTAGGCCGTGGCATTTAAACGATGCCCAATTGGCACTAAGGGGCCTAAAGTGTGCCAAGAAAACATCCCCCACACCATTACACCACCACCACAGTGGTAACAAGGCATGATGGATCCATGTTCTCATTCTGTTTACGCCAAATTTTGACTCTACCATCTGAATGTCTCAACAGAAATGGAGACTCATCAGACCAGGCAACATTCTTCCAGTCTTCAACTGTCCAATTTTGGTGAGCTCGTGCAAATTGTAGCCTCTTTTTCCTATTTGTAGTGGAGATGAGTGGTACCCGGTGGGGTCTTCTGCTGTTGTAGCCCATCCGCCTCAAGGTTGTGCGTGTTGTGGCTTCACAAATGCTTTGCTGCATTCCTCGGTTGTAACGAGTGGTTATTTCAGTCAAAGTTGCTCTTCTATCAGCTTGAATCAGTCGGCCCATTCTCCTCTGTCCTCTAGCATCAACAAGGCATTTTCACCCACAGGACTGCCGCATACTGGATGTTTTTCCCTTTTCACACCATTTTTTGTAAACCCTAGAAATGGTTGTGCGTGAAAATCCCAGTAACTGAGCAGATTGTGAAATACTCAGACCGGTACCGGGATGAAATCCTCAGACCCGTGGTCAGACCTTATGCTGGTGAAGTGGGCCCTGGGTTCCTCCTGGTGCAGGACAATGTCCAGCCTTATGTGGCCAGGGTGTGCAGGCATTCCTGGATGACAAAGGCTTTGTTGCCCTTGACTGGCCCTCACGTTCCCCTGAGAACCTCTGGGACATTATGTTTCGATGCATCCGACACCGCCAAGTAGCGCCACAGACTGTCCAGGAGCAAACTGATGCCCTGATCCAGGTATCAGAGGAGATCCCCCAGGACAACAACAACCGTCTCATCAGGAGCATGCCCAAATGTTGTCAGGAATGCCTTCAGTGGGGCCATACACACTACTGAGTTACATTATGAGTTGCCGTGATGAAATTCACAGATTTTGTAACAGCCTATGATTTCAATTGTTTACTTTGATTTTTAGTGTGAGTTTGAATCCTCAATCGGTTGGTGATTTTGGTTTCCACTGATCTTTGTTATGTAATTTCTTTCTCAACTAATTACACAATGTACAGTTAAGATTTTGGTCCTTAATATATTTAAATCATCGAGACCCGATGTGTGATTTAAGCATTCCCTTAATTTTTTTGAGCAGAATATTTCTGTTAGGGAATGCCCATTTTGTGAAGGGCTCATGTGCAATGAATAAAATAGGCCTTGTGCTTATAAACACTGCAATGGTTCCGAGTTCCAAGCCAACTGAACTTAGCCCACACTTATCCATTACAAATTCTTGTTTCGGGAATGTAAAACTGTATTAAATGAAATGTGGAGAATTTCATCTCCCACTCACTGCCAGTGGACCTCCTCTAACCACCATGTTTGGTGAAAATCTAGACAGAAGCTGCTGATTTAGATATTGGATGAGACATGTGGTGTAGTCTATCGTAATATGTTTTGACAGTGCGTACGCTTGAAGTATGTAACATTTTGTATAGATACATTTAAATTGGCCCACTTCATATCTAACAAAGCCTTATATAGTGCAATGTCCCCTGTGGTTGAAGGTGAAAGTGTATTCATATGCATATATGGTTCTGGTCATACAATAGCATCCCCTATTTTCCATGTACGGTGGGGAGAACAAGTATTTGATACACTGCCAATTTAGCAGGTTTTCCCACTTACAAAGCATGTAGAAGTCTGTAATCCAGAAAATCACATTGTATGATTTTTAAGTAATTAATTTGCATTTTATTGCATGACATAAGTATTTGATACATCAGAAAAGCAGAACTAAATATTTGGTACAGAAACCTTTGTTTGCAATTACAGAGATCATACGTTTCCTGTAGTTCTTGACCAGGACTGCAGTCGTCCTGTCCCCTTGGCAGAAAAGCATCCCCAAAGAATGATGTTTTCACTTCCATGCTTCACGGTTGGGATGGTGTTTTTGGGGTTATACTCATCCTTCTTCTTCCTCCAAACACGGCGAGTGGAGTTTAGACCAAAAAGCTCTATTTTTGTCTCATCAGACGACATGGCCTTTTCCCATTCCTCCTCTGGATCATCCAGATGGTCATGGGCAAACTTCAGACTGGCCTGTACATGCGCTGGCTTGAGCAAGGGGACCTTGCGTGGGCTGCAGGATTTTAATCCAGTGTCTACAATTTTATCCCTGATGTCCCTACACAGCTCTCTGGTCTTGGCCATTGTGGAGAGGTTGGAGTCTGTTTGATTGAGTGTGTGGACAGGTGTCTTTATACAGGTAACAAGTTCAAAAAGGTGCAGTTAATACAGGTAATGAGTGGAGAACAGGAGGGCTTCTTAAAGAAAACAGATCTGTGAGATCCGGAATTCTTACTGGTTGATAGGTGATAAAATATTTATGTCATGCAATAAAATGCTAATAAATTATTTAAAAATCATACATTGTGATTTTCTTGATTTATACAGACCTCTACATGCTTTGTAAGTAGGAAAACCTGCAATATCAGCAGTGTATCAAATAATTGTTCTCCTCACTGTACATGGCCCTTAGTAGTTGGAAATGTGTTTATTTGTATGGGGAAAAACAACATAGCATTTGTTTTTGCCGGACCGTGTAAGCGGAGCCGGCCAAGAAGAGAGAATGTCTCTTACTTACTTAATTACTTACTCACTCACTCACTCACTCAAGTACTCAACTTACTTACTTACTGAGTTAGAGAAGCGGGCATGGGAACTATAGGTCCCGCGTTCTTATTTCCTTGCAGGTGAAGCAAAGCATGCATTATGAATTATTCCATATAGATTAAAATTTGCTGGCTAAAACAGTGACTACATTATAGTAAGACTGAAATAAGACAGTTTACGGTTGTTTTGTGACGGTTTCTGGTGGATTTGCACACGTTTGGGTCAGGATAGACAAACACATTTGCTGGCTACAACATACATTTGCTGGCTACAACAGTAGTTACGTTATAGTGAGCCTAAAACTGTATACGGTTATATTGCGACTATTTCTGGCATGGAAACGTTCATCTCACTAGCAATATGATTATTCCTAAGAAGTTAGTAGATACTGGTAAAGCCTATTACTGGCTAATAAGCTGTTCATACGGCAAGTGGCAAAAGCTAACAGTTCATAGACGCTTTTTGTGGTGGAGGTATACTTAATAAGAAACGTTAGTCAGTTTAACTGTATCAATATCATTCACGAATGGTCAATTAGCTGTTAAAACGGCGAGTGGCAAAAGAGGATTTGTTCAGGATAGACACAAGAGGCTATACTGACACCCTGCGAATGTAGAGCTCTGTAGTGTAGTGGTTAGCGACACAGCCTTTCACGTGGGAAATCCGGGTTTGAATCTCAAGAGGGCACTATTTTCTATTGCGGGCCGCCTGGTTTCTTGTTGTCCTTCATAATTATAACAAATTGTCTAAAATCAATGTAACAATGTAACTGTTTTAGTTTCCCAATGGAACCTGCATGTTTTTTACTTTAATAAAGGGATAAGGTTATCAGAACTTGCCAGAAAATATTTAAATGACCACAGCTTTTCCTACTTACATATAATTGTTTTCCCACCTTTATATCACACTTATCTCTTAGCTAACTAGCTAGCTAGCTCACCCACTAACCCACAGCTTCTCATGTTTTTTTTTTTTGCTGGTGCTTTTGTGAAGGACTGTGGCTTTAATTCTGTTGTTGATGTGCGATGTGTATGATGTGTGTCCACGATGTGTGTAAGGTGTCTGTTCATCTGCATTGTGTGTGTTTCACGTGACGTGTTCGTATGTTCCCATATGGTATTTTGATTTGCATGGCGTGGGTGTTCGACTGATGTGATGTATGTGACGCATGTTCCCAGGGAGTGTTACCAGAGCAGTCACAGGAAGCATTCAGGCAGCTTCACTATGGCGTCCTTCGTCGAAACAGAGGAGAGTGAGATCGGAGAGACCCCGGAGTCTGGCCGTGCACACCACAACATCAATTCACTGGACAAAGTGGACACAGCAGAGGTAGAATGGATTGAATCTGGGGCGGGGGGGGGTTCTCCTACAAGTTAGTATAATTAACGTAGCAGGTTATGCAAGTAAGGTTAAGCTTAGGGGAAAAGGTTTGAGTTATTGAAAGTGCACATTATTTATTTTTATTTCACGTAAGTGCCCTCCCCCCTCATATCCCCTCAGAGATTTTCCCTCTCTTTCAGCCCCCCATTCTCTCTCTCCCCTCCTCTCATTCTGCTAGTCTGTTTAGGATCCGTCAGGGCAACGTTCAGTCATAGCGACAATGCGAGACTCACGTCCCCTCGTCCCAATGTCACTTCTGCTGTCTCCCAGGCCACCGGTGACCAGAGGGGGATCTGTACAGAAGATTGAAAAAAAGATGGATGGAAAGAGACAGAGAGATGGGGCGAGAGAGAGAGTGAAATAAAACTGGTGATAGGGGCACATTACATAAAGGCAGAGGTTGTGTGCTCTGGCGATATAAAAAGCAGCTCAATTAAATGGAAAGTTGTCAGTGTCTATGCCTCCCAGGGGTTTCATTACACTTCACTCATCTGCTGCCACCACAGAAAGAAATAATTAATAATAATCTCCCTCTTACGTAACCATAGCCAGTTATAGAAGGGCTATCACCATATGGGCAGGGTTATTTGGTGTGTTGGTGTGTGTTTCTTTGTGTTCGGGACCATACCTAATTTGAAGTATTAACTAGCAGTTCTCAGCTGGTGGGTCACAACCTAAATTAAGGACATGGGAGGTTTTGGATGGTTTGCAGAGTTCTGAGTAAGACATTTGTTTTTTAGCTAAAACAATGATCTGGTCAGAATTTTAGTCACTAATGCAATGTAAAAAAACGTTTATATATGTACATACACTGATCAGCCGTAACATGAGCACTGTCAGGTGAAGTGAATAACACTGATAATCTTGGTATCATGGCACCTGTCAGTGGGTGGAATTTAATAGTCAGCAAGTGAATATTCTGTCTTCAGTGTTCATGTGTTAGAAGCGTAAGGATCTGAGCGACTTTGACAAGGGCCAAATTGTGATGGCTAGATGACTGGGTCTGAGCATCTCCAAAACTGCAGCCCTTGTGGGGTGTTCCACATCTGCAGTGGTCAATATCTATCAAAAGTGGTCCATTGGTCCACTGAAAGCGGTGAACTGGCGACAGGGCCATGGGAGGCCATGGCTCATTGATACATGTGGGGAGTGAAGTCTGGCTTGTGTGGTCCGATCCAACAGACGAGCTACCGTAGCTCAAATTGCTGAAAAGTTAATGCTGGTACTAATAGAAAGTGTCAGAACACCCAGTGCATCACAGTTTGTTGCGTATGGGGCTGTCAGTCAGGGTTCCCATGCTGAGCCCTGTCCACTGCTGAAAGCGCCTACAATGGACATGTGAGCATCAGAACTGGACCACGGAGCAATGAATGAAGATGGCCTGGTCTGATGAATCACATTTTCTTTTACATCACGTGGATGGCCTGGTACGTGTGCATCGCTTACCTGGAGAACACATGGCACCAGGATGCACTATGTGAAGAAGGCAAGCCGGTGGAGGTAGGGTGATGCTTTGGGCAATGTTCTCCTGGGAAACCTTGGGTCCTGCCATTCATGTGGATGTTACTTTGACACGTACCACCTACCTAAGCATTGTTGCAGACCATGTGCACCCTTTCATGGCAACAGTATTCCCTGATGGTATTGGCCTCTTTCAGCAGAATAATGCGCCCTGCCACAAAGCAAAAATAGTTCAGGAATGGTTTGAGTTGAAGGTGTTGACTTGACCTCCAAATTCTCCAGATCTCAATCCAATCGAGCATCTGTGGGATGTGCTGGACAAACAAGTCCGATCCATGGAGGCCCCACCTCATAACTTACAGGATATAAAGGATCTGCTGCTAACGTCTTGGTGCCAGATAAAATAGCATACCCTTCAGACGTCTAGTGGAGTCCATGCCTCGACGGGTCAGGGCTTGCAGAAGACCGGTGTCACTTCTAGAAGAATAAATTGAGTCGAGAGAGCACAAAGTGACGTTGAGAGAGCAGAAACACAAGCTGCGTGAGCGAAGGACCGGTCGCGCAAGAGTATTAACATTGTGAGAGCACAGATATCGTTGCGTGGAATTTCTCTGCGACTTCTGAAAATTCACCTTCGCCTTCTCGGACCCCCCGCTCTCAATTGACATGTGTTTTCACTTACGAAACTGTACATGGTACCTTAAATATGTTAGGTAGACTTATTGCTTAATCATTGCTTAATTTCTTCTTTTTGTTACAATGCCGTTGATTGGCTAATATAGAAGTCCGGGATCTATACAACTTGACCGAGTAATGGGAAATTTGAGTATTTTTAGTGATCCGGCTCACTTGGACCAGTTCACTTAAAAGAGGTGGTTCATTTTGGCTCTCAAAACGGCTCTTCGTTTTTATCACCCTTACTTGCAAATATTATTATGCACATTTTTCTAATCAGCCCAAATTTTTTCTAATGGAGCCAGAACGAAATTTGGTACCGAGTTTTGCAATAAAAATGGATGTTTTAAGTCTGCATTAACTTTTAAGTTGCATTATATGGCAAAACGTTACAAAGTTACCCGCAAGGTAGCGAATAAATTTGCATGAACAATGGTGAATCGTTGACAGGTCAGGATATGTTATTTCAGGTCATTAAAACATTCTTTAATGCGTCTTTTGAAATTGTACAACTGGGATCAACGTGAGATTGTTTTCCACACATTGGTAAAAAAGGTAAAAAAAAAACTGTAGTATTTGCGATTACCAGTTTGTGTTAGTATGGGCGTATGCTGTCACTTCCAGGTAAGATGTGCTGCATTCTCGTAATGACCAAAAACATATTTTGTGGAGATGTTGTTGGGTAATGCTGACGTTGTTTTCTCCAAAGAAATTCTAAATATCGTCTGGGTTTATTCATGTTTGCAACCGCTGTATGACGAAATGTTGAAGGTGAGGGACATTACTTTTATAAAAGGTCTACCAACATCGCTGTGTGATGACAATCTGCTACCGATTCAGAAAAACAACCTTTTAATTATTGACGATTTAATGAAAAGTGCATCAGAGAATATGGAGATGGAAAGAGTTTTCACACAATATTCACACCACCTGAGAGCAGTTTACCTAGTCCAAAACATGTTTGTTAAAGGCAAATCAAGTAGAACTTTTAACTTGAACAAAAACTACTATCTTTTTTAAAAAAAAAACAGCGATAATCAGCAGATTAGCATTTTAGGCAGACAGATATACCCCGGTCTTTCTCGATTCTTCATGGAGAGTTTTAAAGATGCAACACATCCGCCTGTCGGGGTCAGGGGTTCTGTAGAAGGCTTCAGGGGTTCACACAGTCAGTCCTTGGGTTCTTCAATCACTTGGTTGTATTCTTGATACATGTTTCGTAAATTCTTCTGACTGCTTGATAGTCACAGGCGGTCTGTCTGTTTTTATGCTGTGTTGAGGATGGTGTTAACGTAAGGCGGGGCTTCAGGGACTTACGTCAGTCGAACTGTCTGCAGTCACAATCGACCCCGCTGACATTTTCCGGAAATAGTTCCAATCTAACAGAGTCATACTCTTTCAGCCCCTCGACAACATTAAACAGTACATCTACCGTATTTATGCAGGCCTTGTTTAAACACTTTTCGAAAGGTGCCCCATAATCTGGCATTAAAAACCATTTGATCAGTCACACCAGCCTTAAACTCATGGCCTTCGGGTAATTCATAAAATGCCACCTCCAGTAGCTCTGGGTTGAAGATGTATCCACCGATCCGACCATCTTCCAATTCCCATTTCTGTGCCAACATATCCTGGTGTAGTTGATGGATTCGGGTAAAATTCTGCATCGGTTTCTTCGGGGCTGGCATGTTGATTGCATCTCTGCGGTCCATTTGCAATTTCTTACCAAATCGCTGAGCTGCGTTTAATATGTTAGCTTTCAACGGTGTTTCACCCAAAACATTGATCGCAGCACAATTCTCAATGTTTTGGAGGAAAGCCTAAAATGAAAACTGGGAAGCCTAAAATGAAACTGTTAACTGTAGTGATGGCCATGCGAGGCTTTATTAGCATTATTTTAGCAGCAGGATATTATGCTGGCAAAACTCAGATTTTCATTGTCACAACAAAAGCCATAATTGAAATGTATTAGCCATATAGTTAACAATTCAGTATGTAAAAAAACAACAGACATTGGAATGGAAATTAAACATAAAATGACAGATTAGATTGACTGACTAGATTGTTAACTATATCGGCGTATATAGTTAAAAGAAAATCTGAGTTAGCGCTGCTAGCATAATATCCTGCTGCTAGAAGAACAGCCATCACTAGTTTACTGTTATATTGCAACTATTTCTGGTGGATTTTTGAAATGATGTCTTTCTAACACTTCGCTGGCTACACGATTCTCTTGTCTTTTCACTTGACGTAAACGTCTGTTATCGTCACCTGTATTGATACAGTAGTTATTGTATCAATGTCATTCACGAATGGCTAGTAAGCTGTTAAAACGGCCAGTGGCAAAACCCATACAGTTAATAGATGCTATTTGTGGTGGTGGTAAAATGTATAAGAAAAGTTACAAAGTTTAACACAATGCGTTATGGCATCTAGCAACATATTACTGGGTAATAAGCTTTTAAAATGGCCAGTGACAAAAGCAGTTCATAGATACTATTTGTGGTGGAGGTAAACTTAATAAGAAATGTTACTCAGTTTTACACAATAGGTAGTGGTGTTTAACGAAATATTGAAACTTGACGTGATGTTAATGCATGACAAAATGAAATAATGTCAATATGCTATACAAATGGTAAGCTTTGTGGCTTAGTGGTTGATGACACAGCCTTTCACGAGACCGGTGTTTGAATCTCGAGAGGGCTGCCACAATCTAAACTTTCTATTGCGGGCCGGCTGAACTTGGCTTGCCTGGTTACTTGTTTTGTTCAATATTTTTAATTAACAGTGGGCAACATTTTGTACAACAAGTTTATTTTAATAATTGTGTTTTACAGCAAATGCCTTTTGTAAATGTCTTCTTTTAAGCCAAATGAACGGCTCTTTTTTACGTTTGCATTGTTCACCAAAAAGAGACATTCGTTTGCGAACGACCCATCACTGGAGACCAGGTGGTTTCGAGAAGACGCAGGTGAATTTTGAGAACTTGCGGAGATATTTCACACCACAATGTCTGTGCTCTCAAAATGTTTATACTCTTGCGCGACTGGTCCTTAGCTCACATGGTTTGTGTTTCTGCTCTCTCAACGTCACTTTGTGCTCTTCTCGAAGTGGCACCGGTGTGCACGCGAGTTTAGTCTTCCGCATGCGCAGCTTTATGGAGCCAAATTGAGCTCAAATATATTGACTGTAAGAAAAGAAAAACAGAACTGAAGTATTTCATAGTATGAAAAAACTAAATTCAGTCGTATGAAAAAAAAATATTCAAGCCTGGAAGAAGTGTATGCTAAAATCATTAAATGGATTTTCGCGTCCGATCTTAAAATGTCTTTATTCAAAGACGTTTTTTCCACATTCGTTTCTTCTTGCGATTACAATGGCCCAATTCCAAAAACAGACACTTTTTCTTAAATCAGCATCTCTACATACATGGCAACCATTCCATTCCAGTGTCTGATAAATTCCAACACAGCACACCTAATTTTACTTAAGACATATTAAAGCATATTTGAAAACACTATATGTTGAAAAAAATATAGGCACATTAAAAATAAATGTTTTCAAAATATATGTCAATATATAATACTTCTGTGTGGGATGGCATCAGAGTCGGTTTGCACAGCGATGCAATCTTATCTGGCTGTTCTTATGGGGATAGTATAAAAGTGGCTTTTGGGAGGATTAGATATCATACATCCTGTTCGTGTCCAAAGTAGAACCGCTTATGACCAGATGCTTAATGGCCGTGGTCAAAACTAGTGCACAAGACTGCATTTATTTACTTGGGAGTTCCGCAGATACTGTTGTCCTTCGGCACAGAAAGTTCTGTACTGGACGTGTGGAGAGTCGGACAAGGCTGCATTCACATGCCTTGCTTTAGTGACTCCTTGTGTCAGGTCGGGTGTCTGCAAGCTCAGTCGTGCCTGTTCACCACTAAATGTGCTCACTGCACAGAGCGTGTGTGTGCAGAATAATATTTCCCAGTGGCATGTGATGAAGCGCAACGTCGTCGAAGGTCACCTGTCTTTATATTATCCTCTCCCCTGAACCTGCTGGAGAATTGTTGCAATGGGGCAAGGCCATAATCACGACTGGGACATCATGCAGTTGGAAAGTGAGAGTTGTTAGACGTTTTTTTGATTGTTTGTATATTTTATTTCCTATTATATTATTGGCTTTGTGCTTCACTGCTGAGCTTACCAGTGCTTTCTTCCTTAATGAAAAAAAGAGCTGTTCAGATTGGTCAAAAGACATTAAATACATGCTTCATATTTAGTTTTTTTAAACCTCCCATTTGGAACATGATTTGTCAATGTGTTCATAAACAGAGTTACTATCTTACATTACATATCCACAATATCCCTACTTTTGAAAATGACTCCTGGAAGCATGCTACAGCATTTTCCCAGGTCAGAAAAATAACACACATGACAAACTGCTAGCTTGGCTCAAATGGGCCAGCCTCTTAGCACTTTGAGTTCCCAACAATAAGCTAGCCCTTCACCATATGAGTGACAGTTAGCAATCAGAGGGAAAGAGAGCGAGAGAGACAGCATTGACATGCTTAACTTATTTGCGCAGATCTTACTTGGTATGCATTTTTCAGGGACCTGTTTCTGGGTCTAGAACGCTACTTTTAGAACTATTGACTTAAACGTATGCATGCATCATGAAAAGGCTCTTTAGGGCCTATCTGTCTGGTGTTTCCTTTCAGATTTCTCTATGTATTTCACACTCTCCCCCTCTCTGATGTTCAAATGGAATGGGAGGATTTATACTGTCATAAAACATATAGTCACTGCTCCTTCACTGAGACATGCTTTTCCCTTTCTCTCTGTCTTTCTCTCTCGCTCCCCCCATGTTTATATCTGTTACTGTCCCCACTGTTTTTGACCTCCCCCCATCATCCCTTTAGGTTTCTGCAGAGGACGAGAAGGACAACAACACATCCAATGGTGAACACCCTCTCCGTTCTCCCCTACCATAACACAGCAGGCTACTGTGTCTGGCCCATTAGTACATCATGCTGCAGTACAATACATGTTTGATTTGTTACTATCGCCCAAAGGGACAAGAACACACGTTGGAAAATCCAAGTAGAGACGGCCGATATTGACAAAAAGTTATATTGTGAAGCCTTGAATTAATGAGAACAGAGTGAAACATTTAATGTTAATGTGCACCACCATTTTTACATTATTATTTACCATTAAAGGGGGTCTTGCAATTTGATTGTTGTAGCCATCAATTGTCCCTTTCACAATCAATCATTAACAAAATTATATAATGATATAATAACATGTTTTTGTAGTACAGGCTATTTCATGGAATGAGCAATATTAAGAAAACATCTGTGGTGAAGCGTTGGTGTTATAGTTGTCAATCATGTGCGGTTTATTGTCCCTGCTCTGAAACCAACCTATATTGAATTACTGGTACAGTAATGGCCATGTACAGTGCTGTAGAGATGTGTGTTGTCTTCTTCCCCCTTTCTCTCCTCCCTCCCTTCCTCGATTCCTCTGCTGTAAATCTTTGAAGATGCGTCCAGAACTATGTCTCATGAGAACCGGCCAATCTGGCCTCCCTCTTTCCCTCATTTAGTTGCTTAGTAACACCTGTGGTTAAAGCAACGAGACGACCGTGGCTCAGCGCAGCTCTTTACCTATAGGCTTTAAGCTCCCTCAGCATCATCATCTTTAAGTAGAACTTCACAGTTAGATGATGAATTCTATTTGTTCAAGGAGGCATTATGTAGGCGTCAGCAACATTGACCTCAGTCTCCTGCACATATGGTAATATAAGGCCCCGCCCACCACACAGCCCACTATATATAAGCAAAGAGCAAGTTCCTTGTGAGTCACATGAAAACACTGCTATTTAAATGTTAATAGCAGCACTTTACCAAAAAAGAGATAATCAAAAAACAATATCCTCCTTGATCTGATAAATTCCTTTAGTGTTGTTGAATTTAAATAAAAAAAATATTTAATTTAGCAGTACTGAACCCCATGTGTGAATTGTTGATTTATAATTAATCGCATTGGCTTAAAATTATCAAAAATCTAAAGTACATTTGTTGTATAGCTACATTTCTTGATCTGGGCCAGTTTTAGGTGCTTTCTGCTGTTTCAGTGACAGTCTAGTGTGTGACGTTACCTCCGTACAGATGCGGACATGGGTGAGTCGGCCTCAGGCTCGTCATCAGAATGTCCCAAATCGACTAAGGAGCCCGGTCTGGCACTGCAGAAGTCTCTGGGTGCCTGTGTGTCTGGGAAGCCCATGCTGCAGGAGACCTGGGTGGACCTGGATGACTTTTCCACATGCTTCCAGTAGGACTTAAGTCAATGCAGTACTGCCTCTTTCTGTCTTACAGTCTGAAGGGTTAATACTTCATATTGTTTTCTTATTTCAGGACACTTCTGGTTTTCCACAAGCCAAACACATATCCACACAATTTCCAGAAATCACATTTCAAGGTAAACTTATTCCCAAGGAAAGCTCAATATGTTTTTCAATGATTTCTCCTTTTTATTTATTTTATATAATTTTATTTTTTTGACCATTAACGTATTGAAAACCTGCTTATTTACAATGATGATCTGGCCAAAAGCATAAACATTGCAGGACAACAGTTATTTTCAAACATATGTTTGAGACCAAACCAGACCAAGTTGCTAATCTTTATGGAAGGCTGGACCCTCCCAAGCTCCCGTAAAATGATTTTCTAATAACTTGCAGCTGATTTGGTGGACGTGATTCAAATATTAGTAATTTTATGTGATTGTGAAGAAGGCAGTACTAACCTTTTCCTCATAAGGTTTATTGTTTATTTTAATTGCATAAATGGTTTCAATGAATGTGGATGGAATTTAGCTCAGAAAATTGGTTGCACCACAGCTCATTCAGTTTTGTCATAGCAAAGGGTTGAATTCTTATGCAATTAATAATTTTCTGTTTTGTATTTGTAATGAATTTAGAACAATTTGTACATTTCACTTTAACATTATGGACTTTTTTGTATCAAAACTCCAAATTTTTATTAATTCTGATTATAATAAGAGAAAAGATGAAAGAAAAATTCTGATTTCTTGTAATAAAATAATAAAATGTGAAAAACTGTGTATTCTTTCCCTGTACGTTGTCTACCAGTAGTAGGGCCTCTAGGCATGTGTACATGTACTTTGAATGTGCAATTAAAGGTGAGTCTTATCTGTAAATTGTTTGGAATAATAACTGCACGGCAGTGTTAGTAAATGGAATTGCACGTCTTGATTCTGTCATCACCAGAGCACTGCCTTGTCCAAAATGTCGGCCACAGCCGGTAAGTGCCCTCTGCACTCAACCCACTCTGCAGCTGGGCCTTTACGCCATCCCGGCTCCTCTGATGCTCTTCACATTCAGGTATAAAACACACATGCACAGCTTATAGGAAAATATTGTACAGCGAAGGTACTTGCTGCTTTACCTGTCTTGGTGGCCTGTAGCCCAATGTAGTCGGTGTCCCAGCTCTGAAGGCACCGTTTGATTTGTATTGCCTAAGAGTGTGTTGAATTCAATTGTTTGATGCCACCTCCCTTTCCAAACTGAATGTGTGTTCCCTAATGTCACTCACTTACCTTGCGCACCTGTCTGTTTCTAGATAATTGGCTTTGCATCTGGGAAACGTGGGAAGGGGAACTGATTGTATACTCTGATATATTCATGTTTGGGTTTGGTGGGGAGGCACACAGCACTGCACATGAGGTTGTTATAAGCCTGCAGGATGGCAGCCACCACCCCACCGTCTCTGGTGGCCTATGAGTGCGTGGATACTTGGGGCATTGAAGAAGACTTCTCTTCTTTCATTAGGGGCACGTCTTTTTTTCTGTCGCTCGCTCCGGGACTCCATCTCCTCGGCTTATTACCATTCATCTCCCTTCGTATTCAGTTTTGTCTTTCTCTCTCTGCATTCCTTCTCTATTGCCCTGTTTTACTCCTTTGCAGGGTCCTTATTGTTCTGTTTCTCTGTTTCTCTCTCTGTCTATGTGTCTCTCTGTCTCTCACACTATGCTTTCTATTTCCCTGTTTTCTTCTCCATTTAATCCTCTTCACCCTTTAACAGTTTTCTTTGTGCACCCCTACATGTTGATGAGGTCTGACTCTGTTATGTTTTTTATCTATGTGATATGTCTGTGTGTCTGGTTATGTCTGTTTGGTGTGTCTTGTGTGTATGTCTGTCTGACGTGTGTGTGTGTGTCTTGTATGGCTGTTTGGCATGTTTGTCTGTCTGGTATTTTTGTCTCTCTTTGTCCGTCTTTGTGATATGTTGGTCTATCTGTTTTTTGGCCGGTGTGTCTGTGTGTCTCATCTGTCTGTTGGCCTGCCCAGTCTCCAGTTGAGTGGGGCTTTCACTACCTGTTGGTGGACAACCTGCAGCCTTCCCACATCCTCATCAGCTTTTCTGCTCTGGTGCACTGGGGAGAGAAAGACGATGAGAGTAAGAGCTTGACACACACCCTCACACACAGACCACACGTCTCTATAATCACAACTTCAGATGGGTGACATATTAAAGGAAAAACCTGAATAAATAAGTGGTCGATCATAACAAATGCAGATGCTTGCATGATACAATTATTAAATTAGCATCCTATCGTGCTCTGTGGCATTTATAAAAATGCTGAGCAGGTCCAGTTGACCTTGATTTTGTATCACGATGGCAAGAGGAAAGGGTCTTAGTGACTATGAAAGATCATTATTACTATAAGTGACTTTGAAACATCAAGATTATAAGAAGTTCATTATTGGGGCATCAATGGCACAATTCATTTTGAACGGTAAGGGGAATAAGGGGAATGAGTGTGAAAATAGAGTGAAAATAAGTTTAATGAGTGTGAAAATAAGGGGAATCATATGTTATGGCCTTTGCATTCAGCAGATCTCAACACACTTGGACACCTATGGGGTTAGACAGCGCTATCACCACCATCATCAAAACACCAAATGAGGAAACATATCTTTTGAAATAAGTGTTTCATCCTTCCGGTACAGTTCCAGAGACTTGTAGAATCTATGCCAAGGCGTAATTAAGCAATTTTTGTGGTTTGTGGTGGTCCAACACCTTTCTAAGACACTTTATTTTGTTTTATCCTTTAATTTGTCACCAGTCTATAACTAGGTAAGACTAAAAGTTGCCACTATAATATATCAACAGCACTTCTTTGTTGTTAAACTAAATGTGTTAATCTCTCTCTCCATGTAGAAAAGGAGAGTGCAGTTTTCAGGTCTGGGGCCCTAATAGCGAAGCCCTACTCTTGGAAGAGTATCCGGTGTGAGCTCCCTGTCTTTCACATCAAGACTACCACTTGCAAGGCTGCCCTGCTGACGCTTCCCCCTGGGTAAGACCCTGTGCCTCCTGTGGCTTTCCAGCACCAGCCATTTATACAAACCCCCCGCCCCACAGATCCCCAGCACTCTGAGGCCGTAACATGGGGTTTCAGTTATGGATGTTTGGATATGGAATTGAGATAATCTTTACCCATTTTTCTTTGGTCAACATTTTTGGATATCCAATTCGCAATTACAGCCTCGCCTGGTTGCGACCATTCCGCAGCAGGTCGACAATGAAGACTTGCATATCTTTCTGATGCATACCTTGCCAAGACGTTTTGCTTTTTTATGCACTATGTGCTTAACCAGGACAATAACCCCACAATGGCTCCCACCGTTATCGTAACAGCTGTAATTTTCACATTTACAATATTGAAAGTTGACATTCTTGCTACAAATATTTGTCTTCCTTGAAGGCAGATATTATGTGATTGGTTTACACATTGATGAGGACGTTGCTTACGTCACAAGTCACCAAACTGTAGTTGAAATTTAAACAGTTAAGGTTTGATAAGGGTTGAGTTGAAGGTTGAGGGTGGATCAAATGTTTTCTCTGAGCTTACTGAAAAGTTTGAAATGTCAGTTCCAAACGTTCAAATAATTTCTGGTTTGGGGGCAGATCTTTCTCCAGAACAAGCTTCATTACAAAAGAAATCTGCCTGCTACAATACAGGAGACACGATGCATATGGAAAATGGAAAACTTTGTTCTGTGGAGATATCTTACACAGCTGCTCTGACACTCAGAGGCTGTCTAAGAAACAAATTATGTTTTAGTCTCTATTAATGGCTCCTAGTTGGCCTAGAAGTAGGGGGCCTAGTTTCTGGGGTCAAGTGGAGGGACGCAAAGTGAAAATTACCACTGTGCCGAGGTGTAACTGTAAAATGGAACGCCACACGTGCGTCCCTCCGCTTACACAATTGAAGTGTGTGTGAGGGACGACAACGCTGATTCTGCCAAATGATAATGAACTCAATCTCAACTTCTCACTCTTGGGTATTTCTGTTCGTCTTTTTCTCTCTCCCTTTATCTCTCTTTGTTACACACACAACACGCTCAACCAATTTAAATCGTGTCTCCTTTATTTTCTACTGTCTTATCTCTCTACCAAACCCCTCTCTTCCGCTCTTCTTTCTTTCCCTCTCGGTCTCTCGCTTTCTCGCTCACTCTATCCATTATCCTTTTCTCTTAAGCAAGCACTGATCTGTGCTATTGCACTCCATCAGGTTTGGCTCTGAGAGCTGAATTATGCTAAGCTAATGGGATAGTGGAGGCCAGCTCCACTCTGTCAGACTAGCTCTTATTCAGCAAGGATGTGTGCTGGCCTGGGCTGTGGTGCAATATTACAACTATTCGTGGACATGCCCCAGGCAGACAGTACTTTCTTAGACAGACTTTTTTCATTTGGGCTGAATGGAAAGACATTATAAATCCACTGCACCTAGATAAATGCAAGTTCTATATGCAAAATAATAATACATTTGTATGTGTAAATATACTTGGCAAATAAAGGAGATTTGGATCCTGTATAGAAAGAAAGATGCTGAAATGACAAAGCCTTGTTGGCGTGTTATTTCAGTCAGTTCCAGGCCTAACTCTACTCCTCCCCCCACCCCCTCTCCTCCTCTAGGCGTCATGTTCTTTGCGTCCACATGAGGGCGCCCCTGGGTTACCACGTTCACCTGCACAGCATGGCGCCCTTTGTCTTTGGTGACGAGGAAACCATCATGCCTCACCTCACCAAGGTATGTTGGACAACATCATGGTCACCATGGCAATGTCAGGCAACGCCGGCCGACGATCATCCGGTAATAGCCACTCGGTTTCTCCTCACCTTCTGTTTACATGGCCATTCCGGCGTAGGTATACCTGCTCCTCCTCCACCTCTTGGTTTGTCTGGTTTTGGGGATGATACGTAAATACTCTCGCTCTCTCTCTCTCTTCCGTCTCCCTCGTCATTGGGAAGCTGGTGGCAGTTACACCTACCGACAGCCCAAAAGAGGAGGGGGTTAGGAGAAGAGAGGTGTGGCCGTTTTTCTCACTTCTTGAGAATCTATGAGACCTAACATGTTTCTGATTGGTATTCAGCCTGGCCAGTTATCTGAACAAGTACCCCTAATTTCTATTGATGTAGTGGTGCTATAAACCGGTATAAGCTGCATACCCACTTTTTTCAGTAGTTACTGAGTATACTCACTCTTTAATCCTCACTGATATGTTACGGCAGTACTGTAATTTAGTGAAACTATATGCTATATCCATTATAAAGGCTCATGGAACATGCCAGAATGTTTAGATTACAATGTTGATGAACCTTTATCCACATCTTTATCCACATCTCCAAGCCTTTTTCACTAAATTGCCACTCATGGCCAAATACCGAATGTGCGTACATGTTCAGGGGCCTTCACCTCTGGGGACCCTCACTCATTTTGTTAGTCACTCTCACTCCAATACATTTACACGGTAACTCAAATGAAATGTGTAGGAATGCTGGAAAATCACAACAACACTTCTCGCCAACTGTTGAAATGCAGAAAATGAAATTTTAAGTGTTTTCTGTCATCTATTGGCAAAAGGAGTAGAATTGCATTAAATGTGCTATACAGGAAGTGTCTGCAGAAGTTACAGTGACAGTATGTTACAAAGCCAAGAATGTATTGTCTTGGCTTATTTACTCCACAAAGTCAGAAGAAGTGACTTGTGACAGTACTTTCTTATTATGATATTATGTATCTATAATATTCAATACCTCTACCATACTGTTCATACTCGCCTTCCGACTCTTTCTAAAATTGCTAGCTTACGCTGTTATGTATATTATTGCTTTATTTTTTTGCTAAACTCTTGCTGTTATTATATTTTTCTTCTTATTTCTTACTACATAGTTGTAGTGTGCTATGCCACCATTCATAATCTTATTACACTCATACACTCATCTAAAGGATTATTAGGAACACCATACTAATACTGTGTTTGACCCCCTTTCGACCTTCAGAACTGCCTTAATTCTACGTGGCATTGATTCAACAAGGTGCTGAAAGCATTCTTTAGAAATGTTGGCCCATAATTGATAGGATAGCATCTTGCAGTTGATGGAGATTTGTGGGATGCACGTCCAGGGCACGAAGCTCCCGTTCCACCACATCCCAAAGATGCCCTATTGGGTTGAGATCTGGTGACTGTGGGGGCCATTTCAGTACAGTGAACTGATTGTCATGTTCAAGAAACCAATTTGAAATGATTCGAGCTTTGTGACATGGTGCATTATCCTGCTGGAAGTAGCCATCAGAGGATGGGTACATGGTGGTCATAAAGGGATGGACATGGTCAGAAACAATGCTCAGGTAGGCCGTGGCATTTAAACCATGCCCAATTGGCACTAAGGGGCCTAAAGTGTGCCAAGAAAACATCCCCCACACCATTACACCACCACCACCAGCCTGCACAGTGGTAACAAGGCATGATGGATCCATGTTCTCATTCTGTTTACACCAAATTCTGACTCTACCATCTGAATGTCTCTACAGAAATCGAGACTCATCAGACCAGGCAACATTCTTTCAGTCTTCAACTGTCCTATTTTGGTGAGCTTGTGCAAATTGTAGCTTCTTTTTCCTATTTGTAGTGGAGATGAGTGGTACCCGGTGGGGTCTTCTGCTGTTGTAGCCCATTCGCCTCAAGGTTGTGCGTGTTGTGGCTTCACAAATGCTTTGCTGCATACCTCGGTTGTAACGAGTGGTTATTTCAGTCAAAGCTGCTCTTCTATCAGCTTGAATCAGTCGGCCCATTCTACTCTGACCTCTAGCATCAACAAGGCATTTTTGCCCACAGGACTGCTGCATACTGGATGTATTTCCCTTTTCACACCATTCTTTGTAAACCCTAGAAATGGCTGTGCGTGAAAATCCCAGTAACTGAGCAGATTGTGAAATACTCAGACCGGCCCGTCTGGCACCAACAACCATGCCACGCTCAAAATTGCTTAAATCACCTTTCTTTCCCATTCTGACATTCAGTTTGGAGTTCAGGAGATTGTCTTGACCAGGACCACACCCCTAAATGCATTGAAGCAACTGCCATGTGATTGGTTGATTAGATAATTGCATTGATGAGAAATTTAACAGGTGTTCCTAATAATCCTTTAGGTGAGTGTATGTATCTATAATATTCTATAATATTCAATAATTCTACCAAATGACATTGTTTTATATATATATATATGTATTATTGCCGTACTTGCCATATCTAAATATTCAATAATACTACCCAGATTGCTGCTAGTTTACAGTACTCTTTTTTTACTGCTTCTATGTACAGTGTTATGTATATTTTTGCTTTATTATTTGTTTGGCTACATTTTTGCTTATATATTTTTCTTCTTTATTTTCACTACCTAGTTATCGGGTGCCATGTCACAAGAATGTAATTGAGCAGGATGACGCTGTGATGTTCGGTGCATTTGACAAATAAACCTTGAAACTTGAACTACCACAAGCAAAGTCTTGTGGTAAATACGCTCAGGGAGGATTCTGAGAGGTGGAGCATTTCAACTGACCACAGTCCCCATGTTCAACTCGCATTTCCTTCTGTCCCCCTCCAGGAGAGTCTGCGTTTCTGTGACCAGTCCCTGTCTATTCTGAGGGCACTGGGAAGAGTGGTCGGTTCATTCTCAGACGAGCTGGAGCTCCCAGGAGCCACCAGGGCCCTAGAGGACGCTCACGTCCCCCTACAGCTAAGCACCATGAGAGGGATTCAAGGCCACCAGAGGGTAGGACACACATACAGTGGACATACACCACACACACATTCAAACACACACACCCTGACCACTCCTCTTCTGTCTACCAGTGTCTGCAGGTGTTTAATGAGGCAGTGTATTACATGTTGTCCATGGCTCTGGACAGGAAGCTGTCAGCGGAGGAGCTTTTTGCCATCCAGGCCCTTAACAGTGACTCTTCACTCTGCACCGACGAGATAAGGGGACCGTCTACCATGGGTGTGTGTGTGTGTGTTTTTTTTTTTCCTGAAGATAATGTAAGTTTATGTGTTAACGTTGTGTGCAGGGTAACAAATGGACACCAGCTAAATATTGTTCAATCTTGGCATTGGCTGGTAGAATGTCTTTTGCTATCACCCACATTGGCAGGCCGTCACACTAAGCATTTGGAAGCAGTAAATAAAGGATATAATCTTAGGCATTCTTGAAAAAATATACAATTGACTTATGGGTTGTGATTTACCTTTCTGTTGTTAGTATTATTATCATTATTAATACTGGAACTTGCATGAATAATGCTGTTTTGTGAAAAGAAATGGCCCAAGCAAATAGTTGAGGTTCTGGTAAAATGTTGGCATGCACTGGCCACCGCAGAACTCATTTCCCATCCTGAATGAGTGTTTCGTTGTGGGTGTTACAGAGGCATCAGAAGGTTGTGGCAGCAAAACCCTCACCAAGAAGGAGATCCCGGATGGTTTGAAAGGATGTCTAGTCCAAGAGATCCTCAATGCTATTGAACCAGGTAATGATGGGTTTATTCTGTACTCATCTTCAATGCTACCAAACCATGTAATGATGGGTTTATTCTGTACTCATCTTCAATGCTACCAAACCATGTAATGATGGGTTTATTCTGTACTCATCTTCAATGCTACCAAACCATGTAATGATGGGTTAATGCTGTGCTCATCCTTAATGCTACTAAAAACCTGGTGATAATGGGTTAATGCTGTCCTCATCATCACTGGTACTGAAACAGGTAGAAATTGTTTCATGCATTGGTCATCCTCACTGCCACTAAACCAGGTAATAATGGGTTAATACAATCCTCATTTTCAATGCTATTAAACCAGGTATTTATGGTTTAATCCTGTTGTCATCCTCACTAATACGTAACCAGGTAACAGTGGTTTAATGCAGCATTAACCCTAACAATTGTTTAATGCTGTCCTCATCCTCTCTGCTATTAAACTAGATAATAATGGTTTAATGCTCACTGCTACTTAACCATTGCTTTCATAATTCTTACGGTTACATTCTAGCTCCCTGACCAAAATCAGCAATGGCTGAATGTAGTTGATTACCCTGGGTCGGAGTGTTGGGCGAATAAACAAAAGGGCACTGGTTCGAATCCCTTTGCCTATTTACCTATGGACAAGGTTTTACCATAACCACGCTATATGTAGAATGTGTTCTAAATGTGGAAGCTAAGTGAATTGCAACATCAACAACCAACTCTCCCCAATCCAGGTGAACCAGGTTACAAAAAGCTGTTAAAATAATATGATTTTAAACATACAGTATTTCATAACGACTTAGATGGCATAATGATTCCCACATTCACGGTGTGTTTTCTAACTAGAAACAAAAACTGAACTCTAATATTTTTTGCAAGCATGACAGATTTTTTGCTGTTTGCCGTAGTTCATCGAAGAGCTTGAGGAGGAGATGATCGCGTTTCTTAGTGATGCGGATGGAGGAGAAAGGTGCCACAAATGTAATTTACCAATGGCCTCTGGAAAGAATATACAGGGCACAATCAGAGCACCCTTAGAGGCAGTCTTTTCTATAGTTAGATCTGAAAATCAAGTTGAAGAATGGAATCTATGTAAGAAAGACAGCTATTTAAGTGATTTAAAGGTGTGACAGTTTTTGTAGTAGCGTATTTTTTCTAGATACACAACTGCACCCTAACTGATCTAAAATAGGCTCCACTTTTCACTTCATCCTCCTTTTCTCTAACACTCTCTCACTCTCTTCATTTTTCTACATGACAGTCAGTCTGTCTCTCTCTCTGTGGCATATCTTTGTGACTCTGGGCTGAGAGAGTTATCGATGAGGCTGCCACTCTGACTAATACACCCTGACAGGTGAGGGGATGTGGACACACACACCCTCACACACACTAATATGGTCCCACATTCCTGCACACACACACACACCCACCCACCTGAACACCCTCGAACATCCAAACAGTTCTATTTTGATGGCTTTACAAGTCAAGAGAGAGCATAGCAGAGGGGGTAGATGGCATGGATTGAGAGGAGTGAGGGCGTTTTGGACAGACTATTTATTGCCAGGGCTTGGGGGTTACTCTGTCCTGTCCAGCCTGTCAACCCAACATAGAGGCCAGCAGCGTGGACATGAGACGTGGGATTCCAGCGCTCCCCAAACTCCCCTTCCCCTGTCACACCCACAGATCTGTCCTTAGGACAACACACAGCACATATTCCATCACACAGCTGTTCAAGAAACATACAGTACTTCAGTGTTTCAGTAGAATCTCCCCAACCCAAATACCTAAACTGTAAAAAAAAATAACTAAAAAGGTAAATGACTGGCAGCTGCGGCT